>NC_134645.1:75668692-76293692 GCF_030463565.1 Pelecanus crispus | reverse complement strand
TTAGAAGTCATATTGGTAGTTCTATAATTGTCATTATTTTGAAAGTCATACTAAGCTATGCAACATAATTCAGTAAATAAAACTAAGAAATGTAAACTAAAATACTGGTTCCCTATCACTTACTCTTTGGCAACTCCCAACAAATGAGACAGAGAAAAGGAAAACACTTTACTACATGCTGACTGAAACTAAAGTAAGCTAGTTAAACTTGTATAGAATTCCAGAGCTTCTGATACAGGAAAATATGAATTAAGTATAGAAGACCCCTCTAAAATGGCATAATTATTGTGAGAGAAATTATTATTTATCAAACTAGTGACAATTTAGTACATAAGCCAACTGGAAAATTTATGCAAACCTGTACTTCCACTTCCCAAATATCTGAAAATTGCTCACATTTTAGGATACAAAAATAGCTGGATCAAATCTTATTCAATTGATTTTCCAAAAGACCACATTCTATCTACTACCAACAGATTTCTATTCCAAAAGAGAAAAAGTATTCAGAGTTAAAAGTGTAATTAATAAAATGTCAGAAAATATTGGACATTTTTATAACATTTGGAAAAATTAAACAATTTACTTTTCTTATGAAGTTATTGCAACTATGCTTCCACTTTTACAGACACATCTGTCACGGGGCAAAGAAATATCTTGGTCTTCAACAGGTGCATTTCTCACTACAAGGCAAAGGAGACAGGGAAAAAATCCAAACAGACCCTCATAAGAAGGTATATGGTCCTATCTTGGTTTAGAAAGTACTGCTAAACAACAAAGCAGGACTACAATTCTGCAGTGTGCTTTGTAGGATGGACTCGCACACTATATGAAAAGCCACCATGCACATAAAGCCACCTACATTTGGGTTTTTTGGTTTTCAGTTTTGACGGATCTTCAGATTACCTACATAATACTACACAGGCTTTAGCTGATAGAGTAACAAGTTACTTACATTACTTACAGAAGAATTCAGCTTATAGGAACATGTTTCTCTAAAGCTGCTTCCAAGTTCATCAAGGACATAAAACTACATAGGTGATTAACTTCTTAGACATACACTTAAATGTTTTCCTTAACTTTAGCATGTGCATTGGCTTAACACAACTGCCAAGACACAGGGTGTGCTCTACCAGACATTCCTTTCTAGCTTGTTCATTTAAAATTACAGAATCAGATTGGCAGTCAAAGCGCCAGAGTTAAAGTCAAGCTCAGTTTTCACTGGCACATTGACCTACTTCTTTTACTTCTACAAAATTGCACTATACAGAACTTTCATTTTTTGAAATGGGCATTTAGACAATGTCACAGTCGGCATTGTGTAATTTTTTCACCTCAAGCGATAGTCAAACAGGAAAAACAAATCTAAGAACTTCCTCTCAATTAAAAATCTACTGAAATCTCACACACTGACTGCCATGCTGCATCTGCTGATTTATAATGCTTTCCGAGAGACGGAGCATCACAGAAAATCTCCTTTAAAATGGCTGTCATCTCCTTTTGTTCTAACAGCCTGAGGCCTTTACTCTCCTCCATCAGGATACATTTCTTCATTTGTTCATACCAAAGTGAAGCGGATCTCAGAAAAGACTGTGGCTTCTATCACCTAACACTTTTTTTCCTCTTTGATAAGCTACTTAATTCAACTCTGTCCTACTGTGACCAGCAGGAAAAATATGAAAACAAATCCTCCTCCTCTTTTAATTAGTTTAATTTAGGACTGCAAATGTTATTAGCACAGTAGTATGTTTATAACGTTTCACCACCCTAAGCACAAGTAAATTTATCTGCATACATCCATTGTGCATCTGCATACCTTCAGGTTGCTTCTAAAAATAACCTACCCCTGAACTGGCAACATATAACACCCTCTTTGGAAACTACCATCTTCCTAGAATACTTCTTTCACTATACAGGAACATCCCTCACACAATATTTTACTTAGACTCATGTCTCTAGCAGTAGATATACACCAATGATACCAAAACATTTTTTGCACCAAAGTCCTACAGCAGGGGCTTCCATCCACAAAAGCAAGCTGTGCCTCTTAAAAGCAATTGTATCAATCAGAAAATGCATATTATGCTGATCAAGTTGATAAACCAGAGTCTGAACTGCATTTCTTTATTCTTGTCTATAATATTATAATAAGACCTGACAATTCTGGTCAAGGAAACGGAACCCACAAACAACAGGATCATATTCATCAGTTCTTATTATTAATTTGATTTTCCTTTAGGAAATAGTATCACTCATTCAGTAAGAGAACAGCAGGGAAACCTAACTGCAGCAGTAAAGTCTTAGCTTTTAACAGTCACTGACACATCCAGTCAAAGTATTTAATCCAAATAAAGACATATTTCTGAAGCTGGTTAACTTATGGACTTGAGTAAGTGGTTGTACCTAAGTAAACTATGACTAATGACACTTTTATGAATGTGATGAAAGCTTTGTATTAAAACATAAAGCACTATAAAGTTACAATTGTCAGCTATTAAGAAATGACTGCAATTTTAAGTTACATAAAATACAGTAATTTGCATTATTAAAAAAAAAAGTAAATCCACTGATGACATCTTAAACTCCAGTATTAATGTTAGTGACCTCTTTTAAAATATGTAACTGTATCCTTCTTTTTGGACACTGAGGCTTTTGACTAGACATCTGTGCACATAAAAAGACAAGACCCTCATTCTCAACAGAGCAGCTCCATCTTTTGGAGATTTTTAAATGGCAGTATTCATTTCAAGTTTATGACTCTAATAATCATGAGGCCCTAAAATTCACAACCTTCAAGACAATAATATAACCTTCTAAAGGTCTATTTGAAAGATAAAAACTCCTTTATGAGGCCTAGCACTAGTACCGTTAATAAAAATATTTCACAAAATAAAAGACTTTTTATTCACTTCTAAAGCACTCACTCTGGATTCTCCATATCATTTTTATCAATTACTTCATGCACTTAGACATACACAGTAATTATGCTATTACAACTACTAACTCTGTTCCTTTGCTCTTCAACTCATTCAAGATTGAGTCACAGATCTTCAGTTATTTAGGTGCCCCTAACAATTTTAATTAAATTAATACCAAAATACCTTTCAGGATCCAAGTTTTATCATTTGCTTTCAAAATATTTAAGCTTGAAACAACTTTTCAAAGAAATATTTACTAAGTATCAACTCATTCTCTTAAAATAACCCGAAAACTCATCTCTTTCACAAGTCTGTACATAACACCTACCATCCCTGTGTAATATGCAATAAATAATGATTGTCTACTATAAACTCATAAATCTTATTTTACTACGCCTATACAATTAAGCCTACTGTATAGGTTGATAGTATATATACATACCAAATACTAAAATGTATATGACAGCACAGCAATATAAACACAAAGAATACCATAAACATCACTACAGTAAGTATTCTGGTGAAACAAAGACTGCAATGAAAAACGCTCCTAGTTTAATGAGGTCTTTGTTCTACTCTGAAGTAACCTGCTCCTCTGTTAAACTCTGTGGATTATTTTGCATAACAATGTCTTCATACCAGGAAGAAACCTGATTAAAACCAAAGCCAATTTACTTACTTTACTTCCTACTGCAAGGCAGACCTTCAGAAGAGCAGGTTACTGTTTGAAGACTCTTAAATTCCTTTATTATAATACGTATAGTACAAGGGACTGAAAGAACTGAATTCTGTGGTTTACATGTCTATTGAAGCTCTTACAAAGCACGTATCTTCATAGTTTTGAAGAATTTTTTCCCCTCACTCCCATATATTTAAAAGTTAGTAGAACAAGCAATACAACACTACAGAGCATGGCCTACAAGAGATACTGAAGAAATTGGAGGGGTTTAGCCCAGGGAAAAGCTAACTGAGAAAAGACACATTGACAGTCTTCTAATATATAACAGAAAGACAAGAGGGCAGTTAACATCCACACCTGTTAAGGACAAGACAAATGAGATTAGCTACTAAAGCAAAGACAGCCTGGGTTGGACAGTTGCAAAATGACCGTAAAGTTCCCCAGAATCTCCTTCCAGAGCGCTCCAGTTCTTGCACAAGTCACAGGACCTGCAGCCCTGCCTCTTGAGCAGCAGCAGCATCAGCCAGCTTGGCTTCAGCTGATGCTTCTTTCTTCCCACCTGGACTGAAATTCTCGACTAGGCATGAAGAAAACTTTTCAACAGTATGGACAGTTATTATTCTCCTCACAGAATGTGCGATCTCCGCTATTAAACTTTCTGACACTAAGTTTGGCAGAGAGCTATTTGAGCTGCCTCAGAGTATGAAGGGACAAGAGGACCTGTCGAAGTCCATCCACAATCCATTTTTCTGTTTCATTTACTTGTAAACAGGAATAATGTCCTCATTTTGGCTAATGACTATTAGCTTTAAGCATCCTGATCATACGCCTTTGTCCTGTTTTTAAAAGGCTTTCCAAATTCACCGGGGACTTATTGCGAACAGAAGACCAGCCAGCGGCATCTGTTGCTCAAGACTGCTGCTTTCAACATCAAAGAGAACTTTTTTTTTTTTTGGCACGCACCGCTTCATGCCCACACTTATAATAACCAAAACCAGAGGATCGGCACGGCCAGGCCTGAATCCCGCGGGGCTGGCTGGACACAGCCTCCCAAAACGCGGGGCCAGGTTAACCCCCCCCAGCTGCCTCCAGCACAGCGCCCGGCAGCCGCAGGGCACGGGGGGGACCCTCGCTGCCACCACGGGCAGGGCACGGGCCCCGCCAGCCGCCCCGACACCTCCCCGGGGGCTGCGGCGGGGGCCGCGCCAGCAGGCCAGCATGGCCCCCAGGGCAGAAGCCCACCGCCGGCCAGAGGCCCCCGGGGGCCCCCTCCGCCCCCCTCACCTCCAGCTTGTGGTTGATCTGGGAGACGGTCTGCGCTTTGTGGCAGAGCTGGGCGAAGCAGGAGCTGAGGCTGGTCATCTTCTGCCGCCCCTCGTAGGTGATGTCGGCCTGGTCGGGGTCGATCTCGCCCAGCAGCAGGTCCACGTCCACGAAGGCCTTGTCGAACTCCTTCTCCAGCACCTCCAGCCAGCGGAACATGGACACCCCGCCGCCCGCCGACGAGCCGCCCGCGGCCCCGCCGCAGGCCGCGGCGCCCGGCCCGCAGGAACCGCCGCCCGCCGCCGACATGCTGCTGCTGCTGCTGCTGCTGCTGCTGCTGCTGCTGCCGCCGCCGCCCCCTCCCCTCGCACGCCCCGGACCCCCGGGAAGGGCAGGGCCCGCGCCCCCCGCCTCAACCCCCGCCCCGCCTCAGCCGCGGCCCGCTCCCTCCCGCCCCGCAGGACAAGGCGGCGGCAGGACAAGCGGCCCCGGCCCCGGCTCCGGCCCGGCTCCAGCGGGACAGCCACGCAGGGAAGCCAGAGGAATGCGGCCGGCGCGCAGGCGCGGCGGGGCTGACAGGCGGCTTCCGAGGCGGGGCGCCGCCGCCCGCTGGCCAGCAGCGTGCGGCTCGTGCTGCCTGCCACAACTCCACGGCGGCGGCAGGCAGCAACGGCCGAGCCCCAAACCCCCGATTGGCGGCCGCCGCGCTACCCAGCCTGCGCCGCCAGGGGGCGCTGCGGCCCGCGCCGGGCCCGTCCCTGAGGTGGGGCGGAGGGGCCTCGCCCGCCCGCAGGGGCCGGGGCCCCGGCGTCAGCCCCATCCCCAGCCCCATCCCTCCGGCCCCAGCCCCGTCCCTCCGTCCGCGTCGGTCTCCCCGTCCCCGTACCGGGCGCCCCGGTTCCAGGGAGCGCCCTCACCGGCCGGTGAGGCCACCGCTCGGCCTGCGGCGGCAGGCAGGAGGCGTTCGACCCGCGTCTCCCCCCTCCGGCTGCGAGTAACGGCTCCTCCCGCCCTGGTCTCTCCAAAAAAGCGCCTCAAAAACGCGCCTGGCGCGACCTAAACCGAGATTTTTCACTAGGAGAAATGATATTTGTACTTTGCATTTAGGATTTGTCAAGCTTAGTCGTCGTGTCGAGGCGCGTCGCCTGCCCCCGAGCAAGCCGGCTACTCGTGTCTGTGAGGCCGCAGCTGGGGACAAGCCTGAGGCCGTGGTGGGACAAGGGCCCGGAGGGGCCGCTCGGACCTGACGATTCACCTTCCAGCACAGCCCTCGCAGGCCCTTCCCCGGTGTCGTTTGTATCTTCCAGAAAAGTTCCACTTTTTTTGGTTTGGTTTTTTTTTTGGGGGGGGGGGGGCCTGTCAAGAGAGTGGAGTATCAATAGCTGGCATACCAACAAAATTACTAAAACATACACATTTCCCTCCTCCTCTGGGAGTGGGAGAGGAAAGGGAAGTCTTCGCTACTGTATTCGCAAGCGCAATGAGCGGGTGCGAACTGCGCAGCTGGATTTGCAGTTAGGCATTCATCACTCGTGCTCTGCAAAGATGCAAACTCGCAAGTATTGCATAAAAAGGACTGCCCCGGGCGCCTTTGCATCTCTAGAAGCACTGATGAATGCGGTTCTACCCATATAAAAGGTGTTTGCATTTTTTTTAGCTCATTGTGGTTCTGAAAATGAAATAAATTTCAGGGAATAAGCTATCTCCACATGGGTGCTTTCTCCAAGGCACTCACCTTGGTTACAGCTCGTCTCCTTTGAAATACTGTGATTGATTCTGATGTTGGTTTCAGTGTGAGCTTTATTAGCAGGTATTGTAGGGCATCCTGGGGTGAGTTTCTTTCCTTGCTGCACTTTGCATAAATAATTGATTGGAACACAGAGAGACAGAAAGATACCCCTTCACAGCTCAGTAGCTAGACCACTCACCTGGAATGTGAAGAGATACATTGAAGCCGGAAAGAACTGTATTTCCATCAATCTGTGCTTTCAGAAGAGCTGGATAGAAGCAAACTTCACCACTAACAGTACATATGACATTTCCTCTGGGATCTGCTATCGCAGGCTTGACAAGAAGCTTACAGATTGTTATTACAAACCTGCTCGTTTGCCTTTTACTGCTCAAATTGTCTGCACTGTAATTGAAGGTAGGTAGTAACAAACCAGGCATCTAACGGGGGTGCTCTTACTGTTAAGCCCATCCATGGTGAAAACAAAAGCTACAAACATCTTTATATATGCCCACAGAAAAAAACCTGGCTCAGTAAATTGACATCTCCAGAATAGTAGCTGAGCAAAAGGTTTGAGTGCCTGAAGTTGCCCACATGCTTCTGAGTGAGCCCAGCTTAACAGAGCATTTGCTTGACCTTCGTTCTAACGCTCATTCTCCACAGCCATATCAACTGTCTTTTATACACGACAGCATCTGACGGGGAATCAAAGTATTTACTGTATCAAAAGCTAAACTATTATTATTGTTTAAATTAGTTCAGCCACATAATAAAATTAATTGTTTCAGGATTAACAGTTTTTATGTTAGCTTTGGCTTTGATTCTGGTAGATATCACACTGGAGAAGTACCTACGGAATTACATTACATTCTTTGCCCTTTTTTTAGTGGAACAGTAATCTATCACTTAGCCAAGCATTAGAATTTTCTGCTAATATATCTCAATCATGCATTTGAACAGGATCTGCTTATCTTGAGAAGGAAGTTTCCCATAGTTACTATGTAACATATCTATAGCAAATACTGCCTTTAAAAACTTACACTTAATGTAATTTATATATGACTGCCTCTTTTTAAAGGATCACGTATTCTCAGTTTTTTAGTGTCCTTTCCCTTTAGCTCAGGGGTTGGTCCAGCTCTATCTTAAATTGTCCTTCTCTACAGTGGTATCAGAGTTTTGTGGTCATTAATTTTAATTCTTTCACCCCTTATCAGTGCTACCTTTGTTTTGCATGTCCTTACATTTCACAAGTCAAACAAGGTTTTGTCTCTGCTTATTCCATTCAAAGATTAGCTTCTCAAATACAAGTCTTTTAGAAGCCTACCTGCACCATAGTGTCTGTCTAATACTTGCCAGACTTTGGATAAATGTGAAGGAATGCTATATATTATTAAGAAAATTTGTGGTTGTGACACCAAATCTTAGTAAATGTAGTTATCATTAGGTACTATTTATACTCCTCACCAAAAATATTGTGTAAAAAAGGGGTTGAAATTAAAAGCAGATATCACTGATATGAGTAAACACTTGAATAATTTAATTATCTCCAAAATATACTTGTAGATTCCCTAGAAAATTCTGATCAATTCCAGTTGACCTTGAAATGCCTGCCAAAAGCCCCCAGACAGCCTGAACTCTGTTCTGTAAGCAAGCTGTGCAGTAATTATGGAAATGAACCTAAGAGGTTAGTAGTTTTGGCCTTCAATTAGATTAAATCAATTTAAAGCGTAGTATACTCTACCCTGATAACATCAAGAAAATAATTGAAGAACACTTAAAGAACAGCCGTACTTTGAGTCAACTGGTCTAGCAGGAAGAATCCTTTCTACACCCAAGAAGCATTTCTAACAATCAAATAGTTGCAGCAAGCTGTATGTCAAGAAGAATTTAAATTTGTTGAATACTTTTAATGTCAAAAGGACTTCACTGAAAGTTTCCTGATCTGCTCATTTGACCTTATCTATCATGTGGCAGAGCTGGTGAAGCTGATCACCAGCTAATTTCTTCACATATCATAGAATCATAGAATCATAGAATGCTTTGCGTTGGAAGGGACCTTTAGAGGTCATCTAGCCCAACCCCCCCACAGTGAGCAGGGACAGCTTTAACCAGATCAGGTTGCTCAGAGCCCCATCCAACCTGACCCTGAATGTTGCCAGGGATGGGGCCTCTACCACCTCTCTGGGCAACCTGTTCCAGTGCTTGACCACCCTCATTGTAAAAAACTTCTTTCTAATGTCTAGTCTAAATCTATTCTTCTTTAGTTTAAATCCATTATTCCTTGTCCTGTCACAACAAGCCTTATTAAAACGATTCTCCCCATCTTTCCTGTAGGCCCCCTTTAAGTATTGGAAGGTCGCAATAAGGTCTCCTCGCAGCCTTCTCTTCTCTAGGCTGAACAATCCCAACTCTTTCAGCCTGGCCTCATAGGAGAGGTGCTCCAGCCCTCAGATCATTTTGGTGGCCCTCCTCTGGACCCACTCCAACAGGTCCATGTCCTTCTTGTGCTGAGGGCCCCAGAGCTGGACACAGTACTCCAGGTGAGGTCTCACCAGAGCAGAGTAGAGGGGCAGAATCACCTCCCTCGACCTGCTGGCCACGCTTCTTTTGATGCAGCCCAGGATACGGTTGGCTTTCTGGGCTGCAAGCGCACATTGCCGGCTCATGTCCAGCTTTTCATCCACCAGTACCCCCAAGACCTTCTCCGCGGGGCTGTTCTCAATCTCTTCATCCCCCAGCCTGTACTGATACCGGGGGTTGCCCCGTCCCAGGTGCAGGACCTTGCACTTGGCCTTGTTGAACCTCATGAGGTTCACACAGGCCCACCTCTCCAGCTTGTCCAGGTCCCTCTGGATGACATCTCATCCTCCTGGTGTGTCAACCGCACCACTCAGCTTGGTGTCGTCTGCAGACTTGCTGAGGGTGCACTCGATCCCACTGTCTATGTCATTGATGAAGATGTTAAATAGCACCGGTCCCAGTACGGACCCCTGAGGGACCCCACTTGTCAGCGGTCTCCATGTGGACATCGAGCCATTGACCACGACCCTCTGGATGTGACCATCCAGCCAATTCCTTATCCATCGAACAGTCCACCCATCAAACCCATATCTCTCCAATTTAGAGAGAAGGATGTTGTGGGGGACTCTGTCGAACGCTTACAGAAATCCAAGTAGATGACACCCATTGCTTTTCCCTTGTCCACTAATGCAGTCACTCCTTCATAGAAAGCCACTAGGTTGGTCAGGCAGGACTTGCCCTTGGTGAATCCGTGCTGGCTGTCTTGAATCACCTCCCTGTCCTCCATGTGCTTGAGCATATCTTCTAGGAGGATCTGTTCCATGATCTTCCCAGGCACAGAGGTGAGGCTGACAGGTCGATAGTTCCCAGGGTCCTCCTTTCTTCCCTTTTTAAAAATGGGCATAACATTCCCCTTTTTCCAGTCAGCAGGGACTTCACCTGTCTGCCATGACTTTTCAAATATCATGGAGAGTGGCTTGGCAACTACATCAGCCAATTCCCTGAGGACTCTGGGATGCATCTCATCAGGTCCCATAGACTTGTGTACATTGAGGTTCTTTAGGTGGTCTCGAACCTGATCTTCCCTTAGAGTGGGAGGGGCTTTACCGCCCTGGTCCCCATCTTTCGGTCCATCGATTCGGGAGGGGTGAGGAGAGAAGTTGCCGGTGAAGACCGAGGCAAAGAAGTTGTTGAGTACCTCAGCCTTCTCCTTGTCTGTTGATACAAGTTTGCCTTTCTTGTTCATCAAGGGGGGTACGCTTTCTTTAACCTTCCTTTTCTGGTTGATATACCTGTAGAAGCCCTTCTTGTTATTCTTTACATCCCTTGCCAAATTCAGCTCCATCCTCGCCTTGGCCTTCCTGACCTCCTCCCTACACAACTGGGCTGTTTCCCTGTACTCTTCCCAGGACACCTGTCCCTGCTTCCACTGCCTGTGCAGTTCCCTCTTACTCTTTAGTTTGACCAGCAGGTCTCGACTCAGCCATGCTGGTCTCTTCTCATCCTTGCCTGATTTTTTACACTTGGGGACTGATAGCTCTTGTGCTCTATGGAAGGTGTCCTTAAAGATCTGCCAACTCTGTTCCGTTCCCCTGTCCCTGAGGACCGTCTCCCAGGGGGTCCTTCTGACTAACTCCTTGAAGAGCTGGAAGTTTGCTTTCCTAAAATTTAGGGTCCTGACTGTACTCCTCGCTTTTCCCATGTCCCTCAGGAGCATGAACTCCACCAATGCGTGATCACTGCAGCCCAAGCTGCCTCGAGTCTTGACATCACCGATGAGCTCAGTTGCATTGGTGACCATCAGATCCAGTATCGCGTCCCCTCGGGTAGGTGTGTCTATTACCTGGCTTAGGAAGTTGTCTATGCATTCCAGGAATCTCCTGGATTGCCTACAGCTCGCTGTGTTGCTTTTCCAGCAAATGTCGGGGTGGTTGAAGTCCCCCAGCAGGACAAGAGTCTGCAAACGCGAAGCCTCCCGGAGCTGGAGGAAGAAGGCTTCGTCAGCAGGCTCCCCTTGATCAGGCGGCCCGTAGTAGACACCAACCACAAGGTTCCCTTTGTTGCCTCTGTCTCCGACTCTTACCCATAAGCTTTCGACCTGCTCGTGGCTGTTCTTCAGGGACAGCTCTTCACACTGTATTGATATAATTTATGCACATAATTTCAATTATTCTAGACAAGGTAGAGCGTAGAGAATGTGGTGTGTCTGTGTTACTCTACTATTAAGTACATTTGAGTACACAGAGTACTTCATAAATTTAAACCTATGTACTTTAACCAATTACTGGAGTACCTGATAAATTACCTGAAAACTTACTTTGTGCTCAAAGAGTATATGACCTCAGGCATGAGGAGGACACATTTTCATACAAAACAAAGCAAAGTAATACCCAAATCAACAGGAAAAAAAAAAATAACACTTTGATCACTATCACTGCTGCTGTATATTTGGTATCCCATGTCCATGCCAAGACTGGGAAGGTGTTGTGTGAGATATTCTACAAAAGCTTTGGTTAGACCTAGCCTCTGCACAAAGAATTTACAATATAAACACATCTGTTTGCACATGAGGGTCAGTTCACCCAGAAACTTCTGTAATTGCAGCTGCCCAGCTGCGCGTGCCAGGCTGCAGCGTGTGCATGTCAAGGCCATCTTCTGTGTGGTTCGCGCTGAAGCATCTTGAGTGTTTTGATTGCATGGGTGGTTGTACAGTCACAAGCGGGGACACCAAAGGGGAAATGGAGAGAAAATAAAAAATATCTTGCGTTATCTAAGTATGGGAGAAAATTGAGATGATAAAGCAAGATTTTCACGTTCTAAAAAAGGAGTTAGACTACAGGATTAGAATGTGCCTTTCTAAAGCATGTTAGAGAGGAGGAAATTATCCATCCACACTGCTACTTAAAGGGACATACATTTTCAGTTGTCATTACAGAAAATACAGGTCACGGTTGTTAACTACTGACCCAAACCACTTTTGTGTGTGCAGAATGCTAGAAACAGAATTGTCCTGGTTCCAGTATCAATTGGATGATCCATCCATGCCACTTTGCTTTTAGGTAGTACTGCAAGAGTCACAGTCTTGCATAGGTTAATTACAGATCTTACATAAATGCTCATATACAAAAGACCCACGTGTTTAAATTCTAGGTTGAGAGTGGATTCAGCCATGATCTCTGCCTTCTTTATTTCCCTTGCTTCATTCCTTTTGGGACTAACTCAGAATATCATGACTAGAAAACTGTCATACCATACCATAATCTGTGGTTTCATGGGCACTGCTCTCAGTGGCTCAGTTATTAATGAATAACAGTTCTTCATCAAGTGGATACCATTAGCAACAATACTTTGAAGGCAAATTACAGCAGCATTAGTGACATATGTGTATGAAATTATTTAAACTGACCTCCTCCACGTGGGTGCTGCTTATTTGTTGTTTGTGGGGTGCCTGCCCCAGATGCATCTGATCTGGGTTGGCATCCCTCAGCACTATCATAAAACTGGCAATGAATAAAACTGCTCAATATGTGGATTTTTATTTAACAAAATTTCATTCCTTTTCAACAGGTTTCACTGTGCTAGTTCTTCTGGAATGCAAACGTGCCACGGACAGGCGAAATGTGAGAAATTCCTAAGGGGTTATCACTTTCATCTCCTTTATGTAGCCAGCATGGAGAAAGAAAAGGCTTACTTATTGTGCAGAGGAAAAATCTGCTTTAAGTCGTCCAGCAACTGTTTCCAGTATATGAAGATGACCTTGCCTGGAGTCAGAAAGTGCATTCTCCACATACTATGAAAGTGGATAAAAAATATTTCCAAAAAATTCTTGGCTTATGGAGAAGATTGAGACACCATTTTCAGGCAGGCTTTTGTTTTTGTGAAACTACTTGCAGTTTTATTTTGTAGGAGTAAAACACAAAATAACTTTGGATAAATTTATAATCCTTATGTTAATTAGATATCATTAATTTGCCTAGAATGCATCTAGGTTAACATTCTTGATTCAGTGTAGCCCTCTGAGGCTCTCTGTTTAAGAAACATTTCTGTAAAGCAGTTCAGATTATTCAACAGATGATTAAGGGAAGCATAATGTTTTTAAAAACAACGTTATGCTTGTTTCCCTTAGCAGCCCAATCCACTCTGGAGAGAAGTGCTTGATCGGAGGTAACCTTTGCAGCAGACAAATGCCATTTGTTGTCCCTATGAAAAACTGGTCCAAATCCAAGTTAAAAACTTCCAGCAAAAAATAATCATAAATTCACACATACTCAGTGGCAGGCACTCAATAGCATATGGCAGCTAAATACGCCAAGGATTCCTTAGAGCATACGCCATCACTTAGCAGCTCCTAGTTGCCAACCTGCTTGTGCTTGTGACACCCCTCAGGGACCAAGCTCCTACCTGTGCCCTCTGCAGGCCCTAAGCTGGTCTTTTCCTGCAATTTGTGCTTTCCATAGACAAGGGACATCCTGACTGTAAGAGCTCAGCTTCTCCATGTTTTTTGTGATAAGACTGCATCTTCCCTTGTGTGGTCTGTGCCATCATGTACATTACAAGAGATCCACCTTCATGTTTTATGGGCTGTCTTAACTCAGACATTTCTGAATGCTCTGTAACTAGAGTTTTGCAGATTCATTCTTCTAATTTTAATGTCATCTTACTTTTTTCTGATTTTCTAAATGTAATCTTAGGTCAAAAAATTGTGTCTTGATATACATATGTGTGCTTTTGTCAAACCTCTGACTTTGGTGAAGAAGTAAAAGGCTCAAACACCAGTACTGTAGATGCTGAAATCTTGTGTGAGGCAAGGCTTGTACAAAAATATAGTATTTTTATTAGACTAATGGATATATTTGGAGAAAACCCCCCAAACTTAGAGTCCTTTACGAGCCCTTCTTCAGATCTGAAATAAAAGCAGTAATCCTGAAAGATCTGCTAACTTCCATCAAGTCAAGCTCATGTTTTATCCAAATTTGTCCAATATATTTTACTACTTTGCCATGATACTCCATAACCAATGTCCATATTAAATGCCAACAAAACAAAAGTGTCCAACAAAGACTTTGGGTTTAGCAGGTTTTGATATGAAGTGTTTACCTTTGGTTATGGGTGCTACCATTCATTCTTTCTGACGGAGAAGTGATGCAGGGGAATATCATGCCATGCACAGGAATCCCCATCAAAAGGTGTAGAGAGTTTACATAAAAACTGCTGGCAGGAAATGGCCACCAGTGACTGACTTTCTTAACATCCCCCTGCGAAGCTGTGCAACTCATGGGCCAGCAGTGCTGCTTCCACAACGGAGATCCTGGAATGTTTATTTACCTTTTTTTTCTTTTTTTGCGTAGCTCACACATTCCCACTAGGCTTACACTCATACAGTCCCGTGACTCTTCATCAGTTCTGTTGCCATCAGGTCTCCTAGAATCAATAAAAACCCCACACGTCATAGTTTTGTGCAAAAGCAAAGACAGCAGCTCTGGTGGATGCATGTCAGAATTTGTACAGAACAGATTTAATAGGATCATCTTTCATAGCTATCACTCTAAAAGACCCAGCTGCTGAAAGCAGACATATATCAGAAATTAACGGATACATAATATCATTCTTGATTAAATCATTGTTGTTGATATCACATAAATGAACTATTAAACCAATAAAGTTTTCTTTCATTAGTTTGAAAAGACCAAGGATATAGATATTACTCAAAAATATGAAGAGCCAAGAATATTGCACCTTACTGTGGCATAACCTTGTAACTACAGCTGTGAATTCTAACATCAGCTGTGTGACTTACAATTTACAAAATAGGGAATGATCTAATATATGGTTCTCATTTAAAGGGATTCTCAGACTGATTCTCCAGTACTCTAGAGCTCTAAACTGCAAATGGTAGGGTTTGATCTGCATTTCTTTTGACCCTCCTTGAGCAAAAAGCATTTGCTTTTTGATGACATTTTTGAGGAACACAAATACCTACATGAGATCCTGAGCGTTATTGTCTTAGCGACCTCAGCATTTAAACTCAAGTCAGTGGAAAAAGAGGATCAAAGACTATTCCAGGGCATGCTAAAATGTAACTCAAGTAGATGTCAGTGTGCAAAAAGGTTTCACACTTTTGTCTGGGTACTTTGACTCTTTTAGGAAACAAAAAGCAAAACCACAAACCAGGTACCAAACCCTAGGTCAAGATCCATTAAAATGTTTTTTTCAAAGCACCATTGCTCCTCCTGCTCACCCACTCATTTTTGCTCAATTGATCACTATGGTATAAGTCAGGATTTTTCTGCATAGCTTGTTAAACATGCCAATTTGACAGGCTGTTTTAGGAAAAGGCTTCTGCTTTTGCTGTTTAGTTTAGCAGACGCTCGCTTGCAGTTCTGCACTCGCAGCATAGGGGATTAAGGAGACAGAAAGATCTCCAGGAGGGAATATGACATTTGTCCAGTGTAAACCCAGCTGCATCCAATAAGCATTCCCGTCAAGGACAGTCCCCAGTTCAGTTATCCATTTGCCAAATCAATTTGACATCATCTTTTGCTTGGAAAAATAAGTGGTCTAGTTCTGCATTCAAGGAATAGGATTAGCCAGCGCTGGAGATACAACGGAGAGGATGGAAGGATGCGGGTAACAGTGCAAAGCAGATCAGTATGGTAAGATACAAAGGTTTCCTAAGTACACTGCTTTGTACATTGTAAATTGCTGAGTACAAAGGAAAAAAAAACAATATCTAGAAAGTTTGTAAAATAATCACAAGCCAAACTGTAAGCCTTTCAAAACTTTATATCTCTAGCTGGCACAGCTAGTAGATATGTGAGAGAAGCACTAGAAAGTGGAGAGAAAACTCTGAGGGGAACCTTAGTGTTCTCCATCTGTCATGGGATAAATAGGTCTTATTGATCATCTACCACTTGATTTATACTAAATGCTTTCAAGCATTGCACATTTGTAATTTTTCAAATACAAGAATACTTAAACTTTGATTTATGAGTAGTACACAAACACAGGTAACTTAGGTTTTTGTCTGATCTTTAAAAAATGTGTACCAACCAGCAGCACTCAGCTGTACAACAGATATTCAGAAAGTGAACAGAATGTTTTAGCTTTAAAATAATAGCTGCCTGAATTTTGGGGTTTTGGGGGGGTCTGAATAATGCAAGAGGAAGAGTGAAAAAGCTTTGGTGTTGGTTGTAGCTGTGTTTTTACTGTTTGTAATACTGGGTCACAGAAGATACAAAGGTTTTACAGCCCCACTATAAAACAGCTCTTTATCTTTTCTCTGCTAATTCTGTGGTGTCACATTTAACAAAACTAGGAAACTGGAGATAATATGGATGTTTGCAGATTAGATGTCAGGTAATAAATAACACTAATTTCACATACCTACAAATACAAAGGCACCTTATCACTGTTTAAGTTTCTCACTCTTTGTAATACCTGCCAACATTTTAACCCAGGCAAATTACGGTATTGTTTTTGCTGTTTTTTCACTGGGATAAAATACACAGTCATAATATCCTTTTATCAGATTTCATGGTATAAAAGGACTTTGGTGCTTAATTCAAGCTGTATGTTGCCGAGACAATTTCAGAGCTCGTTTTGGAAGATGTATTTATCTTACCTTTTAGTAGTCATCTTTTCTTTTCACAGTGGTCTAAGTACCACTTGCCCAAGAAGATGCAGCTGTGACCCTGCCCAGTCAGTGCAATGCTACAGAGCTACGGAGATCCCCAGAGAGATTCCTTTTACCACCAGGAGACTCTACATAAGTCACAGCAAAATTAAACAACTCCAGGTAGGAAAAAATCCAGTAAAAATCCTTTCTGTAGTGTGCTGTAACTGCAAGCTGTGCTTCCCAGATGGTGGTGACTTTCAAGTGAAGGCAGAATATTATTCCATGTTCTAAAAACTGATGAAATGCTGCCAGATCTGGGTTTATTTTTACTTACTTTTTAAGGATATGTAAATATATTTCTATAGTGTTTTCATTACCCTGCAGTCTCTGAGCACCAGTTCATGCTGCCACAATGATATTTTGTATGCAACTCACAAAATAGTAATTTACAACTAGGAGCCAAATGTTGACTTGGTTTTTATATGGTCAAATAACCATTGACTTCCAGAGTAATTTTTTAACTTGTTAGAAGCTTTTGCTACTTTTGATACAATATAATACTTTTTCACAGTAAATAGAAAGGTTTTATGTGGCTAGAATTGTTTCCTTAATGAATGAAACTGAAGTTCTTTTCCCCCTCTTGAGTTGCAAGTGTCAGGTACAACTGCTATTAGAAATGGCAGAGGGAGTAAGTAGGTTAGAGTCTAAGGCAGAGCGTGAGATGTTTCTAAAAGCAATGCTAGGGCTATCTAATAACCCATATAAACAACAGCAGCTTCTAACTGAAGCTGCCGGCTATTTGTGTTATTTAAAAAGTTTATTCTGGGTGTCTTGAGGCATCACTGGATCACATTATTAAAGGCATGATCTGTTTATGCTTATTTTGCACTGTACTCTGGAATGGTGCTTCTCTGTTTCCTACCCTGAAATATATTTATTTAATAAATTCAACTTCTGTAGATAGACACAAGGGAAATACAACCACCTGTATTACACATGCTTGCTGTGTATCAATTTACTACAAATAATAAGAAATGTTCGATTCAAAAGAGACAGATACATTTTCTCTTAAGTATGCTTGTCCTCTTACAAATAATATAACTTTAGCTGCTCTGAAATGCATCTTTGATTTTGCTCTCAGGTTTGAATGAAAAAGGCTAGAAGGCAGCTTAGAGCAGCATCTGGGATACTTGTTGCCCACTGAGAAATAGTCAGTAATTTTACAATTTAACTCTGACAAAGATTTTACTTCTCTTTTAGCCCCTACTAATATCTCTGGTTTTCTTGGTTTAGCTCCCATACCTACAAGAGTCAAAGTTCATTGGTGTAATTTAGCTATACTGATGTGCTATAGTTAAACAAAAGATCTGTCAAATGAATTCTTTAATAGGAAATAAATTTTCTGTGCAAAACCCCCCGATTATTTTCTGTCCAAGATAAGGAAGACGAGCCATTTTTCCTTTCTTAGGCTAGTTGCCCATACCTGTCAGGTACTCCTCAGATACTAGAAAAGTGGCCTTAGGTTCTGACTAGAGCAAAAGACAGGTATTGTAAAGCATTTAAATGTTGGATATAAGTTAATAGGGTAATGGAATAAATGTTTTATGTTCAGAACAAATGGTGCGTGAAACCGTCTAAGGACAGAGTTTTTCACTTTGTACATTAATTCAACTGAGCAATCAGTGTGCCTTACTTCTGACTTTGCACCGAAAGGAAGTCAGTCCTTTCATGCTATCTGCCTGTAGTTATGTAGATCCTTTCCTTAAGATTAGACTAGGTCTGTGAATATATTTTTCACTTTTCTTTCCATGCAACAAATTATGCTTCTGAGGTCTTGGCATCATAAATACATATGCTTAATTTTACACAGCTGAGCAATTCCACTGGCATATATCATAGTGCTTGTAGAAACAGGTTTTGATTTCTGCTTGTAACGTACATGTCTGGAAGCACTGAAAGAACTCTATAGGGGTTTTTTGGGGTTTTGGTTTGTTTTGGTTTGTTTGGTTTTTAAATTCCTTCATTTACCTTATCTTAGAGGAGACAACATATTTTCAAAAAGCTGAACGGAAGCCTAGGCTTTCCACAGCTGACCTCCAACAGACTTTTATATGTAAGCATTCACATATACTATGGTTTGGCAATTAGCTGCCTCAGAAGAAGAAACAAATATTGTTTCAAACTGAGCACCAATTACTTTTGGATATTACTTTGCATTGGCTATTATTAAAATTGTAAAGAAATTAAAAATAAAAGAAGATTTGTTTGTATGCTAAATACAGTATGTTTTGAAGAAAAACAAGAAAAAAAGTAGATCTTTTTTACCCCAATCAACTTCGTATTTGTTCTGACAGGGTTGATCATCATTGAAAACACTGGATGGGATTTTGGCTTTTGGTATTTTTACAAACTGGGTTTTTTTATAAATAGACTTCATAATAACAAAACTAGATTATTTTTAGCATCTTTTTTCAATAATTTCTGCCTCCTCCTTGATTTGAAGACCAACTATAACCTGTTTACTCTCACTTTAAGATTTAATTTATTTCTAACTGTATTAATACCTGGGGTTTTATCTGCTAAAAGAAAATTGTTTACCTGGCCCCCACAATAGGGGACTGATTTAAGAAACTGCTTATAACAAATCACAGTTCACAAAAATTCTAAAAGAAAAAAAAAGTTATTAAAAATGACAAAATTATTAAAATGTTTCTATTAAAATAACAGTGTCTTAGATCCATTTTCAGGAGATCTACTTTTTAAAATGTAAAACTATATTAGTATCACTGTACAGACAGTCCAGCTAAAGAATAAAACATCACTTTGTAGCAAAAAGAGAGCTGACAGGCTTTCAAATATGTCTTGATTCACAGTAGAAAGACTGGGTGGTTTGTAACAGCATGGATAAATGTTTAAGTCTCAAAACAGCATGGTCACAAAGCCTGGCAAAGCATACCAAATAGGTGGAAAATAGAAATTATAATAATCCACATTAAGAAGCCTAACAGCATTACAGAATAAATGTTTGTACATTGACCTTCACATAGCTCTCTGTCACTTAATAAGATGAAAATTAAGCCTCTTAGAGACATACAGCAATCAACTGAGGAAAAACAGGAAATATGGCTTTTGAACTTACAGGAGAAAACATGTTGAACTTATGAAGGTTCACATTTGTTTCAGTTTCCTTAAGACTGTTTTATCACTTACATATGACTATGTTTTTCTGCTCTTGAGCAATGCAGTTCATTCCTATGGGACTTCTCATGATGAAGCTTTGCAAGATTAGCCTCCTAATCATGTCCAAAACTGGACATGCAAGTCTGTAATTGCTATTTAGCAATATCTATATTACAAAACTGCATTTATAGAAAAAATAGAAAATGGACAACTTTGTTATTTACTGTTGAGAATATAAGGTTTTTTATGGAGGTACACTCCAAAATGAAACCTGACTCCTCTTTCACAGATGTGCGGGCTCTAATTCTAACAGAAGTTAAAATGCCGAGTTTGTAGCTAAGGTAAAGAGATACAACCCAAAAACATGCAAGGGTTGGGTCAATTAAGCTCGAAGACATCTTTTAACAGTCACCTTTATAAGCTGATTTCACATACACAAGTACAATAGCCAAATGTATTCAATCAGGATCATAGAACAAAATTACTACCCAGTACCTGCACTGCAAAAGGACTTGTACTGCCTTCCGTGTAGATTCCTGACTGGGATGAGGGGTTAGGCTGTAGAACATGCTTTATAGCTTCTCTCAATGAGAGTAAAATACTGCTGGTAGCTATTCAGCCCTGGGGGAAATAGCATGAAGACTACAGTGCTAGTTTAACATCTCTTACTGATGTGGTACTCCCGAGACCTGTAGTGAGATGTTTATTTGACGTGGGGGGGGGGAAATGGATGAGGACACTCCTTCCCACCTCTCCCATGCAGAACACCTGCTCATCTTGCTCTGAGCTTTCTGTGATTCCCATATAAATGAATTTTTAAAAATCAAGCACCTAGGTCAAGGGCAGCATCTCTGATAAGTTCAGAAAACTGCTGTTGAAGCAACTGGTGTGCTCAGATAACTCCTGGGTTCACCCTCATTTCATGCTTCCTCATATCTCTTGGCTTGGAGGAAACTGCCAGATTCACTTGAGTTTGCTTCTTAACTTGAGACACAAGATGGCAAGCTTTGTAAACAAGCAGGTTCCAACAGAGCAGAAAAATAATGAAACAATTAGCATGCCTCTATATTATAGCCACAGTGAACACCTAAAATCCATTTACCACTCCAGAGCATCTGTTTATTACCAGATAACAAAAACTAAGTTCCTGTAAAGGCAATCTGTTCCACAGAGGTGATTTTCAGACCAAGCTGATCTGACACGTTGGTGTCAGATGGTTTGGCCATCTTAATATGTGAGGTTTTTACTTTAAAGAAAAGGAGAGATAGTGGGGGGAGAGATGAAATACAGGTGTCAGATTTCAGTTTCCTGCCAAAACTTTATAGTAGGGAGAGGTGATGATATCCATGTGTACTTCCTCTGGGGAATACACACTGCAGTGACAATATGGCTGATATATGGAAATGGCTGTACGATGAACTCAAAACTGCTCCAGCAAGCTCTGTTGAGCACCGTGAACATTAACAACCACCTACTCTCTGCAAAGATTTCTGCCACTGGTGACACTAGCTCTCCATTTTACACAGGCTATCCACTCGGCAGAAATAAAAATAATATTCCTTCTTCAAACGTGTGTTTGCTCAAAACCAGACACAACGTGGACTTAAACAAAATTACAGAAATGTAAGTAAATACTGGCAAACCATAGGTACCTATAGTAACACCTCTATCGCTATCATTTCTCTTTGTTTCTCATTCTAAATATATAATTTCTCAGTATATACTAGCAATTGTCGGAGCATCCAGAAGAAGTAACCAGTGAGGAGATCCATAAATAGATGGTGTATTATCACATGAATTTTTTTTTTCTCTTTAAGATTACTGACTTCAGGAGAATGTCAGCCCTCGAAGAGCTGGTCCTATCATGCAGTGGCACAGAATCAATAGAAAACAACACTTTCAAAGCTCTGAGCACCTTGAAGTCCCTGGAACTCTACAAAAATCAGCTAAAGCAAATACCCGCCTTCCTCCCATCTGGCCTTGAAATTTTAAAACTCGCCGATAACTCCATCAACGCTCTGCATGAGTCTGATTTTGAAGGTTTGATGAAGCTAAGGGTGCTCGATATTCGGAACAACTTGATTGCAACTCTGCCTCCGAGTGCATTTTCTTCCCTTTGCAATTTACAAAGTCTGATTCTGGATGGCAACAACATGGAATCTGTGTCTGCACCACTTAAGCTTCCTAGGCTGAAGTATCTGAGCATGGCCGATAATAAACTGAACTCGTTCCCAACCAACTTCTTTGCATCCTTCCAAAATCTACAGTTTCTCAGTTTAAGTGGCAACTTTTTGACAAAAGTGCCTCTTGACCTACCTAAATCCCTGCTGTCACTAAAATTAGAGAAAAACCAACTCAAAACAATAAGACTTCGAGACGTGAAACACCTAGAAAACCTGTCTGAGTTCTTCCTGTCAGAAAATCAGCTAACATCAATAGATGGTGCCCAGCTTCTTCCGAACTTAACAACACTGGAGCTCGCTAAGAACCGGCTACACACTATGCCACCCAGGCTGCCCGGCAGACTGCAGAAGCTCGACTGCAGCAATAACCTGATTCAAAGGGTGACAGCGCAGGACTTCCAAGGACTACAAGACCTCAAGCACTTGTTTCTTGACAACAATGCTGTTAGCATGTTTGAGGCGGGAGCTCTTCAGCAGTGTGCGCAGCTTTCGAATCTGGCACTGGAACAGAATCTCCTCATTTCTATTCCACTCAGGCAAGTGAATCTGAGGACAGCTGGTTCCCAGGTGTCACCTCTCCTTCCTTATGTTATAAGAATGAGGGCCAAACTGGGAGAAAAATTGCATTCAGACCCAGTCATGGTAGAAGTCTATCCATACCATAAACCCGCTGCCATAACTGGCACTAATTAGCACTCCTGTAAGCAGTCTCAGCATAGAAGTAGAGCTGTTTTCATTAGATCTCTGGCCCCCAGTGAATCTGCTCATTTCACATCTCTCCCTGCCCAGTGAGACTACTTTGTTTAATTAGCACACGCATAAGAGGAACCTGCTAGGAGAATATAACAGAATGATTACAGAGAAGTTGTACTGCTGCTTAGATTTATCTTCTCCCATAACACAAAATTAATAGAGCATTCAATAGAAAAGAAAGGCAGCAATTTTAAGGCTGATATTTCTACCAACCCACACTGAGTTTATTATTGTTAAAATATTAAGATTTCAGGAGCTGAGTCTAGTCAAAAAGAATGTGCTTTTTCAGTGGATATTAGCATTCTCAACTTCATTAAATTCACACATTACAAAGTATTTGGAATGCGTATAAGCTCTCCGGCTTCAGGCTATAAGCAAAATTCCAGTTAAAGGAGCGCAGAAGAAACATCCCTTGGGCACACTGTGTTCACTAATGCCCTGCTTACAGGTTCTCTCACATTCATCTGAGTGTTGGTCCTGGCCATTATCAGAGACGGCATATTAAGCCAAATGGAGGCTGGTCTGATATAAAGCGGCAACTTTATTATTTCAAAAAGCTGTGCAATAAGATGGCATAAAAATAGCAAAGTAATTCCATTAACATCAACTTTTTTAACACAACTGCACTATTAAATTTTATTTTTATGGCTTGTGGACAGGTTTAACTAGCCCAAATAAATAATGCAGTAAAATTTCAATTCGTTTAGCATCAGGTCCTTTAGCATTTGAATCTATTTGGCAGCAGCTTTATAACCAGAAAGTGATTTAGTGGTGTATAAATAGTTGATTTCAGTCTAGCTTGAGAGGAACGTTTAATGCTTTCTAGTTACTTTAGTATTGTCTAATCCATCTTATTTTACAACCTTCGTAGTCAAGAGAATTAACAGGAAGGAGTTCTCTATTAGCCTTTTAAGGAGATATTGGGGACTTTTATTTTCAACTCAGCAATGAATATAGATTTCAAGGGGAGGCTGTAAACGTAAAAGAGGGAAAAAATGACAGGAAGTAAAATTTATTTTTATTATTATTTTTTATTATTAATTTAATTGCCTGCTGGTTACCAGGTACAGACAGATATACAGAAATAAAAGTATTACTTCTGACAGTTACCTGAGAACTCAGTTGCCAGTGTCAAAGGCTAAAAAATATAGTTAATGTGCCACAGTTAATGGGTCTTATCAGTTATTCGGCAGGAATGAGGAGAAAGACAGCTTCTTTTGTTTTTTTCTGAGAAGAAAATAATGCACTTCACTTGGGTGGTGAAACACTGGAACAGGTTGCCTAGAGAGGTGAAGAAGTACTTAAGGAACAGCATTGCCATGCTTCTCTAAACTTTTGGTCTTTAATGCTGCTCTAATTTGGTCATTGGCATACTTATGGCATTAAAGAGTACAAAATGCATTTTTAAGGTTGACATTCAATTGAACATGTAACTTTCTTCATAGTACAGTAGGTGTAAAATTGCTCTTTAGTTCAGTTGCAGAAACACAGTCAGTACAGGTCAGAACTGCAATAATTTCGGAAATCAGTTCAAGTGTGCATAGACAATATTCCTATAACTTAAAAAAAAAATCACATGAAAATTTCAGGACCACATCTTTTATGCAGAAGATTGCATTTTTGTTAGTGATAGTTTTATTTAATATGTCAGATGTGTCTGGGCAAATACTCACCACCAAATACCACTTACACAAACAGCATCAATATGATGAACATAACACATTTGTGTTGTTTTATTTTTATTCAGACTTCCAGACACCCTTGCTAGATTGGATCTAAAGGGAAATGACATAGAGGATGTTGGAGAACAAGAGCTGAAGGACTTGAAACAGCTTCAGGTTCTAAATTTACGGAACAACAAGATATCTGCCTTGGACCGCAAAGTCTTAGAGTATTTACCTCGTCTCCGTCATCTGTATTTAGATGGAAACCCCTGGAACTGCACCTGTGACCTTCTCAGAACCAGAAGAGCGCTGGTGGCCAAAGGAACGGATGTCAGGGGAGGACAGTGCGCGGCGCCGGCAGAAAGCCGAGGAGAAAGTTGGATGTCTTCCAAAAAGATTCTGCAGCAGTGTGAAGATAATCTGTCTTCCATAGAAAGGGGCAAAGAGGACAGAAAGAAAATGAAACCAAATGAGGCCTCCAGCATTGGAGTAAACACAGATGATGATTACTATGATTATGAATTAGATTAACCCCATGGTTAATCTATGGTGAACCATAAGGTTGTCCAGAGCTGCCCTCTACCACCAGCCTCTCTACTGACAACCAGCCTGCTGGTCTGCTGTTAATTTTTCCTCTTTAATTTGTACTATAAGACTTAATAGCTGGTGACAGAAGGGCTATAGGAAGGATGCCATTGTAAACTGAAAATCGTAAAAAAAATAGTTTTTCTACGCCATTAGCACTATGTAGTTTGAGAGAAGTAAGAATACAATTACTATCTCCTAGAAAAACAGTCTATAACTCTGTATGGACCTTTTTATACTAGAGCATTCTTATGCATAACCCCCCCACCCCTAAATAAAATCCTGCAATACCACAAGATACTATTACTAGGAGTCTGGCATTCAACACATTTAAACTCACAGGTCTGCAGTTCAAAGTGGAGAGTTACACTGACGTGGGCAATTTCTCAGGATTATTCAGAGGTTCTTGCTTTTGAGAAATGAATTTCAGTTTTCCAGAAATATTTGCCTCTTTTATTCAGAGTATTTTAAATGACATTAGACTAAATTAGCTGAGCTCCAGGCAAAACACACAAGGCTCATCTTCATCACAGTAAATGCAACAAAGAGAAGAATCAGTGTCCTGGTTAATGAGATTTAATACTAGTTCCAAAGTTAATTAATAGTGAGGAATAAAAACACTGGGGTCAATTTGACCCAATTCTATTGTTGTAAACAGAAGAGGGGAGATTGTCAGGAAATAGATCCCTACCTCTAGCAAATATTAAGATAAGATCAAGTGAGACGAAGTTTTTGGAAGAGTTTATTTTGGTAGCTGAATAGCTAATCGACTACAACATAGCTCAAGATGCTGTGTGTATACATTTGGGTGAGGTGTACTTCACATGGGAGCACACACTGCAAGTGCTCCCTTTCACTGGTAGGAACCTTCCAGACTTTTGCATGCAAAAAAAGGACTCGATATATGCATCAACTCTGATGTACGTACAAGTTTTATCAAGCAGTTCCCAAAGTGCTTGAAAACTAAACAAAATTGGATTACCGAGGCCACTAAACCCAGTGACTTACAAACAGTAATGTAAGGCGCTTCCTGGCAGTTCATAAATCTCCGCTGATAACTGAGGAGTAATAACACCAGCAAATTACTTTTCAAAGCAAACAGTTTCCATTCTTCTTTATCTTCTGTTGGCATTCAGTAACTGAGTAATCACTCACACTCACAGAGGCTGTTTTGTCAGGTGTCAGAGTGCAGCTATTTGGTTATGTTGCCTATGCAAATGCAGTCGACACTTGGGTTTCTTAGGAACCCAACGCATTGAGGTATACAACTGGAACAGAAAGACGTAAGTTTGTTTTTCTTTACATTTTTAACATATCATCAGCCACCCAAATTTTTGGCAGCTAAAGATTTAGATATTTATGGAACAGCACAAACCTTCCTAGCGGTTTGACTGCGTTATGTGTGCTGGCTAACGTTGGGAAGTCTGGGAAGCAGTTAGTTCCCGAGCAAGAAAAATATTTTCATGCTACAGTATTTTTCATTCCGTTTTATATTGGCGGATTCTTTTAATAGAGTACTTCAAATATTCCGCTGTCTCATTTCAGCCCGCCCATCTGTCTGACGGCACAGGGCTAGCTTCTGAGCTCTTGCTCTGGCGTTTGCCTGCAGAGGGGTTTGTGTCTTCGGGTCTGTGGGCCGTTCCGAGCCAAAGCAGCAAAGCCGCAGGAAGGGCAGGTTTTGTGGGAGACGCGGGAGCGGGCCGCGCACCCCTCGGCCTGTTCCCGGGCTGCCGCAGGGGCACGCTCAGCGGGTTTCGGGGGGGCTGCACGACGCCCATTTCCCGTGCCCGTGCCGCATTCGCCGTGCGCTTCGAGGGTGACGCACATACAACAAGCCATTTAACAAAGCCGCCCCTGAGGCCCGGCCGCCTCCCCCCGATTCAAACGCCGGGGCGAACGAGGCGCTACGGGCGCCAAGAAGAGCGAGGCACGGGGCTGGGGAGGCACGGGGAGGGTCTCAAGATGAGCCCTCAAACAGGGGGAAGACCGGGCAGCCGTGCCGCCCGCCCCGGGGCAGAGCCAGGCGGCCCGGCGCCAGGCAGGGCCCAGCCAGGGGCTCCGAGCGCCGCGCCCCCGGCCCCCGCTGCCCCCCCGCCGCCAGCTACGGCCGCAAGGGGGCGCGGCCCCGCCCCGAGACCCCGCCCACTCCCGCGGGGGCGGGGCTCGCCCTCGCCCCGCCCCGCCCCCAGCCTCCTCGCCCCGCCCCGTCCCTTCCCTCAGGGCCACGTCATTCGCCCTCCGCGGACGGAAGTGACGGCAGCGCGCCCGGCGGCCAACGGGCGCCTCGCATGTGGCGGGGTGAGAGGTGAGAGATCAGGCGGGGCGGCAGGAAGATGGCCGCGCCGGCAGCGGTTGCCGGGCGGGGGACGCGGGCTCAGTGAGGGATGGCGGCGGCGGAGGCGAGGCCGGCGTCGCGCCGCGGCTGAGGCGCCCCGAGCCGCCCCTCCCCCGCGGGCCCCGCGCCGCTCTCCCCGCGCGCTCCCTTGTCGGTTGGCGGCGGCGGCGGCGGCGCCGCCGCCCCGCGCCGCGCGCACCCCCCCCCCATGAGCGGGGCGGGCGGGCTGGCGTGGCGCGCGCTGCACGCCCTGCTGCGCGCCCTGCTCTGCCTGCAGCGCGCGCTGCTCGCCTGCCTGCGCGGCCGCCGCGCCGCCGCCGCCGGGCCCCGCGCCTGGCTCTGGCGCCGCGCAGCCTCCGCCGCCGCCTCCTGCGCCCTCCTGGCCCCCGCCGCCGGGGCGTTCGCCGTCCGCAAGGCCGGCGCGGCGCGGCGGCGGCCCGGGGGCGCGGCGCAGGGCCGGCAGCGCTGGCGCTCGGACGGGCGGGCCCTGCAGAAGCTGCCGGTGCACATGGGGCTGGTGGTGACCGAGGAGGAGCCGAGCTACGCGGACATGGCCAGCCTGGTGGTGTGGTGCATGGCGGTGGGCATCTCCTATGTCAGCGTCTACGACCATAATGGTGAGCGGGGGCGCGGGGCGGGGAGGGTGGTCGGGGCGGGGAGGTGCCCCGGCTGGCGGCCCGGGCGGTGGCCGCCCTGGGGAGCGCCTCCCTCCTGGCAGGCGGGCCCCGCCTGAGCCCGCTGCGCCGCCGGCGTGCAGCCGAGGCGCCTCCCGAGCCCGGGGGCTTCCCGAGCCGGGTGCCAGCCGCGCTGCTGGCGGCTCCTTTCCCGTCCCCTGGAGCCGCTGGGCCTCTGCAGCGCTCCTGGCCCCGCCGAGCCTGGGGAGTGCCCCGAGCGCCCTCCTGCCCCCGCTTCTGTGTCGGGGTGACCCCATCCTGCCCGCTCACTGGAGGGAGCGGATGGCGGGGCCTTTCTAGAGCCTTGTCCCCAGCCCCGGGCTGACAGGGACTGCTGGCATCTGAGAGCCAAGGCCGCGTACGGGCCGGGCTGTTACTAGAGAAGAGCTTTAAGCCACTTGCTCTTACGAGCTCTGTTTATGAGCTGTGTCTGAACTTACAGAAGTGGATGAATGAGTGTAGCCATCTGTTTTCATGTGCTCTTTCTCACCTGAAGAGACAGGATGGAAAGGTAGTTAAATGTAAACATGCGTGTCCTGTGTGCTGCCTGTACTGTAAAATTAAGTTACATGGTCTGCATTTGGTATAAGGACTGGTGCTACTTGATATTTGAGTTAACTCTGAGACAGTGCTTGCGAAAACTTTGGGGTGTTTTCATATCTGCTATGTGATTTCATTCATTATTGTGACTCAGATTGTTGAACTCTTGCTCTTGCAGATACACTGATTCCACGTCACTGAGTATCTTAAAGATAAGCTCAGTTAGGATTTAACAGTCTGTGGAATAATCGTGGAACAAATATGTCTTCTTCATACCTATCCTTTCCTACTGAGGAGATGAAACCAACCATATTCAAGATATTCTTAGGTGAAGCTTTCTATTTAGCTGTTGAGAGATGATCTCTAACTGATACTAGACAAGATATCGACTCAGAAGGGCTAATAATACACAATGTGAACTGTGTCCTGTTTCTGTCCTCTCCAGAGGACAAAGCTTCATGCTGAAGATCCCTGTGCTCCTGCTGTCAATGGTGAGACTGTAGGAGACCAGTGTTTAACTGTTGTTTTGAGCCACTTCTGATGGCTGTCTAGCAATGCAAATTAGGTTAACTGTACATTTCTGTCATGTTAGAGGTACAGTCTGTAATAGTTGTCTTCTAGTGCTCTTTCAGGAAAAACTCATCCCACCTAAGTAGGTGCAATCTATTGTCAAGTGTGCAAAAGCACAGGTATGCAGGGCTTTCCCTGATCATAGGCATTTGTGATTTTTTTTTTTTTTAAAAACCACTGCCATTAATAGTTCTCTTTCATGTCTGGTCCTTTGTGTGAGATACAAGGCTCAAATGGCTTGACTTTCCTAAATTCTCTAGGATCTTTTTAAGAAACTAGGCTTAATACCAGTCACTTAGCAGTTTAAATTGGCAGTCTGTGCATGGCTGTTGTGGAACTTGGTTATGTTGTGTTTCAGTGGGAGAATATTTCCTCATTTGGAAGTAAAGGAATGGAAAAAAATTTTTGCATAACATCTTGAGGATGCAGAAAACACTCAGCACCTTCTGAGAAGTCATTTATGTGTTGACATTTTTTGCGCTCTATTTGGAAAGCATTCAACCAGGTTAAATGCTGCAGAGGTAACATTAGTGCCAAATGAGAGAGAGTTTCCCTCATAGCCTGCAGAG
The DNA here is from genome assembly GCF_030463565.1 of Pelecanus crispus. Lineage (NCBI taxonomy): Eukaryota > Metazoa > Chordata > Aves > Pelecaniformes > Pelecanidae > Pelecanus > Pelecanus crispus. Next base: position 76,263,918 of record NC_134645.1, on the reverse strand, counting down.
AGACATTTTATTCTACAGATTCTCTAATTTCTGTCAAAAATAAGCCATCTGCAGTATTGCCTAATACGTTATGTATGTATGCTTAGTTCCTTTTTAGATCCCTGCATGGTGCTGCACAAATTATATATATGAGAACTGAATTGAGGAACAGATCCAGCTGAGAGTTTCTTGGTGGTCTGGGTTTTCAGATTGCTCACTGTGCAACCATTCAACATGGAGGAGGAAGGCGGCACCAGGCAATGCTTAGTAGCCACTGTCATGGAGATCCTGTCTGACAGGGAAGAGCCAGCGCTGTTGTAGTTGTGCGACGTCTTCATTGTGGAGAAGCTGCTTCTGCTTCTCCAGGACACGTGCTGAGATCCAGTCAGATATAAGACTGGCTGTTACAAGACTGCAAATACAATGACCAGAAATGACAAGGGTGTGTCCTCTGAAGAGCAGTGTAGCTGAAATAACCTTGTAGAACCATTGTCTGTGTTATAGCAGGTCAGAAAAAAAAAAAAGATCTTGGAGATTATTTGCTGCTATTTGCACGTATTGTTACATTCATGATAAAGTTGCATGTTAAGAGGTTTTGTATACACCTTTGAAATCTGAAAATATGGCTGTGATCTCATGATTTTGGTGTAAAGACATAATGCTTTTCAGTAGTTCATCTGTTAGTCCTTTGTTACAAGAATATGCTGATTTAATTGCCAGCTCAAATTCCAGTTTGTTGGAACATAATTGAAGAAGGCAAGACTTAATGCAGAGTAGCCGAAATGTTTTAAATCAGTGACTTTTGCCAAACTTACAGATTTGATGAGAATAGCCTGCCATTACACATGCATGTTCTTCACGGGTATTCAATGGGTTTTCTGGGATAGCAACCCCAACTGCTTTTTGTGCAGCATCTTGTCAGCTGAGCCTTTTAAACTGGTTTCAGAGAGTGAGCAAGTAGTCATTCATATGGCTTGAGTATATGCTTACTTCTGGTAATAGCAGATGTGTTGCCTTTCTTTTGGTGCTAAGCTCCTTATGGTGTCTGGATTGAGCATACAGCATTTCCAGATAGACTTGTTAAGTAGGACGTTGTAGTTGTTGCTAAATCTGGTTCTGAATAGTGATGTCTGGAACCCTGAGCAGTAATGCTAGTGTGAAGGTGAATAAAGTCAGGTGCAGCTTGCTCTTATCAGTAGCAGAGGGTGAACCTTAATTACACTGTGCACTTGTTTTCATCTTCTCAGGTGGTGAGACTTACTTTTGGTCTGCTGAACTTCTTAAGTAAGGTTCTGTGTTCATACAGTTGTACCAACTATTGACTTATCAAACATATGTTGTCCCCACTGATGCTGGCTGTGGTGAAGGAAACACAGTGGCAAGTGCTCTGAATCTGTGTTAGATGTAGTGGGGTACACTTTAATTTGTTTCCCTTTCCTTTATTGCATATTTGTAGTACTGAGATTCTTCTTATTGCAACAGGAAACTTTGATTACAAGAGTGGTCTTCCATGGTTGCGTTTTCTGGAAGAAATACTGTGTCAGTTTCCTGTAGAAGGCTTAAATTAAAAAAGGGTCCTTAATTGCCCCTTCTATAGGAAGAGGGAGAAGCGTGACATTCTTTAAAGAAGTGCCAGATAAGCTGCTTATTTGTTTTCAGTAGTGAATTTCTATATTTTTAGCAAAATGACTAAATAGAAGGTTGTTTCTGTATTCTTTGGTGTCAAAATAAGTAGCTGCATCCCAGCTGACACCAGTGTGTTAGAGCAGCTGCACCAGTAGCTCTAAGGGCAACTTGGCTGGAGTTGTGCTGATTCTCATGGGAAATGGCAGAACCCAATATGTTACAAATTTATTGGATAATAGTTGTGGAACGTAGTCAGGTACTTGGCTGTCTTCTCTAAATCCATGAAGATCGGTATGCCGGAAGACATGTAAGAAGGTCTGTACAGAATGCAAGAGGACCATAATGTAAGTTACTGTCTTGTACGGTAATAAATGTATGGTGCTATGAGTTGCAGTGCTCAAAACTGAGATTTTCCACCCCCCTGCCCCAGCAGGCTTGGAGGCCTAAGGTAGCATGCTTTTATTGCCTCTGGTGTTTAGGGGACCTTTTCATTCTCCCAGCTTTCATTGATATGCAGCAGAACAAAGCCATAATAAACTTAATGCTACTGTGTGCACCTTTGTTTTTAACTCCAGATTGACTAAATTGTTAGGTTTTTGATCAAGGATTTATTTCTGTGGACTTCTGTATTGCCAGTCCTATTACTTGATAGAAATCCAGCCATGCTGGTCAAGACCTTATCTCTGAGGAAGTAATGCAGCCTTCTTGGAGTCAGAAGGCAGTGAGTATGCTATTATATACTAGCAGTTAAAATACCCTCTGGGGAGCAGAAGCCTTTGACCAGTGTTACACGCTTAAACTTTCTTCTGTTAAAGTTACTTTGCTAGTCAAGAGAGCTTGCGTGAGTGTTACTTCTGTCCACTAGTGAAGTGTTCCTGAAATAGTTTGGGAGAAGTCTAGATTGCTTTTTGGGAGCTTGCTGAATCTTGGCACTTGGGTACTTTGGGCTCCTGAATAGATGCTTGAGGTTGAAGGCTTCTTAAAGCTCATAGTACATCTGTATGGAGAAATTGGGTTTCTTCATGCTGGGTTTAGCTTTCCAGTGAACTGCTTTACTTCTGACCAATTTTCTCTTAGAAATTCTTTGAAAGGATAGAGTACTGCGGTACGCAAAATAAATTATTTCATTAGCCCCAAACGTAGGCTTTTAGTCTCTTCCACATTACTTGGTAGCTTAGCACATCTGATCAATCCATAACACTTTCTGCGTGTTCAGTGTGTTCTCTTCACTGGGGGAGATAAACATGTTCTGGTTTTGTGTCACCGGAACGCTTTTTCTGAGATACTGGTATCCCATGGCATCTGCTGTGGGTCTTCACCCATGTCAAACTTCAAATTCAACAATTGAGTTTTGGTGTTGAGTTGGCAGGGGTCCTCAGACCACATTTATTAAAAGGGCTAACACTAATCTGTTAGAAGATAGTCTCCTACAGGTATGGGTAATATGAAAGTAGTATCTCTTCTCTTGATTGCTGATGAGCTCTTGTTCTCCTGGTACAGAATGTTCTTCCAAAAAGAAATGTGGAGGAACGGTCACCTACGAGGTTGTAAGTTCTAACTTGAATTCTTCCTGTTTGGTTAGTGCTTGCTAGCTTAAGTGGCTTTAATGTAGATGAAACTTGAGTGACTTCAGCCACTTTCAAACTTGGATTATATTTTTCTTATACTCTTGGAACAGACAAGCCTAATACATCTTTCTAGCTCTCCGTATCCTGTGAGGTCCAGTGTAATGACTCAAACCCTGCTTTCCTCCATTAAACTGCAACTGGCATGATCCAACACGAAGATGCAGGCAGAAGTTGTTCATGTGTTAAAACAGTTTCTTGCATGTACGTTATTTGAAGTGGGTTATGATTTGATGTTTCTCAAACTGTTAATAGTTTAATGCTTAAAACAGACTTGTTACCTTATGACTCTTCCTTGTTGGCACTGGAAGGGAGTTGAGAAAAGGCAAATAACTGAAATGCTATGGAAATGTATTCTTTCCTACGCTTAACTTTGGTTAAGGTGTTCCCTTGTAAGGAAGAGCTGACTCTTCTCCTGTGTTTTACCAGATTCTGCTGCTTTAAAAAGCAGGGCAAGTGAGAGCGTTGAACTTTGAGATGCTACCAAGGCATTAACAGGTGGTGGCTGTGGTAGTCTAGCCAGACAAACAAATGGTTGACACCACCTGGTGTTTCTCTGTGCCAGTTGTTCCCCTCCAGTTCACAATTCCTGTCAGTTTTGAGCCTTGCTTCTGCTGAACTCACAGCCTCTTAATTAAAAAGTGCATTTGTCAGTCTCTAATGCTAAAATGCTGCAACACCACAGTTAATTGCAAAGGGGCATGGCTTGTAACCATTGTAAAACTGAGCAAAAGACATGCCCTGGAAAAGACTTGTGTAATGGAGGACTACTGCAGGAAGCTAAAACATTTCTGATTTGCCTCTGCTCTAATGGAGACTAATGATCAACAGCAGGTTTATAGCTTGCGTTGTAGAAACAAGAATTATCCCTGGAAACAGCTCACACATTTGTGGTAGTTTAAAAAAAAAAAAACCCCAAACCTGAAGTTTTATACTCTTGCTTTGGGAATTGTAGTGCTCAAATATGCATAATTCTTAAAACACTTCATTTGCTGGAATATACACATTTGTACCAGCTTACAAAAGCTCCAGAGTTCTGACTGAACAAAACTGTTTTGGCTTTTCAAAAACAAAAACTGTTTCTAATGAGAAATAATAGTGACAATTTCATGTTTGTGTTCCGTATTAGAAACAGTAGTAGGGCTAAAATTTTGCCCACTTAACAGCAAATAGCTGTTGTATTGCTAAAATTTATTAGATCTCTTGTCAAACATTGACTTCTATAATGTTAAAATCATATTATGGACTTGCTTTCAACATCTGTGGGAGACTGAACAAAATTGGAAGGTAGCATTAAATCAAGACTGAAGTCTAGCTGCCTAAGAACGCTTGAATTCTGTTAGTGAGTTGGCCTGCTCGTGCACTCTTGTGTACTGTATTTATCATGTATAAATTACCAACAGCGTCTTCCAGAAGTAACTTGGATATATTTTCAAAGTTTTAAAAAATGCACCTTGTAGACAAATGGGCGTTTGAGATACTGTAAGGGAAGGGAGTGTATGTCTGAGCCACAACCATGTAAAATAATTTTTAAAGTCAAGTGTAAATTTGGCCCATGTACATTGCCTCTGGCGGGACTGTATTTGCCATCATATGCATTCGTAAGAAAAAGTCTCTTGTGCACTGAGTGAGAGACAAAACAGAAGGAGGACAGTTCCCAAATGCTGTTGGTTTTAAATGAAGATTTCAGTTAGTTTGGATGTTTATTACCTTCTGATGTGCTTCAGGATCTTCTCTGCAGGAAAACTGTAGGTGCGTCAAGGTTGGTGGATCAGTTGGAATTTAGGTGTGGAGGTCTTTCAAAGAAACACATACTACAGCTATATAGTACAATATATATATATAGTGTGTATATATATAAATATATATATATAGTAGCTTCCAGTTTATGTTAAACTGCTATTCCAAGTGCAACACAGGATCCAGGTTTGAACAACCGAGGAGGTGGGTGAGATAAATAAGGAGACTAGAAGGGAAATGTTGGTGATACTCAGATAAATCTCAAGAACACATCTAGCATGTCTTCAGTATTGATGGTGTGTATTAAGGACCTTCACTTCAGAGCTGGACCAAGTCCTTTATCTGATGTCCATTTTTACTGAGCAGTAGGCACCTTAGTCTGTTGTCCCACCTGTTATCCCCAATGTCTTCATTTACTTTAGAGCTGGAGTGTGGATTCTTAAATCTGTTCTTCCAGTCTTTGACAAGAATAGGCAACAACTTTTCAGGAGAAAAGAATTGGTATCCTTAGTGTTGGGTGGGGAAGGGGAAGAAGAGAGCAGTTGTCTGTTTCCCAGAGTGGTAGCCTTTCCTAATTATGCCAACTCCTTTTCTGGATATTGAACATAGTTTTTCCTTCTCATCTTGAAAAGTGGATGGCAGTCAAGTGACTCTTAGAGGTGAGGCACGTGCAACCTTGTACAGATCTTCCTTGAAGATGGTCCAGGATTAGCAATTGCAGTAGCTGCACTGCTGCTGACCTTAAGTGTAAGGAGGACAAACAGTGCTAACTCTAGCTCAACACAGACTTATCCAAGCAGAGTTGTATCAAACAGCATTATTCAAAGCAGCATTCTCGACTTCTAATGTGTATGAATATACACCAGTAAGCAGGAGCACAAAGTCTAACAATTTAACTTTAGACTTAGTGAAAGTATTCTAACACTTTTTTTCTATTAAGGTTGCTGCCTTACTGAGATTTGCTTGTCTGTCAACGTGTGAATATAAGCATCACTAATACTTGTGTAATGAAGTAATTTTTTTTTTTTTTGCGGGAAGTATCCAGGATGGGAGGAAAACCCAGATGCTTTACCACCTATTAAAACTTCTTATGAAGCCTGTATGAAAATACTAACTCACTAGGGCTAAAAGACTAGCATATTAAATAAATGCATTGTATCACTTCATGTTGCAAACTAACTCCTAATGTATTATGGTCTTAACCCAATGCTTGTACACTGACCACTACTGATGTGGAAACTGCTGTTTGTAGCAGTTTCTAATCCCAGAATCAGATTGAGGTGATGAATCATAAGTCTTATCATAAAATTGTATACAAGTTCAGTGTTTGTTGTGGGATTATTGTGTGAGCATTTTTAGACTGGTCAACAGAAGTGCTTGATGCAGCATTTCGGAATGAAACTTAGGCTCTTAGTAACAACCCCTGAATACAATGTGATAAAAGCGTTACCAGTTCCTGAGAAAATATGCCTAGCCGTGCTTTTGCATTGTAAATATTTAAGCTGTAACAATTTTTACCATGCCTTTTAATTAGAAATAGTTGTGTGTCTCAAGAGCTAGAACTTATTTTAGAACAGGAGCCCAAGTTGGTTAAGCAAGTTTTTGTAATCTCCTGCATGCAAAATGTGTCTGCCATAAACATGTAAGTACAAAAAGGCCTTGGGGACTGCATTAACTCCTTGGTCTATACAGTTTGTGAAATCCTCTTATTAGGAAATCCATGGCATTGGCCATGGTGTAAGAGTGGACACTTACTGTGGCCTGATAACGCTGATTTAGTCTTCTGGCTCTTGCTTTGTGGTGACTTCCTTTGTTAGCCCGCTGCCTTAATGGCGTGTCAGTAAGTAGTAGCAGACTTAAGCTGCAAATCTACAGCAGCATGGGCATTAAAGAAACTTGGTGTTAATCTGACTTGGTGGTCCTGTGCTGGTAGGGTATTGCTATCTCAAACTGTTGCTAGCATGCTAAGGACAATGAAGTAAGTCTTAAGCCATCCCCTGTGCAATTGCAGCTTGGTACTTAAACCAGGCTGAGTGAAAGAGGAACAAAAGCACATGAGAGTTGTCTTTCCAAGGTCACTGAAATTAGTCATGTGCAATAGTATTTGCTTTGGATTCTTATCATACTTGTGAACTCCAGTTTGAAACCAGTACTGACTACCTGATTCTTCTTTCTTCATGCCTAGCGGCAGATTTGTTTTGTAGCACTCTTTATAGGAGTTGGCTGACAATGCAACCTTTTTTTAAAGGTATTTTCAAGAGGAATAATTCAAGATTGATGGATGAAATTTTAAAACAGCAGCAAGAACTCTTGGGACTAGATTGCTCCAAGTACACCGTGGAATTTGCAAATCAAGACAAAGCTGATCAAGGTAAGATGAGTTGCGAGGGGGGATTGGTATGACTCTAAATAGCTGTATAGAAATCATAACTCTGCTTTTACTTAAACACGTTCCTGTGTACAGTGACCTTTTCCTTCATTAAGCACTGATTATCAGAACACATGCAACCTTCCTGGGCTAGTGGTAAACTTCCATTGGGTTTACTTGTTCTAAACTAATAGTGAAGTGTTGCCCTCTCCTTCCTGTAGTGATCACTACTGGGTAGTCTGATCCTCCTTTTAGCCCAACCGTTGTGCCATGACCCATTTAATGCATCAGTGTAGCTCAACTCCCCACTGTTTCAGTGAGATGAATTCTTTTGCTGAGAGAGTTGGAAAAGCACTGGAGTTACTATAAGGGAACAGATGTCAAGTTAATAATGTGTGCACTTCCATCTTCCCAAACTTATACCTCGGAGTTGGGAGGAAGAAGGGAAGGAGCAAAACTGTTGGTTGTCATGGCAATGTATAGTGACACCAGGAAAGTAAATGGTGTGAGCTTTAAAAAAAAAAAAAAAAGATAGCAGCTTTTGCATGTAGTACAAGTGGAAAACAGGAATATGTTTCAAGGTTAATATTCCTTATTCAAGACTATCTGCTGTAAGTATTCATTTAGGTATGCTAACACAAACACTACAAGTCTGTTCAAAATGTAGTAAATCACAAGCAGATACTTAGTAAAGCAAGCCTTTGCCTTAGAGGGATAGGCTGATACTTTTAGCCCTCCTACAACTCACACTATTTGAATAGGTCTCATAATAAAAAAAACCCTTACATTTTAAGACAATCATATTACACAGTTCAAAGACTTACAAAAAAAAAACTACACTTCACAAGCTCTAGTACATTTAGCTGCGTTTAAGATACCGTTGGCTGAGTTTTGCTTCCCCTACAAGAGCTCACAGGATGGTGAGATCCTTTGTGCCAGCTTTCCAGTATAAAGTCCAATGTTGTGGCATAAACTTGCCTTGTAAGCAACTTAGGGTAAGGTGCTAGTATTTACATGGAAACAACTGAGTTTCATGTTATTTCTCTTTATTCCTGTGAAGGTTGAAATAACCAGCAGAAAACAGAGTAGACAGGCTGTTAATGTCTTAAACTCTAGCATACCTAGCTGCACTTATCTAAATGGGGATATTTATGTCCAGACCAAATGAACTACTGGAAGACTGTTCCTCAGACTTACTGACTGAGAGGGTACGTTTAAGTCTCAGGAACCTTTTGTGCTGGAAACTATGAAAAGCAGAGATGTCTTCTGTTCTCTTTAGAATTTTTCATTCTTACTTAGAAGGCTCCACAGTCAGACCAGGTGCTTCATACTTTGAACTGAACAAGCTGACATCTATCCAGTTTATTATTATAAACTTCTGAGAAGCAAAAAGACATGTCTTGCATTTATGAATACTGTTAGAGAAATATTTTTTAACATAGGGCATATGACAAATCAAACAATATCAAGGAACAATTATTTTCATTGTGGTGGCTTTGGATAAACTAACTGAGGGTTTTCAGGTGTTCTTATGAGTCTTCTGACTGTATTTTGTGGTCCTTCACAGTCAGGTTCTGCAGTTTTAAGAAATGCTATTTTTAAGTATCTAGTTATAACTGTCATAAGTTCTGTATCAGTTCAATGTATGCACACACTGGTATTTAACCCAGTTACTTCAAGCTGGGTTTAGTACACTATCTGTAGCCTTCAGCTTCCTTGGTAAGTTTACATGTTAGGTACCTTATCAGAACTGACGATGCAAGTCATGTAGTGCAAGACTCTTACCTCACAGTAGTGTAGACAATGAGGTGGTTGTGAAATGTCCTCTTAAGTCACAGAAATAATTACAGATTAATGGGTGAATTCTGGTACTATTACCTGGTTCCTAGCTTCTCTGTAGCAATCTTAGATCAATATTGTAACTCTTACATCAGTTTTGAAGCGCTGCTGAAAGATCCTGTGATTGTATTCAGGGAGGGCCCCAGTTTAATCATTGTCACGTGAATGTCCACAGTAGCTGTTAAAACACCTTCCTCTTTTAGGGTAGGAATTAGATCTTTTTTTCCTTCCCCTGAACTGTAAGTCTTTCTGCATTGCTTACCACCCCCCAAGTTACTATCTAGCCACCTTCTTCTCACTGCTTTGCCTGACAGCATAAGAACCAATGCAAATTCCCTGGAAGACTCTACATTAAGACTGACATTAATTAAACCAGTTGTCCCAAGACTCCTCAAAATAGTGGCCTTAAAGTACTTTAATGCTTTTTAGTAGTACAGGAAATCCAGAAGATTCTTACCCACTTCTGTAAGAGATGGATGAGGTATATCTATGACTAGCTGTATAATATATGAAGTAATCTACAAGTTACTTTTAGTCATATCCTGTGAATAGCTAAAGCATACTCAAAACAACTATTATGTCTGTTGCTTTTAAACTGTGTTTTGTACTTTCAGTTTTAAATTGCCAATCTACATTGAAGGTGCTGTCTCCGGAAGATGGAAAAGCAGACATAGTAAAAGCTGCTCAGAACTTCTGTCAGTTGGTAGCACGGCAGCAAAGAACATACACAGACCTGGATGTGAATGTGTTAGACAACTTATTAAGTAGTAAGTATGACATGGTCTGTGGGGAGGAGGTGAGAGAGTACTCGATTCATAACAGATTTGGTTTCTAGTATATTTTTTGCTTAGAACATATGCATCTTGATGATTAGTCTGTCAGGGTAAGTTATGATTATTGCTTTCAGGCTTCTGCTGGAAATTTCTTACTGGTTTATTCCCTTTTGAGCTTTTTCTTTAAGCTGAAAAAGGAAACCTTAAGCTAAATTGGAGAGTCAGCTTTTCAGAGTGTACAGCCTCTGTGGGAAGTTCCACAGTGAGCTTTCTGAAAAAAGTGCTGCTGAAACTAGACTATTATAACTTAGGTTAACTTCTTGCAAATTAGCATGCTGCAAACCTGGGTATGGGCAGAGAGTCTTTTCCAGATCTAGTTACAGCAATTAAAGCTGTTACTGCCTAACTACCATGCTGAGTGCAAATGATAGAGCGCTTGCTGATCGTTTGCTGCTGTATAACCCACACTAGTTTTGTTATCTTCGTTACTAATTCATGCAGATTACTGAGGTGTGTGGCTACGTGCAACAGCTATGAAAAGGGCAGGGCTGCCCTAATCTCACATCTGGGAGAAGTAGTTTAGAGCAAGCCTCCACTTCCTCAGTGGAGCTGTAGTTCTTGCTCAGCTTTCCTAGGCAATCCATGCATGTTGATTGCAGCTGCAATTAACTTGGCAGGATTTGGGTTTCAGATTGCACACTTGAACTTGGATGTCTGCAGGCACGTTGTTGTAGTGTGGCTCCCATTAATTGGACTTCAGAGAGTGATTTTTCCCTCCCCGCCCCCCCCGCAAATGGGTGGTCAGCTGCATTGCTCTGCACACTGACTACAGTGGCAGTTTAGACACTTTAATCTTAATTTCAAACTGAATTCTGTCCCTGTTGTCAGCATGATGCATGATAGCTTCTCATTGTAACGGAATTATTAAACGTGTTTAATAAGGCACCTGAAGAAATTAACTTAGACATCTAGCCTGTTATAGTACAAAGGCAACCTAAGGAAATTAATAATTGCCTGTCTAAAAGAGTCAGTCACTTTGTGAATAAGTGGTGACAATTGATACCCATGTATGTATTTTGGCCAGTGATGTTTAACTGGAGCTTCTCAAACACTTGTTCATGATCTTCTATCCGTGCATTTCAGTGTCTGGATGTGTTAAAAGTATTAGGTCCAGTCTGCATAGCCTTAAAAACCTAGCAGATTTATTGTTCAAGTAATGCATGCTAGCTGAGCACAGGAAAAGAAAACTCCTAGACTTTTAATGTGTCAAAACTGTACACTTTGAAAACAGGCCGCTATGTAGCTAATAACTAGTCCTGCTTATTAATTTGCCTGGTTTTAATGTTTAGGACAGTTGGAGGTGAAGAACTACTCTTTCATGACTTAGCAGCAGCTTATGAAACTACTCATTTTAGTTGTAGGCAAATTTAGTTTCTGTCCATCCTTAATGGCAAGGTATTGAACACAAACATCTGCGAGTTACTGATCTAAGTTGAGAGCAAGTTCTGAAAAGCAGTACTTGAGTAGCTGTGGTTTTAGGATTTGTCTTCATGGTGACTTCTAAGTTTCTGAGTTTTCACATTTTGGTTTAAATACCTGATAATGTAGTTTTTAAACTTTCTGTTCATATTTAGGATGCAGTTATTGAAGGCTAGTCCTACAATGGTATGGTTCTAGCTTGTCATGTGGCTTTTCTGGTTCTTAATTCAGTCATGCTCTAATACTTACAGCTTGAGTTTTCTTCAGTGTAAGAGTACTTTCTTCTGAGCAATACCTCAGCTAACCAGCTTGTTTGCAGAAAAGTAGGTGCCAGCTGCATTATAATATTGTCTCTACTTGCCGTCTGCCTTCCTAGTAAAGAACATGACTATCAGTTAAGGCTGTTCAGGTTGCCCTATAAAATCTATGGGGAGAAGAGAAGGGTAGTGCTGTCAGTGCTACAAATTCCTTCATGTTCCCCTCACAGAACTCCTGACCTAGAAGGGATGTTGCCAGATTCCTGTCCTTTGAGTGTCCAAGTCTTTTGGCCTTTTTTTTTTTTTAAGTCTGCTCCCAAATCCTTCTGTGTTGTGTGTGCTGTACTTGAAGAATGCTGTAACTCTAGCAGCTCTGAGGGAGCTTCCATATGTAAAGTATCAGCAGTGTTGATATGTTTAGGTAGCGAAATGGATGCAGAATGGAAAGCACAGTACTGTGTGAGTGAATAGGCTGTTCTGACAGTAATACTACAGTGTACATTTTCATTTTCCTTCAGATAGGAACCAGAAGGAAATACTAGCATTAATTGGGCTCTCTGAAGGTCTTTTCCTGTTTGAAAAGTCAATGCAGTGTTGAAGATCCTGCTGCTGAACTGGCCAGCTGAGGAGTACTCAGCTACTGAATCAGCTGATGAGTAAAGCTGTCCACTTCCTCCAGAGTCCCCACTTCTAAGTATTCACTGCTTCCCTGCAAAGCTCTTTCATACTAACATGCTAGCTTCTGAACACATAAGCCACTTTTGCTTTATAATTTTTTTTCTTAACTCTGAGATAAGATTTAGACTGTGGCACATGGCACTCATATCTAAATACTTCATCCTTCCTTAGAAATGCACATGCTTGGGAAAACAGCTCCTTTACCTCTGGTAAAAGGATTATTATTGTGATGATTCAGTGGGAGGGAGCATGTGAACTTTTTGAAATCTCCAGCTTCAGTTTCAAAACCTGGGCACAGCGAAATCTGATAGGGCCTTAGTTTCCTGTTCTGTTATTCCCGAAATTAAGTTCTACAACTAAACTTAAACTTGTAAAAAGACTCTTGACTGGTGTGTTTGTTTTTTTTTTTAAACAAGTGAGAAAAGAACTAAGAAATAACATCTGAAGTTCAGACCAAATAGGCAGTATTAAACTTTTTATCTGCTAAAGGTAGGCATTATGCAATGTAACAACTCTTGCAGTTAACTTGTAGAATTAGTAGATAATGGAAGGGGTAACAAGAAACAGCATGCAATAATCATGACTGATTGCAGCATTATAGCAAAGTAGGGTTATGGCTGGTGGAATGCTTTTCAGATGAGCTAGGCAGGTACATGAAGAACAGCTTACCTTCTTGGGTCCTATTGGGGTTACTATACTGGTTTTCACATGTTGCCCTAATCAACTTGCTAGAATTAGCATGGAAAGCGGTACTAGGACTGCTCATTGTAAGCTTATTGCCTAGCTGTCAATTTTAGCCTGGAATAGCTCAGGCATGGCAGAAGCGTATGGAAGGGAGACAGTGTTGTTTGGCTACTGATTGTCTTCAACCTCGGGAGATCAGTAGGATGTTCTCACTGGTGAGCAAGGCAGCAAGCTACTAAAGATTTATTTAGCTTCTCTTTTCTTGAGGAGACTTCCTTGTGCTTCAGACTGTAGTATTTGGTCTTAGCTTTTCAGGGAATTAAGTTTAGTAGCTTTTTTCAAACAGCAGTTTGTATGCGGTGTTCAGAGACTGGGCAGAGACAGTGAGGTCATCTGAGTTGGGATTAGACTAGTGGAATGACAGTGACCGGGGTTTTAAGGTATGGGTAGTAAGAGTACAAGCACTTTGTGGAGTCACTCAGTGTTACCTAGCCCTGCCCTGTGATGGGTCATACTGTTCACCTAGTAACAGAAAAAAAAATACATTGTCCTGTTCTTCCTCACTCATTAACCAGGAAGATGTCACCTGCAACAGTTTGAAGTTTCATAGTAAGAGCTGGTTTTAAAATTGTCTGTCTAGCTCCCTACTGAGAAAGAGACAGTTCATCTGACAGGGTATTTTTTTTGCAACTTGTTTTCTTGATGGTCTGTGATATCAATTTGTTGTTCTTCAGTGGAACCTCCTTAAGTGTTTTTGTGTTAGTAGTCCTTTTACTCTGCTTGACTGCAACTCCACGTAGTTGACTTAGGGCTGTAGTAGGTATGGGTCAGGGTACAGCAAGTTCTATGCTACTAAAATCAAGTTTGCCAAGACAAAACTAGAACAAGTCAGTTCAAACAGCAGTGTTAAGGTTTGCTGTTACTCAAAACAATGTAACTGTTCCTATCACTTCTTTACTAAGTCTCTGAAAACTGCCTGACATGAAAATAACAGTCCAACTGGGCCTGCAATGGCTGCCTAAGCTTTTGCTCGGTTGGTCCTGTTCAGGTGGTGCAAGACCAGTCTGTCCTCTTGGGCTCTTAATTGTTAACTTGTCCTCAGGAGCTTCACTTAATTTAAAAAAAAAAAAATGCATTTAATGAAAAAACAGATGCCTTAGGGTTTAGAATTAAAACCAATCTTCTGGTGAATTTGACAAAACCTAATTTAAGTTGTTCTTGTAGGTACCAATGGATTTCCTGATCCTGATTTAGTCTTGAAGTTTGGTCCTGTGGACAGCACATTAGGATTCCTTCCGTGGCACATCAGACTGACAGAAATCATGTGAGTTGCCTATACATACTGTAAAACAGGTTGGAATAATAGCTAACTAAACAAGTCTTTATGTGACTTACTGTATGGAAATTGCCATAAGAGGAGATCTGTCTAAACAAAGGTCTTTGGAGATTGATTTGAGGGTATTTAAAAATTGTTAAATGAAACCTGTCAAACATTCATTGTTGCTTCTTCAGCCACAACTAGGCAATAGCAGGCTTTACTCTTCAGGTTTAAGGAACAACTTCTGTCATCATCTAGTCTCCGTGGTCCAATACCAGTTCTGCTGGTGTTTCTTATGTGGATTTTGAGTGGCTTATAGGTTTCTATCAGGGAAACTACAAGGATATAAGGGAAGTAGGATAATGTACGATGGTTGTGCTGCTGGATTACTTGCCAATTTTGGCAATAACTGAACCAACTATAGTTGCTGTATTTCTTTAAATCTGAGAGCATTTGTAGGGCACTTAAATGTCTGGGTGGACCTGTGCTTCTCCAGCTTTCTCACTAATTTGAAGTGCCCTATGTATTCTAATGGGTAGGCTTTGATTTAGAGGGTGACAAGATATTAACAGCTAGTTTAGTTACTAGAGTTGAGTGACAATAGCAGTGTTGAGAACAACTTCACAAGGTTACTCAGACAATAGCTTGCTTTAAGTAGTGATATTCCTGGCTGGCCATATGAATCATGTGGTGTGTATGACAGCTTATTTTAACTTTTCTAACTTGCTTTCTCAGTTCTTTGCCTTCCCACCTGAACATCAGCTATGAAGACTTTTTCTCTGCCCTCCATCACTATGCAGCCTGTGAGCAACGCTGGGGAAAGTGACTTCTGGCTGAGCACATGGAGTCAGGCTTTCTGTGGGAAGGAATTGATGTCTGTTTACAAGCACCTGTGACCCATAATTCTGGTTCATAGTCCTTTCTTAATTTATCTACAAATTCAATAAAGTGTCTTAACTTTCTAGAGAGTCTGTGTGAATGCGTGAGAATCTATGGGGAGGGGGAAATTCACAGATTTCCTTTATGAAAAAGACAGTTATTGAAAGCAAAGCTGTTCAAAGCTGAATTAGCCTCACTTTCATGTCCAGGTGACCAAAAGAACATGCAAGAATTAAGTCTTGAGATCTACAGGACACAGTTAAACAGGAGTTCATGCCCTGAAGGTCCTTAAATCCAAGGAAGAACCCTGATGTCAGGTTGTTTCTTTCTAATTCTTCATAGTCAGGCATTTCAGAACTAATGACCCGGTTTATCTTCAGATATATTTAGTACATAATATGTGAATTTCGGAGGGGTCAGTGTAGGATCTGTTAACTATGAGAATCTAGACTGCTATTTGGCTGTGATGACTTAAGCCAGCAGTAGATACCAAGTTCTAGAAATACCGAGAAGATTCCATAAAAAGGAATGAATGCTTCTATGGTAAGTGGATTACATATGTATAGCACTATCCATCCTCTCTTTTTTTTTCTTTAAGAGGTAAAATCAAAATATTGCTACAGCCCTGAGTGAAACCTCTCTTATCAGGTCAGTTTTCCATAGGGAATAAACATAAACAGTACTATGTATTGTTTGTAGACCTGTGTTCCCCATAAAATTCTCACCTAAGGTGACAAGCTGGCTAAGGCTCTGGCATCACTTGCTGAAAAAATCTGAAAATGGCCTAGGGCCACTTCCATGGCTAATGTGACTTGTGCTCACGTACTCAGCGGGGGAGTCTGCTTAAGCCTTGTGTTAGGTTTGTTCTGAACTGCTCATTGGAAATTGTGAGTGGGAGGGAGCCTGCAGCAGACAAGAAGGAAGAAGTGAAGCTACACTACAGTACCTCAAAACTGAGATAACTAGATAGATACATTAGCTAAATGGTCTTCATCATGGAATGTCCTATTAGAGTTACGTTCCTATTGCTGGAAGTAATTTGAAATTGCAAGTCTTTATCGCAGCATTTGGACAAAGCAATATCTTTAGAGCTTTATTACTGGAGACAAGCATTAATATTGCAGCCTTCTGCCCTGCAGAAGGTTGTAGAACTGTTGGACACTTCATTCTGGAAGTATTTCCTTCCCCCCCTTCAAAATGAGTCTGGCTTTATCTCCTTCAGGATAGGCATGTCACTACAAGGGAAAACTTCTGCTTTTAAAAGGGAATTGCCAGATTTTAAATGAATGTTTGCTTCTTTGTGAAACTGCATTTTAACTGTTGTAGATTGATGTTATAAAGCGGATTGCATAAACTCTTAGCTGCAGTTTTTTGTCATGCTAAGATCAGATTGCAGTTACAGGAGAGCACTGTGGTCTACTTTATCTCATAAAAGAGAAAGGGATGTTTAATCAATTAACTAATGGTTTTGACATCGAATAACATTCCATATGAGCTGGAATGCTCAGAGTACAGTTGGCTGCCTTTTGCAGACTGGTGTCTGATGTTTGCTAGTTACTGTATTGCAGAGAAGATGAGCAGTTGTGCAATGTTTCCTGGGTTCTGTCATTGCTATAGGAAATTTTTCTCACTGAATATTAAGTTTAACTTTTTTGTGGGGAGTGGATAGCCTGCTGGAGGGCATCTTGGAGTATTGAAGTTTATCTGTAATATGAGTTCTGTTTCGTTAAAATGTAAGGTCGTGTTTAAGTTACCGTATGTAAGTGTTACTGTGTCACTGAAGCAGTTCTGGTGCTGGCAGTAAAGATAGAAAATGGGAAAAGCTTAGTTTAGTCCTCAAAAGTAATCTATTTTTTATATTTGTATCAAACTGCCAAAGAATACTTCTAATACCTGAGCTCCCCTCAGTCCTCAAACTTCTGCATATCTCAACTAAAAAGACTTGGTTTATATTGGAGACAGATCTCAAGGTCTAGGATTTGTCTATAGAGGGATGCTTAATGAAACTAAAATGATTAGTTCAGCTGCATTTGATTCAACTTAATCAAATCTCTTCTGATGGCTAGCTTAATTGTGAATTAAGTGTTCCTCCTGGAATTAATGTGGTTGAACTAATCCACGTTATCGCTTAGTTGGGATTATTTTACTGTCCCTGTGTGGGCAGTCTTCAGTGAGCTGTGCCAAATGCACTGTGCATATCCACAACTTGATCTCTGAATGTATGTCATTGCAGTTAGCACCTCTCCCCGACTTGTTCTCTGTGAAGGTCTGTGGTGTAGCTGTGACATGCTGTATGGCTGTAGTCTCTGGGTACCTGTACATAATGTGTAAAACAAGTTTTTATGGTTAGGGAATCAATTTATTGAACTTTATTATTGAAAGTTAAATCTGAATCTGTAAAACAAGAAATCAATAAAAGACTATAATCTTTCTACAGGCTATGGTGATACATGAATGCTTCTGCAGGTTTGACTGGGGAGATGTAGCCTTATTCATATTGCTGCATTGCTCTGGGAAAGTAGAGAACTTCAAATGGCACGCTGAAGTTGTTTCCGGTATTGTAAGAACTGGACACGTTTTTGTTTCTACCCACTTCCAACTTCTTAGAAGCTCTTATGAAAGCTTTTATAGTAAAGCATTTATCATAAAAATACATCTTTGATAGTCCTGGGAACTTGCTAAACTTGTCCCTGGCTACTAAAAAGCTTGGCTGCTTCTGCCAGCTGCTGAGTCAGTCCTGAACCATGAGCTGGGCTGGGCCTTGGGCCAGCTCTCTGCTTTGGAGCAGGGTGAGGTGAGGGTGTGGTGCGGAAGAAACCTCCACAACCTGAGTGATGCCTGGGTGCTGAGCATGACCTCTTCTGAAAGGGCAAGCTAGTGTTCAGGCAAGTTTTGAAAAAGCACTGGGGGTCACGGTGGATAACAGGCTGACCGTGAGCCAGCCTATGAAGAAGGCCCGCAGTCTTCCCAGGTTGCGTTAGGAAGAGTGTTGCTAACAAGTCAAGGGAGGTGATCTTTTCTACTCGGGCCTGGAGTGCCGGGTCCAGGTCTGGGCTTCCTTGGTACAAGAGAGACACAGACTTACTGGAGCTAGTCCAGCAAAAGGCCATGATGATGATTAAGGACTGGAGCATCTTGTACAAGGAGAGGCTGAGAGAGCTGGGGCTGCTCAGCTTGGAGAAGGGAAGGCTCAGGAAGGATCTTACCATTGTGTATAAATATATGATGGAGGGGGCATAAAACCAGCCAGACTCTTCTCAGTGGTTCTTAGTGGTGGTCTGAGAGGCAATGGGCACAAATTGAAATACAGGAGAATCCATTTAAACACGTGAAAGAGTGGTCAAGCATTGGAACAGGCTGCCCAGAGAGGTGGTGGAGTCACCGTCCCTGGAAGTGTTCAAAAAACGGGTAGATGTGGCACTTGGGACCCACTTTTGGGTTTAGTGGGCATGGTGGTGTTGGGTTGATGGTTGGACTCACTTAGAGATCCTTTCGAACCTTAATGATTCCTAGTTTTTACTTTCATTAAAAAATAATCCAGCCCCCAAGCCAGGAAACATGAAATTATGACTCTCCCCTTAATTGGTTTAGTGGTGGACTTGGTAGTGTTAGGTTAATGGTTGAACTGGATGATCTTTAAGACCTTTTAAGGTGTTTTCCAACCTAAATGATTCTGTGATTTTCTCATGGGGGTGCTCAAACAGCAGAACAGGTTGCCCAGAAAGGTTGTGGAGTCTCCTTCAAAACCTGACTAGACACGTGGGGGGTGGGGTGAGGTGGGTGTTGGACTAGATCATCTCTGGAGGTGCCTTCCAACTTCAGCTGTGCTACGAAATGGAAAACTCAAGAGGCAGACAAGTTATTTTACAGAGAAGGGGGTTTATGGCTAATAGTCTGCTGTGGCCAGAGTTCAGCGTAGGGCGCTTCCATGCTCACTTTATCTAGAGGAAAGGGATAGGTGGTGGAGCACTATTGTGGCTGCTTGGCACGTGCATAGCAGTGAAAAAGCATGCTGAGCACAGACAGTGGCGAGTTTTCAGTAAGCTTGCAAATTAACACTTGGGTCTCAAAATCCTAGCTGTTGACAGAAAAACTGTATTCTTTGCTCAGTTATTTCATGATAAAGATTCTTCTGTGTTGTCCATTATCACATCCTTCAGGTTTTTCTTCCTTCCTTCCTTCCCCAGTGCTGCTGGCACTCTGTTTCCTTAGATATGCAAGCTCCTGGTAAGAGAATTGTCACATTATTGAAAGTAACTCTTTGGTATAGCCTAGATGATACCAAAAATTTGTTACCGTGCAATTCGGTGGACAGTGAATGCAGAGGAACTCATATGGCTTTGCACCAAATTGGCTTCCACCTAGCTTCACACTTGCCAGCATTAATCTGGCTCTTGAAAAGCTGTTTTGGTGTCTCTGATGCATTTTGAATTATTACTTGCATAGATACAACCTGCCTGTAAAGGTTAATGGTCGTTTCCAAATGGGAGCTGGTTCTACAGCATTGTTAGTATGGTGCTGCTGGTCTCTCCTACCTCAGCTGGTTTTTAATAGAGTCAGCAACAGTGGCTCACCGCAGTTAATTTGTAATTCCAGTACCAATTTGTAATTCCAATACCAAAAAATATTAGAGCTGCCTGTATGGTGGCAAATTTGTCTTCACTTGCCCCAATGTAAGTGAGAGCCCCCACTCACAGTAATTACTACTCTTTTAACAATGATTCAAGTTTCTACATCTTTCCTATTAATTTCCCCCTTCTGGTGGTGTACAGTAGTTGATATCTAGTAAAGGAACTAGATGAGATTCTGAAATAGATGCTTTGCAGTGGGGAATTTGGGGACATGGTCAATAGTACAGCTGTTACAGGAAAGGTTTCAAAGCAGTTCTTAAGATTGTAGTGATTTTTAGGACTTCTTGTTATGAACATTGTTGTGGTTTAACCCAGCAGGCAGCTAAACACCACACAACCACTTGCTCACTCTCCCCCTCCCCAGTGGGATGGGGGAGAGAATTGGAAAAAAAAAAAAAAAACCAAAAAAAGAAAAATTGGTGGGTTGAGATAAAGACAGTTTAATAGGACAGAAAAGGAAGGGAAAAGAATAATAATACTGATAATAATAATAATATACAAAATAAGTGATGTACAATGCAATTGCTCACCACCTGCGGACCAACACCCAGCCAGTTCCCGAGCAGTGATTGCTGCCCCCCGGGCAACCCCCCCAGTTTATATACTGAGCATGACGTCATATGGTATGGAACAGCCCTTTGGTCAGTTTGGATCAACTATTCTGGCTGTGCCCCATCCCAGTTTCTTGTGCGCCTGGCAGAGCATGGGAAGCTGAAAAAGTCCTTGACTAGTGTCAGCAATACTTAGCAACAACTAAAACATCAGTGTGTTACCAGCATTATTCTCCTACTAAATCCAAAACACCGCAGTATGCCAGCTACTAGGAAGAAAATTAACTCTATCCCAGCTGAAACCAGGACAAACATGTATTAGGCAACTGTACAGCATTGCATGCTGCGTTGAATGAAGACTGGTAAGCAAGTAGAATGTAAAGGAAAGGTCATTCTTTTTAGAGTGAAGTACATTCCTACACACACATCTGTAAGTGCTTTCTAAGGTACTTCACAAAAATTTCAAGAAGAAATAACCTGCTGGTTGGATTTTGTGTATGTTTCGTGAATTCAGCTTGTGTGTGAAATCGTAACTGCCCTCAATAGCCCCAAGTGTTGTACCAAATAAGGATGGTTTTTAGCATAGATTAAGCATTTTTTGTCTTTACAGTTGAGTTAGTATTGCACTATTAACCATGTTCATTCATTGGCACTGAAGGGTAGGTACACCTAGAAAAACCGAAGGGTATGTGTAGGTAGTTTTAGCCCCTGTCTGCTGATCCCGACGTGCCAGCTGCCTTGCAGGTAGGCTTTGCCCCGCGTTGCCAGCCGGGACTGTGCCGCCCAGCCAGCATCTTTGGCAGGAGGAGTGCTGGGGACACAGGGGCAGGTGCTCTGCTTCGGTGTGCTGGTCTCCACGCTGCCGTCCTCTCCGGGGTCGCAGCCCCCCCACTGCTCTGCTCACTGGGCACTTTCTTGGAAGGAGGTTCTCGTTGCTGCTCCCGAGCACGTAATGCAACAGCAGCAGCTTCAGCTCAGTAGTGAGGAGGAACTGGAGAATAATGTCAAATCGTAGCCCATCCTATGCACAACTTCCCAACTAGTCCTGCTGTGAAGGTTACCGTTTGTCCAATTTTCATGACACCATGAATGACTGTAAACAACTTCTAGCTGTCTTCTAGGAGCTAAGCTACTTTGTTAAGCTTGAAATGCTAAAGCGAATGACTCAAAGGCCATGCTTTAACCCCCTACACAACTTTTTTCCCTCAGATCTGCCAAATTAAAAGGGAGAGAGTCTTGCAAGCCCTTCCTCCGCTGTGTGTCTGTCTGTGTTAAATGATGCAAGACCTCCCTGAATTCCGTTGAATCACTGCTGAGAGCCGTAGGATTATTCCTTAATTGCATCCAAAACGACTTTTTTAGATGATGAATAATATTATGTATTATACAGAAGCGTGCCTCAACCTTAACTTTGAAGCGCTTCAAAAATTAATGTTTAATGAAACCATTCGCCTTGAGGTTTTTGCTGTACTTTCTAACTGGCTCAGTATGAACACAAGCCGGGGCTCTTTCATCTCCCCGACAAGCCTTGCTGCTTTAATACAGCATATTTTCTCCGACTGTGTGCAGCGTCAGTTCTCAGTACTGTAGTTTTCTACATACATCTCCCTGGCCTGCAAAACTACTGCCTCTCCCCCCCCCCAAAAAAAACCCCACAGCAGAAGACCCTAATGGATTGATCATGTAGAAAACATATTTTTAGGGGAATGTTTAACTGAAGTAAACATGACTAGTACAACAGTTTTGTAATACAGTTCACATTGTAAACATTAGAAGCCCAGAAGCTGATAAACTGAAAATTTGTCTTACTCCTTGGCTGCAGATGTTTGTTGTAATTTTAATGGAAAATTTCTCTCTGAGTCAGCTATCAAAGTTAAAAGCTTCCCATTAGACTTTGTATTCTACAATTCTGCAAAAGTTGCCACTTTGCCTAATATTTTTTGTGAGCACAAAGGTGTCTGAAAATGTCATTTCAAAGGGGCCCTCTCTCTAAATCTGGCAGCGCAAGGAAGTTTTTGTTAAACTGATGTCATGAGTCGTTCTGCAATTTGCAATATTTAAAGCTGAAATCCAAATAAAATCTCTTTCTATCATGATGGAGCAGTCACACTGTTGGAATGAGGGTCCCAGGAGGACATATTGGCATTATGGAAATAACAAGATCTTACACAGAATTAAGTACTGTGCTGGCCCCGATTCTTGGTAGTGCGGTGGCGTTGAAAGAAAACAGAGTAAGGCAGTGATGAGAATTACAGAACTGCAGGAAAATGTTGCTCAGGAGGAGGAGGATGGCTGGAGATCACCTAGTCCAACCTGGGGTTCAGGTTTTCTCAGTCCTTTTCCAGCACTGTCCCTGCAAAGTCTCACTTGTAATTTAGCACCCTGAACTGGCAGCTTTCAAGTGTGAAAGAAAACTCGGGAAGGTTTCTGAGACAAGGCCGAGTGTTTTGCTGTGGACACTGTCAGATCAAGCCTGTCACACGCTTCTGGGGTTGGAGAGGAAGCATTGAGGTCTGGGGAGCTGCCCTGGAGAAGGCCCTGGCAGAAACCCCTCTTGTTTGGACAGAAGAGGCTCCTGGTCCCCTGTATTTTTTAGAGCAGAAGCTTGGATTTGCACAGACTCAACTTGCGAATCTTCTGAGTAGCTTAGGTATTTTAAAGCAGTTTTAACTGATCAAAACATCTGTAATTTCCCTCATCTATCAACCGATGACCCATGCAGCCTGTCTCAGGAGCTCGCTGGTCACCGCTGTGCGTGCAGCACATCAGCGGCGGGGTGGGCTCAGCTCGTTGCCCAACCCATTGCTTCGGCCCCAGGGATGGTGGCACAGGACCGGCAAGGCTTGCCCCGACGCTGCCTAGCAATGCCAAGACTGTTGCCTACCCATTGGCTTCATTACTGAAGCCCTGTTCAGTCTGCATGAGCCCCTCTGTGTAAGTATATGCTAGAGGCGTAAAACAGCATGCTGGATGATGATCGCTGCCTTGCAACTCTCTCTATGTAGCTGCTTCTGACCATGTTTTATTTAGCTGGCTGGCTACTGCAATCTTCGCCCTGAAAGCCTGCAGCCTCCTCCACCTCCTCCAGCTCAAAGCAGTTCCAGACACTGCTCTGAAGGTTGTGTTGACTTAGTTCTCCAACTGCTTGTACCCAGGAAGGAGCTGGGCATAGCCTGCCTGCTCCACCTCAGCGGGAAGGCTGAGGCAAGGGTGGTGCCTGCCGGTGCAGCATCAAGGAGCCCTTCGTGGTTACGCCACGTCTCCCAGCCACAGCTGCCCTCCCCACAACTGCCTGTCGCCTTGTCCTCACCTCTGCAAACCCTCCTTCTGCATGGGCAGGAAGCCTCCACCTGGCCCTGCACGTCCCTCCTGCTCCCACACAACTCAAACCCACCCAGGAAGAGAACGTGCTGAGGACCAGCTTCTTTCCTTGGAGGCCCCCTCATCCTGCAGGGTCTGCCTGTGCAGGCAGAGGCACAGCGGGGATGCTCCTCTCCACATGGCAGGCTCCCCGCAGCAGCCTGTGGTACCGCAGCTGCAGCCCTCGCTAGTAAGGCTTTCAAGTTCTTGATCTCCAAATCAAGAAATCCACCCTCATTAAGGAGCATTATTATCTTTTTTTTTTTCAAAAATAAATTAAAAGTTGGCTTTGAAAGTGAGTGTGTGGTTTTATTCACAGTGAATCTTTAAAATATGTGAAATGTGTGGGAGGTGACAGCAATGCTGGAAGATGAGGTTTGGGGAGGGTGTTTCTTTTCAATGGAAAGAAGAAAGAAAATTAAATTTCTGTTTATGCATCATCTCTAGTATGAATTTAAAAGTGTATAGGAATGGGAGTAAAAAGATAAAACTTCTTACACTGACACCAGCTCAGCTGCATTGCACACATTGTATATGTGCAAAACGATCTGATTAAGACCACAACGGTTGTGCAATATAATCAGTTTAGTGCTGCTGAGATTTACTGCTTCCTTCTCTCCCTCATTTTACTGGTGGTGGCATTGAAATCCTAACACACCGAGATTGTGTTTACCCAGTTTATCCTACATTTTTATTGTGACCAGGTCAAATTAATCCATCTTCCCTACAGCAGAACAAGACCTGTGATTGTTACTGCAGGTGAGACTGCTTACAGGGTCTTTTGCCTTCACAAGGCTTGTACAGAGATCGGAACAACCGTTGCAAGTGGTGTTTGCATTGCATACAAGCTTGTGCAGCTTGTGGAGAAGGTTGTGGAGACCTTCAGATACAAGAGACAGCAGGTTTCTGCATGAGAGTTTGGCATGTACAGTCAGAGACCTTATAGAATCATAGAATCGTTTAGGTTGGAAAAGACCTTAAAGATCATCCAGTTCAACCATTAACCTAACACTACCAAGTCCACCACTAAACCAATTAAGGGTAGAGTCATAATTTCATGTTTCCTGGCTTGGGGGCTGGATTATTTTTTAATGAAAGTAAAAACTAGGAATCATTAAGATTGGAAAGGATCTCTAAGTGAGTCCAACCATCAACCCAACACCACCATGCCCACTAAACCCAAAAGTGGGTCCCAAAGTGCCACATCTACCCATTTTTTGAACACTTCCAGGGACGGTGACTCCACCACCTCTCTGGGCAGCCTGTTCCAATGCTTGACCACCCTTTCCGTAAAGAAATTTTTCCTAATATCCAACCTAAACCTCCCCTGGCGCAGCTTGAGCCCATTTCCTCTCGTCCTATCGCTAACTACATGGGAGAAGAGACCAACACCCACCTCACTACAACCTCCTTTCAGGTAGTTGTAGAGAGCGATAAGGTCTCCCCTCAGCCTCCTCTTCTCCAGGCTAAACAGTCCCAGTTTCCTCAGCCGCTCCTCATAAGACCTGTGCTCCAGACCCTTCACCAGCTTCGTTGCCCTTCTCTGGACACGCTCCAGCACCTCAATGTCTTTCTTGTACTGAGGGGCCCAAAACTGGACACAGTATTCCAGGTGCAGCCTCACCAGTGCCGAGTACAGGGGGACAATCACCTCCCTGCTCCTGCTGGCCACACTATTCCTGATACAAGCCAGGATGCTGTTGGCCTTCTTGGCCACCTGGGCACACTGCTGGCTCATGTTCAGCCGGCTGTCTACCAACACCCCCAGGTCCTTTTTGGCCAGGCAGCTTTCCAGCCGCTCTTCCCCAAGCCTATAGCGTTGCATGAGGTTGTTGTGACCAAGTGCAGGACCCGGCACTTGGCCTTGTTGAACCTCATACAGTTGACATTGGCCCATCGGTCCAGCCTGTCCAGATCCCTCTGCAGGGCCATCCTGCCCTCCAGCAGATCGACACTCCCACCAAGTTTGGTGTCATCTGCAAACTTACTGAGGGTGCACTCAATCCCCTCATCTGGATCGTTGATAAAGATATTAAACAAGACTGGCCCCAAAACAGAGCCCTGGGGAGCACCACTTGTGACTGGTCGCCAACTGGATTCAACTCCATTCACCACAACTCTCTGGGCTCGGCCACCCAACCAGTTTTTTACCCAGCGAAGAGCTTGACTGCACCTCTGCTGACATTGCACTAGCAACCACAAAGCTGAAATAAGCTTGCTTTTAATTTCTGCTCTTTTTTAGTGTCTGTGAATGTCCTGGTTTTCTAGGGTACTGGGCAGGTGGAAATCACTTTGCACACCAAGCTCCTCGCACTTGTTAGGTTGCCCTATGTATAGACTTAGAAGTAAATTCATTGTCTAGTTAATCAGTGAAACAGCTGCTAAAGCCTTACTAAAAGTAATTGTAAATATCTGAGGCAGTGGACAGCAAAATTACAATCCTAGTCATAATCCAAAAGCACAGCTTTCAGGTCTTAAGACACTCTATCCCACTCGCCAGCACTTGCTATTTGCCCTGCTGTGCTGTAAACCAAGAGGGCAACGGTAACCTACAAGGGCAGAGTTATATATGAGGGTGTCTTCACAAGAAAGGAACTATCCCCTCTGAAAAACAAGTGCATGCTTTCAGAAAGCTCCTTGTATGTGACGTTCACAGCCCTCGGCAAGCCACGAACGCATTACAGTAACAGCTGTGTTAAATGACTGAAAGCTAACTATCAGAAAAAAGAGAGCATCCAAGTTGAGGATTACTTACATTATATTCATAAAGTTAACTCTTTCTCATAGTGTATTAAGGAAGCAAAAGAGAAATGGGGGGCCCACAGGGGACCTGCCCTGGCTTCAGGACAGAGTTGTACGCTGCTACTCAAATGTCAGCATTCAGAGGTGATGCTAAGCACAGCGGGGACGGACACGACGCCGTACCTGAGGGCAGAGCAGGGCTGCTCAGCCCCACCGCACTCATCACCCCGCTGCCTTCCTCAGCCCTCTTTGCAGCCCAGCCCCGGCAGGAGCAAGGGGAGCCCCCAGCCCTGTACCTGTGACCCCTCCTCGCTCACTACGGCTCATCCGCCGCATCACATCCGCGGAGCTGTGCTCTCTGGCTGCCCTCTGGCAATGTGTGGCAGGGTCGGGTTTTGGCCCCCCAGCTGAAAAAGCGAAGCCTCTGCTAACAGAGGGCAGGAAGCTGGCTGAGCACGGATCCCCCACAACTGCGCGTTTAGCAAACATGCGAGGCAAATAGCCAGGTCTGACAATGGGCCGTTCTCCAAAACATGTAGAGATCCCAAAAACCAGAAAGGCTGTTTCTTCTGTATTGATTTATCACAGAACCTTTCTTTACATGATATGAAGAGTTGATTTTATTATAGCATCTTAAAAAGCCCTGGAAATGTAGTACAACTCCGTGTTTTGACTATGCCAGGAGATCTTTTTTTGCACTGCAGTATGCAGCTAAACAGTTCTTAGGAAGGGGCAAATGCCATTTAGGCAAGCCTCACCCACTTCAAGCACTGTGCCAAAAATCTGTCTGAGCCATCACAACACCTACTGCTCACTGTGGTGTTGTTTGTGGTGTGAGGGCCAGGTTTATCCATCTTTTCCATTTTTTAGGAGCTTGCCAATGTAGCTATGCCCATTCTAATCACAATTTCAGATCACCTTGGTTTTGGTTCCTATTGCTTTCAAACAGCCTGCTGCATCTTTAGGCACCTAAAAATGTTGCACATCTGATCCCAAACCTTGGTATAATGGATAGAAATGGCTCTGCTTCTAACAAAACTTGTCGTCATAGTTGTTTGCATTTTTCACCATCTTAAGAACAGAATCTCCTTCCGTATCAATACCTGTAAATGTATTAGATATATTTTTGTAGGTGAAATATAAAAAAGAGTTGTCACGTTTTTGCAGCTGGAGCCCCATTTCCTCATGCTGCATCCACAGTACTAACAGGGCAGTGTAAACTGCTTGAGGGCCTCAGGCTGCCACCTTCCTACGTGGCATCTCTCAAAGCACAACCTGTGCCAGGGGAGCAACCAGCCCGTTGTTCACAGGAAGTACCGGAGCTACTACCTGTGCTCCGTGCGCACGGTTTCTGCATGGATCAGAAGTGCAACCCTGGCTGCAAGCCCGAGGCTTAATGCACCCTGCAGACACAGGCACAGTAAATCTTTGTGATGTTTCATGGAAGCATCACACTCATTTCTATCAGCTAGGGACAGTGCCTGGTTTGAATTACTGTGCAGTAGCTCTAGGGAGGAGGTCACTGGTCCAGAAAAAACAGACAGACGGTGGAGGTGCCCAAATTCTGCTTGGACAAAGTATCCAGAAGAAAAAAGAGAGCATATTTGGGAAATCTGCATGGGTAGCCCCAGAGTTACCATGTCCCTAGAGATCAGCTCTTGCTTTGACCTGAGGAGAACGCCGCCTCTTCAAGTCCTTAGCATTTTGCTGACCAGTGTGGAAGAATCAATTCCACTTTCGATTAATGTTTTGCAAACAACTAACAACTAGAAAATATAGGTCACCGGCTCTTCTACAGTAAGACATCCACCACCAGATAGCATCAGGTTGACATTAAGTCAGTGAATGGGAGACATAACCTACTCTTATTCATTTTTATTACAGTAGTAATAAAGATGGCTCAGGTAACTCAGATTTCCATGGCTAGAACATATCATCTGACAACAGGCCCATGAGCAACTTATCATAACATTATTCTGACCTGAAATCATTCACAGTCTTATTCTTCAGGGCATCGTGTCAGCGTATCTCGATCATTACACCTCTTGAATTGGGAATCTATTAAATGTTGTCTGGTCTCTCTCATCTGTAGTACGCAGTTTATTTTTACGCAGGAAATGAAAACTGCAGCATGATCGTATCATCCTGCACCTTCAATTTCCGCTGTATACAAATGCTGAAAAAATACTGCTGCTTTGATGTGTTTAGAACAAAACTTTCCAAAAATATGTTTATTTTCAGTGGCCTAGCCTAGTTCTTCAGGTGAAAAAAAAAGCTGCAGTTTTATTGACGCAGAATCGCAATATTCCTAAACAGTGTGATAACATGTTCTTCTTTAATAAGTTAGATTATCAATCTAAGAAGATTATGTGTGAAGAGTCAAAGAATAAATTGTTGTGTAAGGGGTTTGGGGCCCTTTTTTTTAGAAAATTGGTTTGAATACTTGCTTTGATGTGTTAAAGTACCTCATACATTAAGCAAAACTGCAGCTTTCTGAGAAAGCACATTTGTGAAGAAAGAAGTGCTAAGGTTGAAGGAGTTAATATGAACATAGAGGGCACCAGCACCTCTCTAAAAAGAGGGAATTCTAGGAAGGCTGTTGAAAACAAATTGAGCTGTAGTATGCTGAGAAAAAAGGAGCATTCAAAATTAAAATCTCTGGTATAAATCTGTACCATTTTTTGACACACAAGATTCTGCAGATTACGTGTTCACCCAGAAAAAGCATAAACCAGAAGATACAAATGTTTAGATGTGAGACTTCTGTTATCTGACCTTAGGGAAGAAGCAAACGGCTGCAAAGCATCCACTGCTGCTCCAGAGGGAGCAGGATCTCTGCAGAGGTGACTCCGAAGGTTACGGTATTGTCAGGCTGAAAGCAGCAAAGTGGAAAGTAAGAAAAGGAAAGAATAATATCATATCGATTCCAGAACATGTTTGGGGTTTTTTAATGTATATATCTTTTTAGCAACAGACCAGTGCTGGAAGTCCACCTAGGGCTGTCCTGTGGGAACAAGACATTACATGTGTGAGCTTAATGCAATCATCTCTAGGCTTTTGCAGTCAAACTCCCCTGTTCTAGGGGATAGTGTCCAGTCCCCAGACTATTAAAAAGCGAATCTGGCATCCTCTGCCTTTTATCTTTAAAGCCTCTTTTGTTGTTTGCAGGCTGGTAGAAGAAAGTCGCTTGCAAAGGGATGGAGCAGTTTTTTTAACATCAGAAACAAGGACAACAGGAGGACATCCTATGCTGCAGAATCTGCAAACACACAAAAAATGAAAGTTAGTGATATTAAAAAGAAAAAAAGAAGGAGCAGATCCAAAGAAAATTGATCAGTAACATTTTTTTTTAACAAAAAACAATTGTGAGTGGGGATGGGTATAGCAAGGTGTCAAGTTTGGAGAAAACTCAGAAATTTAAATAACGAATGAAAATTTTCTGGCCACACAGAAGATTCAGGTCTAGTACATACACCCCCCCACCCCCCACCCCCCATAAATAAAGTGGAAAAAACCCTATAAGGCAAGTTTTTTCCATGACTAGTGCATAATACTATTTTTTATGTTCAGAACAATGCTGAGCTGGCATCCAAAAAACCCTCACTTGCAAAAATGTACTGCCAAGACCTACTCATGCTCTCAGGGACCCAGCCTGAAATAAATACATTTTTTTAAAAAGTGCTGAGCATCTTCTTCCAGAAGCTCATGCCTTTTGGGACAGTCAACATTACTGACCATTTTCCAAAATTTTGTGTAAAGCCTTGGCTGTCCTTAGCACAGTACCTTTACACTGCACAGACCAACAGCAAACATGAAACCACGAGCATCAGGGTGTTTTGGGCAACTTTCCTTCTCCAAGATGCCACCAGCTTCAGATACTGCTACTACAACTCCTATGGTTTAGTACTTGGTCAAGTGCACCTGAGCAGGGAATCTGCAGATTCCCTGTTTTGGTCAACAAATAGTAAAATACAGGGAAAAATAAAAAATTGCATAAATGTAGCAGATTTCAAAGCTATGGAGAATACGCTGGGTCTGCAAGGAAGCTTGGGAAATATCTAATACTCCTGGCTTTAACACTAGAGTTTCTAACATTATAAATCAACACTGTGATAAAATCGAAGGGCTGCTGTGGGTATAAAGGAGGATGGAGACTGTTGTTTTGGTGTGTCCCTATTGTAAATGCAGAGTCAAAAATTGTCCATGGACTACTCTTCCCACAAAGAAAGCAAGATGCAGAAACTGGGCACGTGCTCTCACTCCATGCTGGAAAAACTCCTCCTAGCCCAAACTGGCTTCCAGTTTTCAAAAGGATATTTCAGGGAAAAAAAACCCTATTGGCACCCAGATCATTCCCTTTGGTTTTACAGCCATGCCTTGTCCCCTAGCTGAGCATGCATACCGTGGTTAGAGCACAACAGTTTCCTAGTCCAGTTTTGCCTCCCAGTCATACAGAGAGAGGCAATTCTGTTGACCTTGCTGTGCCTCAGCTTGGTCATTCATGGACTTGGTCTTCCTTACCTGGCCTAAAGTCACTGTGAAATTTAAAACATTCCTTCAGCTTCTGAACAAAATTACGTTATTATTCCTAGGATGTATTTTCTAGTGCATTTGCACCTGGTTGGTGGTGATTTTGCTACACCAGTCTGACTTTCCAACGCTCAGAAACATCCTGCAGGTGACAGTTCAGAAGCTGTTCCCGCAGGAGCAGGCTGTTTTTTCTCCGTACCCTCTCAGAAATACCCATACCACCCCAGGCAGCACAGGCTGTGCATTACAAACCTGCCACTAGAGCAGGTACGGCAGAGAGAGAACCAACAATGCCAAATGTCTATAGGATTTTGAAGAAGGAAAATCACAGAAGAAAAATCACAGAAAAATCTGTTGAGATCTGTTAAACGCAAAGAAAACACCTCTAACTCAGAGGCTGAACTCTGAGGCTGGGAGAGTACCATATACTGTCACCCAGGTCCTACGCTCTTCCCCAGTCATCTGCTGCAGGCCGCTGCCAGAGGCAGCGTACTGGCCTACCCTGGGTCTGATCCAGTAGGGCCATTCTCAGGTTCTTATTATAGCAAACCTAGAAATCTCCTTAAGCCTATTAAACATTTGTCTTGAAAGACCTGGCATATGGTGCTGACATACTCCGCCCCTCAGCAGCCAGAAGAGCATCTCAAGCTGTAGCTTGCAGAGTCAGCAACATCCTGAAGGCGTTTTGCGTATTTTGTTCGATTAGGACAATCGCTATCCTCAGTGACTAAACATTTGGTTAATGCCTTCTTTTCAAAGATGTTTGTTAAGAGCGCATTACATCTTCAACATGGGATTAAAGCTCGTTAGCTATTTGTTATTTTGACCATAAGGACCAAAGTTAAAGTTTGTGCAAGAGATGGATGTCAGCTGGATAACAGCTGGATCGTTTGGGATAGAGAGGATACAGACTGGCTCCTTCAACAACTGCTTCCCAGGTGCACACGTGCCTTCTAGAGTTTTGATAAGATGTGGAATTTTTCATATAAAAAGTAATATTAGGTTTGGCTGTTATCTGGGCTTGACTGGAAAGAAAAATATCGATTTTAGCTCTATTTGAAATTCTGTTAAGAAATGTATCAGTGTCCCTTTCCACTTGAACATTTTGAATTGAGGCAACAGAGGAAGGAAACTTAAAAAAATACAGGAAGCCTTGACCATTATTTAGGAAAGAGCAGTAGGCAAAATTAATACCCATGTACCTGAGACACTTGATTAGATTGTATTTCTTATGCTGTACAATTTTGTCTCTAGGCTCCCTTCCTCACCTTTCCTTCCATCTGCATTAAGCAAAAATTTAGTATGTTTCTAGGAAGTACAGCTCTGACAGATGTTCAAGTGATAAATATTTGCAGTCAGGGTAATTTGAAGAACCAGTGTCAGTTTGTTGATATAGGATCTTTCTGTATTCTGTATTTTTGTGCAAACACATAACTCTGGGAAATAAATTTGTCTTAATCAAAGCAAAAAGTAATTAAAAGGATTGTAGCTGAAACTGCTGGTGTTGCTTCCGAATGTCACAGAAATGGGATTTCAAGCAAGGCATGCTGCTTTTCAAATGTACTTAGGATATACAAAATTGATTGAAAATTTCTATGTTTGAAATGATATATATAATGGCAAGCATGCACGCTACTTTAATTTAGTGCAAAAACTAGCAAAGCAGAAAGGAGAAGAATTATATAGCTAAAACAGACAAAGACAAACAAGAGATGAGCAGGCAAAAGACCGCCTTTTAGAAACAGTGCTCTAAAGCCAGGAAGACTTAAGAACTTGCACATGGAGGAATTGCTGAAACACACCCACATATTAAGGGATGGGATCACCGCTGTGGTGCACTTCCCAGGGCACTTCCAGGCCAGCCAAGCTGCAAATGGTGCAAAAAGGAGGTTGCTTTTACCTTGCCATTTTTTCCACTTTTTCTTAAACTTGTTCTTGAAAAAAATGGGGTGGGTGGGGGGAGAGGGCAATATCTGTTTGTAGTCTTCCTTATTAGAAATAATTCACCCCTGCCTAGATGGGTTTTTTTTCATTGTTTTTAACCCTCCAGACTTCTGGTTCTAGGTTAAGGAGTAGTGGTTTACACCAGCTAAGATTTGGGTGGAGAAATGTTACCTAAGCCGCTGGCTGAAACCTCCTGTGGACCTTGTCCATCACTGATGGGGAGTACTTCCGTGCACTAGAACTGAAAAGGCAAGCAGCCTTCCTTTCCAACTTTTTAAGTTTTAAAGATCTTTCTTTCTTTGGGTCTATTTGCTTCTGAAAAAAGCAATCACTGGTGGATTCGGGCTGTGGGGAAAAGAAAATGTGTTCCTCACCTTTTCCTTGCCCAAGTGCTTGTGTTTAGAAGCGTGCTAGGCCACACAGGCGGAAAACCTCCGTGTCCACAAGGGAGGCGATCCTGCCTCTGCTGTGGGAAGGCTTCCCAGGTAATGGAAATGAATTTAAATCACCTCAAAGGTCTAGAAAAAACTGCATTACTGGCTGCTTTACCGGCAGCAAACAGCACATTTCCCGCCTGACGCATCTGAAATGCTGCGTGAAGCGTGGTGAGGAGGGAGCGCTGGGTGAGGGTGCCCGAACCTCAGCAGGCACCGCGTTACAAAGAGCCGGGCAGAGGAAACTTGCGGAAAGGAAGATGCCGGCAGCGCTCCTGCCTGCGGCTTTCCTCTCCGCCTCTGCACAGGGAAAGCGGGACGGGCCCGAATTCCTTTGCAGACTATGGATGGCAGGGGAAAACCAACACGGAGCGGCGAGAGCTCCAGGTTTCGTTACAGGACCCCATGTTACTGTAGGAGAAAGGCGAGCCCTCGGAGGAGCTGTGAGCAGGCCCTCCCCAGGCCTCCCTCCGCCTGAGGCTGTCCCGCCCCGGGTAGGGAAGGAGGGGAGACGCAGCTCCCTCAGGGCAGGCTGCGGAAGACAACCCCCTCTTCCCAGGTTTGCCAGCCCCCCGGCCCCATTGCTCCCCCGGGGGCCTGGCTGCTTCTGGCGCTGTCCCGCCTCACCCCAGGGCCACATTTTCTTCCTCTCCCTTTCATCTGCGCCGGCCGCGCTCCTCAGCGTTACTCCCAGACACCTCCAACCCGCTGGCATTCCCCAAGGTCTTGAGCAACAGCGTGCCTTTGAGAAGGAAAAAGAAAACTTCTATTTTATTTGGAAGCCTGCTATTATTTTAATGAAGGAGTCTAATCTTGCTGTGTGTGCCCACATAGGGCTGAGGACTGCACCCTCTGGTGGGTATCTCACGGAAAGGGGAAGAGTACTCTCATCCCTTCCTTTAAACATTGTTTTGTCCAGGCCTTCACTTATCCCATAGTCCTGAGGGTGCTGGGAAAATAAGAACATTTTATTAATAACATCTACAGCACAGCTGTGCTTACAAGTCATATCCTATGCTGGGGCTACACACACATACTCAGCCAACACTCAGAGTCCAAAAGACAAAACAGAGCAAAACAGGACACGAGACCCATCGTTCTAGCAGGTCTAGAAAGGACGCACCATTCCTTCTCCAGCGCCGAGCTGCGCTCCCCTTCCTTGGGCACGCCGCGCTTGCAGCCTGTCCTGTGGGAAGGGGAGCTTTAGAGGGATGCCTTGGGGGACCAAGATGAGTTTGTGTGAATCTTGATCAGCTTAGCTGCTCCTAATTTGGGGCAAAGTTGTCAAAAATTGGGAGGACGGAAAATCTACTCCTTGTATCTTGTTAATTGAAAAGAGAGAATGTGCTTTGTGATGCAGTTCTCAGATGAAGTTGATTTTTTCTGTCTTGTGAGGACCTAGAGCTTTCAATAGCCTCCTGGCAATAACCTCAAAGTATGACGGTATTTGTAAAGACCGCTTCCCTTTTTTTCTTTTCCTTCCCTTCTTTGAGAGGAAAATCTTGCGGTGCATGTTTGCAGTGCAGAGATTATTTGTCGACACAGGTTAAATATTTGAATGCATGCACCACTTATTCAGTACAGGATTTTTGCACATGTGCAATTGATGAACTCTTTTCAAAATAGCCTCCCTTCATTTTAGCCTTCTTGATCACATTAAATCAGAATAACATCCCTGATGCAAATACAGTGGGCACCTATTCTAAATTAAATGCATTCTAACCGGGGGTTCCCATTTGCACCCTGATTTCTCCTGCAAGTCAGCCTGCTAAAAATTAGAAGTGTTCAAGTCACGGCAATGCAAGAGGATTTTCTAGTCCCTGACCAAGTGCCAGTAGTGTTTCGGCAGAGCTTTAGTACTCCCAGGTTGGTGAGTGGAAGCGGAGTTATTTCCAAAATAATATTATAATGGTGTCATTGAGAGTGAAAGCACTGAATTAATCTGATGATGGTAAGCCTAAATTTTATTCTTGTTGACATTCAGGCAGTGAAAGCAGTGCTTTGGGGTTTTTGTTTCCTTTTTTTTTTTTAAGAATTAGACAAAGAAAACAAAACATTTCAAGTTGACAGTGCAATTGTTATCCTAGCTACTACAACTTTTCCACTCCTTTCCTCTGAATGAAGAGTGTTTTCTGAAATTAAGTAACAAGTTAATAGTGTGCTATGGGGAAGACAGAGATAGACTTCTCAGAGATGTATGGTGACAGGACCAGAGGTAACAGTCACAAGCTACAGCAGGGTAATTTCCACCCAGACATGGGAAAAACAGAGAAACGGATGTCTCAGTGAGAGGGCCACGTGCTGGAACCAGGGCCCAAGCAAGTTGTGGCCTCTCCAACTCTGGAGATTTGCAACACTTCACTGGACAAGTTCCCAGGCAACCTTGGGACCCCAATGTACCTTTGAAGCTGGCTCTGGTGTGAACAGGAGGTTGGATTGCATGACCTCTGGAGTAATCTAAATTTTTCTAGAATTCGGTGGAATTTTGGATCCACATTTCTTCTAATGGCATTAAATTCACCTTCTGCTCCCACGCAGCTCCTATGAAAGTCAAATATTTAAAACAAATATTTGCCTTTTCTTAAACAGCCTCAAACAGCCCTGCTTAGCCTAGTAAGGACGTAGTATCTCTCCACTTACGAATGCCCATATTATATCCAGCTTTCCTCTTTTACTAAGATATTAAACTTTTCTGGGCAGTAATAATTTCTTTTTGATGTGCCTGTTTCAGGTTTTGGTGATTCTGGGCACTACTATAATCATGAAAATGGATTTCTCCAAGCATGTCCCAACGGAAGGACTGGGTGTATTGCTGTCTCCACCACAGGAAGTTTTCTACAAATCTCCTCGTCCTTCTGGCTCCCCATCAGGCCCAGTGCTGCCCACACTGCTGCTGCTGTGCTCCCATGCGGTACTTCAGCTGTGGAGTGCACACAGGGCAAGGGGTCCCTAAATAGACAGTATGGAGTGCACACAGGGCAAGAGGCCCCTAAATACACAGTGCCATGGAGCAAAAATGCTCAGCTGCCTGAGAATCCCTGGGGACTGACTCTGTACCTCGGTGTGTGCTGGCCCTTGCATACATGACAAGTACAGTCCTGCTTCAAGCTCCCTCTCTGGGATACAATCAGCAAAACCATTTTTAGGAACCAAACGGCACCAAAGCGCCTTCATGATTCCCTGGAGATCATCTTCCCCCTCCTATCATCTGGTTTAGGGTTGCTGGTGCTGTGGCCCCTGAGGGAGCAGGCTGTGGCAACCAGGACTTCTCGTGGCGGAGCCCGGCAAAGCCAGTGCCAGTGTTTCAGCCTGCATTGATTGGCTGGGCGGTATTTCAGGGCAGGGGTGGAGGGAGGCTGCATTCACTCTGGCCTGGGAGAAGTGGTCCAGAAGAAACAAAATGAGGCACTTACAATTGATGGTGCGGTTTTGAAATCAGCACAAGAAGTTGGGTTGCTGACTAAGGGAGATCAAGGTAAGAGTATAATCTGAAGTGTTGTTTCAGCCTCTCCTATAACAAAGAGAAACAGCCTGTTAGTGCTGGCCAGGCATACTTACATCACCTATGCCTTAATGAAGCCAAAGCACTGAAAACATCCAACAGGATGAAGAATGCAGTTGAAGATATTTATGTGTGCTCACATTTGTTTTGGGGAAACCTGCTCGTGCCAATGTTCAAACTCAGAGCAATGTGTCTGCACGGCCATATCCACCCACCCGTGACGCCACTGTCAGTATCAAAATAATCACACGGGCTGTTGGGTGGTACCTGCCTTGGAGCTGTACCTGTATTTTCCAAATGCCTTGCAGGAGTGTGGGGTCTCCCTCGAGAACGTGGGAAAAGGGGGTGCAAGCAGTGTGTGTGTGGGTTGCCTTGGGTACCAGCCCGGGCACATCTGCCCTGCGGTGCTCTGCCAGGTTATGCTGGCCACTGCCCCAAAACCCGCCCAAGCATTCCCGGGAACGAGCTAGGAAAAGACAGTTTGTCCCCGATTTTCCAGAAGATGGAGCTCAAGAGTCTCCCATGCGAAAGAGTAAATGGATTGTCTGTGCCTGGGGAATACGGGAAGAGAGACGTTGGTCCCGAGGAGCCACCTGAATCATAATTTTGTAGCAAAAGGCTTAAAATACCTCGTAGGGAGAAAAGTGAGCACTGCCCTCACCCCCCAAAATGTGCCTAGGAATGATGCAGAAACAGTGAATTTTACTCTTAAGTAATATGGAGTGATGACTTAAATGTAAATGAAAAAGAGTAGAGTTTGTTTGAGAGAGAAACAGAATAAGGTACAAAACAAGAAGATACCAACTGCTGAAGTAGGAACTAGAGCATTAAATGACATTTCCTGAAGTATTTTTGTGCCCTACACACCGCCCTTATTTTTCTCACAGGCCAGAAAACTGCCTTCCCTGGGAAAAACACAGGGAAACAAGGAGGCAATTCTTATTTTCTTGGGACTGAGCCCACCACCAAAAGTCTATTTCCAGAATGGCTTAAAAAATCTTCCAGTTGCTGCAAGAGGAATGACAGAGGAGACAGATTGAACCAACCTTTAAGGAAAGAACCGTGCACGTACAAGAGGTCAGTGGGAATTTGCAGAGATTAACAACTAAAGCCATCTGCACTCTGAAAAAAATTCAAACCCATACCATATATTGTGTGTGAAATCCATGCAATAACACCAAAATCCCTGGGGGTCCTATTAGTCAAACCACAAGATAGCCATGAGAAAACAGTTGAAATGAAAATTATTAGCAGCTTGCCCTCTTTAGCGGTCATGTTCAGGTCCACCATACAGTCTTTGAGGATAGTTTTTGAAAGAAAAATATGAGGTAATTCTCTGTTAAGCTCTTTTGGCATTGATAACAACTTCCTCTGAACCCAGTCAGATTTTTATATCACCTCTCAGCTGCCCAGTTCCATACTTAAACATACACATCCCAACCTAACTGAGACAATATTGATGTAAAGCAATAAATATTTATTTTTAAGATACTGTTATGGCATCCATATATTATGTATATTGTTAGAGGGAAATTTCTTTAGCTTAACTTTTAACTAGATCAGAGAAAATCTGAGCTAATAAAAGCTGGAGTGAATTCTGCTGCTAGTGAATATCCAAAAGTCAGATACTAGGAAATAAGAAATCTCCCAGCATTCTTTTTGCAGCTGTGAAAAATACTCTTTCTCTATATATATATAAAACTATAATGCCAAATTGGCTGCTGTTACTGCCTGGGGTTAGGAAATTCCCAGTCTTGTTTCCTTCCCACTGCTAGACTGGGATAACACAGAAGTCTCTGACAAGTGTGCCCTCAAGGATTTCTTTCCACCAACTCCTTCCTCCTTTGGGTTTTCCCATCATAAAAGAACAGTGCACCTGGTTATTTTCCTCCTTGGAGCCTTTTCAGACAATACTTTGGGGTACCTAAGGAGATAGGCTGCTGGTAAGGACATCTGAAGGGTCTACCACTGAGAACTGGCATGCTGGGAAGCGTCTGCTTACCAGCCCTCACTGGAAAACCTTTGGGTTGTGGTCTGGGTTCGTGAGAGTTGCGGGCTTCTTTCTCACTTTTACCAGGACATTTCAAAGGTAGATGTCTAGAATTAAAGTCCAAGGTGAGCCAAGCCATGCATAAATTTAAAGAATTAGATGAAGAAGAGGCTGCTTTAATGAATGGAGCAAGAGAGATGATTCTGATTGTTTAGTGTTGTTTGTGTAGAAAACACTCAAATTTGCACTTTATGCTGAAGATCTTTTTTTTTACCTCCTTCCATCTCTCACTTTAGGCATGTGAATAACTCTTTGTAATACGTTTTTGAAAATATACAAAATCTAAATATATATGTATATATGCCCATACTTTGAGGACTCACCAGCTCCTCCAGCTTCTGAACGAAATAAAAACAGGCCTCAATAATTCTGACAACTGACACCTGAAGCCCCTCTCTCTGAAGGCCCTTTTTTGCAAAGAAGTGTTGCATGCATTACACTAAATCAAGTCCAAACCTTTCTATGAGGGAAAAACACCAATATGCACAAAAAACTGGACATGTTTTGTTTGTTTGGAACCTGCCACCTCAAGAGACCTTAGTTAGATTGAATTTAGCTTTTTACTCCAACCACTGTCAAACAAAACAATTAAACAAAAACTCCAGGAATTAAGTTTTCTGTATCAAACCAAATAGCTGTCTACAAGTATGAAGGGGTAACCAGGACCGTGATTCAGGCATACCACAATGCCACTGTGTGACAGGCCTCTGTTTTCAGCAAGATTGCCTCTATAAAATTTTTTACTGGAAATTCCTGCCAGGTCAGCTTTGCAAGAATATCTTTGGGCTCTTAATATATATCTTTATGCAGAAGTAGATAATGGGGTGAATGAAACAGACATCAGTTATTTCATTGCAAAGAAGAGTGCAGCCACTGCTGCTACAGAACAAAAAAATGTCTGAGACTAGGATGGTGAATAGCCCTCTGGAAGCGCTCTTTGCTCCAGGCTGCACACAAAGAAAGCCCAAAGTATTGACTGAGACAACCTACCATTAGACATCCACTGCTGGTGAGCAGAGGCCCTTCTTTCATGGTCAGAAATATTCTTTTCAATGTTTCTAGAACTATTTTTATGATGCACATTTATTATTGGACCTTTTATAGGCATCTGATGCAAAGTCACATAAAGACAAATCAGTTTACTTGCTTTTGTAACAAATGGGTTTTAGTTGACTCTGCTATTAACCTTTTTATTTCAAAATTAGTGTTCAGATGCAAGACTTTCACCAAACCTGTTAAATTGGCTGTTGGAGGCCAATTACTGAGTTTACGAAGAGATCAGTCTGCAGAAACAGACTATTCCTGAGATACTGAATAAGCAGTGCACTTTCAGGAACACTGGGTAAAGATAAACAAGGCTGAGAGCAAGAAAAAGTCTGAGCAGGTTTTTCCCTGCTGAAAAGTAGCTGCTAAAGAGAGTGTGGAAAGGAAAAAAAGTAGAATAAAAGCATAATAAAAGGGATTTTGTGAATTCCTCTTTTGTAACTTAATGATAAAGTGGATAAGATATATAAATCAATTATCACAGAAAAATTAAAGCATCAACTAAAATGAATCAGACACTGACAATTTGGAAAACCAATTAAATGAAGGAACATTTGCCTTTGGCTGGCTGGAAAAGGATTTGTGTCAAATATTTATTAAAGCACAGGCTCAGCATCCTGCCCTAGTTGAATGGAACTGAGCATCCCCTCATGCCCTGCACTTGCAGAGAGAAATGTATCCCTGAGGAGCCTTGCAGATAAAGGCCAAACCAAATTCTGCCAGAGACTTGACCATCTTCACCTAGTGCTAATGGAGAGGTGTGGGTTGCATATACTTCTCCCTGTAATCCACAGGTTTTGGTGACAGTCCAGCCACCAAAGTGTTAATTATTTGCCTGAAAAAATGGCTAATTAGACCTATTGGGGCAACTGTGTTTAAAGACAAAACATGATTCATTGCTTTGTGGTAGCTTGTACCTCCAGGAGCTCACAGTTAACCATGACAGTAACGTCTGTTCTTTAAACACTTTTCTTTCATGTCTTTTTTTTTTCCTTCTTTTTTTTTTTTTTCTCAGTAAAACCTATGCGGTTTGGTTAATGGCATCCAGGTCAATATTCTACGATACAGACAGATAGATAGATTCCTAACACAAAGTATGACAAGCTTTGGGATGGACACATGTAGCAATCTTCCCTGCATGGTGCACACGACAAGCTCTTCATTCACGTGTTGTGCTCAGGGACACGGGGGTCAGAAGAACAATATCTTGGACTAACTGCCTCTGAAACTACTTCAGATTTCCTGTTAGTGTGTTCAACATGATAGATAGCTTCTCTCCTTTGCAAAATGATGACCTATTTTTCTACTGTCACTGCAGAATACATTATCATAAAACATAGTTTTCACATTTATTGCTCTGGACTGTAGAATCATTATTTATAAGAATTTAAAGGTTGTCTACATGTTTTATTTTCAGCATTAAACTTGACTGAAGTTTAGAATGAGCTATTTTCCATTCTTACCTTATTTTGTAGGCCAGAAGAACTGTGTGTGGGTGTCAAAATACAAGAGGTTTCACAGGATTCAGAATTATAGCATTTTCCAAACTATACCCAATATTAGGCTTTGAAATAAGGGGAAATACCACTTCATATGTATTTACTTTTTTCCCTAAAAAATCTAAAATTAAAATAACATCTGCTTGCAGGTCAAAATAACTTCAGGCTAGGTCTTTAGGTTGAAAAAGATCTGAATACTACAGCAAAACAATAATTCTATACTTTACAGAAAGTGTTTTGAAAACACTCTTTGAAAGAAGCATGTATCTTCATATTCTTGAAGTATCCAAACAACCTTGCCTCTGTCTCTTTTGCAAGGCCAAGCTCTTTTTCTCTCCTTCAGATATGTTTGCCTGTCATTTGGATTCATGTTCTTCCCTTGCAGGGAAAAGAGCTCTCCCACTGACTGACCTCTAGACTACAGAAAACTTGGCTTGGAATTTGTCTTTATTTGCTGACAACTAATACTAAAAGAAAGCCTGAAGGATGAGTCTTGTTCTTTTCTTGGGAGGAAGTTGGGAAGGAAATATCTAACTCATCCTGGGTAGAATTGCAAAAATACAGGCTGCATAAGTACAGATGTAACACTGCTAAACGGATAAGATCTCTCCATCAGCGGTGCAAAAGGGGACTTGTGGTCTAGGTAGGGTCAGTAGCCTTGTCTTTTGCTAAGCTTACCTGACATGTGCAATCAAGTAAAGGCAAGACGCTGAAGACAAACTTTTCACAGCTAATCCCTAACTGCTACGCTTGAGGCCCTGACGCTTGACTGGAGAAGTGCTGAGAATTTGTGGCTGCCAACATAATGGAGATGAGCTGTGCTCTGGACACAGGAGAGCAGTACATATTGCTAAGAACCCTGAGAAGTCACCTTTTAGACCTCTCAGACTGAGGACCCCAATTAATGTCTCTGTGCATCAGTCTCCCAGCAGTAAAACATGACTATCCAGCCCTT
The DNA here is from genome assembly GCF_030463565.1 of Pelecanus crispus. NCBI lineage: Eukaryota > Metazoa > Chordata > Aves > Pelecaniformes > Pelecanidae > Pelecanus > Pelecanus crispus. The sequence continues at coordinate 76,221,431 of NC_134645.1, read as the reverse complement.
TTTCCTTGCACCTCAAAAGTGCTCTGGAAAGATAAGTTGCAAAGTCATTGAGATTAACGACAGTGAATAAACTTATGATGAAACCAGTAATTCATACCTAATATGGACAAATACTAGGGTTTACTAAAGAAAGCTGAGAGTTTCAACTATTGTTCATGTGAATACTGCCCATCCTGTGTCCTGGGTCTTACATAAAGCATGGGGATCTGTGGGATAGAAGGTGCCCTGAAAGGTCACCTCAGAGGCTGCTGTGGTGGGCTGGCTAAGTGGTTCATGGGTAACCTTCACCCCAGCCATTCTTCCTTTTTGTGTGCTTCTCCTCGCACCTTTATTGCTCTTCTAAGGTTGTTCCTGTGCTTGGTTTCGCTTGTCCCCAGTGGTGCTCTTAGAAAAAAAAATTCATCTCCTCTACTTCAGTGAGTGCATTTTGAAGCAATGAGTCAAAGCTGGCCAGGAGGCTTCCTCTGGAGCCAAACAAGAGGTTTTGCACAGGTGGGACATGGCATCTTTTGTAAATGCCTGAATATTCATACGCATTCTGGCTAGAGAAGGCACCTACTAGCTACAAGTAGGTAGGTAAGACAATGTCTCTTCTCTGCCTTCAAGGTAAGTGAGGCTTGCCTGTAGAGGGAGCAGGAATAAAGGGCGGGGGGGTGGGGGGTGTCCCCTAAATGCTATTCCTGTGAGTGAATGAGTGAAAGAAACATTTCAAGATCAATTCTCTGGAAACAAAATGAGGACAAGTTCAAACCAGCTGCTTTGTGGTCTCTGACAGGTACTTTTGTTCTTGGTAGCTGATCAGCTCAGTATTATGAGCAGGTGAGAAAGGCAACGTGTCACTGACAGGCTGGGGCTATCCTTCACTTTACTTTCACTGAGCATTCCTATGGGTCTGTTTTCTCTATGTTTCACCAGAAAACCAGAAAAGTCCCAGACTTACTCTGGTTTTGTGAACCATGCCACTCTTAAGCGTCTACATTTTTACACAGAGCCCACAAAGGTTTTTCATATGACATTTGACAAATTTCTTCTCTGAGTATTTGTAAAGTTTAAAAAACCAAGTATGGTTGAATAAACCAAACAGTCCTTCAAATGGATCCTGTGCATTGCAGCATGATAGTTGTATCTTCATTGTTCAGAAACTCCTGTTCATAGTCATGTCCTGCCGTGGAAAATAGCACTTCTAATTGTTCTTGTGTGTGCCATACTTTGACAGCATGTTTTTCTGATAGCAGACTTCAGCTAAAGTCAACAGTTGAAGAGTAGTAAAATATCTGGAGCTCACTGACATGCTGTGTTTATAAAATTTTAGAAACATTTCAGATTTGTCTCCATCGTACAAATTCTTGAGTAAATGCAATATATCTATGCTAAGAAGAGTTCATATACTCCAAAACACAATCTGACATTTACTCTCATTTATTTTGAAATGCAAATGCATCTAGTTTATTCAGGATTCTTTTGCAGCTTACTGTCTTATTAGTGATCATGCAGATAACTTGAATTTCTGAAATGTTGTTGCTAAGCAATGCAACTTCAGGCATGTAATGAGGCTTTCCAGTGGCTACTTGAAGATGAAGAAAATTATCTCAGCTTCACAGGTTGTTTGATCATCAACCACATTATAATGGTTGGGTGATAAATAAGTTTTCAGCTTGCCCTCATTCTCAACGCATATAATTTATTTTTGTATGGTAACTGAAGATCATACTGTATCAGGAAGAAAGTTGTATATTTTGGGATGCAAAGGCAGAATCAAAGAACTCGTGTAGCTCCTTTGTGTAACTTTCTATAAAAAGAAGATTCCTTCTTACATCTCATTACTTCGGGAAAGAGTACAGGAGAATTGGGACCCAAGGATGTCCCAGTGGGACCCCTTCCCACGCAAGGCGATGCTGCCCCTTCACCCCTTGCAGTGCAGATCTCCTGTTGGTGAGACCTGACCAAGAAGACCCTCCAGCTGTGACAGGAGCAGGCAGCTGTGCTGGCCTGCATGATGGGACAAGCCTTCCCACGTAGGCTTTGTTCTTGGGAAACAAAAACCGTGCACTGCATTGGGACAGGTTAAATTCCTCTACGTGCCCCAGCCTGGCACTCCCCAATGCACAATGGCAGCTGATGCCTGGCAGACTTTTGTTACAGGCTGTCCATAGTGCAGCAGTACCAACTGGAGTCTGGTTATTTTTGAATCATCTTTTGATTATTTTTCTTCATCACTGCACAGTCCAGTCACTTAAGCCTACTGTTATGAATCTGAGCTTCCCCTTTTTCTATGGGACCAGCCTGGAGCTCCTTTTTTTCTTTTCTTTCCCACCCCACCCTGCCATAGATATGGCAATACCTGCAGCTGAAGTAGATGGGAGCAACGTCCTGAACAGCTAGCCTACTCCTGAGTGGGCTGCTCAAGGAAAAGTAGGTCCAGCTGCCTCAGTCAGGCACACACTACCCTGACCTTGATCTCTCAATGCCTCAATCCTCCACCCACCAAAGGAGGCAGTATCGACAAGCCAGTGAAAATAAACCAGTGTCTGAAGCAGTCAGAAGTAATAATGATGAAGGCTATAGAAAAGGCCAGGGGAAAATAGACACATCTTTATTCAGAGCTGGTTTGAAAAATCTGCAGTAGACAAGGCCTGGGGCTACAAACTGGAGAAAAAAGGAAATGAAATAAAATAAAATATTGACTATCTGCTCAACGAGTGCCTTACCTTCTCCCATGCACTTCACAGTGCAGGGGACCAAGGGAGAAAGGTTGTGTAAGACTGTTCTGTAACACAGTCATGCAAGCGGGGCTGAACTAAAGTTATCCAAACAACTGTCACGTTGTCTCTTCTTTTCAGTGCCTGTTTTTTGCAGCCTAATATTTTTGAAGTAGGTGGGGGTTTTGTGTTTGTCTGTGGTCTTGGTGTACAGGACCTTCCTTGAGGATCTGGACTTTTTATGCCCCTCAGCCTGCTAGAATAAAGATGGCTCCTACTCCTGAGCGCTGCTTTTGCAAAATTACAGAGGAAAGTCTTGCATTGGAAAAGGAAAGTGTAATGTAAGATGATGCAGTTCTTGCCCTGAAGGACTTATTTTTATATAATTTTTTCCTGAGCAGGTCAATGTTCACAGTGAGGCAGCAGTCTCAGAGGAGTCACCCATCCAGCCAAGACACATTTTTCTGTGGATGATTTTTCTGTCCTCACAGAGACAAAGTTTTGCCTCTTTAACAATTAACCACTTAAGGACTTCATTGGAAAAGAGAGAACATTTTAAAGCTTGTGGATTTGAGCATCTTTGATTTAATTTCTGGCCAAAAAGCCACTAAATCCGTACTTACAGTGTGTAGACACGAACCTAATCTAAACATCAGATTAATTTCCTTCTCCGCGGGCAAGCAAGCCTTAAAACACATGCAGCCAAACGTTTTTGTAATATTTAGTGTGCTGTACTCCTAACTGCTAAATGTTTGTGCTCCAGGAGAGGTTTCTGACCATTTTTCTTGTGCATGTTCTCTGGACTCCCCTGTCAGTCAATAGGTGCATCTTTTGCTGCATCTGGTTATAGTTGCGGCCAGCTATGTGTTGAATGATACATAGGAACGGGAAAGCGTGTGGGGAAAGGTGGGGTGGTGGGGTGTTTTCTTACTTTAAGGCAGGAGGAGAAATTGGAAATAAAAAAAAATAAATGCTTAATTCAGAGCTGTTGTAAATTTGATACGTTTGGTCCTGTAGTATGTGTCTGGCTGGGGCTCTGAAGCTCAAAGTCCACATTGTGTCGATCCTGGCAGCAGCCTCTGAGAATCCAACCCAGAGCTTTAAACTCTGGTGCCAAGGATAAAAACCAGCACCTGTTTTCTTGCTGCAGCAGCACAAAGTATTCTCATTCACATAAACCTGATATGAAATCACATATCCCTGCTTTCCTGTGCTGAGAAAGCCCACTGAAGGCACAGGATCTGAACATCTCCAGATAAAGTCACCTCCGGGTAGGCAAGGCACCTCATATTTCAGCCCCGCAGCATCAGCGTTGGCCAAGGAGCTCAGCGACTTTGATCCTTATAATGACTTTTGTATTACTGCTGCCATTTGCTGGTGCAGGAGCAATCAGTTGTTATTGGTTTGTGCAATTCTCTTCCTCAATGGAACACACAGTTTGTGGCTCTCTGGGAATGGGGTTTATTTTCTGTATCTGTGATAAAATGTTTTCAGTTAAGTCATTAATCTTTTAGCCTGACATTTAACCTTATACTGGCCCAGGATTTCAGCAGCTGGAATCCTCTGCATGAAAACATTGGCTAATTAAAATCCTCCATTTCCAGTCAATTAGGAGAAATATCTCTTCTCACACAGAAATAGCACTGTAAAAAAAAAAAAAAAAACAAAACCAAAACAACTAACATTCAATGAGAATAAACTGATAATGTAATCAAAGATTCTCTCTAGCGTGGCAGTTAAAATTAAACACTGTGAACAGTGCATAATATTTCCATTTCTTAACAAGTTCTTAAATACCTTAACCCTTAGCAGCCTGGCTAATTCCAGGATGTTAAGCTTGTTTGATGCGGTCTAGTCACACAGACACATGAGCAATGCACTTTTTAAAGAAAACTTTTCTTTTCTATACTGTTTTACATTTTCTGTTTGACTTTTACTCCCACTTTACCTCTGTGTGCCGCTCTGCTCAGGCAGCCTGGGCTTGGGTAGGTGGCAGTAAAGGAGATGGGGCAGGGAAGGTGATGGTTGGTAGGACGCTGTTGGTCCCCAGGCTGAAGGCTACCCCGGGGATGACTAGAGGATTAATAGGGACTGGAAGATTCAGGAAAATGTAGGAGAGGACCCTGAGGAAAGAAAAGGATCCATAGAAGCCTGAGCACTGAGCTTAGCAATCTGTGTCCTGATATTCCTGGGCCACACAAATGCTTCCTCTGCGCCATATGGGAGGGAGTAACTTAAGTGGTTCAGGCAGGTCTTGCTGAGGGCTCCTCATTCATGAGAAAGCTGATCAAAGGAGTCAGGCAAACAGCTTCTAAACTTGGGGTGAACAAGAGAATTTGTATTGCCTGTGCCACCTTCAAGGTCACCGATTTCATTATGAGGTCAAGCTCATGACAATGATCAGTCCCCCCACTGTGTGGGTGACAAAGACCGGGTGGAAGAAAGTTTAGCTTCTGGTGCCCTTGTGAATGGACAAAAATGCTTTTTAGCCATTGTAATTCAAGAATCCACAGTCAAGGAGACGGTCCCTCTAGAAATAAGATTAACAGCTAGTGTGCTTCACAAGAGGGCTTGAGGATTGATTAATACACTGCAACTGTTCGATAGCAGAGAAGTGCTACATATCAACTTACAAGGGAACTGCCAATGTTGCATGAGATTAGAGCATGTGTCCATGAACCTCAGGTATGCAATCTTGCTTGAAGTGTTACATGCTAGACCTTGTAACAGAGTGAATGCAGATATATGTAGGGCTGGTGATCCAGGTGAGGAGGGTATAGCCCCCAACATTTAAACACAGCAAACATTCAACTACGGAATAGTAATGCGTGTATATGTGTGTATTTTCTTTTGCATAAGTAATTGATAGCTCATTAACAGCCCGTTAGAGTGAAAGCTCCTGGGATGAAGAGCATACTCTCTGTTTTTATTTGAAAACCTAAAACAAATAGAAGAAAAAACCCCAATATTAGAGTCTGCCATAGTTGACTGCTCTGTGGCAGGATCTTTTTCCAGCTTCCAACTACTATGATCACCTGACCTCAGGGAGATAGAGGAGTTTCCATCCTGACCGTAGGAGCTCCAGCTCTACTAGGCCCATAACTTTTTTGCAGTAGGCTTTTTTACTGTTTTGCAGTATACTATACTTATTGCACCCCCATGGTCCAAGGATCTGCTATTCACAATGACATAAAATGGTCATATTTTCTTCTGACTGAAAACCTAAGAGTTGGTAGAAGGCAAATTCTTTATTCTCAGCCAGTGAAATTCAATGTTTTCAAGTACAGACATGAAGGGGAACCACCAGCCCTGCAATCCCTGTTGTGCAGAGCTTGGAGAGGGTTAGGGACTAAGGAAACCCTGAACAGGGGGCACCTAGAGATGATACTGTCAGCAGGAGGATGCTCAAGGCTGACAGAGAGAAAATGTTGACCACAGGGCTATATCTGAAATCCTGCACCTCTCTGGCAGGTGTCTCTATCCACAGGTCAGTGGTGTGCAGTGTATGGGTGCTCTACCAACATTTATCCAAAGGGCTGAGCAAAGCCCCGTCTTTCAATAGCATGGCTACTCCACTCTTGCCAAGGTTTTGGCATAGTCACCAAAGAAATGGAAGATTTAGGTCCAAATTACCACATGCCTTTACATGCACTAACCATTTTATCCAGTAACTACCATATAAGCTCTGAAACAACACAGGGTGAAGGAAACAAACTCAGCTTTCCCCTCTCCACCCTGCCAGTGTCCAGCTGACGGGCTGTCACTATCCCTGCTCTTCTCCTCTCGCCCCAGCTCGAGGTGTCTTGTCCATGAGTGCAGAAAATGTGAATGCCTTCGCAAATACAGCTCTCAAAAGATATCGGGATAAATAGGATGCATTTTCCAAAAAGGATTAATTCTATTCAGTTATACATCTGCCTAGCCAAAGTATCTCATTTGAAAAACCTTTGATAAATAAACTAGAAAATAATGCTGATCTCGGGTCAAAAACGTACTTTGCTCCTATGTTTATTTTGCAGCAGATCAGGGAATTAGGGGAAGACTGATGGAAGCAGAAATAAAAATGAGTACCTTGAAATACGTCAGGCAGAAGCTTTGTTTTTAATGTGTCTTGCAAAAAAAAGATCATCATGTCTTCCACTTTTCTATCATGTAAGTCTTTTTCAAGACTTAGCGTAAATAAATTTTGCATAAACAGATTTTTTTATTTGGCACTGAATATGTAAGACAAACAAGACATTTAGCAATTGTGGTAAAATTATTCATTTCCTCTGACAATTTCTAAAATCAAAGGCATGTTTTTTTTGAGCAATACATACTAACTAGGAAAGTAATTTTTAAAAAGTCTTTCACAAATGTTACCAAATTAAATATAACCTTCAATGCAGTTTCTGAAATGTATATTTTTTTATCAGAGGCTCCCTGCATTCAGTTTATTCTGTTGTGTTCCTTGTACATCACAGCAATGATAAAGAAATAGTAATGATTGGAAAACACACATTTATGCAGGAGAAGTAGGTGCACCAACACTTTCTTCTGAGTGTTTAAATGCTGTTTATCATTGTGTTTAGCAGACAAAAGCAACTTCTCATTCAAAACCCAGGAAATTTAACAAAAGGCAAGCAGATATCATTGATACTTGATCCTGTAAAATATTCAAATGGAAACAGTGATTTGCAAGCAAAGTCAAGAAAAAGATCTTCATCTTACAAAGAAAGAGAATGTTACTCTTGACAGCTGGGATGAAACCAGTAAAACATGTATTTTGCAAGGAAATGTGACAGGAAAGAATGGAAAATGCCAGTGCAGACCACAGATTGCCTGGGATCATTAAATCAGCAGCGTTGTCTGCGGAAGCCTTAGTTGAGTCATGCACAACAGGTATATCGGAGCCTGAAGCAAGGCCACAGAGACAAGCCAACAGTGGGCAACCTCTGGCTCTTGAGCCTGACCAAGGCTACACACACGAGGAGCTCAAGCTGCAGGTGTGTTACAGGACCAAGAGCAAGGAGTGCTCTTCCTCCCCACAGACAGATATTTCTTTTGAAACTGTGAAAGATAAGGACAGAATTATTAATGATAAAGCCTTCAGACTGCAGGAGAGTGTGAGGGCATCTACCCTGGCAGGCTAAATAGCCCTGGAGACTTCTAGTGAAACAGATGCGGCTGCTTCACAGCTATGTACTAGGACCCAAGAGACAAGCAACGAAGATTTTGCATTTCACCCCCTTCCAGCCTAAGAGCTTTTTTTCCTGATGCTCTCCTTCTGTTATACCAAGCACTCCTCTCGGTTATAAGTTTCAGTACAGATTTCATATGAAACCTCATCTAAGATCATCACCAGCAAAAACATCTGCTGAGTGCCCAAAATTAGGAAGAAATTTCCCTTTCATCATAAGTGATTCCATATCCATCCATTACTCAACCATCTTCTCAGATCAGTTTTGACACCAGAGAGAAACCAAACCAGACAGATCACCGCTCTGATCAAGCATGGCAATTTTGATGGTCTTGCTAGCGATGTTAATACTCTACAAATCTCATAGGCTTGTTTTTTAAAGGTATGTAGGCACCTAACTTGCACTGTAATAAATTTAAAGGTCTCAGAATAAATTCTTATGCAAGAATCTTGTATTAGGGAAAGAATGCTTGTCTTTCTCAGTTAAAATGAAATAAAAGATCTAAAGTCTGCTAATGAGCAGTGATATTCTTGAGTGCCAATTTAAATGGAAAAAAAATAGCTTCATTATGCAGATTTTGATGCTGGCCGTGTCGTGACACTGCTTCCTCCAGAGGATTAATTTAAGTCCAGTAAAGCAGAAAAGAATCCCCTTGAAATTGATGAGGTGAACAAGAAGCGAAATTGATTTATGCAAAGCAAGAAAGTCCTGAAAGTGTTGCAGATTATGCAAATGATTACAAAAAAACCCCAGGACCAAAGTAATTTGAAATTTTGAGGGAAAAAATCAAATTACATTATACAAGAAATAGTTACTCTTCAATTAAAAGGCTTATTATTTGATTTTGTAAATGGAATAGTTAATAATAAACTTAAAAGAAATTAAGAATGCAATGCATATTAAAATGGGTCCCAGTCTTGCCTGGGACTAGACCTTTACCAGTTCCTGTGACAGAGATATTGAACACCCATGTGCAGTTATTTCTAAATAGCATCACTGCCAGCTGGCAGACTGAATTGCACTGCTTTAGAGAGTACAGAAAGAGGAATCTGATTAGTCTAGTACAAGGTGCAAGTTCAGGCTCATTAGCCAGTGGTGATGAAAGCATTAATGCCCTTCAAGGAGAGCATTTACTCCGAACACATTGGCTCATTAGGAGGATGAAGGTCTCTTTCCTCACATTGCATCTGAGCTGTGAAAGAGTCTAAGGAAACTCTTTGCTTTATCAGGAGCTTCATCTCCTCATGCTGAAAACTGAAGGGAGGTCCCAGGGCACTGTCACCAGGGTGGGACTGACTTCTCCCGGCAGTATTTCCCACAGGGCAGCTGCCCCAGCCCAAGATGCCAGCTAGATTTCCACCATGGTACATAACAGAAACTGGCACTTCCAGGGTGGGAGTTATTTGAGATGAACTCACAAAAATGCCCATTTTAGAAAGAGAAGACTCGTTGCCATGGGCCAAAGAGGGGTTTAGACAACCAGTTTGCAGAGAGTTGTCCACAGTATATTTGGGCAGATGAGGTGCAGCCCTTTGCCTGGCACAGAGCTATTGCTGCTTTGGTATGGCCATTGGTGCAGCAGGAATTATTTTCCCATGGATGATGTTGACATTTAAAGCCAATATGAATGGCTTCATGGCAGCCTCCTATTCCATCCAGCCATGGAGGTGGAAGGAATGATAGAAGTAATCTGAAAGCAGAGTCATCAAACCTATTAGAGGCAGTCATGAGTTTCTTGAGAAAATGGCCTGATCTGTTGCAACAGAAATGCTACCGGTGATTGCACACATTTGAAAGAAGCTTTTGCCCAGAGATGTTTGCCACCTTTGAAGTAGGATCAAGCTGGACAGCAAAACAGGCAATGAATTGCTCATGGGACATGCTTTTGTCCCTGTCCTTCCACTCCTTCCAATACGGGGATCTGCTTCCAGACCCAGCTTTGGCTGACTACGCTTTTTCTCCTTGTCTTCCAGAAAAGAATTCAAAAGTTATCAGCAGAAGTGTGGCAATAGTAAAGGCTCTTTCTTAAATCTCAGTCTCACCAAGTTTAGCCAGAACTATTGTGTTTGTTTTCTGTCACATGGTGGAGTAGTTACACACATGGAAGAGATACAAACCAAGGGAATTGTTCCATGTTCTTTCAAAGCTACTTAAAATCTCTTCCCCCCTCTACAGCCCATCATTGTTCAGGGAAATATGACATAGTGACACCCCTTGAGAACAGTGTGAATACTTGTGCACGGCATTGTGTCGTGGTTTAACCCAGCCAGCAACTAAGCCCCACGCAGCTGCTCGCTCACTCCACCCTGCAGTGGGATGGGGGAAAGAATCAGAAGGGTAAAAGTGAGAAAATTCATGGGTTGAGATAAAGACAGATTAATAGGTAAAGCAAAAGCTGCGCACACAAGCAAAGCAAACCAAGGAATTCATTCACTCCTTCCCACCGGCAGGCAGGTGTTCAGCCATCTCCAGGAAAGCAGGGCTCCATCACACATAACGGTTACTTGGGAAGACAAACACCATCACTCCAAACGTGCCTCCCTTCCTTCTTCTTCCCCCAGCTTTATATGCTGAACATGACATCATATGGTATAGAATATCCCTTTGGTCAGTTGGGGTCAACTGTCCCAGCTGTGTCCCCTCCCAACTTCTTGTGCACCCCCAGCCTACTTGCTGGTGGGGTGGTGTGAAAAGCAGAAAAGGCCTTGACTCTGTGTAAGCACTGCTCAGCAATAACCAAAACATCCCTGTGTTATCAACACTGCTTCCAGCACAAATCCAAAACATAGCCCCATACTAGCTGCTGTGAAGAAAATTAACTCTATCCCAGTCAAAACCAGCACACTTTGTTAGCCTGCATAAAAGTATTTGTACAAAAACTAAAGCTTGTGAAGAGGGTCAATATATAGATACCTTTGCTCAGTGCAAGTTTGGAGAAAAACAGAGAAGATTGCAGTCCATGCTCCAAGAAAAGTGCTCTTTTTTTCTTAACCCTCTCTTTTGCAGGCTTTCAATGTCTTTGATTATAAAATCTTCTCCTCAGATGTGATGAACTGCCAGCCATTGTGTTAATGTTGGGAAGGACTCTCTCTTCATCGACTATGTCAGTGTTTCTCATTGTGAGTTCCATTATACATGGCAGAAAAATACATTGTGCAGAGAAAGATGCATATATATGCAACATAAAATCCCTCTAGTGTACCACACCATAAAGGGGGAATTCTGATAACCAAGAAAACGATCCTATTTCCACTTGTACCTTTCATCCTTCTGATCTTCTATTAACTATGCATGGAATATATTAAGGCATTTTATTATTTTGGGGAATATTAGTTTAATATAAAGTTATGTATTAATTCATCGTCACCAGCTGCCTATCTACAAAGATGGTCACTTCATGGGAATTGTCACAACAAGTGGTTACTCCAACAAGAGATTTCTAATGAGAGGGAATTATACTGATTATTAATGAGTTCCAAATGAATTCAAGTCCCATGGTAATGATAAGCTTAAAATAACACACAAGCCAAAAATACTAGCTATGGAAAATGGCTGATCTGATAGAGTTCTATTGAAATGTGGCTTTAAAAAAGTAGTCAGCCAGAATTGAGCCAATTCGACTTCAGAAAGTAATTATTTTGCTTATATCATATTCATCTCTCAAAACTGTTCAAAAAAGGACCTTGTGGTTTACAAATCCATTGATTTTTCTACCTTCACAAGAGGCAAATGCAAAAAAAAAAAAAAAAAAAGACAAGAAAAAAGAGGGTTGCACATGCTGAAGTGAAGAAAAAAAGAGGAAAAGAGGAGTAACAGACATGCCAGGGACACTGATCATTCCAAAACCATGTTAAAAGAAAAGAAAGCAAGCACATTACAGAGGAGGCTGGACATCCTCCTAAGCACTCCAGTGAAGCCTGAAGACAAATGCAATGTATTGTCAGCACAATGCCTTATTATAAGGAAAATGGAGCCTTTGTTTACCATCCAGTGTCATAAGCGCTCAGAGAAGGCAAAGGCAATGGAAACAAAACTGTTAAAAGAGGTCACATAGTGTTTTGAACAGAAGAAATATTAGTTTCCTATCCTGGGAGGCAACTTCTGGCATTGGAAGATTTGCATCACAGGCAGCCCCAGGCACTACTATTAATGTGAATCCCACAGTATGGAAGTGAATAAACAAAACTACAGAAACAATTTTGGCCAAAGTAAAGCTGAAGTTCCTGGTACCTGGAATTTCTCCTTCAGTGTAAAATGAATTTCTGCTGCCTCTGTTTCTGTGCTGTGATGTGAAAGGTGTGCTGCCTTCGCTGCCGAGCCCTCCTCTTCACAGGATGCACTGTCACACTTCAAGTGCCAGGAGCCCTCCATCTCCCCTGCAAACAGCTGCTGAACAAGCTTTAATGACTTGCAAGTGAAGTTAGACAGAAGGAAGGAAAAGGATGTTTGCTGGATTATAAACAGGGCAAAAGCAGTCTCCTTAACATCTTTTCACCTGTGGCCATGTTCCATTAGGCCTCACTGAGGTGGGCAAGGAGCAAGATGCACCTCTGCCCATGAGTCTGATCCCTCGCAGATGCCTGCTTCTATGTACATACTTCTTGTAGTGGCAGTGCCGCTTAAAGCAGCTTGTGCCCTTCTCCAAGACTCCCTCCCTGTCCCTTGCCCTGCCCCAGCTCAGCCCTTGCAGGTGGGCCAGCAGCAGGATGCAGGCCAGAGCTGCTTTCTGGCTGCAATTTATTTGTTTTAATGGGGATTAAAAAGTGGATCCCAGGTGTCGTGGTTTAGCCCCAGCCAGCAACTAAGCACCACGCAGCCGCTCGCTCACTCCCCCTACCCCGATGGGATGGGGGAGAGAATCGGATGAGTAAGAGTGAGAAACACTCCTGGGCTGAGATAAGAACAGTTTAATAATTGAAATAAAGTAAAATAGTAATGCTAATAGTAACAGTATAATAATGATAATAACAATAATAATATACAAAGCAAGTGATGCACAATGCAATTGCTCACCACCCGCCGACCGATGCTCAGACAGTTCCCGAGCAGCGATCGCTGCTCCCTGGCCACCCCCCCCCCCCCCCAGTTTATATACTGAGCATGATGTCTTATGGTATGGAATAGCCCTTTGGTCAGTTTGGATCAACTATTCTGGCTGTGCCCCCTCCCAGTTTCTTGTGCGCCTGGCAGAGCATGGGAAGCTGAACAAGTCCTTGACTAGCATAAGCAGTACTCAGCAACAACTCAAAACATCAGCATATTATCAGCATTCTTCTCCTACTAAATCCAAAACACAGCACTATGCCTACTACTAGGAAGAAAATTAACTCTATCCCAGCCGAAACCAGGACACCAGGATAGGGACAAGTTAAGCTTCTGGATTTTGTTATTTCCTATTTCTTTGCGTGGTACTTGCAGAGGAAGTGGGTTGTGCTGTTTTTCTGATTGTGGATACTCTAGTCCCCTCTATGAGAAAAAGAATCTTGAAGAAACAACAACCTAAACCAATGGTGGTGAACTTGGTAGGGGAAGAGTCATCCACTGGCTTAATTAGGCTCCATGTACCACCTGCACTTCAACCAAGTAAAGCACACTGAGGACAGGACAGATTACTGTGGTGTTTAGCATCATGGATAAATTAATTCTTAAGCAGCTCCCTTGAAAATTCACTTTCTCTTCTTTCTTTCCACTCCTGAGTTATTCATCCAGCCAGGCAGTCACATGAGGCAGGCACACCTTTGGACACAGAGCTGCTGGGTGGACTATAGCAAAAACTGGCATCTAGTAAGTTAGGTTGTTAAAGACAGCATTAATCTCTGTCGGTGACATAAGTATTCCTGGGTAAGAGTGTTGTGTCAGTAAATTTAATCTGTAATTAACAGACTGCACATCCTTTGCCTCTGATGGCATTCACAATTTGGATTCTAATGGCTTATGAAATATAGGTATGCCCCTTCCTTTCATAGGAAAGGGTCCTACTCAGTTTCTTTGAAGTTGTGGGATTTCAAACTCAAGCAGATGAGCGTCCCATAAGAAAGCCCCATCTTCCCTTGGTTTCTTAATAAGTGTTAACATTTTCTTTCATTTAATTGTGGTAGCTCATCCCCTCAGTATTCCATGAAATGCTGAGGAGGAATACTTGTGACTGCTGAATAGCACTGCAAATCCAGCTGTCCCATGGGGGATCAGATAGGTTTAACTGTTAGGAATGTGGGAAATGTCGAGAATCTGAGCTTTCTGAAGCATACACAATATATACCAGGACATGTAGCTAACCAATAACGATGGGTGAATACAATAAACCCTCCAGAGAGTACTGTTGTACTAAAACACATTTTCATTTGCAATCGGCAGCAGCATCTTCTTTCACCCCCTAGCAGACAAACAAGACATCAGGGTTGCATTTCTTTGTCGTGTTGACCTGCTTCTCTGGGATTTTGTATCATGCTTAACAGGCTGGCATGGCTCATCCTACCACAGGAACTATGTGACCTTCCTTTTCTTCAGAGGGGCACTGGGCTGCAGCTGGGACTTGCTCTTGGCTGTGTGCAAATGTGTAATGTGCTGGCTCTATGGGACTGCCTTTCACTACTCTTATCTACTCCGTAACGCATCTGTCTCCTTTTGCACTTCACGGCACTATTGAAATAATTTGTTTATATGGAAAGTAAGGTGCGAGACACAACCCTGCAAGCTTCTTGGTCTTTACCAGTCCTTTTTTATCAGGAGTTTTATGTGGCTGCCACTGACATTTTGGCAATATCAAAACTAGGGGAGCAATTCAAGTGCCTGAGCAGAGGGAACTCTTGCCATTTCAGGTACACAAGACATTTGCGCAAGGCTGAAAGCTGTGGCACAAAACCTGCCAAACACACACACCTTGGAGCAGCAGCTGGAGACTGGTGCGACACTCTACAGCACCCCAGACAGCCCTACGTGGGAAGCTATGGTAAAGTTAGAGGAATTGCACCCTTGGAGTGAAATTTGGAAAAGACAAGATTTTGTAAACATAAAGCTGAAGTTCTAATATTTTACTTGTAATTGCTCTCTCTCTGTTTTCCCACATTTCACCTCGTAATTTCGGTTTGTTCCTCTGGGTATTCCCTGACTTAATACCAGTGGGGAAAACTGTGGGCAATCAAAGACAAATTGAATGTCTGCTTGTGCTCGATAAATTCTTTCTGAAGAAAAGAATTAATTCATATAAGGAGAATGCAGAACTAGGCTGAGAATCTGATAACTCCAGATGTCTGTTTCCCAGTCATCATTAGAGTTAGTAGATATTTTGCAGTTACCTGTTATATTATATATATAGGTGTTTATATATAAATTATTTTTAATCCTTTTTTTTTTAACCATACTTCTATTAGTAACTTTTAAAAAGTTAACTTCTTTGTGCCCCTTGCCAATCTTACATTGCTGAATATGAAATACTAGTAGTGGTATTCTTAGATGTGATTTATTTTCCTATGTCAGCATTTTGTATTTTCTTTGAGGGAAAAAAGCTTTTTCATAGCTATTTCAGGAGCTTAAATTAACAAGGAGAAGGACCGGTTGGAGATTGGTGATTGGAGAAATAAAAGAAAGAGTCAGAAGGAAATGAAAATGATGAAAGGAAGAGAGTAAGTAAGAAATAGAAAGGAGGATGTAGGAAAGGAGAGAAAGTTAGGGGTGCAGTTTTGGCAACATTTATAAAAATCTGTGTTCTGTCACAGTCTTGCTTCTACCAAGTGTTATTTTGACAAATAACAAAATATAAGAAGGGTATGGAGGTCTGGCTTCAGATCTCCTGTTCATAAGTTATGCAACTATTTTTTAAAGAAAAGATAGAAATGCCAGCATTTCTATACTTGGGAAAAATGAGAATTAACAAGGTGACCAGCCGGGTTAGCTCAGTTGGTTAGAACATGGTGCTAATAACGCCAAGTTCACAGGTTCAATCCCTGCTTACTGCAGGGGGGTTGTGCTCGATGATCTCTCAAGGTCCCTTCCAACCCAAAGCATTCTATGATTCTATGACTTGTCACACAATCAGTTGTCATTACGTCTATCTTGTTTGTGTGCTGCAACCTGTTTCTGAGTGTCCATTTTGCGATCAGCTCACACAGAGATACAAACAGTTTACTTCATGTGCAGGTATCTCCAACCTTCACAGGCTTGTCCCTGTCCACCCAGCACCCACGAAGTGATGCCTTGGGCAGGAGCTACATTATGTCTCATGACATAACCTGCTCCACAAGTGGGCATTGCTGTTATGTTTAAGTATCCTCGGGAAAGATGGGATCAACTGGAGAGAGTTCAGAGGAGAGGGGGTGAACGGGCAGAGAAAACATGAACATCTCAGTGAGCCTGGCTGACCTGGGCTTGTTTAGCAGCTGGGCTGTGCTAGCCAGAGGGCAACCACAGGCCAAGGGAAGCAGTTTCTCCGCATGGCTGGGCACTTGCAAGCCCATGGCTGGAGCACTGGCTTTCTCCCCCAGTATGAGAGGGAGATTGTCAAACTGGAGAGGATCCTCTGGGTGGGTCAGGGGGACAGAGCACGTGCCAAATGGGGAAAGGCTTCAGGACTGGATTTGTTAGCCTTTTATTTGCTGTAAGGACCAGAAGTTATCACAAGACAGATAATTAGTAAGGTATATAACTAAAATTACAGATAGTTAAACAGGTGTTTTAAAGACTTTTAGATGGCTCTATAACAGGAACACTTTGGACCATGTGCTCCATCCCTTCCTTCCTGCTCTTGTACAAAGCCACCACAACACACACGACCCAGGTTCCAGGAGACGTTTTCTGATGACTTAGCACAGAGCCAGTCAGTAATGGTGCTCACTGCTTGCGCACACAAATACTACAAGATGAAAGTCATTCGTTACCATCATTTTTCCACACCTGTATTGTCAGGGCTGGTTTCTCCTGCTTCTTGGTGAGGGACAGCTGTTCCCAAAGGGAGATGATCTGGGACCCAAGAGTGACCCCAGTGCAGGCCATGCCCTCACCAGTGGGTGCCGTCCCACCAAGGTCTGACCACAGCGGGCACAGCCGGGGGCTGTAACAGGGTCCATCAACAGCCCAAGATACAAAGTGAAGAACCAGGGCCAGGAACCATCCAGGGGCTCCCATCAGGAGCTAAAGAAGAGGGGGCTGGAGACAGGACCAGAGACAAGGCTGCAATGTACGCCCGAGGGGTCCCAGTGTACAACCAGTGCTGCTGCGGCATCACTGGGGCAGGGACTGGTGGCCCCAGGCTGGGCTGAAATGGGGCTTCTGGGCCCAGGTGGCCCCAGCAGAGGCTGGGCAGGAGCAGTAAGGCCTGTGGCTACCCTCAGGGCCATGACATCTATGTAGCTGGCTCATTGCGAAGCAGGAGAAAGCATGAAAGCTGCTCAGTAGTTGCTCAGAGTGCTGCATGGCTTCAGGCACAACTGGCAGAAAAAAAAAAAAGAAAAGTAGGTCTTTTCTCTCAAAGTTTTCTGGTGGATGAAATATGCAGGAACCTATTTTTGGAGGTGATCAGATAATGACAGTGGGGAACTCACGTACTCCGTTGTTCTCATTGCATGGGAAACAAGAAGAGTAAAAAACACTCTTAGCTCACCAGCCAGCTAACCAAGAGCATCCATACATCCTCACCATTTTGTTGACATTTCGCCTCAAGAACATGGAATATCAAATGGGTTTTCTAGACACATTCCTAATGGCTGGGATTTGTTTTTGTGAAATTAAAAAAAAATTCATGGTATTTCCAAAAATGTAATGCCCTTTTTTTCTGGTTCACTACATGTGGCTGAGGTGCTGGGCAGGTTCAGAGACATCCACCACAGGCCAGAGCAAAAGAAAACACATGTGTTTTCCTTTCTAATTGCACCCTACTACAGAAGTCCCCTGTGGCTGTTCAGCAGCTAGAGAGGCACACCACAGCCCATGCACCCTCGTAGCTAGCAGCTGGCATTAAATGCTGCAAGTCAGGCCACAGTCTGGCCTCGGACACAGAAGTTGTCTCCTGTTGGGAGACAGCGTGAAGCAAGGCATGGCTCCTCTTCATGGTGCTCCCACCACCCCTGGGTCACAGCCATGGTTACTCTGCCATGGAAAGGCAGCAGTCCTACCTGAGCTGGGCTCTACAAGTCTTCCCTTGGCAGTCTGCCTGTTTCCAGTGGTTCAGTAAAGTTACTCCAGACTGCGGTTGCTTTTAACCTGAAGCATACCTGCACCCGGAAAAGGAAGGGGAGAAGGCACTGAAAATGGATAGCTGGGTCTCCCTGAACCTCATCCTTCCCCTTCAGATTTTAGGTAGGCTGCACTCAGCTCCATCTTCGTGCCAGTGGATGCGCAGAAGCAGTGGATGCTCTTGGCAGCTGCCAAAATGTCACCTCGAGCAGCTGCTGCTCTCTTCTCCCTCCCTCCCTCCCTCCCTCCCTCGGCCCCTTCCAGGGTAGGTAGGTACTTCCCAATTAATTATTAATCCCCTGCCCTTCCCTGGGACAGGGGCCATGTCCCAACTGTGTCCACAGCCCTGGGCACTGTTTGGGGGCTGGCAGGGGCTGCCTGACACCAGGGCTCAGCCCAGCCTCACCGAAGCAGCAGGAAGAGGGTGCCACAGCCAAGCCTGGTCTCCTCCCGTCTTTCCACTCCACTACATGCCAGCCAGGAATTATCCCTCTGTAAATTAAAATAAACAGAAATCCAGTGGTAACAGGTTGTTTGTTATAGGTTCTAGGCAAGAATCCCTGTTTTCAGGATCACGTGGAAGCCTATGGTAACAAAGTGGGGCAAACTGGGAAAAGGTCTGCACGACCCTTTGATTAATGCTATATAGCTCCTCCTGCCCCCTGCCCACATTTCCTATTGCTGCTCACCTGAATTCATACAGTTAATTGAAAGCAAGCAATAAAGGGCTTGTTACAGATCTGAGCAAGGAAAAGTAAAATAATGACATGGTTAAGCCAGGCTCAGGTATGCAGCTTCAAAGGAGTGAGGATAACAATGTCTGGCTCTACCCAGCCAGCCTGGGAGACTCCTCCAGTAGCTGAGGCTGCTTTCAAAGGAGCCCCTAACAGCTCTGAGATTCCAGGAAAGGGCAGGGGATTATGTGAGCAGGGAAAAGCTGACAGGCTAAAGATATGTTAAAAAAAAAAAAAGTAAATTAATCAGGGGAACCAGGCTGCAAGCGTGATGGACAGCTTCCAGTTCTCCATATTGGGGAAAAATGCCAGGTCTGCCTAAGCTCCAGCGAGCAAAGTTAAGTATGAGCACAAAAATAATGTGTAAGGCACTTCTCTTAAATCCATTCTCTTAAGAGCTGTGCAGCTTTTTGGCAAAATAAATAATATTTTTAGTTCAGTTAAGCTCCTGTTGTAGGTTGCCAGAAGGAGACCTTTATGTGTTCCAGTGCTGGCAGCCCCACATCCCAAATTCTGGGGTGAGAATTGCAGAATTTCACCCAGGAGTCATCTCCTGTCATCCTGGGGACAGAGGAAGGAAGAGGGGCTGCTTAGAGAGACCCAGAGCAGGGACAGTAGCACAGCTAACCCAAAAGCACTGTTGCAAAGGATTTAAGGCATCCTGGAGTGACATTGTACATGTACTGTCTGGGTCCTTCCTGGACAGTGCAGGAACTGTACTTATAATCCTACACTGTTGACCAAGTGATCATTTTTTCCTTATAAATGAGCCTGTAATTCCTCATAAATCCATCTTGCTGTCTCGCAGAGATTGCATTGACTTTTCATTCTTCACTCCCTGTGGCAGCCTATGCTTAGAGAAAACACTGTGGTGAGCTGGTCATGCTTCAATAGCTCTCTCACAAATGGGCTCGTCAATAATTAAATTAATATATTTTCAGACAATGAAGAAAATATTTTCAGCAGAGCTGAAGCTAGCAGAGCTGTGAGCTAGCAGTGCTCTGCTTTCAGCATATTTTGAGACCACAAAGGCCCCTCCAGGATCTGAACCTAGCGCAGAAAAAAAAGAAACAAAAGCAACTGAATTTCCACAGTCTTCATTAATTTAATTTAGCCTGAATAATTCATGTAGTGCGTCTCTGTAGTGTATTTTATCTGGAGACACAAAGGCTCTTTAGAAAGTTGGGCAGTATAATTATCTTTTTACAGGTGAGGAAGCAGAGATAATCTCCATACTCGAACATCAGGCAGCAGGCAGGGTTTTCCCGAAGCAGACACAAAGCCCCTTTCTGCCAGGTGTAGTTCTGCAAGAAGACAAATCTGGCCCCATGCGTTATGAAACTAACTCCAGAAATTTGGCTTCTTACCCTGAATGTGACACCAGTAGGAGCTACACTGCAAATGAGGTCACTTAATTGACCTTAAGAGTCAAGTATTTAATTTAGTGCTGCTCTGTGTTGACCGAATGGGTTGGAATCTGAAAATCACAAGTGACAGGGGACCACAGTGAGCTCTCCCTGTGCCTTTGGAGTCTGATGGCACCCAGCCCTTTGGCAGTCCTTTCCTCATCTGTGGTTTCATGACATGAAGTCTCCACGCTGCTGCTTACCCAGCTCCCCTTGCACCCCAGACCTTCATGCAAACCCAGCACAGAACTGGCCCAACTTAAAAATGACCTATTAAAAACACCCTTAGAGAAGCTGTGTTGATTCCTTCATCACTTTCACAGTGTTGTAGGAACAACCGTGCCTGTGCACCCCAGGCAGCGATGTGTTTGAGCAGAGCAGTAGGAAGAGGCAGGGCAGTGGGGAAGAGGAGGGAAAGCCATCAATGCCTCGGGCTGGTACAGCCACCAAAGACCTTGCCTCATAAAGCCCCAAAATCAGGGTCCAACTTTTAACAGCCCCTCCCTCCTTTGAAAACAAAATTTTCAATGCAATTGAGCTTACCGCTGCAGGATACCCAGATCTGGAGTTGAATTTACTAGTCCAAACTTTTGGAGCCCAGCTGGACTGAACCATGCTCCAGTTGTATTTTCTTAGCTATTGTCAAGAGCCCTAGTATTTGTGCCTGTGCCTTAGCTATCCAGACTAGTGCAAGAGATGGTGCTCTCTAAATTCAAACTCATTATTTTTTATGCCCAGCTGGGTGTGAAGGAATGGATTCAAGTCTCAGTAACCTCCTTGCTTTAAAAGGCCAATGTCCATCCATGTAGTTTGCTGTTAGTCTTCTGTCAGCTCTAAACCCCTAACTTCTTAATGGACTACTACAGCTGGGCAACAAATTACTATAAGAGAGCTCCAAATATGTTTGAAGACTTTTTCTTGGTAATGGAAAACACTCAGTGGGAACCTTTCCTTTTTTACCAATCAAGGCAAAAGCTTGGTAAAAGTTTAAATGCGTACCATATAAAACTCAAGCTGGCAGCAGTTACAAGTCACTTTGCTATGACAGGCAAAACCATTTTATCCTAAACTGCACATTGCCAAGAAGGTTAAGAGTAGCAAATAGGACACAACAAAAATGCTTGCTAGAAGAGCATGGAGAAAAGTATCACACTACTATTGCAACAGTAATGGCCAGTAATTCAGGACTCTCCATGCCCCAACAAAATGTACCTAATTGTGTGGTATGAGATAGCAGGGCAATCTTGAGGAAGTGCTGTGACAGTCAATTCTGTGATTAGGAGAAAGAATTATTAAACATGGTAGGAGCAATGCGATACAAGTGCAACACTGATGATTTCCTAGTTCTGTCTTTTTCCTTTTATGCCTGTTTTATCAAATATTTTGCACTATTGTTCAAAATCCCATCTTGTTTCTTTTGCTGTTGCTCATAGTGTTGGTGTAGCAATTAGCTAACCAAGACACAAGCTATTTGCCATGATTTGCTCCTTAGACATCAGGCAGACTCTGGAGAGAAAAGCAGAGTCAGAAACCGGACAGGAATAAGTGGACCAAATAAAATCACCCCCCCCGAGTTTCAGAGATCGGAAGAACAGAAGTAGTTATATGAGAACATTTGTGCACTGAAGTGAAATCCTACATGATCTCAGACAGAAAAAACTGATTTTTAAATTTTTTTTAGGGCTTGTTATTATTGAGTTTGGAATAGTTCGTTTTTCTGAGAAAACAGAGCCTGCTGAAAGTTAATTAAGTGTCACTGTCGTGGTTTAGCCCCAGCCAGCAACTAAGCACCACGCAGCTGCTCGCTCACTCCCCCTACCCCGATGGGATGGGGGAGAGAATCGGAGGAGTAAGAGTGAGAAACACTCCTGGGTTGAGATAAGAACAGTTTAATAATTGAAATAAAGTGAAATAGTAATGCTAATAGTAACAGTATAATAATGATAATAATAATAATGATACACGAAGCAAGTGATGCACAATGCAATTGCTCACCACCCGCCGACCGATACCCAGACAGTTCCCGAGCAGCGATCGCTACTCCCTGGCCACCCCCCCCAGTTTATATACTGAGCATGACGTCATATGGTATGGAACAGCCCTTTGGTCAGTTTGGATCAACTATCCCGGCTGTGCCCCCTCCCAGTTTCTTGTGCACCTGGCAGAGCATGGGAAGCTGAAAAATCCTTGACTAGCATAAGCAGTACTCAGCAACAACTAAAAACATCAGCGTGTTATCAACATTATTCTCCTACTAAATCCAAAACACAGCACTATGCCTGCTGCTAGGAAGAAAATTAACTCTATCCCAGCCGAAACCAGGACAGTCACCCAGAATGAGAAATTGCATGTATACAATCTTCAATAGCTTGTTTTAAAAGACAAGTCAGTCACCAAGGCATCTAAAATTCCCACATGGTTTTGGAGTGGGGAAGGAAGGGAAGACAGGCAACAGAAAGCCACATGTACGTAACATATTCTATCCTGGTCATACAAATCATATGTGCTCTGAAAGTGTACTGTACATTAGAGAGAAATAAGACATTCTTTGGGGAGTTGGGGAGTAATAGAGCAAATACTTTTGCATCGTAATGTGGTCTGTGCATAAAACCTCCAACCTTTCTACAGGGGAAAATTCTAAGTTAGCAACTCCACCTCAATGTCTGATGTGAGCCCCAGAGTGGTTACAGTGCAGGCATATGGACTGCCAGCAATAATGACATGTCAACAAGTCATCTTCACTTTAATGGAGGGGCTTGAAAATGATATTTCCTTGGAGGTCATCTCTGGAATGGAAAGAGAGAGGATGATGAAGAGTTCTTACATAAAGTCACTCTTTGACTTATTATAACTGATGAACTATGCAAAACTGGGTTTGGTAAAAATGACATTGGTCCCAGCCATAAGCAAAATGTTCTCCTTGGGAAGAGCAGGGCTTCTTAGCCTACCATTTTCTTCTACGAGCGTTTCAGCAAGAGATCTCTGATGGACATTTTGGTGTGTCCCAAAATATCCCATGGTACAGAAACTTGTAAATGACAGTCTACTTGGAAGTATTGCAGAGAGGTAGCAAAGTCTAGGCTGGCCTACAGAGTTTAGAAGATGCTAACAACAGCTTACGAAGTTCCCACTAATCAGCTGAGCTGAACTAATTGTCCAGGTGCCCAAATTGATACAAATTTTTAAGTAAAACTCATATACTGTATTATTCCACCTTTCCCAGGGGCAAGACTTATGCTAAACCCAAGCGTTTTAAAGGGGAAAGTGATTTAAATGAACAGGTTTTACTTTGTAAAAGTGGCCAGCTAAGAATATGTAATGATCAGTTATGCCATCTCTGATGACAGGCAAGGCTTTTTGCTTTCCTCAGAGGTGACCGTCTGCCAGGGGCAAGGGTTACAGAGGTATTGATAATGCACAGGGTTAACAATTCAGAGTAATCATGCTTACTACACACCACTGCACTCTAAGGGATATTCCTTCATTCTGATTCATTTTCTTCTTTTAAGACCACATCCAGCTATCGTCATATGGCTCCTTCTCCATGACGCTACCAGTCACTCATCATCTTGAACTTGAAAGTCACCAGCCACCCCTTTTTTATTATTTTAATCCAGTCAATGGATTAAATTTGGCACACTGTAAAGTCTTGTCTCTACCAGAAAAGTGAGTCAGTTTAATTAAATTGATTTAAACTTATGTAAATTGCTATGATAGATGTACTGAAGCTGGTTTAACCCATGTTTGTATTAATTTATCTTGCATCAGTTCTGCTCCTGCCATGAATGCCAGTCATGATTATTTTTTAACCAGTGCACTCATATAATACCAGCAAAGTCACAAGGCAAGGGAAGAAAGTCAAAGCTTAGGTTTTCTTCCTTTGCTGAAGCAAAATGGAGCTTGTCGATACCATGTTGTGTGCTGCAAAGAGAATGTGAAATGGTGGAGCAAGGGAAAGAAGGTGGCACAGAGGTAGTAGAAACGGGCAAAAGACGCACAGTGGAGCAGGGTTTTGGGAGTAGGAAAATTTGAGAACAGTAATGATAGTTGTAATCCTGTATTTTCCATCTCATAAGAGCTGCCCATTTAGCCGTCATCTCTCATCATTAATTTTTATTGTACACAGACAACTCCCTGTGCTGGAGAAACCTTTTCATCTGCTGCAGAAGCATCCCAAAACACCACAAGAGACTCCTGAAGAGCTCCCTGTGTCAGCGGTGATGACCTTCAGGCACATGGTAGGGCTTGTAAAAAAAAATTATGGTTGGGCTTCCAGAGTGTGCTCAGGAGGTCTCTGGGTTTCACGCTGAAAGCCTATGAAATTGTCACACAGACATTTTCTGGGTATGTTTTCTTGTTGTAATGTCACTCTTAAACCCTCTAGACCTTTCAGAAAGCTGTAACAGCTGCTTACCCTGAAGACTGACATAGCTTTACAGCTGGTAAGGGGCCTGCCAAGATTTCTACCTTGTTCTGTGCACAGATTACTGCTGCATTACCATCGAACACAGCTCCAGAGCTCATGTCCAGCTACTCAGTGTAAACACTTCCTCTGAGTATTGCAGCCTTGAAGTAGTCTACAAAGCAAGAAGACAGTGTCTCACTCTGTCTGAAATCCAGGCCCTTGGGAAGGAGTGGCACAGAGCTTTTATTTTACTTGCACAATATTTTTAGTTTAAGTGAAATGACTGGAGTATATAATCTCTTGTGCTCATCCCCTCATACAGGGATGAATGTCACCCACTGGGACTCCTAGTCCGGCAGCTGGTCCAGCAGGTGGAAATACCATAATCAATTATGATAGTATTCCACGAATTGCTTTCAGTACAGCTTTTTGTACACTGCTTGCCATGAACTCAGTGTGAATGCACAAGACGCTGTCTTGTCATGAGGCACGGCTTGGATACTTAGCGTTTTGAGACCCAGAAGATCCTCATCTGGAGCAAATAAGTATCCCATGCACAGCTAGACCATTTACAGTATTTTGGAGAACAGAAGAATCAGCACTCTTTTTGCCTGCAAAGCACTAAACAGCTGACACTCACTGAATAGCAGATGCCATACTGCAGGGGACTCATGGTTTGTTTGCTCCTAGACCACAGTAATGAGGATGCTTCTTCTATCAACCCCTCTGCTCTTCCATGTAATTTCAAAAGCTCCCAAACACTTTCAGAGGGTCTCAGGCACAGGGTGGGCCCTGGTTTTGTATCACAGATCTCCACTCTTCACTAAAAGTCTTTGATGTAAAATTTGAAACGCCTTTGTGCATTTCATAGACTTTGAAAGGACACTTGCCCTGCAGTAACATTAGCTTGGCTGCCCATTTTTCTTTCTGATAAATTCTTTGGGTAGGTTGAGGTGAAGAGAGTTGAATCTGAACCTGCAAATGCAGTCTGTGTTTGTCCAAGGAAAGGGAGGACTTAGCAAGCAGAAGGACTGGCAGTATCTGGCAGGCTTTTCATACGACAGGAGGCAGTAGTTTACAGGATTAGTTATCAGGCAATACATGTTAAAGGGTACAAGTCAGTCTTCAAGTCCAACTGTGAAATGTTTTGTATGTCTAGCACCCTTCTGGTACTTTGTCTCCAGTAGTCTTGTGCTGGGTTACTGAGTTAGACAAAGCAGAAAAGCAGTCCCAGGCACCTCAACTGGATTTAAACTCTGTTACCCAGACCCTGCTTCCTTGAGAAGGATTTCACAGTATGTGCAGGAGCACATTATAGTGGGATTTACTTGCTTTTACTTCAATACAGGCGTTGTATCTCTCTGCTAAGTAGTTTTTATCGCTGAGGATAGCTCTTGCTTGAGTTGGCATGGCAGTTAAATACTCTCCAGAATATGATAGGCATGTTCATTAATCCCAGTGTAGTAAGGAGCAAATCCTGGTTGTGTGTACATCAGGACAAGCACATTCTTCATCCTGTTCCTCCACTTTTGGTCCTAAGTGCAGAACAGGGGAGGGCTCCAGCTCTGCAGTTAGGTGAAAATGTGCGTAGAAATAAGAAGAAAACATGTTTACCAGAGCAGTTTATGCACCTGCAGCAAAAGTCATCTGGCTGGAACCAGGTAAAATATCTGCCAAAGTCCTGTCTCTCGTTTAACCTGGGAGCTAGTCGAACATGCTCTGAGAACAAGTTAAAAGGAACAAGTCAAAAGGAGCTAGCATCCCAGTCAGCAAAAAGAGCTGAACTTGGTCCAATGCTTTTTCCCATAGACCCTGGTTTCCGCATCTCTTTTCAAAATTTAGTGTTCATTCAGAGAATCCTTTATTAACCATCAGCATATTCTTAGACTGTAAAACTTACTGTAGAGGGTACTGTTGGACATGACTTCTCTGATCATCAAATCTAATCTCTGGAATCAAGCAGGATTAAACACTGAAATAATTCCACTTTCTATGTATCCATCTTTATCTTGAACACTGCTAATGATGGTGACATAATGACCTCATTAGCTGATACCTTCCTAAGCATGACTCGTCCTGTTAATTATGTCTGCTGCTGCTATTTCAGTAATTCAGAACTAAAATAATAAACAACAGTTGAATAAGGCCTTGAACCTGATGATAGCTTTCATTAATCACCCAAAAAGTAGACTGATTTGTAAAGTGTTACTAACAGGTACGATTTTCTTGTCCCCCAAAACAATATATATTGTCTTTGTTTTTAATTAATTCCTTCAGAACACTAGTCTTTTGATGTGGCTCAACAACAATCTCTCCTCTCACTCACTTGCAGAATTACAGTTGTGTCTTGCCAATGAACCCTGCAAAACAGAGTGACACATGAAAAAAGACAACATGGAAAGGCACTTTACACTCCCAAGGAGAACTTGTTAGTATCTGGATATCAGTCTTTACTTTACTTTTAAAAGACTAAGACATTTCGCAAAAATGTACCAGACATAAAGAATCACTGGAAAACAATAATAAATATCCCCAACAGTGTTGCTCCTGAAGGAAGTATGCTGATTTTCCTCTGGTTTTATTAGCTGTTACCCCTGTTGATGAGTACCCTGAACAGCCAGGCAGTCATATGCATTTTGAATCTCGACTGAGGCAATAATCCCAACAGGTGCTCGTGTCTCTAGTCCAGCAAGGAATATGGCAAGAGAGCTGAATTTGTACTATTTCTACCAATAAATTCGAGTAATTAAGAACTTGTGCTGGTCAAGCACTGTTGTTGCTTTATTTACGTTCATTTTATTTTCACTATTGTACAATGCCATGTGGGAATAAGTCACTTTATAGATCCTCATTCTTCTGTGTTTCTCTGTAACTTTGTCCTAACAAAGTGAAGAACAGTGAAAAGGTTACTCTTCCCAGCTCTTTCCCCTTCTGGAATTTTCTGACCCCACAGTTAGACATGCACACATTGTTGAAACATAACACAGAACAACCAAAATCATAATTCATAGGGCTGTAGAATAACTTTCCTTGGAAGGGAGATCAGGAAGTCTCTGCTCCAACCTCCTACTCATGGCATGGTGAGCTATGACGTGAGATCAGGTCCCTCAGGGCTTTTTCCAGTTGGGTCTTCAAAACCTCCAAGGATCCATCCAGGGCAGTCTGTGCCACTGCTTGATGCAATTAATAAAGCACTTTGCAGTTCTTGTCATAGTCTGTACCCTAAAGATGCTGTGATTTGGTGTCTTTAGAGCATCATCATACCAGAAAAAGAGCGTGTTTGTTCCTGTATATCCCAGACTGTAGGGCAGCCTCAAGATCTAACCAAGATCCTGACAGTCCCAGGCAGCATCAAGAAGTTAGAAATGATAGAAAGCCGTTTTTGCTTCCAACAGCTGACTCTGCCTTCAATACAGCTGATCCAAATACTGTACCAAAAGAAGCAGAAGTAAAGGCAGTGCAAGGGTCAGTCATCTTCCTCCCGCTATAGAATGAATTAAAATGTTGCTGTGTTCCCACAGATGTATGGATCAGCTCTGAGAAGGCATCTCTGTGCAGCAGGAGCCAAGGCAGGTGGGACTAGATGTACACAAGGCCAGAGACTGAAGACATGAGAAGTCTGAATTGAGCACAAAGGGCAGGCAGTGCTAGCAAAGATGCAGATGTGGTCACAGCAGTACCATTTCAAATGGCCGTATCACGCAGATAAAACAAAGAGGGAAAAGCTAAACCTGCCAGCACCATCATGACTACTGCTTGAAAGCGCAACCCTTCTGCTCCTGCCTCCTGCAGCCTGTCCACAGCTGCACGCCTCTCCCCATGGCCCTGGGGGAGGAGGGAGGACCACGCCACTCTCGCCCTCAGTCGGCCCACGCATCTCCAGTAGGTGTGATTTAGGTTTCAGCCCTGCCATTTTGTTTCCTCTGGGAGCTATGACAGCAGTAATTAGAAACCCAGAGGCCTCTGAAAGCGAAGTGTTATTAACTAGGACAAAAGTCTGTCAGTGAAATGTATTATAATGACACTAAGGCATACAATATGTATGGTTGTTTTCTTCTAGGGGTTAGCACATTTTCT
The DNA here is from genome assembly GCF_030463565.1 of Pelecanus crispus. NCBI lineage: Eukaryota > Metazoa > Chordata > Aves > Pelecaniformes > Pelecanidae > Pelecanus > Pelecanus crispus. The sequence goes on along the minus strand of NC_134645.1, from coordinate 76,192,763 downwards.
GTTTGGGAAGCCCCTTTAATTCCTCCACAGTCCGTCTAATGGCTTTCCTCACTAACAAAACACACTCTCTTTCTTCTCCTGAGGTGAATTTCTTTAGATGTCGAAATCCTTTTTTCCAAATTTAATTCTTGTCTAGCAAAACTGCTGTGTCACTTTGCCCTGGAGCCTGGCAGTATATCTCCTCTGACCTCAAGTGTTTACTTGGACACCACTTACTCAGAGAGTGCATGGCCAGGAGGACCTCAAGATCACCTTATATGACCTCTTACACATCGCAGGCCTCTACATTTCACTGAGTTATCTGTGTATGGAAATTTTATGATGAAACTGGAGCAGTGAAACAGCTCTTGTTCCAAGGGCAACTTCACTCTTGTAAAACCAGTCGTCTCCTTGTCAGATTGTTGATTATCTGGCTCGCAAATGGACTACTAAACCACTTCTGCCATGAACTGTGTATCGCCTCCCATTTTAGGGAGTCAGTCTGTAGTTATCCTTGGGCTAGCACTCCTGATTCACAATAAGGGACCTAAATATGCGGATGCCTCTGCACGCAGGAGGGACATGGGCAAAGTTCATTCCCAAGGCAGGGAAACAGGTGGATGTTCCTGGACAAATAGAATGGCTACGCCTACTGTGTCAATCCCAAAAATGTTTCCTAAGTCATGGGTCAAACTGTGCCTCTGACCTGCTCCCTGAGTCTGCCATTCCCCAGGCAGAGAAGAGCTGTCCTGTAGAGCCTGGACTTTCCAAGGCACCAGCCAGAGGAGGAGTGCCCCTTTCACACGGCAGGCGAAGGGTTTCCCAAATGCAGGCATGAGAGCTAGGGATGATGCACGAAAGAACAAAGTCTTCAAGATTGAGGTTTTTTTTGTAAAAAGTACAGATAAGTAAAGAAAGAAAGCACTATTAGATTGTCTTATTCCTCCTGAAAAGGACTTCTCGAGTCTTGTTTCTTCAATCTCAAAAGGAATTGGTTTGATTTTTCACATCTATGTATGTTTTCTGACTGCTAAACAGTAACAGGTTGAAAAGGGTTATTGTTGTTTCGTAGAAAACCAGGATTATTTAAAAAACTTGTTATTGCTGGACAAGTAGAGACACTTAAATCAGGGCGTACTGTAGTCTGACATTCAATTATGTAATGAGAAAGGAGAGGACGCATGCAATAAAACAAATAAAAGTAATTGTAATGTGGTTTATTGAACAGAACATGTAGATAGAAAATGCTACTGGGCTGCGCAAAAATAGCATCACACAGCTATTATAAGTTCATTTCTCTTTTGCTAGCAGATTAGGGACTTCTTCCCGCTTGCTTTTTCAGTACTGAATATCAACGAGGGAAATAACAGTCTGCCTCCCTGCAGCTTTCTGAGCTGATGAGCTGTTGTTGCTTTCTTTTGAGATTCAGCTCTCTTTCCAACCTGAGGTTTTGAGTCTGTGAGTGACCTATACTACAAGCAAAGCAGGAAAGTCAATACACTTCTTAATTAACCTCTGCAGGATTCATTTATTTTTATGCAAATTAGGGAAAGGAAAAGTAGGCAAATGCCTGCAACTGTCTAAAAGCTACCGGTGACTGCATGGCTACTACAGACTCTGCTGAAATGATAGCTGCAGCAGTGAAGCAAGTGAAATCTTGAAAAGGCAATCATATCTGAGACAGGAACTCTCCCCACCCTCCTTCAGAGAAACTGAGCTATCTCAGATGTTCCGTTTCTGAACTGCTTGTGAACCTTGTACTATTGTAAGCTAAGGCATTCGCAGATTATTTATGGTAGTTTTTGCTGTGCCTTTGTTGCTCACCCAAGGTGATGGAAACGAATAAATTCTATTTAATTTTACCTTTTCTGTATTGTATAATCTATCTTTTTTATATGGACTCAGCTGCTTGGTCTCAGGCTCCAATGGTATTGCAGTGTAATTCTCCCTGTCTCTGTGTGTCTGTATGGAAATATTCCCCTACTAGAGAAAAAATTATTACAGTCAGTTGGTATATTCCCTCCTGCAACTAATGAGAAATATAAAATATTGTTACGGTGGATACGAAAAACAGGCATTATTACCCACAACCTTCCTCACCCCTTGTGTGGTGCAGGTGGGGTGTCTCGCCTTGCTTGTTCTGCAAAGGAGTGAGGAGCCAGTGGGAGAAGCAGCTCTGTCTGCATGCCTCCATGCTCTCTTCCTCTTGTTTTGTTAGATGCAGAGTTGCTGTCTAGAAACTGTACGTGGGCTGTGTGCTGAGATTCCCCACAGCTATGTTGCCTTTCCACAGCTGTTCATCCACTAGTGTGTATGAATAAACATGCTACACTCAGACTCAGAACTGCTGACTTCTCATCTCCTAAGAAGCTGACTGTGAGGCCCTGATTATCTGTAACAAACTGGTGGACAGCAACGGTGGTGCCGAAAAGGGATGCTGGTGCACGGAGCCTGAGGATTAACATGAAGGTTGTGCTGCTGTGCTCTACCCTTGCTCCTTTTTCTCATGATCAGACTCATGTGTTGGAAACTTGTCACTTCTCTGAGTCTTTCTCAGGTGTTGGGAGGCGGCTGGAGCAGTTGGGCTCTCACAATAAAAATTTGCCCGATAAGAGGCTTGGAAGGATTTTGAGTAAACAGCTTTTGTGCAAACCAACACCTCGCCTCTGTGGCTGTTGCTTGTCCCCCAAAAGCACTATAACAAAGGCTGTCACCACTGCCCTATGCACCACCACGTGCTAAGATACCCAGGCTAGTTTTAAATATTTAGGCAGAAGCACTACAGCTTCGGGATGGCGCTCAACCCAAACTCACCAGAAGTATGAATACCTACCTCTTCTCTGGAATGCCATGCAGGAACAAGGGGGATGAATCTCAGCTCTGAGCTAAGGTTGATCTATGTGGTTTTGCAGTAGAGTGTGCTAACGAAAGGTCTTCTCATTCCCTCCAGCTGCAACTATTTCATTCCAGGTATAAAAGCAAATACAAATGTAATATTTGATTTATTACTAATAATCAAGCAATGTTTATATCAAATAACAAGGTTTAATATAAATAAAATGTTATCTCAAATATTAACATTTAAATATTAATAAATCAAAGTATAATTTTGATATAAACCAAACAGCAAATATAGACTAGTCATTCAGATGGATGAAAAAGAGGTCATGACTCTTCCTCTTGGTAGCCCTGGTGCTTGCTTGAGAAATGACAGGCCATGTCCAGTCTTGGCCAGAGCTGCTTCAGTACCTCAGTTTTCCCACCCTTGAAAAAATATGACGGAAGAGGCTGATTGCCTGACTGAATCCCCACAAGCCAACCAGCCTTGGGAATACAACACTCACAGTTGTTCCACATCTTAGGCGAGAGCTGCAACCACTGGAATTTGGGTTTTTTTTCTTGGAGCTGTTCGTTAGCTGGGGACCAGAGGATGCCGACAGTACTGCAGAAGAGCAATTTCAGCAATTCCAGGAGACTCAGCTGGAACAGGAAAGACTGAGTTTTAACTCCCTGAAATTTGGCTAAGCTGAGGTGAGAGCCTAAGTCCCCGCATCCAGCATTCAACCTACTTGGAGATGGATGTGTATGTCTTTATAAAAATTTCTCATTTGTTGACACTACTCCCCTGCTTACAAGTTTTACTGGTGCTGTGCTGTCCCCCTAGTTACTGGTTAGCCTCTGGTCCTGCTGCAAGTCCTGCCAGGTCTGAGTGGGGTCAGAGCACAGCTACAAGTTCAGACCTCCAGGAGAGGAATTCCCCACTTAGCTTAAGGATTGGGCTTCAGGCATTAGGATTTAGGCTTGAGCCAAGCCTCGGGGCAGTGCGTTAGCAAGTTGGTGTGGCTGCTCCTGCAACAGCCTTGTGCATGTTTATCGACGGAAACTCAGAAGTAAACTCAGGTGACCACGGAGAGGTGGTTTTTGTTTTATTTACGGAGGACGTTGGTGACCAAAAAGGCTGAGTCAGCTAAGTGCCCTTGAGAACCTGGCTTTAAACTCATGTGACAATTTTGGGAAACCCAGACTTAAAAACGGACTTCATGCTAGAAGGCAAAGCAACTTCTTCAGCGTAAACCACAAAGAGGAATCATTGGACCAACCTCTAGCGCATTCATCTGTTAATCAGTGGGATGCAATGCTTAACAAAAAATACATCTTCACAATTACACAAATTCTATTCTTATCTGTCAGTAGAATTAATCCAGTTCAGTGTTACATTAATGAAGATGCCAGACATGCCACAGTTGAATGTCAACACAGTGAGAAACAGCTACAAGGGAGCTGAACATGCTTAGCACTGTGTTTGAAATCGGGCCAAGAGTGCTCAGACTGCAAGGGATACTGAGCCACATGAACAGCATCTTGAGTAATTATTGAAATGTTAAAAAATGGTGTTCTCAATCAGTCACCATTGACTGCATGATGCAGTCAGTCTGCTGATATTACTAAACAGAATACATCCAGTATAATTGTTCCTCCCAGTAATTTTGTCTAATCATGGAAAAAAACCAGCACGGTTAAGCTGCAACATTAAATGCACAAAGCCATGCGATGGTGTAATGCTACACGTGCGGTATGATAGTGAGACAAACTGAAAAGTATTTGGAAACGATTATTGGACACAGCAAAAGTTTGGCTCTGTATTTATGATAGATGTGCATGTGCAAGAAATCCATTCATCACGATAGCAGCAGGGCTGTCTGCACGGACCTACAGTTTCCCTCCGCATCGGTAAAAAGGGGGCTGCCAAATAAGGGGGCTGTCCAGAGGACAGGAGCTTCCCACAGCCCTCCTGTTTATCAGCAGATCCCAAATTGGCCTTTAGGTATGCATTCATTTGGTTTAATCAGTAGGAATAAAGTTACACAAACACCGTTGTTCTGATCCGCTCAGCTGTCGGATTAGTCTGAAATGGCCACTGAGCACCCAGAAGCAAACACATCTCTTATCTAAACCCTCTCATGCCGGCACAGAGAGCATTTCCAGAACACGTGCAGTTGCCATCCAGCCGCAGTTTGGAGAAAGAGCGTGTTTAATGAAGGGCATGGGAACGTTACCAGATAGGTGCTAGAGGTACATGGGATAGAGATGAGCGTGTGAGTTGGGGGTGCTACGGCTGGGCCCGCACGGCGACGGCACACAGCGGCGATGGCTGCACCGGGCGGCCAGCCCTGCGGCTAACGCCGAACCGCCCCGGCTGCAGACACTGAGGCTTTGGAGACCCCGTCCCTTCCACTTCCAAGAGCTGCCAGGCAGAATGAACCTCATCTTCTCTCCACTTATGGAAACATGTGGTTGCCATGGGGGGAATCGGAGAGAGGAGAATCTCTTAGTAGCATAATCCGATTCAAGCAAGGTTCAGCTCGTGCTGAGAACAGCTGGCTTTCTGCCCAGAACGGAGAATGAACTTTAGAGGATTTCGAGTGAGTGAGCCCCATCTTCAAAAGCATTCCTCTGGTAGAGCAACATGCTCCACTGGATCTCATCTGTAGACCTGTTAGACTGTGGCTGCTGAGGTACTGAGAGGAAACAGACATTAAAAATTAATATTGGCAAAAGGAATAACTCCTATAAACAGACATTACCGACCTGAAATCTAGTCATTAAAAAAAAAGTAATTTCGAGTATTTCATCTGATTTCCCTGGGGGACACTCCACAGCTTTGTAAGCGTGTTTCCCTGATTTTTACAAACACGCCTCTCACCTTCACGCCTTTGTGTAAGATTCACACAAACAGGAATACAGGGAAAGAATCTTTGAGAAAAATGAGTAGGGGGGACAACAGAATGGAAAAGGTGAAATTTCAAATTTATTTCACTTGCAGGACTTTGCAAAATTATCCGGTAATACGTTTCAGAGGGACGTGATTGATTTAAAGGGTATGTATATGTTTTACCTCCTGTGAGCTTAGTTCGATTTTTAAAATGAACTATCTTACCTTTAGAATAAGAAATATTAAAACCACGTTCATTCCGTTTCTTTTGAGAGACACTCCCTGTATTTGAAAGAGACTAACACGATAGCCTGGAACAAGCCTCGCCCAGGCATGAACTCCAAGTGCACCGTCCCTACGAAAAATGCATGGAGCTCTGAACTTTACGGCGACTGCCGTCCCTCCCGCAGTCCCTTACGTGCCTCTCTGGCAGCCTAAGAGCTGGGGGGAGTTGTCCCGAAGCATTTTTGAGGTGCACTTTTTCCAATCCACTGAAGACCAGCCGGGCCACGCCGCGCTTCAGAGGACAAGCCTATGGCGGTTCCTAGGCGTCAACGCCGACGATGGCGGTGCCGCCTTTGCCTCGCTGTAGGCGAGAGTCAACTGACTAGCAAAAAGAAAAAAAACCAAACCCACAAAGCACTCCAGAAAGGCACTTCGACACCCTAAAATCGATATTTAATGGGGTGAGGGCTGCGGGGGGGGGGAAGGACGCGCCTCAGCCGGGCAGCTCCTTGGCCCGGCTCCCCCTTCGCCGTACCCAGCGGGTGGGGGCGGCCCGGCGGCACCGGCCCGTGGGAGGGAAGCCCTGGTCCTCCGGGGACCCCCCGCTGCCCTTCGGGGCACCCCACGTCCCCCGCCGCCCGCCTCCCAGCGCCCCCCGGGCCGCCCGCGGGCGGCCCGGGGGGCGCTGGGAGGCGGGCGGCGCGGGGCAGCGGCGCCCCCTGGCGGCTGCCGCCGGCTCCTCCGCCGCGCTCGCCCGGCGGCACCGCGGCGCGCAGGGGCGGCCGCCGCCACGCACGGCTCGGAGGGGGCCCCGCCGCCGCTGCCGCCGTGCCAACAAGCCGTGCGCTGGGGGTGCGAGCGTGGAACAAAGCGGGGATCGAGGCGGCGGCGGCTCCGCCGGGGGGGAGGCACCGGCTGGGCGCCGGGGGGTGTGGGGAGGAGGAGGAGGAGGGTCGCCAAACTGCTTGCCACTTCGTCGACCGTGAGCGGCACTCGCTGGCGGCGGCGGCAGCCCGCCCCTCGCTGCATGGCAGCCCAGTGAGGGAGGAGCGGGCGAGGGTCTGGCGCTGCCCGGAAGCCGAGGGAGCCAGCGCCGGCGGCAGCAGCGCCCGCCGCCCTCCCGCCGGGATGCGCCCCGCTCTCCGCTGAGGCGCAGCCCCGCCGCGATGCTCTCCCCCGAGCGTCACCGCCACCACCGCCACCCCCCGCCGCCGCAGCCGCCGCCGCCGCCGCACCACCCGCCGCAGCCCAGCCATGTCGTGGCCACCATCGAGAACCTGCCGGCGGAGGGCGGCAGCGGCGGCGGCAGGAGCGGCATCTCCGCGCCCTCCTCCAGCGTGCGCCAGAGGATCAGGAAAGTGCTGAACAGGTGAGGCCGGGGGATGGACCGGCGCTCCGGCGGCTCGGCACGGCGCGGCGCGGCTCCTCGCCCCGGGGCGCGCCGCTCCCGGGGGCGGCCGTCGGGGGAGCCCCGGCCCGGCGCCCTCGGCCGGGGGGAGCGCGGAGGCTCCGGCGGCTCGGCTGGGCGGGCAGCGCCTTTCCCCGCCGAAGCAGCGGGCGGCGGCGCGGAGCCCCCCCCCCGCCCCCCGGCCCGTTGTTGCCTGCGAGGCGGCGGCGTGAGGCGCGGCCCCGGCCCGCTCCCTCCCCGCCGGGGCCGGTCGCACCTGCCCTGCCCGCAGGCACGCCCCGACAGCGGGGCCGCCGCGCCTCCCGCCTGCTCCGGCTTTCCCGGGCCGTCGCGGACGCGCGGGGGGCGGCGGGGAGGAGGGAGCCGGCGGAGGCGCCGCCGGGGAAGTTGGAGCGCGGGCGCCGGGCGAGGGGGGCGGCGGGGAAGGGGCGGCCCCCCGCGGCCCGGGGGGGTCCGGCGGCAGCGGCCGGGCGGGGCCCGGTGCTGCGGGGTGCCGGGCGGCCCCCCCTGGGGTTTCTGCCCCGTTCCCCAGCAGCCGGCGTGGCCGGGGAGAAGCGTGCTCCGGCTTCGGGAGCGGGGTGCTGGCCAGGCGCGGGTCGGTTCGCCTGGGCGCGGGGCTCGGAATTGTCAGCGCAATTTTCAGCAGGAAAGCTGCAGGGTCCTCGGGGTAAATTATTTCACCGAACGCGCAAGAAAACACTGGAACCATCTCACCTAGATCCTTTACGCTCTCCTCTTTGCCAGCCGTTTCTTCTGCACTGCATTTGGTTAGGGCGGAGGTTTTTACAACAAAACAGCGGCTCTCCACAGCCTGACCGGTTGCGCTTCTCCAGAAGGAGCCTCTGAGCTCCTGTCTGAAGAGCCGGCCGGAGCCATCACTTTTCTCTAGCGACTGTTACGTGCTAAATAGAGCAGTTGCGGCGTTATGAGCAGCAATGGGATGGTGCGTACCGGCGTCAGCCTCATTGTCCCCGCTTTAGTTTCGGGTACGTGTAATACGGATAAGCTACTAAGAAAAACATCAGCGTTTCTGTCTGGATATACTAGTTCTGAAGATGACGCTCGTTGACTCTCTCAAGCTTTTCAACGTTAGGAAATTATCATTGTTACTATCTGTGTTACAAATACCTGAAGGTATTTGAGTGCTCACAGATCATTGCTATTTATATGCAGTTAATTAACCGTTACCATTCTAGGAGGATCCTCAAAAGCATCGGTAAGGGAGGAAATATTTATCCTTTGTTATTCGAGCATGAGAAGGATTGAAAAGAAGTTGAAACAAGCAAGAGCTGCTTCAGCTCAAACTCAATTACACATTTTCTTGTACATGCGCATTTGCAACTCTCGGTATAGTAAAATTCACTCAATTCCTCAACCCAACGGTCTGTGTCATCTCAGGTGTCCTGTGCTTGCAAAATCCTGCTCCCCTTCTGCTTGGTCATCCTGAGGTGTGTGTCAGTCCCGAAATAAGACACAAGAGAAAAGAAGTTTTCTCAGGGGCAGCAAGAGATTTATGAAGATGTGATGAGGGGATCAGATACAGAAGCAATAGGTACTCCCGTTCAAGGGTGGTAATAGTGACCTTTCAGCAGCCATCATTTGACCACAGTCTTCACGGCTAGGAGGTGTTGGATTAATTCATATAGTTTAAGCAGTTACCGTGCTTATGCATATATGTGACTCTCAGCCACAGATAAGGAGTCAAATCAATATTTATTGTTTTTTATATGTATGATTGAAGTGAGCATATTTAGATTTTTTTTGAAGGGGGAAAAGGATAGAAATTGGCTCTGGTAACCAAAGTTCAAATCTCTGTTCTGATTCACAGAGTTGAATCTAGAAACGAGATCTCACATTGCCCAGAGGAACACCCTAATGAACAGGATTCCAGTTGCTTTTTCGCTAACATAATTATTTTCTCCTTCTCAAACACGAATCAAGAGTCAAGTTTTTCCAGATTTATGTGATTGATGGAGAAGGAGAAGGCTTGTTACTGTGGCATTTTAAGGCAGCCTTTTCTTTGTGTAAGAGACTCCTTAGCCCATCCTGAAGTCTGTATCAAGGGAAATTTTGCCCGAGTTAGGTTTCCTTCAGCTTTACATGGGAACTAAGGACTCAGCCTGTGTAACGTCATGGCTTTCATGCAGTATTTCTGTTGATACAGTGAAATGAATCCCGACACAATGTTTATGTTTTCATCTTCTATGGAAACAATAGCATGCAAATGTGTAAGGGAAAGGAAGAAATATGTGTGCTGTATCCCTAAAGAAGTAGGAGCCCAGAACAAACCAAACATTGGCTTCTTCAATTAACGTTTTGCTCCTGGAAAAGGGTAGCACTTTCTCTGTGCTGCCTCTGCTTTGTGTGCGCCATTTGCTTGAGACCCGTTTGTGAAAGGTTCCTGATTGACTCGTTGAGTTGAGCTCATGTGTTTCTGTTTTCTGCTAGACAAAGTGGGGGCTCCTCAGGCAGATGAACAAAATAAAAAGGTTGACAACAGCTGGGGTTGCCAGAAACCTGTTTGTAGCTGGTAGAATCATAGAATAGTTTGGGTTGGAAGGGACCTTTAGAGGTCATCTAGCCCAACCCCCCTGCTGTGAGCAGGGACAGCTTTAACCAGATCAGATTGCTCAGAGCCCCGTCCAACCTGACCCTGAATGTTTCTAGGGATGGGGCATCTACCACCTCTGTGGGCAACCTGTTCCAGTGTTTCACCACCCTCATCGTCAAATATGTCTTCCTTATATCTAGCCTGAATCTACCCTCTTTTAGTTTAAAACCATTACCCCCTGTCCTGTCACAACAGACCCTACTAAAAAGTCCGTCCCCGGGGAGGGGACAGACTCTCGTATGGTCATGGAGGAAACAAGACAGCAGGAGAATGGGGATAGACACTGGCAGAAACTGAGCATCGTTTCTCTCTCACTTTATATGTAGTAGTTTGGTCACCCAGGCACGTAGTGATTCCTGAATTGCCTTCGAAGGCTTCTCTTAAAATTGCTTTACAAGCTATAGAAACTTATTTTAACTTCACCTTCCAACCTCTCCTCCCTGTTCGCTCAATAGATCCCGAGGTAATAGAGAAACACTAGAACAACCCCCCCAAGGTGTTGGGGAACATGCTGAAAGCGGAGCTGGTTGACTGTAAAATTCTATTTTGGTGATCACAGCAAACACTGCACTCTGTGAAAAAAATGGCCATAACAGAAGACCAAAGTAAAACACAAAACTGAGGGGTCAGAGTCATGAAGGACTGGAGATGCTCAATGAAGTTGTGGGATTTACTGGAATAGTTTGGATATAAGTTCTGAGCTGGCAGTGATGGTGAACAGGACCTGCTGCAATGGGAACAAGCTTCCTGTTATCCTTGAAGTCCAGAGAGGATGACTTTGAATTGCTGTTGCATTAAGGGGAAATGTCGTGGTGATTACATACTGCAAATACGTTCCTGGACCTGTGACTCACGCCTGTGGTCCATGAATCCCAGCTGCAGGGTCCTGCCTGGTACCTTCCTTGTGACATTTGCTCAGCACGTGTCCCTGCCTGACGCTGCCCTACCATATTGCAGGGGAGAGAAAGAATAATGTTGGCTGCTTGATTGCTTGCTTGGTTCCCCACAGCCTCTGTGAAGCCAAACTTGGACTCCACCAGCTCTGTCAGCTTGTAGAGGACCACTTAATAAGCAGTGACTCACCTGCCCCCTATTGCCTCCCACCTATAGCGGGAAGCAGAAAAAAAAAGAAGAAAATCACATGGTTTGGAGCTCTGTGGTTCTCCATGCCTCCACCCTGGCACTTGCATATTTCAGAGATACCTGTTGGTAGGTCTGAACTCGCTCTGTCTGGCTGTGTCCCAGCACAGAGTGGTGGCTTGTCTCTCTTCCTTGCATGCTCTGGGTGACCTGAAGGGTCAAGAGCACAGAATCGCCTGCAAAACATTGCCTGTGGCCCCTGAAGCCTTTTGAACTAATTTACAGGTTGATCTCATGTTGGGAAGGCTGGTTATCACCTCCTTAGAGGAACTGGGCAGAGAATAAATGTTGCCGAAACACAGGGGCAGGAGGTTGCCAAATGATCTCCTTGGGGTATTCTTGCAAATTATTTATCTAAATGAGAGCCAACAAATGAGGTACCTGCTTATACATGGACATAATCTCTGTAGTCCTAGGCACCAGGGCAAGGAGGGAAAATGAAGTTTCTGCAAGGCAAATGAGATAGTATCTTTACATACTGTGACAAAGTTATTTTACCTAAGTAAACAAGATTATTCCGGGAAACAAAAAATACCATATCTGTGTCAATGAACTCAGTTCTCCAAAGTAATGTCTAAAGCCCTGCTATTGTATTGCTTTCCTTGATGAGGACTTTTTTAGAAAGCTGGATGGCACATACATTTTTCTGCGTTTACCCACTTCTATCTTTTAGTACTTTCTTGAGGAACACTTGCTATAAAATCTAGCCATGCCTTATCTTGCTGTTTCAAGGATGTCTTCATGTGCTTTTTCTCGCTCTCTGTTGCTACATGGCACTTTGTATTTTTCAGCACTTTCCTAAAAATCATAACAGATTATTAGAGACATATTCAACTTGATATCAGAAAGTGGTGTAAGAGTAATTTCAGGCACTCAGTCCCATGCTATCTTTTAAATAGCTTTGTAGTTATGTTCTCTGCACTAGTGAATTGCAAAAGCTTTCTCTGGTGCAGTGTGAGTCTCTCTCTACTTCTTTGTTCACTTGTTCACTTTGTTAGATAAATTTTAGCCTTGTGCATAAAGCCAGCGTATGGTCTAATTACCACTACCTTTCTTAGGAAAAGGAAGAAAAAATAATGTTGCTAATAAGTGTAATTCATTAAGCTAGGCAGTGGTTTATTGAACAAAATTATATGAAGAAAAGCAATTTGGATTCTAATTGTCAGAAAACCTGGCTGTTTGGGTACAGTCTGAGTAAAACTTTTGCCTTTTTAGTATGTTACAGGCCCAATTCATCCCTGATAATGGAGTTGAGGAAGAATTTGGCCCACTAGCTGACTAACTTCGAACTTGAACTGTGTGTTAAGGCTACTAACTCTTCAAAGATGGGAGCTGTTTAAATGACACTGCAAGTATCAAAAGCGATAACCCAATGATTTTTTTTTTTTTAATAACGCGTATCCACATAGTAAATCAGACAGAGGGAGTTTATGTGCTAAAAAGAACCTGAAACGGAATAATAATGAAACTGAAGCAATGTATTTCATTGCCCCAAAGCAATAACGTCTTTCAGTTGACTGATCAGAGAGGCAAACAAACCAAATAATTTATGGCATTTTTCCTTAATGAAAAGCAATTCAAGGATCAAACATATCATTTTTAGAATCCAGAAAAAGAATGAGTATTCATAACCTTCAGTTGCTTTGCTTTCTTCTTCAAAACAAAAGGGTGGGCTTCCTTTGGGATTTTTATTCTTAAAAAGTACAAATAGCTTCTCAAAGTCTACCCAGAATAACAGTGACTGTAGAAGAATGAGTCTGAGCCCAATTCAGATAGCTGTAGCGCTCCTTTTGGGTAAAAATATTTATACCATTCTGAAGTAAGTCAAAGAAAATGAGTTCAGAGCATAGATAAAGCAACTAGGTTGGCTTTCTTGTACCTGTTAGTATTATTCTTTTTGGTTGGGGAAGTGGGAAGGTCATATCTGCCCGTAGGAAAGCATCCTGGCAGAGGATATAAAAATCAACTGATGAAAAATTGTCCACTCCTTCCTTTTCTCATTAGTTTACTTGTAATCACCATTTTGAAAGCAAATGACCTCTGTGAATTAACTACTTTCCCAATAATGTGGGTGCAAAAGGGAAATACCTCTGGAACGGGAGAAAGAGATGCTCTTCCCCTTCCCCTCCAAAGAGCTTATTTCAGTGAATGCACACTTATTGGCATGCCATAGTACACTTAAAATGCTTTGATTTAGGAGTGAAGATGAGCTAAAGTACATAAAGCTTCCATGTTGCTGCTGTAGCAGGTACTGGAAGTCTGTCCAGGTATGGTTTCAAAGTGTCTGAGCATGGTTTCTTAACAGGTTTCGGAGTCAGTGTCGGAAAGCTTTGTCCCCCTTGCCTTGCTTTTGCTCCTGAGAATTTGCACCTTAGGAAATACAAGCCTTGCTGGTCCTATTCTGAAATAGGAATTGTTTGGAGTGATTTGATACGGTAAGTGCACTGTAATATAAACCCGACAGCCCACATACTGATTGGAAAAAGACTTTCCCTAGGAGGGACAATTTGGCAAGGTGAAATATGTGGGTGTCTTCTGTCTACCTATGACATTCAGAAGGCTGGTACTTACTGGGTGCCTGTCTGTAAGTGGGAATTTTTGACACTGGCTGTGCCATGGTCTTTGGGAAGGGGTTACTGCCTCTTGAACTAGGGGGGTTTCAAAGGAGCAGCACTGTAAATGGCTCCATAGAGAAAGCTGGAGGAATGGACAGAGTGGCTCTTATGGGATGGACAGAGCAGCTTTAATGTGCTAATGAGGGGAAGGCCAGATGCCAGCAGCAATCAGAAGGGCTCTTTGTGGCTCTGTCTCTTTGGAGATGGCTGGAGTCTCTGTCCTTATCACGGTTGTTTCTGCAGGCAGAGGGAAACACTGGGGCTATTAGTGAGGTGTTCCCTTCCTTTAAGTCAGCAGATAGCCTTACAGATCAGCACTTGAATACTGATTAGGGCTAATTACCAGGAAAGCTTAGGAAAAAGAACTTGCTGAAAAAGCTCGACTTTAAAAAACTACAAAAAATCACCCCCCAAGCCCAACAACAACAGAAAACTCATGCTCAAAGGCTTGTGAGCTGAGCTCAAACTCAGCTGAAATCACCTGTTGCAAGAACAGCTGCATGGGGACTCATAAATTGCTATGACTGTAAAGTATGTAAGTATTGGTGGTTGTGAAATTCATGTTGTGAACCACCTAATCTACCTGCCTCTGCTTATTTATGTGTGTCATCTGTCTCTCTGGGATTTTTACTGAAAACATGCCAGTTTTGAAGCTTGTCTTTCAGCTTTCTCTGACTTGGTTTCTCTTGTGATTTAAGAAAGCATTTCTTCAATATATATTCACTCTCCGTCATTTTTCTTAAAGACACCAAGTGATTGAGGTAGCGGGTTTCACTCCTATGCATCACATTCTCCTCAGTGCGGCTGGAACTAAAGAGCAAGAGGCGGAGGAGGGAGCGTCCCCACAGCCTGACCGTGCTCAGCGAGAGCACCTGCGCGGCAATACCATGCCGTACTTCTGCAGGGAGCGTGCCTGCTTTTTGGGGTGTGCCATGTTACACGGTGCTAGCCAAATAATTTCCTAGATGGGGTGGATGACCCTTGACCTCACCAGAAAGGTCTGTCCACAAATGACACCATGTAGGTGCTACTGTAAAAAATAGTGACACATATTAAGGCAGCCTTCCGTTTGTAGCTGATACAATCATTTGGTCCTTAATTTCAGTTTCCCCTTGGTGTGGTGGTCAGTTGCTTCATTACACTGCCTTTTACTGCAGTGATGCGGAAGGCCACGCTCCATCTTCAGATAGGTCTGACCTGTGGTGGCGTGTAGGAACTTAGGAGCCAGATAGCGAATCTTCTCTTTTTTTCCTGTCAGAAAACATAGATGAGTCAAAATCTTGGCAAGAAGAATTGGATTTTCTCAAGACCGCATGTTCAGCAAGGTTTCTTATGTCCAGACTAGATTTTTTTGGGTTGAGAGCACGTAAGACTTGATGGTAATCAGGTGATGGGAGTACTTATGTAGGAGACCAGGTTTAACTCTGCTTCGCTGCATCCCTGAGGGCTGCTGTGAACACATGGACTGTGAGGTTCTCTTGGAATGAAGAACCTCAAAAGGTCATGGTTTTGTCCTAATGCAAAATGGGAGAAGTTTTGAAAGTTAGAAGTTTGGAACTAGAAGATGCTTTTTTGCCCAGCTCATCTCCCAAGGCATTTCGGGCTTCAAGGTGTTCATTTACGAAAGCACACTATGCTTGAAACAGATTGCTGCATCTCTAATACAGATAAATGAGGTAATTTATGTCCAGTAGCAAGACCATAATTATTACCTCCCAAGCCCTAGTGTTAATTGCAACCTGGAAGCCAGTATTAGCTGCTGACGGAACGAAAACAAAATTTGAAGCATTTATAGTGATGGCCATTAGTTTACTTAGCCCTCTCTGGTGTTCATTTGTCGCACATGTGTCCAGAAGCCTGCTTCACTGTCTTTTATTGGGCTGCCTTGATTTTAAAATGGTGCTGTCTTCTGTGCCACATCCATTCTCATTACTTTTCTCATCTGGCAAGTGTTTTGATGTGACCTGACTTTTTCTGTTTTCCGTTTGGTAGAGATGCAAAATGAGTTAAGAGGGGACTAAACGTTCCCCCCTGTTTGGTGAAATGGAGCGGGAGCAACCGGCAGCGTGGGAGGGAGATACCAAAGTCTGTTCCTGCTCTGATATCTCTTCATCAACCTCATTGAAGAACTAAAACAGAGCTCCACTCCTGGATCTCTCCAGCCTAATAACTAAAATCCTGATCTTTAACGTAGCCTTGGGGCTGCTAGCTCAGACCCTTTCAGCGGAAGGGGGAGCTTGAGCAGGATGGGCTGAATGAGTCGTGGCTACAGAGCAGGCTACTCTGCCTTTTTTTGAAGAGAGGAGGTAGATGTCTAACTATTCAAGACTGTGTATCACAGACAGGGGAGGCCCGAAGTGAGTCTAGGGGTAGGGGCCTGATGCTCCAAGTGGGCTGAGGCATAAGCTGTACCCTATCCTATGCTTTCTGGTTTTTACCAAGATTTGGATCTTTGTCTACCCAGGTGCCTCTGTGGATATTCCAGGGCGCAATATTCTTCTGTGTGGTTTTTTTCTTTTTTCCCCACTATGATGATGAGACAAATCATAGAATCATAGAATGCTTTGGGTTGGAAGGGACCTTGAGAGATCATCAAGCCCAATCCTCCTGCAGTAAGCAGGGATTGAACCTGCAAACTTGGCGTTATTAGCACCATGTTCTAACCAACTGCGCTAACCCGCTGGAAAATACTTCATAAAATTAAATGAATTACCTTGTGATTATTCTAAGCCCAGATATTTTATGGAGTTTAAATAGCTCTGTGTTTTCAGTGGCTTCTGCAGCCTGATTTGGGCCATTTACCTTCTGAAATCTCTTCTTACTAGAAGCTGAACACCGTAATGAAACTGAGCAAGTGTTTCTTTCCTGTCATTCTTTTCCTTTTCTCTCTCTGCTGCTGCTACAGACATGAAATGCTTTTGATTATGGTTTTTTAACTCCCTGCTGCCAGTATATTGAGGTCTGTAGGGACCGTCCTGGGTAGGTTTGAAATGAGGAAGGACAGCAAATTACAAGTAGGTTGGGAAAAGTTGAGCAGGGAGCTGGAAAATATTTTAATGGGTATGGGATTTGATACTTGAAGGGAATAAAACTTTAATATTGTAGATATAATTTTCATTAGGCTGGATATGAGGATTAAGTACTGCCAGGCAGAAAAAGTTTCCAAGCTTCATGTATCATGGTGGAGAAAAAGCCAGCATCCAAATATATGTAATGGTCAGACTGAAGTGCCTCCTTTTCCTGTGTAACCTGCTTGATATGTAGAGGTAACTTCCACTTATATTTTGGATGCCTGACTGCCGCTGTTGAGTGTCTGGTGCTGAGGGGGATGCTTTGTAGAAAAATGACTGTTTTTCTGGAATTTAGACATCACCATTTGCAGAAGTGTGGTCCAGTTCCTCCCAGTGTGGACAACGTGTGCGTAGTCCTGGAGACCTTGCTTTGTTGCCTCCTTTTCAGGTTTTTCTACCAAAGCTGCTTTGCTCACTCACCAGCATTTTTTTGACAGTGTACTTCAGTGTTTTTTCAGGTCCAGTTTGCAGCAGGGGGAATCATGCCTTTGGAGAGATTCAGTAGAGTCTAGGACATTTGGAGGACTTAATCTAGAAGCACAGGGGCAAGGTGGTATGATGGCTGTAGTACATGTGTGAAGGCACCGCTTACTGGCATTGAAAAGGAAAATTCCAGGTTTTCTCTCATTTTAACAAAAAGGTGACATCTTATCAGAACAACTGTTCAGTAGCAGAATGCAGTCAAGGAGCGAGGCAGAATGGTCAGGGTGAGAGGCAGTGCCATGTGGTGGTTGGAAGGTTGCCCAAAGTGGAAGAGTTACGTTGCATCTATATCAACCAAGCACAATCTCTGGGATTCAGAATTTCTCCTGCTCTAAAGAGGTTACCTGAATTTAAGATACCAAATAATTCCCTAATAATTAATTTGAAAAAAGGGCTGTGCGTCTGTGTAAGCATGCAAGATCTTTTAAGATGAACTACAAAAGTTACCCAAATTTAACACCCTGTTACAAATAAATAAATAAATAAATTCTAGCACATTCTAACTTGTAGAAGAATTAATGTTAAATTTGATGTCTGAAATTGCTCATACATATTGATTTGGTAGGTATTACTGTGTTAATGGAACTTATTATTACTCAGCTGGATTAATTTATTAGATTTATTCCCACACTTTTACAACCTATAGATGTATTGAGACATGAGCCTGCAGAATCAATACCAATTTCTTTTCTCATTTATGAATGGTCTTAGTAACATCCAAAATACTGTTACACTTGAGAGTATTTAGCTGCAATTTATTTTGAAGCATACACTCTGACAATTTTAAATTTGTCTTTCCTCTTTGTCCTTTAATGATTATTTTTTCCATGTATGTGGGCTCTGTTTTAGCAAAATACTGTGCATCAAGCATCAAACGAGTCATGACCATACTCAGTCGTTGAAATTAGTTGGCAATTTAGGTGTTTGCAAGATTAGGGCTCTGAGACACCACCTAATCTTTGAGATGCATTTTGGCTGCCGTTCTGCATAGCAGGCCCAAAGCAGGAGAGGGAACAAAGGTACAAATGTAACTTACAACTTAGTGGCCTGCCAAATGTCGTATATTTGCATGTTTTTCTTTGAGCAGCGGTCATGCATGTGTTTATCTTTCAGAAGCAGTGGTGTTTATCTGAGGAGCAGTAGCAAAGACCAGCCAAAATGGGTAATTGATGTGGGGCTTGTCCACTTGCTTCCAGAGCACAAGTGTCGGACGGGACCTGCTGAAGGCTGGTGGTGGGAAGTGAGGGAGGCAGGGGCCAGAGCAAGTATGGGGGAGGAAAGCTATTTGGTCACCCCTGCCCATGCTGCCAGTTCAAGACTGGTAGACAGCACTGATGGTAGGGAGATATCAGTCTTCAGGAAGTCCTAACACAGGCATTTCTGTTCCCATTGCAGCACCAGGGGTGCTTGGAGATACCATCCTTCCTTCCTTTGAGTAGACCAGAAATTCTCTGTAGCTCTCGTGAAGAGAATTACAGAGACCGGTTGACCTCAGCCCAGCCTTTAAATCCAATTCAAAGCAGCTCACCAAATACTTCTGTGGAGAAACCTCCAGCAGCTGCAAGCGCACAGAGATAATGTTTCATCCAGTGGTCTGTAAGGTGAAGCTCCTTAAAACAAACTCTTTTCCAGCCAGCCTTTCTTTGTTGTTTTCTAGTAAAAGTTGCTGTATCCACTCAGTATACTGCTCATCTCCCCACTTCTTGGTCTGGACTTACTGTTGCTACTGTAGCTGGCCACTTGTGCACCACTGCGGTTGCTGGGTGTTAAAAGCTCAAGCCTGATAAACAAGAGTGTGCACAAAAAGACCAGTGAGCTGATAAAGGGAAACTGAGGGGAGAAAAGCCACCCCCAAAACCATCATATGTAAGTATGATGCGGAAGTAGGCATCAGAGTTAGAAGGATGGGGAGATGCCCTGTGAATACTGCCTGCCTGATTCAGTCACGGGGTTTGGGACCAAAGCCAGAGCATGATGATTTGTGTCGTCTTCATTGCTCTTGACTAAGTTACAGGAGAGCTGGTGGACAAAAAGCAGCTTGATGAACCCATTGCAATGAGAGACAGGGAGGGGTGGGCTTTTTTGCCTGTTTTGTTTTTGGAAGAAGCTTGTATTGCAGCAGCAGATGAAGGGAACTCATCTGTTGCTGCAATGAGAGGCTCAGGAAGAAGTTACATACAGTAGTGCCTGATTTACAGTCCAGGATTGGACACCAATTGTTTTTTCAGCCTTGGGCAAATCTTTCAACCTCCCTGGGTCTGGTTCAGCACCTGTAAAATGGGGATAATTAAACTTAATTACCTGGAAGAGTTGTTGATTAGTTAATGCTTGTAAAATGCTATACAGTGCTATAAAATACAGTGTAGTACTCAGAAGCATCTGGTCTGCAGTTACTGTAGTGCTTCTCTGAAACTTTATGGGCAAATGTTTGCCAAGAAACAAAATGACTAATGTGCACAGTATGTGTGGGCTTTGGAAGACGAGGGGGTGGCACCTTTTCAAAGGTGTCTAACTTTCCTGAGGTATCTACTGTCAGAATACAAGGGGAGGTTTCACGGGAGTACCTGCAGCGGTCTGGCACTGAAACTGGTGTCGGATGAGGCTGGGACTGCAGAAGGGGGCTTTGGTAGGTGGCAGAAGAGCTCCTTGCTCCACTCCCAGCTGCTCATTCTTACTCTTGCCCCTGTCCCCAGCACCTCGTCTGTGCTGGTGGAGCTGTTTGCGTGGTGGCATGGAGAGCCAGGTGGGTGGCTTGATCCAGACAGGGAAAAAAAATGGACAGAAGTTTCTGTTGTTGGTTTGTTTTTCTGGATGGATCCTCTCTCCAGTGTAGTTTATCATGTGGCTACAAACACATGGACCAGCATGGTGAAGAGGCTGGTACAGGGGTAAGAACAAGTGTCTGGAGAGAAAGCGGGGCTGGGGTTGCTGAAGCTCTTCTGACACTGAAGATGATGCCACGAACCACGTTACCCAAACACAGAAGATGTTGCCATCACAGGGATTTGAAGGTGTGACAGGAGTTAGTGAGCTAACCTTATTTCCTGCCTCCTAAGACATGTTACACTGATTTCATTGGAGTCATGTGTATGACAGCATAAGAGAGATCATTTGGTGAAGAGCTGATCCTGGCTGAAGCTCACCACGCTGTGTGTGAAACTCAGCTAACAAGGGGGAAGGAGCTAAAGATGCGCTAGAGATGAGTCTGCAATAATTTCTGAGATTTGCATCTTGACACTTTTATTTGGGATATTTAGAATGTGAATATATGGCACTATGTGAACAATGCATATGCACACACACATATTGATTTGGTTTAATAGGAGACTGTAAAAAAAAAAAAAAAAAAGGTGGTGGTGGGAGGAAACCATTTCCTAATCAGTCACTCCTGAACTAATACTTGGAAATTGTTAGTAGAGGGTAGTGGGTTACCAGGTGTGAAGAGTCACCCTCTCAGCCGTTTCACAGAACTGGGTGAGATAAACGTGAGCTAAGGCTGAGGAATGAGTTTGTTCTTAAGTCACAGTTTCACGAACTGCCAAAAGGAGGTCTTACTTCTGTCTCTTCTCTGCTCCTGGCCAAATTGCTCCTTCTGCTTTTGCTAAGCCAGATCTGGTTCCTGTCACATCTCACAGTCAGCTCACTAAAATAGCAGAGAATTAACCTGGCTGAAAAAGGTTGTTGCTGGATCTTTAGCTAACTTTTGATTAGACTAGTGCCTGGACTGGTGAAAGGAGGGAGCCTGTGAGCAGCAGGACAGGGAGGAGCAGGGGCAGAGGACATGGGGAAAATAAGGATTGGAGATAAAAGATACTGGAAAGAAGGAAGGGAAAGTATCTCCTTCTGTGGTCACAGTCTTTTTATTTGGTTTATCTATATTGTAATACCGTGCCTGAGCTAACTGCTTGTTGCTAGGGTCCTTAGCTTCCTGCTGCCCATCCTCTCTTGCCTTCTCCCTTATTACAAACACTACTGCTGATGTTTCTGAGAAGAGTGGTGACCCCAGCTGAGACCTGGTGGGTATCAACAGTTGGTAAACAGTCAGCTGTAGCCAATTCCTCACTCAAATAGCAGGGAAGTGATGCGATTGTACCCGGAGGGAAATAAGAAGGTGGCCTGATATCTAGTAGCATGAGTCTGGATAGAGCTGGGGGAAAAAATATGTCCTGTTAGGCCTGTAAGTACCTGCTGTATACTGTGCTGTTGGAGGTGTGATGCAGCCCTAAATGGGCAACAGGACTCCTTGTTATACCTTTTATTTATTTATTTTTAGGCAGGGCTGACTTCAATGAGGATGGGTATTTGTGCAAAACCTTAATATAAGCATACTATGTGTTTCCCTGTTGCTAGAAGATGAAACAGGAGCCTTATCCCTGATACTGGTTTTTCACAGTAATTGAAATAGTGGTGCATGTTCAGCAGACCTAAAATCATTATATCTAGCTTGTGGCAGTACCAGTGTGGGCTTTATGACTCACTTCTGTCTCTCTGGCAAGGTGTGCAGTAACTTCTCTGCTGCTGATGATTAGAAAAATAACAATTGAACAGTGGCTGCTGAACTGGTTCATTCCACTTTCTGTGACAGCATGCACTGTATTACAGCCTTCCTGTATATGGTGCCCTGTGAGTAGTTGTTTTTATTTGGGTGATGTGACCTTGGAAGCCTATTGATACTCCCTGGCCTCTCTTTTTCTCTTCTGTTTCTCCTTAGAGCCAGGAGCCATGCACTTTCTTTCCCAAAAGCCATGCCTTTGAGGGAGCGCTCTGATGAGCAATCCCATGGCTTCAGTTACTGAAAGAATTTCTTAAGAGCAAAGCATCCACCAATTTGATCACCCTGAGAGTAGTCCCACCAGAGCTCCTTCTGGGTAGGCAGATTTCACTGACATAGAAAAACAGTTTTCTGGGAGTGTTTCTTTGTTAGTCCTACTTTCTGAACTGATCCTGTATCCTCCTAGCATGTCGTTATACAGTCACTTGCCAGTACTGTTTTGGAAAGGTGCTGCACAGTCCATCTATATTGCTTCATAACACCTTCTCCTCTCCTGCAGCAGGTAAAACTGTTGGATTTGGAGCACCAAAAGCACAGGAAGACAGAGGTAAGGAGGAAAACAGATGTTGTAGAAGACAATAAGCATAAAACAGTATAGTTGTATATGGTTCCTGAAGACAAACAAGGGGTTAACAAATCCAGATAGAGAACATCTCACATTGTTTAGTTCTTCATTGTGATCCTATTGAAAAAAGATGGAAGTGATAATGGAAATTCCAGATCAGGGCCTAAAACCCCTTTGGGTTGTGATTTTTCTTTTTAAAAAAAAAAAAAATTGGGATATTGCAGTTTATCCAGCTTTTAGCAAGTATGAGGTTGTGCTTGAGTTTCTTGGCCAGTTATTCTTATGAGCGGTGGTGGATGACCACTTTCCATGAAGTGGAATTTTGATAGGTTTCACTTTTGTGGTTCAGGCCAGAGATCTGTGTTTCTGTCTATACAAAGAACTGAATGTGACATTGCTTACAGATCTGGGTGTTAACATCAGTAGTTTTTGGGTGACAGTATTGACAGCAAGTTTGGCCATGGGACAGCTGTGGTGTTTTTCTTTTTTTCTTGGTTTATGCCCTAATGCAGGAATGCAGGAATTTCTTTGGTTCCCCTCTATCCCCCAGATTACTGTTCAGCACAAACTCAGATTGTTTGCTGGGGCTGGTCTTGTTCTGGGAAAGCTGAAACCATTAGTATTGCTGCATTCCTGCTCTCAGTTAAAGCTTTAACAGCTTGTAAATAAATACAATCCAGATTGGTATATGACTGGGGGGGGACACCTACCCCTAAACAGTAATCCCACGTGTCCCATGGGCAAGTTGAGCAATCATGTTCAGACTGGGAAGGTCTCTATTAGTAGGGGTACAGGCCATGTTGATTTTTAATTAAAACAAAACAAAAAAAAACCCAACACTGCTACAGGGCAATATACAGCAGTTCATAGTTTGATACCGAAATGAGTGAGCAGGAAGCCAGGGAAGAAGCTTCCAGGTAAATTCTGTCAGTGTTTGAATCCCAGTTGTTGGAAATGGAGAGATGCAACACAGCAAAAATCTCCATCTCATTTTGTCTCTCTGTGTCTAAGTATGCTTCTGTGGCATAGAAATAAATTGTCAGGGAGGGAGGAAGGATGTGTTTCTTTGCCCTTTTGGGTGTTCCTAATGATTATAGCTCTGCTCTGATTTCAGGTAGGCAGAGATTGCCACGTGACTTGCAATGAACTAGCTTGCACATGCGGATATAGCATAAACACATTGGTTGTTCTTATAAAGGCAGCCTTGGTGATGTATTGAAAGAGGGAGGGACATCTGGTTTTTGAGACCTGTGAAATGAGTGAAGAAAATACAAGAGCAGCAAAGGAAAAAGTGGTACGTCAGTTCTTAAGATTAATTCCTACCTGGATCCCAAAGTACGTGGTATCCCAGTCTTGTTTTCCCTGTATGTCAAACATTTCCCCTTTCTTCCTTCTCCCACTGCATGCAGGCACCCTCCAAAGCCACAGCGGCACCATAGTTGCAAGATTTCCTGTAAAGAAAAGCAGAGCATGGGCAGTCCCCCATCCCCAATGAAGAGGGTCTATTATAAAGGATTAATTGCGCCCAAACAATGCGGCCCCTCGAGGAGCCCGTTACCCTTTTGAGATGCGTGTGTGGGTAAGAGGGCACACTGCAGTGCCTGTGTCCCAGCCCAAGTGCGTGTGGTGTGATGCCCTGGTTGCCATAGCAATTAATCGCCACTTTTAAGGGCTGGTGTCGACTACAAATCCCTGTAAATTGCCCAGAGCACTAGTTAAAGCGGCTCCTTAGGCACCTTTCTATTTGATTTTACCCCAAAAGATGGGATGGGGGTTTGTGGTTTTTTTTTTTTCCTTCCTATTAG
This sequence comes from Pelecanus crispus, assembly GCF_030463565.1. Taxonomy (NCBI): domain Eukaryota; kingdom Metazoa; phylum Chordata; class Aves; order Pelecaniformes; family Pelecanidae; genus Pelecanus; species Pelecanus crispus. Next base: position 76,168,596 of record NC_134645.1, on the reverse strand, counting down.
TGAAAAAAAGCCAGAATAACTTGGTATATGCTGTTGGACTGGCTTTCACCTTCCTGGGCTTGCTGAGACACAGGGAACTTTTGTGAACAACAACTGCAAAATAGACGGGGATGTGGTGGCTTCCAGCTCTGTGGATGTAATCTGCATGTGACCAGCAGATCATGCATGCCTGGGAATCGTAACAAGCATAGTCTTTGAGAGGTGCACATGGATTTTTTTTTTATTAACGGAAGGTTTACACCAGACAATTAATGTGTACGTGTTTGGCTTTTCTTTGTGCTGTCAGAAGAACAACTGGGAATTACTGTGTTGTTTGTCTCAATTTATGTAACCATGATGGAAATGAAAACCAGCTACAGCAAGCCTGTAGTCTGTATTTGTCTGTTTGCATAAGTAATGGGAGAGAAACAGGAGATGTTTACTGTGTCATTATTCCAGAAACCTGAACAGTGGTGAACACAAATTCTTCTTAGAAGTCTTCCTGTAAGTTAAAGCCCCGTTCATTTGAAAGGCGGTCTTAATTTCCTTGGTAGATTATTAGAATGGTTGGAAAACCTGTCCAGAAGTTTGAGAAGTTCTTTTTTCCTTGGAGGCATTAAAGTCTCTGTTACATTTAATATTGCTTCTCAGGAAAAAAAAAAAAAAAACCCACCAAACAGAAACCCCATGAAGGGAAACAAATTTAAAGGGATAAGTTATCAAATGTACAATATTCTCTCTTAGCCTTAAACAGTCATAGGTACGATTCAGCACATGATTCACACTCTTTTTTTAATGAATGTCACCTTGATACATGCACATTTGTATACACAATGTATGTGTGTGGAAACTCGCAATTGCTTTTACTGGAGATAGTGGGTAAGATGATGGTGTTCTTTGCTATGCTAGATCAGAGTCAAATGTGATAAAACAGATTAGGTAACTGATTATCAGTAACAGTAATAGTTGTGCACATTCAGTGCATGCTATATATATTCTGGTTTTGGGTGATTAGTTTAGTCCCGCTCTTCAGATACAGGAATATACAATTTGCAGGACTATAGGAACTTAATATTGGCTTGCTCTATTTTTGATATTTCAATACTTGAGAAGCATTAGGTACTGCTTACTGCTGATAATTAAATTGTGCCTGAAGAAATGGTCCTGCTTCATCTTACGTATGGCAAATGAGTATGATCTTTCAGGACTGGTCAAACTGGAGCAGCTAGAGGAGAAGTAATCAAAGTGGACCCAACCCACAATGTATGGCTTTGCAGCCATTGCCTCTCCCCCTTACCAAAGATTTTTAAACTGAAAGTGTGCAAGATTATTGTTCAAGGACTGCAGGCTAAGGTCTTGTTTATTCAGTCTCTATCCCCCAGGATCTGCTTTCCTGTGTGGAAGAATAAGAACCAGTTAAAATAAAGAGCATTCTCCTCTCTTCCTTCCTTCCTTTTCATGGAGCCTGTGGAAGTCCCTTTCCCAGGTCTGCAGGTCTCTGTTCCTGGTCAGCAGAGGCTCATGAAAGGCCCCAAGGCAGATGGTGTTTTCGGAGTAGTACCTGTTCTCCTTGCTAGTAGTCCTGGAGGTACTAGTCAGAGACGGTGACATCCTCTGGCCTTGTCTTGCCTCTGACAGTCAGAGCCCTGTCTTGGCAACTGGATCGAGAGGGCTCGCAGGGGATGGGAGAAAGAGTGGATTTCAGTTCCTGCCATTCTTGTAGCAGCTCTTCATCCAGGATGATTATTATGATCCGGCAGAACAAGGATTTGCACTCAGGTATGCCCATATCCATGCTGCTGCCAGAACTACCAGATGGTAGCCTCTTGCCCCATTCTTCCTAAGAAACTTTGTTGAAGCCAGTATTTTTTTTTTTTTTCCAATAGCAGGTTTTCTTCCACCCCACCCCCTTTAATGCAATATAATACTATGATGGTATTTTTGCTTCACGGAAAATATTCCAGGCAGCCCTGCACATGTGAGCAGTGCTTGTCTTGAATATGTCAGTGTGATTATACCGGTTCTGGTGTTGTGCAGTATATCATATTCAGCAGTCATCCTGTATTCTTGCAGAAGTCCTGAAAACTTCCTTTCATCCTTCTCCATCTGTTGCAGTGCCAGGACTTCCCTCTGTGGAAATGGTGGCTCAGGTTCTTGGGGCTTTTCTTAGGTGAAACTCCCCCAGGTCCCAGTGGAATTTGCCTACAGAGGGGCTGGTAGAGGCCAAGAGGAGATATCCTAATGTGATAGCAGAAAGCTGAGATGGCTCTCTTTATTTACAGTATCTTGAAGCACAGCAAAATGACATATAATAGCTTCTTGTGTTGCCAGCAGAGGCAGAGAAACTCACTCTTTTCCAAGGGCAGCAGACACCATCTTGTCCTCTCCAGCCTGGTAACTCCCAGCAGCTTTCACAGCAGTGCAGCCAGCAGGACCATCGCTGTAAGCTTGCTCTGGTGGAAAGCTGCCTGGACACGGAGGGTGGACTTGGAAGATGGGGAAGACGCAAAGGCCAAGCAATGTGCCCTGGCATTTCCTGGTGGCCTTGGGGCCTGGTGTTGGTGCATGGGCTCCTTCAGACTGGTGTGTCTGGGGAGGAAGACCTTGCTTGCATCTCTTACACAAGCAAGCTACTTTGTGAGGGGCTTGCTTGTTGAACATGGTGGAGCTGACAGATCCCTGTCCTATTTTTAGAAAGGTGTAAGGGAGAGAGAGAGATGGGAAAATCAACTGGTATTGTAAGATAAAGCAATACTCTGGTGTGGTGTCAGTGGGCTGGCAGCTGCTTGCTCCTGTGGTCTCCCACCTGCCGAAGTTGAGCTGTGCCAGGGATGGGGGTGAACAGTGGGGCTGGTGGGGTAGGAAGAGAGATCTGCCTCTTGAGAAAGTGACCCATCCCTGAGTTTTCCCTGCTAAAAGCCCCAGGTCCCTGCCACCTGTGGGCCACCAGACAGTTGACAAGAGCCACCACAGTGCACTGCAGGAGCTGCTGCTGGCCATGACCCTGTACCATGCACGTGGGATGGCTTTTGCATCAAGCCCTGCAGTGTTGTGCCTGCTCCACCTGCCCTTGGGCCATCACTGAGAAACTGGTTTTTTTTTTTTTTTTGTCTTTTTAGTGCTCTGTTTCTGTGAAGCACTAGTCAGCTGTCCCTTTTCCTCTGTTCCGTGTGTGGCTGCTGTTCCCTTCACCCCATCACCTGCAGCTTTCCCTTCTTTCTTCTCCCCAGCTTAGCTGCCTCCTCTTCTTGCCCTTCCCAGAGAGAATATATTCTTAGGCAAGTGTCAGATGCTCAGGGCTCTTGAGGAAAGTAGTTCAGGGTTTTGAAACTGAAATAGCACAGCTGCTTTTTGGTGCCTGCTGAGAGGAATCGCTAGCCTGTATCCTCTCCTCCAACTTCTCTGGGTGTTTGTGGAGGTATTTGGCTCTGCTTAAACATGAAGCAACTTGAAGGGGCTTTGAGGAGCAAAAGTAAGCTGGGTCTGTTTTCCCATGGCTTTAATCTAATTGTTTAACATGTCTCACAAAAGCAACATGTCTGATTAAAAATAAATAAAAACTTCTGTTAAGATTGGATTTCTGTGGTTGAAATTGCTCGGTGTGACAATAACCATTGTATTGGAAATGATGTCTTTGTGGCAGCAGCTTCTCTGTCACTCAAGCTTTGAGGTGCTGTTCTGGTGTCTTGCTCTTGGGGTTATGGATCTTCCAGACGCAGAGAAAATCACGTGAGGCACAGCATCCCCTCTAGTGGAAGAGCAGTTTTAAGTGATTTCATGTATATCCTTGTTAGGTTATTTTTAGCTGCCAAGATAAATGCTGTAGTGGGATAATTACAATGTAGTGTATGAACATAGAACAAAGCCTCTTTAGTTTTAACTCACATTCTGACATGCAGTCTCTGCCTCTCGAGCAAGGCATTTCCCCGGTTTGCTTCTGTTTTTTTCCCCCTTGGATGCAAACACCAGCCCTATATCAGGAGACTTGAACTGTTTAATGAAAAACCAGGAAAGATATCTATAAATGCTTCTTCTAATTTTTATTGTAAATACAGGTTGGCAAGGGAGAGGAGCAGCCATGGTGCAGGAGAGTAGGAGGCTATAAAGGCCATGGCACAGATATGGAAGAGTCTCTTCCATCTCTCGCTGCAGCTTAAGAAAACATAAAAGGGCAATGTAATTGTGATGCTGTTGAATTATGTATAACATTGGCACTGAGTTCTCTATTAGTTCCATTTTGGTAATGCTTTCTTTCTTGCCAACAGAGTAGTCTCTGTAAATAAGCTGCCTCCTCATTTACTTGCATGGCCTGATTATATACAATTATCCTTGACTGTTATGGCTTTTTAAATTAATACTGAGCTCAGCCTGATAAGTATTTCAGGTGCAATCTTAGAATACCTCACTGCTTTAACTGACCACATAAATGCATATGCTTCAACCCAAAAAATGGGAATAGCTGTTCTGTGGACAGCTTCATTGCCTTTCTTCACTTTTCTTAACATTGGAATCACTTGTCACAATAAGAATGGCCTCCGACTTAGTTTTAAATAGACTGTACCTTTTTAATAGAGGTAAAATTGAGAATTAGTAAAGTATATTATGAACACAGTAATTCTAGAGCTTTTACATCTTAAAGTTGTGTATTGGATTTGCATGGCAAGGTTGGGGGGCGGGGAGGGAGAGGAGGCTACAGGGGTGGTTTCTGTGGGAAGCTGCTAGAAGCTTCCCCTATGTCCAATAGAGCCAATGCCAGCCAGCTTGAAGACGGACCCACCACTGGCCAAGGCTGAGTCCATCAGTGATAGTGGTAGTGCCCCTGTGATGACATATTTAAGAAGGAAGGGGGGGAAAAAACCCCAGCGGGACTCAAACTGCAGCTGGAGTGAGAATATGTGAGAGTAACAACCCTGCAGACACCAAGGTCAGTGAAGAAGGAGGGGGAAGAGGTGCTCCAGGCACCAGAGCAGAGATTCCCCTGAAGTCCCTGCTGAAGACCATGGTGAGGCAGGCTGTGCCCCTGCAGCCCATGGAGGACCGTGTGGTGGTGGATGCCCAAAGGAGGCTGTGACCCCATGGGAAGTTTGTGCTGGAGCAGGCTCCTGGCAGGACTTGTGGACCTGTGGAGAGAGAGGAGCCCAGGCTGGAGCAGGTTTGCTGGCAGGACCTGTGGACCCGCAGGGGACCCACGCCAGAGCAGTCTGTTCCTGAAGGACTGCACCCCATGGAAGGGACCCATGCTGGAGCAGTTTCTGAAGAACTTAGCCCATGGGAGGGACCACGTTGGAGAAGTTCATGGAGGACTGTCTCCTGTGGGAGGGACCCCATGCTGGAGCAGGGGAAGAGTGTGAGGAGTCGTCCCCCTGAGAAGGAAAGAGCAGCAGACACAAGGTGTGATGAGCTGACCGCAACCCCCATTCACTGTCCCCCTGTGCCACTTTTGGGGGGACGGAGGTAGAGAAAATTGGGAGTGAAATTGAGCCCAGGAAGCAGGGAGGGGTGGGGGGAAGGTGTTTAAAGATTTGGTTTTATTTCTCATTACCCTACTCAGTTTTGACTGGTAATAAATTAAACTGACTTTTCCCCAAGTCGAGTCTGTTTTGCCTGTGACTAATTGCTGAGTGATCTCCCTGTCCTTATCTCGACCCACGAGCTTTTTCGTTATATTTTCTCTCCCCTGTCCAGTTGAAAAGGGAAGTGATAGAGCGGCTTTGGTGGGCACCTGGCATCCAGCCAGGGTCAACCAACCGCAAGCTGACCTGGAAACAGTAATAATGAACTTGAGCAGAAGGTTTTTGCCCAGCTTCGGATTCAAACATATCTGCAAGTACATTTCTTTGCCTACTTTGCAGCTCACACCCTTTGTGTGTCTGCGTCCTCCTTAACTTGAGGGAACTGCTGTTCCATAGCTCAGCTCTGTGTCTCTGAGGCACTGGTATCATTACTGCTTAAGCAATGGAACACAAATTTCTCTCCTGACAGAGGCGGAACAACCCTCTACAAATGCAGTGGTCTGCTGATAATATAATAGCCTAATATATGCATTTATAAGCCCAGACAAGCAAAAAAGATTGAGATTCAGATTTCAGGGTACAGAAATCTACAGCAAACAGTGTTACCTGGATGAAGAAACAACTGTTGACAAGCTAATGTTAACTGCAGTTAATGAATCTGAAATTTCAGCCTTAAATATTTGAAAAACAATGTCTTCAGGATATAGAAAATAAAGATCAGTGTGGAATGTGTGTTAGAAAAACTTTTTTTTTTCCTTGTAAAGCTTGTAGAGTTTGGCCATACAGAAGTAGGAAAAATTGACAATCACATCTACTATGGAGTCTGAAGGAGCTAAAGAAATCAGAAAGAATATAATTCTTAAGTGTTTTGGTATCTGTGTAGGGCAGCATGGCATATTCAACCTACCAACTTCAACACAAAACCTGCCTGTTCATCCTGGACTATCGTAATAAGCTTAACACAAGATTTATTAACTTCCTAAATAAAATATTACTTCTCCATGTGTTGAGTTAAATTTTGTTGGCTGATTTAGGATAAAGATTAGGCCCAAAATGCGTTGAAGGAGATCTGCGCCCTCCAGTATATCAGAGATTGCTTTAGCCCTGAAAAGCTCCCTAGTTTTTCATCAAATTTCCTCCTTGCTGTCTTTGCTAGAAGTTTTTGTGATATCATCTTTTTCTGTTAAGTCCTAGCTCTGTGTTGTCTTGCAACACGGTCTTAGAAAAGTGATTCTATTCATTTTGGGGTAGGAAGGCTGAAGGATGTGAAAGAACATGTACTAGCTAACATGTATGTGGTACTCTATTTTTAAGGGACAAAATCTGAGAGTCTTGCTTATTTTCTGTGCTGTAGTAGACGGCATTTGGGACATCTCAAAAAAGACATAATTAGGACTAATGGGATAGATACAAAAGCTGGGTAATAGGAAACAGGAGTTGATGGAGATATGTACTGTAGACTAATCTTCCATGGAAAAAGAGGTATCATCCAAACTAAACCACAGAAAGCCCTTTCAAACCCACGTGGAAGAAATCGTTCTCTGCTGGTGCGAGTAAGAGGGAGGCACAGATGGTCTAAACCATCTTTTGTATATCTGATTTCCGTGATTTTTTTTTTTTTTTTTTGAGCTCTTTGACAAAGATGCAATTTCAGAGTTACTAAAGAAAGGGATGAAGGATTTGCATTCAGACCTGAGGCTTGTTATATGACTATGGTGTGCCACTTTCTAATTGTTTCCCTTGGTGCACGGTTACGGTTTGTCACGGGCATCCTCCCTGTGCACAGGCAGGTATGAGACCCTGAGCAGAGGGCTTTGGTTGTCCCCCTGCAGAGCCCCCATGCCCTTCCCCTCTGAGCAGGGACAGGGATGAGAGCGGCATCCCAGACTGTGTCTGGTCTCCCCCTGTGGGGGTTTCCCATGATGGGGAGCAGAGCAGCACCGTCCTTCTCAGCTGCTGCCGTCGGGTGGGAGAGCGTACATGAGAGCAGGCACAGCTATGGCTCCCGCGTCTTTGATGTGCTGCTGGGCTGCTTTGTGCGCTGCAGTCTTCTGGTCCCCTCCTTTGTGGCACCTAAACTGTGATTAAAGCCTCAATGAGTGTCCCTCTGCTAGGCAACGGGGGGAACAGCGCCTGGAATCCGCTCAGTTCATTGATAAAACCCGAGCCTGAAAGAATGATGATGCCTTTGTGCGAGTGCATCCAGGCCTCCACAACAGGCTGGCTGCCGCCAAATTCTGCTGCCCGAGCCCTCTGTCGCTTAATCTGAGCCGCAGGGAAGTTGCCTCTTGGGACCCGCTCTGAGGTTTTAAATCTCCTGTGTTAAAATAAGGTATTGCCACAAAGCGTTGTATGAACTCGGGGGCCCAGACAACTTTTCCATAGAACTGTGACCATTTGGAAGCAGAAACGTAGCTGAGACCTGCTGCATGAGGAGGTGAGACAGCACTCTGTAGGCTGCTTTGAAAGATAAAAAAAACAAAGTGGAGGTTTGTTTCCCCCCCCACACCAAACACAAATGTGAAACAGTGGCTATCTCCTGGTAGCCAAACAATAAATGAACTGTGTGTGAGGTACATATTTCTCTGCCTACTGGCCTAAGAGCAAATATCATGTCTAGAATAAATGGGTGAAATTCCATTGAGTTAGTGGAGTAGCACCGGCTTGAGGTAGTGCTCTCCCCGCTCTAATTATTATTTCTTATGGAAGCCCCAGTCACGCTCCGAGGCTGTGAATGAGTGGAATTTTTCTTCTAAAGCAGATAATCCAACTGCTTGGCTATGAATGGGGAATGGCATGTCTTTCAAATTACCACACAAACTCTGAGCGCATAATGATTTTCTGAGATTTACAAGCGGAACTTAAATTAGTTTGTGATTTAAAATGAATTTTAAATTTTGCTCCTTTGAGAATTCTCTGGCTGCTTCTTTTTCATGGGCTAAGCAGAAAAATAATGCAGAGCTTGCACCTTCTTTTTTTCTTCCCTTTCTTTTTGTTTTTTTTCTCTGCCCTAGTGCCTGAAAGCATGATGCTTTCTTTGACCTTCAGCCTCCTGATGCTGATGGATAGAGGCTTGAGAAGTTTTCCTTGTAGCCATTTTTTTGTTGTTGTAGATAATAGAGCTGCTCCTTAGGGTGGACATCTTCATGCTGGAAGAGAGGAGGAAAACTTTGGTTCCCCAAAGGTTAGCCAAACTAAAAAAAGTTGGAGAAGGAAAAAGAGGAGGGGAAACTTATGCTCACTTTTTGTCACTCTCAAGATGCCAACCAGCTAGCCGTCCTTTCTTCTTGGTGCAAATATGGTTTTCACCTAAGCAGCTCTGCTACCTGAAGCAGGCTTGTCACAACCAGGAGCCCGAGTTATTTCTGCAAGTTTAGAAAGTGCTAAAAAATGAATAATTTTTAATGATAAATTGCCAGTGTGATTTTTTTTTAAATTTATTTATTCTTTTAAGCTCTGAGTTTGGGTATATATTTAATAAATATATGTACGCTTCTAAAATTGAAAAAACTAAATCCGGCCTGTGGGGAAGTCACAGATCCTGCTTTTGTGCTCTTCTGTATTCTCTGTGTGAGAGTTTAAGCAGCACTATGGCTTTTGCAAAACAGCATTTGGACTTCTAAATGATTTATGTTACTTCTGCAATTTTTGCTCCTAGACTGCAGTGATGATCAGGTGTTGCTGGGCTTCGTGGGCATAGGGTTAAATTTGATAGTGAACCCATGCATAAAGCATGGTTTATTAATTGTAATGTCGATTGGGGTTTGTTTTGCCTGACGTTGGTCATCTCTAGACTGGGCATTTGGTAATACACGTTCCCTCTGTGCTCAGTGGAGGAAGATGGGCCCTCCCAGAGTTTACCTTGTCCTGTCTTAAAATGGGTCCTTGACTTCTGAATGTCCCTTTCCCTTTTCTTTATGGAAGAGTGAGAAGTGACCTGACAGGTAGTTTTTGGTGGCTTAAGTTGGGTGGGATGGATTCCACTCCTAAATTAATATTAATCGGTTGCTCTCTTTGTCTTTTTGAGGGAAAAATCCTTGACAAACACTACCTGATTGAGACTCAGCCTACCTCCTCCCCAATACATACACAAGGTAAACCTATGTTATGCAAGAGAGCACTAAAGTTAAATGAAAGCACATACACCTATCTGGGAATGTTTGAGTGGTGCTTAGAACAAGGTTTCTGATGTCATGTTGTAATGGCTAGAATATGGTCTCTTCTGTGCTATTTGAGTTGGGGAAAAACACCTTGTTTGCTTTAGTAGGAGTATGAAAGGGTGGAATGATGCTGGCAAGAGCATAGGAAATGAGAGAGAAGATGGGTGTTTTTAGAAAACCTTTTAATTGATTTTAATGTGTTACTTTTAATGGCAGCATTTAAAAGTCTTTTAGCAAATAATCTCCTCAGTACAGACATTTATTTGGAGAAGAGACATCTCCATGAGAGATTTTTAAATGACAGTGCTTTGTGCTATAGGTAAATCAACTAAATGGTGTTTTAAATACCCATTGATTTCCTTCTCCCAGCCCCTGTACTTCTGCTGTATTTCATGCTGCTATGCTGTGTGATAATACTGGGCTGTTGTACAGCTAGTACAATCTTACCACTCTGAACAATTGCAAAAATAATCCCATGTTTTGCCTCGTACTTGGAGACAGCATTGGAAAGATCCTCATCTGGATAACACCAGGGCAGTTCTGCAGCATGCGCATGGATGAGTGAATAGTTGTGGATGCTGTCAAACCTAATCCTTGTTGCTAATACATAATGTGTTCCTTCAGCTTCAGTTTTTATTTTGGGTAATTTTAGGTGAGTATCTGTGTTATGGAGAAGCAGCAGTAAGTACTACGCTTATGTAATTTAATAATTATTGTAACTTTAATGAAGGCTTCATATCAGCAGAACCCTTAAGAGCTTTCAGTGAGACTTGAACACTGAGTAGGTGTGGAGGCAGAGGGACACTGTCTACTTGCTTTATGAAAACTTGCTCTAATTTGGCTGAGTGTTACACTTCTAAAAAAACACAATTCACATACAGATGCCCTATAATGCAGGTTGTGTTTGGCAACACGCCAGACTTCAAGTGTTTCTCTAATAAGATACAGCTATATCTCCTACTTAGTAATGTAACTCTGCCATGGAGCCACCCAACAGAGCACGAGGAAAGTATTATCTTCCTCCTGCTTTTGCTTTCCCCTATTAAAATAATTCTTGACATCTGGAAGAGGTAGTACTGAGTGTGGATAGCCCATCGTAACACGTAGATACCATATCTCAAATTGTCTTCGTTGTCAAGATGATATTAATGTATCATCACCATTTGCTACCATCACGTTGATATCAATATGTAGTTTGATAGATGCCTGGCATCTAACCATTGAGACACAGTCTTCTTCCTAGGAAATGTTTCGCATTCTTAAACCCCATTTAGTTCAGGCAAAGCATGGGTCACTTTAAGGATCAAGCCTTTAAAATAATGTGTTTTGTGAGTGTCATCTAGAACCCTCAGAAATGCGTCTCCTACCAAGAGTTTTAGAGCTCTGTAAATATCCTCCTGTCTTCAGGAACAAGACCCGAGTTTGGGAAATCTAACTTGGAATTATGGTGCCATAAATGTCAGCATCAGAGTCGGAAAAGGGAAATACATTCAGATTTGCCATGGACAAATAAAAGGTGGGTTTTTTTTAACAATGAAGAAGATAAAATTTTCCATAGTGTGATAGTACCATCCTCTGTCCTGCTAATGTAAAGTCTAGCATCCTGCAAATGAGCAGCAAAGTTGCATAAAGAAGATGGTTGCTGTACCAAATGGCTGGGTAAAATTAATTCAGCTTCTAGAAAAATAAAGGTGCATACCTTTACCTCAGTGACTTTGCAGTAATTACCCTCAGCTACTGCCTGCTAAATCTTGGTTAAATCTTAATTGACATACTCAATTATAAAACTATAAATTTGAGAAAGGAAGGACCTCCCTTGTCTTTAGCTGCAATAACATAGCTAATTCTAATAAAGGTTTGTTATCTTGCCAAATGCATTTAGAAAAAGATTTTCTAATAGTTTGATGTCCCTACAAGAAAAAAGAATATGCACAGTCTCTGAAGAATATAAATCATGCAATCGATAAGGCAAGTTGATCAAATTAATTCTGTCAGTCAGTAGAGGGGAGGTGGGGGTCTCCTGTTCTCTGACACTGTAGTGGCTGCAGATGTTGATAGCTAAAGAAAAAAACATTGAGTCTGTCTGTGCAAAATTTGAGATGTGTTTCAGGTCTGGGAATGACTTTCTTTTTAGATCTAGAGAAATCTTGAGTTCTGTGGACTCTTTTTATGTGCCAATACAAGTTTTTCAGTTTTACAAATGGGTTTTTCTTTAATCTTTGACTTGGATGCAAAAAAACCCCCAAACCTTACCCACAAAAAACCCTACAAAACCAACAACTGCTAAAAAACCCAAACATTAAATTTAGTGAACAAGTTTAAAGCCTCATTTAAAATTTTGCATAGTGGTTGTGTAAAATATAGTTGTTATCATAACCACCAGAATATTTAAAGCAGCAACTTCTATCTTTGTCAATATTGAATACTATTTAGTGTCCAAAGAGGCTTTCTGATACCAACAGCTTTGGAACATTCCCTTGGTTTAGCTGCTCCTCTAATGTGCGGTCCTTTGTTGCGTGTTTTGAGGGAAGAGGCATAACAGATCAGACCATTTCTACATTGTCTAAGTATCCTAAGTAGAAAGTTGTGATTTTCAAGAAGGAGGGCTGTTACTTGGTGCATTTGTTGGCTTTTGTCCACTGAATACAGATCATATGATGTAAAGTTTACTGAAAAGAAAGTTGTGTATTAATTAGAAAGACTTTTCTCTGAGGGGAATAACCAGTGAACTGTAGACACCTGGATGTACTCAGTCAATGACTAAACATATCTCTGTGTGCCTGCATACAAGTTTTGGGTACTGTAAAGATCAGAAGGCAAGCCTAAATAATCCAGCGTGTCATTTTGGGGATCAGCATTCCCCTGAGGAGGTTTTACAAGATGAGACTGGCTGCTGCTTCCATCTGCACTCCACGTGCACATGTTCTGAAGTGCCTTCTCCAGGCTCATCTGTCCAAGTGGCAACCAGGTGTGGCTTTGAACTTCCCCCCTCCACCGCTCTTTATGTCTTTTATTTTTGGCACCTGTGAATCAACAGGTGGGTCAAAGTTAGGGAGTCACGTGCTGCCAGTATGGTGTATGAGGTCCAGTTCCTGCAAACAAAAGACCATCTCCAGTGCTGTTCAGGAGAGCTGTCTGTGCCCAGTACCTATAGTGGGAGCCGGAGCATGATGCTGTGATGTGAGCAGGCGTGCGCTGGTACAGATAGAGCAAACCAGTGGGTGAGCACCTGCAAAACTGTTGTGGGCAGCATCCCTAGCAAAAAGCAGTGAAATAACTGAGTGGCCAGAGTCTCTGATGTTAGACACAGATGGGCTATGGGTTATATTGCATTCTGACTCTGATTTATACTTGCAATTTAAAATAACTTTGCTACAGCTGCTTTTTTTCGTCTTTTTTAAATCTTGAAGGGCTACATAGGAGAACAGAGATTCTTTTTAGTGAAGTTGGCATCACCCTTTTTTTACTGCTTTCTACGTGATTTTCCACAACAACCATAGTGGTAGTTTCCAGCTGACTTTCACGTGAACTGGACAGAAGCAGGAAGAAATTCTGTCTCTGGCATTTATAGCTGATTCCTTGGCATGGGAAAATGAGAGAGCATGCAGACCACGAACACAGGCAGTGTTTCTTGAGATGAGTTTGAACAGCAGCAGCATCTGATGAAGTGGAAAAATGAGCTTTTCTGTTCCAAAGGTTTCATATTTTCTAGGGCAAGGCAGGAAGTGTTCTCTTCCAGAGGCAAAGGAAATTGGAGGGAGGCTGATGAAGTGATATGCATGCTGACAGAGGAATAAAAGGCAAATAATACTTCTAAGAAATATTATATGCCCAGAAGTATATCTTTGTGGAATTTTTGGTGGTGGAAGTGATTTGCTATGGTTTTGATGCTATTAAAATGCAGTAAGTGACCACGTCAAAACCAGTTGTAATCTGAAAGGACAGTTGTGTCTTCCCCTCATTGTTTCTTCCTATGTTTAATTTTCTGTTTTGTACCAGAGAAGGTAGACTTTGAGCTTTTTAAGTAAGGACATGTGTGCAGGAAGTGTTTGCCATATTGCAGTAGCTATCAATAATAAATACAGTATTGCTAGAAACCTTTATGAACTGGATGTTTCTTTGCCTATCCAGTACCCTCCCACTACTTTGTCCTATGAGTTCTCCAAAGCTGTGCTTCTCTGTGGCCAAAATAATGCTGAATGCTGTTACTTAGCATTTAAAGTTACTGGGTGCTGAGGTTGCTTGGTCTGTAACTAATGCAGGTCTTCAGGCTGCTACAAATCCTGAGGCATCAGGATAATCAGCCTGCACCAGTGGGGAATGGCGAGTTATTCTAGTTGATACCTTTTTCGAATAGTTGGCCTTTTCAAAAATAATCTGTTTGCCTAGATATACAGCAGCGTTGGCTCCCTGGATTAGTAGCTAATTATAAAATGCCCTGCAGTTCTCTTTCAAAGCAAGATGAATTTAAAAGGGCTTTTATATGTCTTATTTTTTTGTGCAGTGTAGGAGTTTAAACCTCTCTCAGCTTCAGGAGCACTTGAAGAGACTTGCAGAGGCGGCACAGCCAGTGCTGTGGGGCAGGCAGCTGGGAAGGGGTGCAGGTCCCACCACCGGATAGGAGCCCAGGGCAGGGTCTGAGTTGGCCTCTTGTTTTTCTTGTGCTTTTCAGATTTTGTTCATTGTGATCATAAGGCCACAGGGATCAGCAGCAGTCTTTTCCTTGGCCTCAGTGGGGTTTGGATCAGGTGCAGTGTGATTTGCTCTTCCAACAGTGACTGCAGCGTAGGAAGAAGGAATTCTGCACCCAGGGTCCAACCAGGACAAGTTGCAAGTGCTGGATGTCCCTTTGTTAGGGTGCTAATAAATAAGACTGGATCAGTCACACAGATTCTTAATTTGTCAGAGAGAAACCCATGTGCTCAGATAGAAGCTTGTCCAGCAGTCGGTGAGGAGAACCTTCCCTGGGAGTCCTCCCTGCTCAGCAGTAGGGTGGAGACAATGTGGGGCATCATGTTCAGTCTCTGATTTTCTTTCAGATGTTGTGCCTTTTGGCTGTCTCGTGAACTCCCGGTCTTGATCTGCTTTCTACATGCTGTTTTCCTACCTTTGTGCCTGGCTTTCTACCTCTCCCTAGGTTCTCTGGTCCTTTCTAGCATGCTTCTTGACCACTTCATATCTTCATGCTTGCTGTCACACTTCTTTCAACTAATGAATTTCTCATAATCTTGTTACTCTCATACTCCTACATGTCTCTCTTTGCTTTACCAAAACCAAGCTGGTTTAAGAAGAATAATAATTTCTAAACAAAAAACAGTGAACAATCAGTCTGTCTTTTGCATGTCATGCAGATTTCCCGTAATTGCAGTGCATTTAACATGCATGCAGAGGTATTCTAAACTACACGTTCTGCATTTGAAGTATGTAGCTGATATCACTGCAGGTGAGAAAAATGATTTATTTTTTCATTTAGCTGGATGATAAATATAATCCCTGTGCATCTGGAAGCATTCAGAGGCCACCAGCAGCAGCTAGAGCTGTCTCCCAGCCTGTGCTCCTCTGTCGCATTGAAGAAGCATTGAAGACTGATTATACTTTTAATCATTGATATGAAGTGGGATTACTCAAGATTTTATTGTTTGTAATTTATGGATTTGATGGAAAGGTTTCTGGAGGAGGGTCTCTCCATATATATGTAGAACTTCACTGAAGCTCTCTTGAGAGTGCTCACACACACACACTCAATATTTACACCATTTTTCTGTAATGATAGGGAGAAAAATGAAAACAACCTAATATTGCTGAGTGCAGCTTAAGGGCAACAGGATGCATCTCAAAGTAATTACTGAAGCTGGATTTTGGCCAGGAGTCCAAGTCAATAGACTACTGAAGCCCAAAATTATATGGTTTCTTTAACGATCATAACTAATCGGGGAGATTTTGTATTTGCATTTGGTCTTAGAGGCAAGTGTTAGAAATAGGTGTAGCCAGCTGTCACACAATCCAGCTTCGATGAATGCTTGCATTTCCAGCCAGCAAGGTATCCATGCAGCTGGAGGTTTTTCCTATACATTAAAAAAAAACCCCAAACCCAAAAAACCAAAACGGTCAATAGCATATGAAAAGACTTCAGTTTCATTGATCTCACAACTGTCCTAAACTGTGCTTTAGGGAATATCTGGTAAAA
Source organism: Pelecanus crispus (assembly GCF_030463565.1). Lineage (NCBI taxonomy): Eukaryota > Metazoa > Chordata > Aves > Pelecaniformes > Pelecanidae > Pelecanus > Pelecanus crispus. The sequence continues at coordinate 76,152,757 of NC_134645.1, read as the reverse complement.
ATAATTGGGTTTTTTTCCCCCCTAAATTCACACTAAAGGGTTGCACAAACCACAATGTAAAGCTGATTTACATTGATACAAGTTGCTTGTGAACCTCTCACATTATTTTAACCCAGAGGTGAAAATGGTATATTAACTATGTATTCCCATAGCGTTTCCTTTGGTTTGACCTTTTCTTTTGCTACCAAAATGTTTCATTGATGCATATTTCAAATGCATGTCAACTTTCTGCCAAAGGCTGTGATGAGAAGGAGAAGCAATAGATTTTGCAGGAGTACATATTTATACCTTTTACAGTTATTGGAATTTATTGTATATCCTATATCTTACTTTTTCTTCTTGTATTTTTGTAGTCTTATTTGGATGAAAAAAGCTAAAGAAATGCAGTATGTGTGTGTAGATATATATATGGAGAGAGAGACATAAAAGTCAGTATTCAATGGAGATCCAATTTTAGCCCCTTTTCTCTGCAGTGGAGTCATCTTTTTACAGACCAACCTTTGCATTGCCTTGGCGTTAAAAACAGTAAGAACAGTCTGACATTAGATGAAGCCTCAAGTTTTCAAATAAACTTTTTCAAGTCATCAATATCTTTCTGTCTGGATTGTTTTTTTTTTTTTCCTGTCTGTAGTAGAGGTGCAGTTTATTCTTCAGAAAGCAGCTAGTTCTCAAACAGTCTGAAGACTTGACTTGTCTTTGCTTTTCTTTCATAGCATCTTCGTGACTTGCAGTCTCAGAGTGCTAATGTATTTGTACTTTTATTTTCATCTGCAAGGTAAAATTCTTCCATAACATGACATGTAACTGCAAATTAACTTTTCTGTGATGGAAATTTGCCTTGTTACGTGGTGATCTTTTTGCAAATTTTAGGCCTGGCTATGACCAAACTAAGTTGATACAGCAAAAGCCTTGATTTGGTGGGGAATGGGATATTTCCCACCTTCTTTATGTAACCTGAGAAATGACGTTATTAACTGCCTCAAGAATAAGTACTACAACAGCATATATGTATTTTGGTTTTGTCTGTATTTCATTTTATTGTCTGTTTTTAATATGCTGTAGTACCTATGGCTAATTCTGTAACTACTAAAAAGAAAAACAACAAAGGGATGAACGTGCTATTCTATAGCAAAGCAAAATCCTACACATCTGGGTCTGAGGAGAACATAGCAACCCCATCATAATAAGGGACTAGCCATTTACTTCTAGAAATGCAGATAAATCTTTCGTGTTGCCACCACATTTGCATAAGAATCCCAGGCGTTAAAGCTGTCCCTCAGCTCCCCACCACGCTCTTCCAGTGAATGCCTGTACTGTCTGAACTCAGCTCTGCTCCTTCATCTCGAGCTGTTTGCTGTAACTAGCACCGAGTATGACAAGGAAAAAGAATGAGAAGATGAACGTTATTTTTAGTAGGCAGAGCTTCCACCAAGCTGGGGCTGTGTGATGGGGAGAGGCCGCAGGTGTGCTGGAGTGACTCTGGAGGTGTGCTGTTGGTGGGGGCTGACGCCTCTGCCTGTGACGGGGACCTGGCACTGTCCCCCTTTGACGTGCCGCCTTCTGATGCTTGTTGCTGCCCTGGGGTGAGCCTGCCCTCCCCAGGGTGCTGTATACAGTAGGGTGCACAGTGGGTATTTCTGGTTGATTTTATTTGCTGAGCTTAAGCCAAATTTACGATTTCTGAAAATATGACCAGAGAAAGGGGATGTTGTTTGTCTTAAATTCTAGTGATTCCCTGTACCACCCTTTTTTTGTTTAAAACCAGTGTTACCTCCAGAGTTTGAATATAAACCCTGAACTCCAAGGGAAGAGGTGCAGTGTGTGCCATCTGTCAATCTCTCACACTTAGGAATTTGGTGTAATTATATGGCATTGATAAACTGCAGTTACCATATTCTCAGCAGAGTCTTTTTGGGTTATGTTTATACTGGATGAGTTCCAGTTGTGGGCTGACCCGGAGTCACCCAGTGGTTACAGCTCCGGCTTACCTGGGCTGCCTTAGGGCTAGATTTTTGCATGTGAATGGAGGACAGAGGACCTCTCTGTCTTCTGCAACCTCTGTTAGGACTCCCTGGGGACTTAGGCTGTGTAGAGGGAGAGGTTTCCCAGTTCAGATGTAGAGATGACATGATCTAGGAGACCAGAAGAAACATTTTTTGGGGGGATGAGGGCAAGACTGAAGCAGACTATGCTGCGCAGGGGTGATAATTTGTTGGGAAGATTGTATGAAAATGAGAAATTGGAGATATGGGGAGGAGTGGGAAAGGACAGAAATCCAACAGCAGATAGGAGGAGATGGACTGGACACAGGGCAAAGGTAAGAGTGTAGAAGGAGTTATGCTTGCCAGGTGTGGACAGAAGGATCCATTGCCACAGCAGGAGTCGTCCAGATCTGGAAGAGGTCATGGTTTTCCTGGGTCTCACTGCTGCTGAGCTTCCAAGTTACTTGAAATCTCATGGCAGAGAGGGCTTTCTTCTTCCAGTGCTGGTCCAACACAAGAATGACAACCTAATTTCAGTTACTTCATTAGCCCAAACGACAGATCAGTAAGTTCCCACTGTGCCAGCGAACCTTAGCAGCATAGCAGGATGCCCAATGAGGACATTTCCAGGTTTGCAATTCGTTATTGGAAATTTAAATGATTAAATGCAAACCCTCACGCAGGGAGGGTACTGTTAGGGTTGCATGTGAAGCATTAACTCAGTTGCCAGAATGAGTGACCTTTAAACATTGAGTTTGCTTCCTCTTTCTACTACAGTAGAGCTTCCGATCATACAATTGTGTGCTGCAAATTCCCTGCCCCATCAGTAAGCAGAAGGACTTGCTCAGGACCACGTCAGGGTACGGTACTACAGCTTTGCTGCTGCCTCTCTGACCCAGCCCTAGTGTCAGAAGCTGGAAAACGTGCAGCAAACGAGGGAATTGCAGGATGGCAGAGGAGTGTTTCGGCAGTTTGGCGTGTCAGAGGCTGCCTTGAAGGATGGGTTGTACAGGATTCAAAGTGATAAGCGTTCAAGTGCTTGTAGATTTAGTGTTTTAGCTAGTAATGCTAAATACAGAGTCAGGGTGGACATCTGTTAGGCTATTAAAACTTGCTGCTTACAGGCTAAGCTGCTGCTTAAGAATCTGACCAGAGTGAACATTGAAAAAAAGGGGGTGGGAGGAATGCCTTCAAGGCATGGAAGTTAGCTTAGGCAATCAATAATGAAGCATCTTTGAAGTCCCTAAAACCATGGAGGTTAATTTCCTAACGGAAGGGAATTTCTGTGCCATTTGTGACATTATTCAGTATTGAAAGATAATGAGAAAACTTTTTATCCTTTGATCAAATTTTGAGAATACTGTGAGTAAGCCTGTTATACTGTCAGGTCTCCAAAACGTCTCTGGGCAACCTATTCCAGAGTTTGGCCACCCTTACGGTAAAAAAGTTGTCTTATCTTCAGTTGCTTCATGTGTTTCAGTAGGTGCCCACTGCCTCTTGTCCTGCCAGTGGGCACCAGTGAGAAGTGTTGGTACCACCAGCTGGGCTGTAGCGGCTTGCTGGTGGGGTTGTGCTACACACACTGCAGGTTTCAGCACACTGAATTAAATAATGTTGTTGTTTTCCTGTTCAGTGGTGATTAAAATTCAGTCTTGTCACTTTTAACCCCCCTCCATCTTTGTGCACTACCAGGGCGTGTTTACACCATTTTGGAAGATTTCCATATTGTCAAACAGGTTGCAAGATTTCAAGGGCAGGTACAGAATTTTTGGACTCTATGAAGAAGCACCTGTCTGATACTCATTTAATCTTTTTTTATGTAAAAGTTGCTTAATTCCTTTGGAAAAAAGGATAGTAATTCTAACTTTCAGAACAGTTATTTGAAATGAGTCCTGTCTCATGGTATTGTTTTTTTCTGTTGAAATGGTAGCTTTTTGAGTTGCTTTGTAACTCAGAGTTGAAGACTGATGGTAGAAGAAGGTAAAACATTTTTGTACTGACACTGAGTAACACACCCTGTGTAAGCAGTCCCTTGGTTTTTTTGGGGATGTCAGTAGTTTAAGCCAACTTACTATCCAATTTATTTAAAAAAAAAAACAAATTATTTGCAAGCAAAATGATGTATCGTGCAGAGTATCAGGATCATGCCGTGGAGGCTGGTGGGCTCCAGCCTGTGAGGTGCTGGCACTTTGGTCTCCCCTCAGCGCAGCAGTTTATTTTGTGCCAGGCTGGCTGTGCTTAATAAGTAGCACATACTGCCATGCTTTGCTAGAGAGGGGCCAGCATGCTCAGCACCTCGCTGTATCAAGCCCAAAGAAAGTGTTGCATATTAGAGGCGGGGAAAAAACTACATTGTACTCTAAAAATACTACCTTTTTGCAGGTCATACTCTCTCTCTCTTTTTCCTTTCAGGTCTCTCTAGTACCTGATACTATTCAGCGGTGGTAGATAGAGAGGTTTGCTGGACAAGCGCAATGCTTTTATAGAAAGAGGCATTCTACGATTTCAGATTGCTCAAAGCTTTTTCCCTTTGCTGTGCCTATTTGGGGGGGAGGGAATCTAAATGTATGAGGGCAGAAATAATTTCCCTTTTCTTTAACAATTGCACCCATGATGTCAGCTGCCGCCAGTAATGTAGAGTGATAAATTGACATTGAACTTGAACAGAATTCATGGCGTGCTGGAGACAATAAGAACCTCTGAGGAAATAATTATTTTGCTGCCAGGAGCTCATGCATCTCAAATTGGTTGGTGCGGGGACTTTAGAGTAGCCTGCCTGCCTATTCACTGGAGTTGAGAGCTGGCGCTGCCAGCTCTGTGTTAGTGCAAGAACTTAGACATTGTGGTTTGCTCATAGCATGTCAGAAAAAAGAAAAGAGAGTCACAAAGGTCTGGTGTTGACCACTTTTGCTTGCTTGCAGGGAGAGAGCGAGTATTGAAAACCAAGTTCAGTAATACGCTTTTTCCTGTGAATATAGGGCTTTGGTACTCTCCCAGTGGCACTTACTGCAGACACTTGGGTGTAGCATAGTTTCTAGCAAGCGGGAGGTCGCTCGCACATTGCAGCAGCTAGAATTTAATTTACTGTTCATGTGCTTGATTGGTTTGGGGAGGGCAGAGTTGCTCTGATCAAGTGATCATTGTTGCTGATTGGGGTCACATAATTAATTTTCCCATGAAAGTAATTAGTTTGCATTGTACACAACACTTCTGCTATTTATTTTTTTGTTTTGGGCATGAGAGTTATAGTTTAAAAGCCTGATCAGGCTGTTCTCCTCCCACCCTCACTGAAGTCAGTTTGAAGGTTGAGGGTGCTCCATGACGACCTATAATTAAGCTCTTGCTTTTCATTAGAATAAAACATAAATGACAATCTGGCACTCAGTTCCTGTTTACTTTCACTGAGAGTCAGGCACCTTGATGCCTTTTCTGCCTTTGGAAATTTCACTCTGTATTCAAAGGTCATGTTTTTGCAGAGAGAGAATCTTTCAGCATGTATTTCTCTTTTCCTAAAAATACTAGTACCTGCAAGGGAAAAGAAGAAAAGATAGCCTCTCAAAGTTTGTAGCTTTCTTATGTTTCAAAGAGATTTCTCAAATAAGTTTTGACATCTTAAGTCAGGATATGTTCATTTGTGTGGGTCATAAAATTTTGGAAGGTTGTAAATTAGTTTATTTAATCTCTGCCTAAATAACAAAACCAACTGTATATGAGTTTGCATTTTCACAGAATCATAGAATGGTTTGGGTCAGGAGGGACCTTTAAAGGTCATCTAGTCCAACCCCTCTGCAATGAGCAGGGACATCTTCAACTAGATCACTTTATTCTGAGCTGCTTTTGTACTTTGCATCACAGAGCATGGATCCTTGGATTCATCTTTCTTTCTTTCTCTCTCTAGCTGTGCCTCTCAGCCCTTGATTTGGGCTTGGCTATGTCTAACAAACCTCCAAAATGTGGACATGCAAAATAAAATTTTCGTGCATGAACATCAACATATCGTGTCGTCATGCTTTCAGTAATAATAACTTTTAATAACAGTAGTTTTACAGTTCTGTATTTTTCATGTGTATAATTTTCAGCAATGAAATTGTCAGACATCAAGTGTAGTGTGAAACAGCAGCTTGGACAATAAAGTTGATGTCATTTACCGAATGAGGTTGAAGGTTATGTCTGAACCACCAAGGGAAGGGTTGTCTTCTCTGGTGATATCTATTGCTTCAATGTTAGTAGTTTTTCAGTGATCCTTCTCTGGCTATATATGGTTTATTTGGTCCCATCAGTTATGCTGTTACACAGTATAGGACTAATTTTTGGGGGTCTTATTTAAGCATGTAGCAGTGTAAAATGAAGTGTAACCATGTTCTGTGCTGATGCTCTTGTCGTGGCAATTGAGAACAGTCTCGGGGCGCTGATGACAAGGAAGAGCCTCCCAGTAAGAGTTGCACCAGGAGGGTGCAGTATATTTCGTCACTGACCTCTCAGAGAATAGGAGTTCTTTGCTTTGTTTGGTGCTTTCAGAGAAGAGTCCTGTGTTCAGTATCCTTCTTGCCTTCCTGCATGGCATGGAAGTCTTTAAATACAGAGGAGGTGTTTCAAGGTTTGTTACCTATACCATAGTAAATGGTATAGGTAAATTAAATAGTAAAATGTAAAATAAAAAACAAACCCCAAACCCCAGTACCTTGTGCACAGTGAATTGGTTTGGCTAGCTGCTAGGGGGGCAATGCAAGCTGGCTTGTGTTGACTGATGCAACGTAGAATCTGGTGTTGAGACTTTGAGGCATGAATGAAAAGGTTATAAAGTCTGAAATACCTTCACCCAAGAGAAGTGGCCCTTAGTGCTCTTTTTAGGGGAGTTTTGGCCAGTCACTGGGGAAGAAGGTTTTGGTGCTGCTTGTGCTGCAGGGCAGCCCTTCTTCTGTGGCTAGAAAGTTTCAGCATCCTGTTTGTCCTATTCTTTCAGTTGAAGCGACAGTTCATTTAAAAATCTTAATTGCTGAAAAACTAAATGTTGAGTGCAAAAAACCAAATATTTCCTGGGGAGCTCCAGTCATTGTTGTAGTAAAGGGGTTTGTCTTCAATAAGAAATTTACTGAAATAGTTATTCCAGAGTAAATACTCTGATATAATTATTACAGAAAAAAACCCCTTCGTAGAGTATTTCTTTATTCTGTAATGAAAGCACAGTTAGAGTTTTGGATATTAATTAATAACAGGGGGATTGATTTCAGAAAAATGACAGTATTCCAAAATAATTACTGCAGTTCAGACATTCTATTAAATGGCCAAATACTAAAGCTTTCTACTGCTGCTACAAATAAAGCGATCTCTTAGTATTGCTTGAAAGTCTGTGCAATATGTAGTGGCTTGATTTTTCTATATATAGCTCCATGCAAGCACCCTGGTGTGAATTCAGAATAGGAGAGTTTTAGTCACAACGGGATAATAAGCAGAGGGAAAATAAGGGCTTGAGTATTATGTATGTAACTTGGGTTGTTTAAGTAAGCAGCAGTTATAACCACTTCTCTTTTCCTTTTAGCAGTATCCCATGTAATGCCAAAGGCATAAAATGGGCCATAAAATGGAAAGGTGAAAGGGCTCCTTGTCCTATATAATTACTAGACCTTGGCTCCTGTTCGCTCACTCCCATTGTAGGAATGCTTCATCTCTGGTTCCCTGCACATATTCTTTAATGAATTACTGGCATTTATACTGAAAACAAAAAAGGAGAACACTACCTTTTAAATCTTTTCTTCTGTTTTCATTTAGTGCTATTTACAGAAGTAAAAAAATCCAAATCTGTTAGGTTTTCCTGCCTTGTAATAAATGTCTGGGATTCAAGGCACTAACTGCACTGATGCTGATAGGAAATTGTTTGTTAGTTGACTGTCTCTGGCCCTCTGTTCTTCAGACTGCCTGAGATTAAATTTCTCTGGAGTCTCACCAGTGACAGCAATATAAAGAGTTTTTGCACACTCCATTGTACTGACCCGTAATTGCGTGCTGTGGCTGCTGGGTGTCTGAGAGAAGGGGAGCAGGCTGGCAGCACCGAGTGCAGGATTTTGTGCTCATTTTTGTAGAAGAGAGAGAGTATATGCTAATATTCAGTTCCTTTTTCTGTATCAGTAAACAACTGTCAGTGACGCAGATAATCAAATAAATAAATGAAAATGTGTCCATAGCTAGTCCACGAGATATGGATATGAGAGGGAAACCCTGACTGGTTTTGTGTTGTGGTTGAATTCCAGTTGGTCAGAAATAGTTTTCTACAACAAGAATCCAAGTGCTGTGATCATTACACAAGTCACCACCCCGTTATCTGAGACACGCCTCTTTTGACTTCTCCACATCTCCTTAAGCAGTCTCTCTTTACCTGCAGCAACCTGTCCTCGCCCCTTTCCTGACCAGAGTCGGCCTGATCTTTTCCCTGCATTTGCTCTTGCTTTACTGGGCGCAGTTTCTGATCAGCTAGTTGCAGGAGTTGTTCATTGAAATCAGCTTCTGCTTTGGAAGACTGCTCATGTGCAGCTGTTCTCAGTCTCTGCTTTGGGGTTTAATTTCTTTAGGCCTATGTATGTAACTTGGGTGTATTTTGGAAATGCAGCGCGCATTGACGGTGCCGCTAGGTGAAACTACCCCTTTTGCTTGTACCATGTAACGCCATATTTGAAGCTCTGCCATGTCCGGCATCATTCAGCATGATAGACTTGGGCTCAGGCCCTGCTGTGTCCTGACAACAAAGAGAAGCAGTAAAACAACTTTAAAATGGAGAACCAAAAATTTTAACAGGTACGAATTTTTACCTTGCTTTGAGTTTATAGTGTTTGTTTTGCAACGATTTGTTCGTTAACAATGTAGAAAAGCCATCTCCACCATAATGACATCTAAGTGTTTTTTTCGTAGAGGAATGCAGATGACATTTAACACTAAGGTTGTTCCCTCTTCGCAGCTAGGGATTTTGAAGCCCCCTTCATTCTTTTCATCTCTTCTGGGCAGAAGTTTCAGTTTGAGTTACCAGCAGAGATTGCTAACCATCTGGGAAAGAGCAAAATAGCCGGAGACAAACCAAGTGTTATGGAGCTGAAGGTTTGATGTTGACCCTGATGTCACAGCCTTCAGTGTCAAGACCTTAATAAAATCCAGGAAAAATTGCAACAGAAGGTAAGAGTAAGAAAAAAGAAGGTGGCCACTAAATTAACATGCATGGGAAAGGGCAGGATTAGTGCTAGGCTGGAACTTGTTCAGGATGTTGAATGATGAAGACTTAATCATTATAACAAAACCAGAAGTCAGTGAGTTGTTTTGATCTTAGAAGGCTTTTTATCTTAGAAGATAAATCACCTAACCAGCTGTGCATCACAAACAGGTAACGTGGGTAATTTTTACTCCTGGAGCTGTGGGCCTCCAATTTGTGTTATGATGACAAGCATTAATCATTATACGTTTTTGCATGGGCTTTGTTATCCCTCAACTGATTCCTGCCAATAAAATTTTTCCCCAATTACTGCTTTAAGGAATGAGAGTGCTAGTTTTAGGTTTCATTAGGGGGAGAGTTTAGTGTTATAATAGCTGAAGTTTTCTGTGGCTTTGGACAAGATGGAGTGACCTGAAGGCTTCTTGGGTAGTTGACTGTGATTTACAACATGGAAAAAGCAAGTGGCTTGTGCTGCTAATTCAGAAGGTGCTACAAGTGGGTTTCGATAGCAGGAGCTTGATACTGTGTTTTCATGTAACTTATGTGGGAAACAATAGTATAAACTCATGATTAGTTTTTATATATATTGGGATAGGGAGTTTTTATTCTTATCTTCCCTTAAGCATAATGCAACTCAAATCTAAAGCAATGTTAAGCTATCAGACAGCATAGATGAATGTTATCTCTGGGTCACTGTTCAGGAGATAATGACAGTTTTACCTGTATTTAAGATGGAGCAGGTCAGCAGGTGGAATATCCATATCTGCTCCTTCATTGCCATGTCAGCAGTTAACAGCTGCTCTCACTGGCTCAGACAGCATATCATCTGTAGAATATTAAGTGTTGTAGTTAATGCTGACAATCAGGGCTACAGTAGACAGATGTCTATGTTATTAGGTGTCCACTGATTAAAACCACTTATAACGATATACATTAATGTAAGGGAGTAGGGTACCTAATTCCTATTGAGACATCTGTAAATGATCGTCTGAATCCATTATGCTGTTTTGAATGTTGTGTGACGTGCATTTTGGCTGACATGCAAGGAATGCATTTTTGGATTTTGTATAGGAGGGTGATCAATGTGCATGTAGGCTGTGTGCCACATGCAGGCAATTTTATGTCACCAACTTCACTACAACCAATATTTCCTCTTAGGTCAGTATGTATCTCGAGTACAGCACAGTTTTCTACATTTATGTCATAATTTTGTTAAGCAAAGTTTGTCTCTAGTGATGTCAGTAACAATATTTATTACTGAGTTTTTCCTGGTCTGAGGATTTATTTACTTGGAGTTAAAATAATTTTCTGTGTTTTCATTCCATTTCCACAGCTTCAGCTTCTTCACTGCCTCTCCAGTCAAGCCTGAGATTGTATTTTACTTAGCTTTCTCTTGTTGGATAGACATATTTTTTAGTAGAGACCTGTTAATTGAATTTGGGTATCCCACTAGCACATGCACACGTATACGCTCATGCAGAGAGTTTCTGTTAACATATGTTCCTGTAGACAGTGACATTTATTTAATTAGACATCACAATCTGCAAAAATCTGGTTAGATTATGTTAGCCTCCGTCTTTTGGGTCATTGTAGTCTAGTTAAAAATTCATCTGAGAATATACACCTATGTAAAACACTAATTTTAAAGAAACAGGATGATTGCATATGTTGTGATTCATGTCTGTTTAGATATTCAGAGGTTTTAAAATTTTTAATGATATTTATGAACATATTATCTGCATTCCCTTATTAATATAGAGCATTACTAGACTCTAAATGCTTCAAGTATATACCTAAGTCTCAAGTTGCTAAGAGGGCCCTACTAGCTGCTTGCTAACTCAGAACTGGAGTCATGGCAAAGTCGTGCTATTAGTTGGCATCCCAACTTCAAGTAAAGACATGCCATTCTGCTGTACAGCATCCTCAACTTTTCTCTTGTGGTCTTTCTCCTCTACTCCTTCCATTTTCTGCACAGTCTGTTTGATCATGGGACTGTGGTGTCCCAACAGTAATGTTGTATGATATGGACTATCTGTCTTTTCCTTTCAGTGGAATGGCAATATTGAAGCTTCATCCTACTGATTATTCTTCATTTTTTCTTCCTTTTATGTGGGGTAGACCTGCAGGTCTTTAAATACCTCAGTACTGGTAAACTAGAGTGAAAGGGTCTGGGCTGGCAAGAACCTCAGCTGAGACATGAGTGTACTGGAATGTAAAAATCTTGAAAAGGCACTGATGGCACGTAAAGAACTAAGTCCTGAGGTCTGGCTCCTACTCATTTTTCCTTTACCCCATCCTTGCATGGGAAATGTTTCCATTGTTGCAGTCTTGGGGTTTTTTTAATAAGAGCATGGGCTGATTAAAAACTCAGCAACATCCTCAGGATTTAAGAAATTTTGACCCAGAAGTTTTCTCTTTCTCCTACCCTGTTTCATGTAGTCTGCAAAGGCAAACTGTGGGGTTTTTTTGGTTGTTGGTGGAATTATCACTTTGAGTTTAAAAGGGTTTTTAGCGATGCGGAATGTTGTTAATTGACAATTGTTGGGGCAGGCCCAAAATGAGAGACAAACTCCTAGGATCTGTGGGCTGTAGCAGGCAATAGCTTGAACAGGCTGAGCTCTGCCTGCTGGCCAGTTTTATTAGCTCTCTTGATAACACAAGGGCAGCTGAAGGCATAACATTTATGAAATATCGCCTCCTTTGAATGGATACCTGTGTAACCCCCACAGCACTAACTTAAAAGTTCACCAACTTGTTGAGGAGAGATGGACAAAGGTCTGAAATGTATCGTAATTGAACAAGCACTTTTAAGTGCCAACCTAGTTAAATTACAGAAATTTGCTCTAATTAATGCAGCTGTAATTAATACAGCTGCACTAGTGCTGTAATTAGTATCTTTTTCAGCTATGACTTGTGCTATGGAAACAAAATACTGTGTAGTAGAATTTTGTTTACATTGGATGCTTTGATTTAGCAGTTGTTTGAGGGGTTTTTTTTAGCTGATGATAGGAAGATCCAATAGGAAGGAATCCAAAAGCCCTTTAAGCATCTTCTTAATTTTAAACAGTGTTACTGGAAGTATTGCCTTCAATAGAACCACAGTTTTGGTGCTTTCCTAGGCTGACCATAGGTTAGCTGGAGTGTTTGAGTAGATAGGCAGTGTACCTATTGCATGCAATCGGGAGGTAATCACTAGAGCGAACATCTACTGCAAATCTTTTACAGTGCCAGGGTGGCCAGAAAGTAGGTAGGGGTAACTCACCATGTACAGCGTACATAGATTTGTACATAAATTTGCTGTTTCTTTGCCCTGTGCTATAGTTGAAGGATGTCCACTTAACACCTGTCCTTATCCTGTTCTGCAGTATTGCCATGCCTGCTTTTTAGTAGTCTATATAGAGCCCTACAGTGAATCACATGCCAAAATAAACAAATAAATAGAAAAACTGCAAACCAAAATGACCTACTGCAAACCCTAGGAGTTTCAGATTTGAACATCTGTAATGGAGTATTTTTCTATTTATGTTCTTCGTCTTGTGTTGAGGCACCTAAGCATCAGATGTAGGATGCATACAATGTGTTAACTCTGTACCGGTTGTGATAACACGGCATTATACTCTTACTAATGTTAAAAAAAATAATAATTTTTACTTTTTATATGCTATTGACTGGAGTTTTCAGTTTTGCCAGGTTTAGTCTGATTGTTAACAGAAAAAGCATTTCCCTCTTACTCTCATTTAGAAACGGTGTATTTCAACAGGATTAGTATCATAGACTAGTATGATACTAGTAGATTAGTATCATTAGTATCAAGGAAAGTTTAAAGTACTAACCCTGCCCTGGGGGTGGGCTCCCACTCTTCCTGGCCCCAGAGGAGACCCTGGCCTCCGCTGTGCCCTGACAGTAGGGAGAAAGTGCTGCTGTTTTCCCTGATGTATGACCCTCCTAACAAAAAACTTACTGACTAACCAGCCTTTTAGGCTGTGAAGCATTTTATTCATCAGCTACCTTGCCCTAGCACCACTTTTGCAGTGTTTGAGGTATTTTTGGCCCCAAATAATGTTTTTCTATTTAGACCATGTCTGTTGTTGAAGAAATTAGAAAAGTTATGGTTGTGGTGGTGGTCTGATTCCTTGCTAGTACATGGGGATGCTTCTGAATTACTGTTTTGTCTAACTTATACGGATGTCAGTAGTATCTGAAAGAGGATTTTTGTATTCTGCTGCCATAAGATTTGAAAATAAGGAACTCTTTGTCGTATAACTCGACAAAAGTATTGAGATACAATTTATAATTAGCTTTTTTTTCCTGTAGTTGGCAGTATAATTACTCACATGAGTCACTCTATTTAATCCAAGGCATAAATGGAATTAGAAAATGGCCACAGATACTCAGCTTCCATGCTTGCTATAATGAAATAGTTTGTGCTCATTTTTTTTCTTCATCTTGGAGAGGATCTGTCAGAATACAGTTTAAAGTGATTTTCTGGATGTTGTAGTAAAATTGCTGAAGCAGATTAAAGGATATTATAGAGACAGCAGTGTAATGAAAAATTCAGTTTCTTATTTTCTGATGAATTGTTCTTTGTCACAGGAGTCATCTAGCATCTCCAGGTATGTTCTTGCTCATTTTGCACGTATCTTTTAGATTCTAACTGAAAAACACAGGATTTTTTTTTTTTTTTTTTTTTTTTTTTGTCTTCAGATGTCATTAGTTCCTGCATCATTTCTGGTCAAATAACACAATAATGATGTGACTTGTTCTTCCGTAAAAACTTGTAGAAGTGCACTGAACATCTGCACATAATGAATCCATTCATACAAAGAAAGCTAAGTGACTTACTTATCACATTGGATTTGCAAGAATTTCTCCTTTTCTACAGGAAGCTTCAGAAGTTTGCTGCCACTGAGGGCAAAACCCTGTGCCCTGTTCGTCTAACGAGGAAGGTACAGGATAGACACTTAGAAAATATCCATCTTGATTTTTAGATTAACAGGTAAATGTTTGCATAGTGAAATGAAAGAGCAGCAAATGTTCTTTGCTATCATTATTTGCTGAATTCTTGTGACAGCCACAAAGCACTAAGCACTGCAAGTACATCCTGGAGGACACAGCTGGTGTACCTCAGGTTGAGGTGAAGACATGTACATTGAGTGTTACAGTATGTACTGGGTGCCTAAGCTTCCAGTCAGTATGGTCAGTAAAGCCTAGAGAGCAGTGGTTCAGCTATTTACCAGTATGGGCTGAATTCAGTTGCCTAAACATAGATGTATAGGGGTATTTGAGACATGCTAGAGAATCTGGGACATCTTCATGGGTGGGTAGGTGCCATACAGGCTTGCAGGAAACCTGCTCCACGCCCTTTTGGACAGGTAGCTGAGAGCTAGGATGGGTATTCTAGTGAATATGACACTAGACAGCTATGTCTAATGACTTTTCTGTGTCCTATGTTTATGACAAGTGGATTGTACCCTAGGTGTTGACTTCAACATGAGTTGAATCTCTCTAGGCTCCACTGATAGTATTGACTAGATCTGCATAGATTATAATGGGAGTGTAGACAACTAGTACCTCTGTGGACACCTATGCGTAGACACCTAAATGGAAGTGTCTTACTCCCTGTACAACTTCTGTTCTACAGAGCAATGGTAGAGAGTGGGAAGGGTTGAGATGGATACATTTACGTTGCAACATGTGTAGTATTTTAATTTATACATGGTAGAAGAGGGTCTTAATAATGGATTTGAAGTTGAGAAGAGAGAGTAGTGGTCACTGAGATTAGTGGAAGAGGGACTTGATGGATAGAAATTAATCTTCCAGAGGAATAGGGCAGTGTTGGGATACAGCCTCAATGTGGTAGACCCAAGAGAGTGAGAACATGGAGAAGGTTTCCTGCATACTGACTGAGGGGTGTTAAAAGCAGCTAGGGTGCAGTTAACTCCGTTAACATGGAGACTTCTCAATAGGAACAGATTAAAACAGAAGGACAAGAAAACAAATCCTGCTCACTCTGTCCTTGCAGGGTCAATCTTTTTCATTTTGGTGACTCCCTGGTTTGAATAGCTTCCACAGAGTTCCTTGCTGCTCTAGGAAGAACCTCTGTCTTGACATGACTTCTGATGCTCATGTGGCTTCCTCCTTCCTTCCTGTGTGTCTCTTACTTTTGCCTGTCCTGTGGTCTGGAAGGTTTCCCCCAGGTTAGCATGGCCCACTGCTTTTGGGGAAGGAACAGCTTCCCTCTCCCACCACTGACTTCCACCCCCTGCAGCATGCCACAGCTGGGAGCAGGCAGGCAGAGACCCTCCCTTTCTACAGCCCACTCGCACAGAATGGAACAGTCTTATAATGTACTCCCATGGGAAACCAAATAAATAAAATGGATACCATTCATCCCAGGCTTAACAGGGATAGAGAAGGAAATGGAGGAAGCAACGGAGAAGTTATGGTTCTTTGTAGAGAAGTGTCGTAAGAATCATTAGATAAGACCTTGGCACTGAAGTAGAAGGAAAAAGCAGGAGGGGATAGATGGTGTGAATCAGGATGTTGTGTTGAATGTGAGCTGTTGAAAATCAAAAACATGCCAAGGGGGTGGGCGACTAAGTCGAAGCCTTGAATTTGAAGGAATTGCTGGAGACCTTGGTGAGGGCAAAACCAGTAAAAGGGAGAGCTGTGAAATTGCTGGGAACAGTAGATGAAATGGGAGGAGTGAAACGTAACTTTTCACTGTTAAATTTAGCTTACAAATGATGGGAAGAAGGAATATGAGAAGCAGCTAAGAAGGTAGATTAGGATCAAAGGTGGGGTTTTGGAGAAGGCAGAAGGTCCCAACAGACTGGCACTTTAAATGCAGCTCCTCCAGATATATTGAACCAGTGTGCTAATTCCTTCACTTAGTTGGTAGCAAAGTTACTAGATTTAGGATTGTATTTCTCCAGCACTTACTAACAAAAGCCCATTCCCAACAAGTACCAATAGCTCTTATTGAAGTCAGTGTCCCGGGGGACTGGGCCCAGAAAGGAGGAGGGAAAGGCATCTTTCTGCTCTGACAGAGCTGCCCTCAAGGCAGGAATGAATAGTACAACCCTCGGTGCTGTAATAAGAGCTAAAGAAAGGTGGAAATTATTTTCTTCTTGGTACATTGTTTGTTTTATCCTTAGTTGCACTAGGCTGTTAAATCTGGTATGGAAGGGGAGAACTTCTTTCTCCTAAAGAGTTTTGTAATTGTAGGATTTTGAACACGTAGGTAATTTGTTTAATTTATCTTTGTGTGCTGCGCTGAAAGTGGTTGTAGCCTTTTTCAAACTCCACAGATAGATTTTTGAACAAATCAACAATGAGTGTTGCTATTACAAGAGCAAGGTTTTGGTCAAAGGAAGCAGCGAGTCACATTTTGGCTATGGTGGTCCCGTTAGCTGCACTGCACTGTTGTAGTACAGCACACAAATGTAAAATGGAGTGCAATGAGACAGGAACGAAATCTAGATAATTTTCAGTATGGCATGCTGAGGAACATTTGGCATGCAAACATGCCAAGAAGCTAAGCTGGCTATGGCCTAGGATTTCAGAAAAGAGCAGTGATTTCAGATGCGTCAGTTTTTACAATTCATTAAAGTCTGTCCCTGTTCCCATATCTCAAGACAGACACCCAGAGCCACCAGTCACTTGGGAACATTTAGGCATTATGCCTTGATTCTGAGTCCAGGGTCACAAAGGTTGTCTGCAGCCTGGTAGTTCACAACAGAAATAAGAAAAATGGGTCAGAAAAATGCTTAAGGGATTACAATTTCATGAGATTGAGGCATTGGTATTGTCAAATGATTTATGGTTATAAGTTCTTCTTTGTTTTCCTTGTCTGTGGCAGATGATTTCTAGAAAGAACAATCAATTGCAAGTTTGGGCAGTATGGGAGTAAGTATCAATAATTATGGAAAACATACTCTCTTAAGCCAGGATAATGTGAAATCAGCCAAAACTTTTCTGTGTTTCAACTACCCTTGGAAGGTTTTATTTCATCACCTTTCTGAGCTGAGAAACGCTTGTTGTATTAGGAAAGTCTGATGGGAGGGGTAACACACAGCTTAAGACTAGCAGAAGTTTTGGGGAGTTGTCAGCATGGAGGTAGACACCTATGTCTGACCTCATGTCTGGGCTCTTCCATATAGTCAGTGCAGAGAAGATACCTGTGGGATCAATGCATTTCATGCAAAATGGGGAAGGAAAAAAAATAAATGCATTTAATGGATTAGTCCTTAAAAGTACCTCTTTATCTCCACTGGATTTAAAAGGTGTCTTAAAATAGCTCATGTATAGTTGCCTCTCCCTTGTCTGACATTTAGCAAGAAAACATTCCAACACCTGGGAGCCAAAAAGAGCAGTCAAGAACAATGTCTGCTGCTGATTTGTGGCTACTTAAAAAAATGAGGGGGAAGCTTGAACTGCTCAGCTCCTTAGACTTACTCTGTATTAAAAAGCATGTGCACATATATGCTCTTGATTGCAGGAAAAGAACATAGAAATGTGGGATGATACACAAATCTTAACAGATTTATTACAAATCAGAAATCTTGAAGCTTTCCAGAGTCTTTGCTAAAAACTGTCAGCTTCAGTGTGAGCAGCATGGAACATCTGGAACATTACTTAACTTTTGTTACAATAGCACCTAGAGGGTCCAGAAAAATCTGGGCTTCATAGCACAGACAGACAAAACAGACCTGTCTCAAAGAATTTACAGTATATGTACATTTCTCAGAAAGAATAATAGAAAGTTCAGATAATAGCGTACCACAGAAAACTGCAGGAGAGATTAGGGATATTGCCAGTTAACTAGAACACTGCAATAAAAAGTAATTTGATGAAGAAGTCTGATTTTTAGGAATGGATCACTCCTTTTACTGTAAGACAGACAAAAAGAAAACAAAATAAAGGGTCCTGCTTGGCCTAGCCTGGAGGATGCTTCATGGCACCAAGTTTGAGTGGGCATAGATAAGATATAACGCTAACAATTAAGAGATTTCTTGGTATCTTTAAAAGCACTAGTGTAATTTAACACATCACTGATGAGCCATGACTCATATTTGTAAGCCCTGGTTTTGGATCTAGCTTAATAGAAACAACTTTTATTTGTTGTGTTTCAAGTATTTAATAAAATATAGTTTGTGAATAACGCAAAAGTAATCATCCTCAGTTGAAGTCTTGTAATTGCTCATGTATAATGGATTTAAGGGCACTTACAGTCTTGTGCAATTTGTATGTTATTTAAGGGTCAAAGACAGGGAAAAATATGTCAGAAGTCACGTGTAACTTGGGAATTATTTTCAGGAGACTAGGCAGTATACAATGATGGCAGTGCTGAATGTCCCAATACATGGTATAATTGCTCAAGGTAGTTATCAATAAATTCACGTATATGAAATTTCTCTTGTGGCATTATAAGTAATTCAATATTGATACAGATATATATTTACTTACGTTAGCTCGCTATCCTGGAGTTAAATATACTATACTCTTCACAAACGGTGAAGCTCAAAAAAAGAAATTCTGTTGCATATTTATGAAGTTCTGTGGACTAAAAACAAAATTTAATGGTCCCGATTCTCATATATTATCAGGTCTTTTTTATACCTCCCCCCACAGCAATGAAAAGATATTAAATGTAAATGGAGGTGAAAGCAAAGAAGTAAGTACTTGGTTGACTGTTTTAACATT
The DNA here is from genome assembly GCF_030463565.1 of Pelecanus crispus. Lineage (NCBI taxonomy): Eukaryota > Metazoa > Chordata > Aves > Pelecaniformes > Pelecanidae > Pelecanus > Pelecanus crispus. Next base: position 76,133,875 of record NC_134645.1, on the reverse strand, counting down.
GGCTGCTTCATCCACCAGTGACAAACTCAAATTGGAGAATGGGTATCAAAAGATACAACTTGGTTTTGGAAGACCTTATAGGATCATAGAAATATATTGAAAGGGACCTCTGGCAGTCTTTAGTCCAGTCTCCTGCTCAAAGTCAGACTAACTTCAAAGCTGTAGCAGGTTGCTCATGGCCTTGTGCAGTTCAGATCAAAAAATCTGCAAGAGTGGAGAATACACAGCATCTTTGGACAACCTGTTCCAGGGCTTACCATCTAGGGCTTACTGTCTACAGGTCTCTGCTGATTAACACAGAAGTTGTATATTCTTAATTTTTCTTTGAAACTAATCCATTACCATCAAGAGAGAAAGTTGCTAAGGGCTTGCTTCCAAATCTTTCTTCTTAGCCAGTAAATGACCCAAGGAGCACTTAGGTCAGCAGTGCAGAATAACCTACTGTAAGTGTATTAATCCACAGGCTGTGAAATTATTGCAGGTCACTCTTTGCAAAGAGAATGTGGCTGGTTTTTGAGCAAGACTTCTTTGGGATGCAGGAAATATCTGCAGTGGATGCAGGCTGGTGGTTGGAACACATGACTGAAGGGAATAGTCTCCGAACTGTTAATACCCTTTTAAAATTGTTTTACTTGACAAAGCTCTTTGTAGAGGTTTGTTGATTTAGTTCATTGGCAAGAAAAGCCTAAGTGAGGAGAGCTCGTTTATGTTTTCACAAACTGCTTTTTCTTGGGAAAGTACTGATTCAACAGAACCACAGCACCTTGGGCAATACACTAGTTTCAGCACCACTTTCCCCAGGAAAGACTTGAAGTGCCAGATAAGCTTAGCTGGTCAAAACAGAGGAGATCAGCGAGGAACCAGGACATTCCTTCAGCAGTGGTGGATAGAGCTGTGCAAGACAAATGAGATGAATAACCCTCTGGAGGTGTCTGTCTTATCCACGAACTAGAGCAAGCCCAGATGCAGATCTCAGATGAGACGTTTAACTTCTGCAGGGCTGAAGTCAGAGGTGAAATTCTTCTCTTTGTCATACTTTAAAACAGTTAGTTTCTGTTCCTTTAATCTTTTGTGGATGTAACTTGCTTTGGAAATCTATGTACCAGTTATAGGGGAAAGGAAAGAAACTGATGTAATGAGCTTGTTAAAAATCATGTGTTGTGTAGAGTTGCCCTCCCTAGGGAGGGCACAGCTGGACTTGGTTGTACTTTTGTGCTGTTCACCTGGCAAATGATTATTAAGGAGCAGTTCTGGTCTCTGTTATGTACTGAGGTAGAACCAATTCTGTTGTTTTGAGCAGACCTTTCATGCAGAGAGAGGCCTCTTTTCCCTCAAGTTAAACTTGCAAACTTTCTTGTAATCTGTGAGTTTTTATGTATGTATATTCTCAGAAGAGACAGTGGCCTTTCACATAGATGACTGAGCTGGATTCCCACCTAATACTGTTTAAATGCAATCCACAGCAATGAGAGGTTGAATACAATTTCTTAAGGATGAAGAATTGTATCACGTAGCTGTGGTCTCATGAATAAAGCAACCTGGATGGTTGTTTTGTGTAAAACAAAGGTCTCGGAGCCTGAACGAGCTCAAGCACTATTTTAAATTCATTCATGGGCTCCTGTGATCTTGCTGACCTTTTAGTCCTGCCACCTCTGATGCCAAATAGGGTGAAAAAGCAGATGCTCAATGAAAATGACATTTTTGTCTATGATTTGAGCTTTCCTTAGTGAAATGGACACAGCACTGAGGCACACGCTGTCTTATGAAAAAGGAAATGTTTTGCATTAGTATGTACTTCTTTTATGACTCCCTACAGCCATGGTAGAGCTGGGCATGTGGACAATATACATGTTTGCAGATCTTCACCCTTCCATTGCCTCCAAGCCTAAGGTGCTGTGAGAATAGCTTCAAAGTCAAGAGGATTCAGAGCTAAAACACAGAATCAATATGAAAGTATTTGTTTGTGGTTATGTACACAAACATTTATTTTGTTGTTCCATACGGAATTAGAGCAACTAATTCCTGGAGTGACTTTTTTTTTATCTAACCCAGCCTGTTCTCTTGGGAGCTTCCATCTTTCTCCAAACTTTTGCAGTGTGGTTATGTCCTTTTAGAAACCATTTGTTCATTAGTGCAGCAGTAATCACGGAAATAGGTCACAGCCTCTTTGGAGTTAAGCTGTTACGTCCCCACAGAGAACAGCACTTAAATATCAATAGCGTAACCGGGAAAACTCGGCAGTTATTTCCCTGTTTTCTGCAATTCAATGAGGGGTTGTTCGATGCAGACCCTGTTGCACTCCAGATGAATGGCGGTGATTGTGAGAAAATGATCTTCTATTAATGCAAGATGTCACACTGAGAACAAAGGCTAGTTTTTACCATGATGGGATGAGCTCACTCTAATCCCCAATTTGGGAGACTTTGATGCTTGTCCAGGTGCCAATTTTTCCATATATGCCATACCAGAAAAAACTTTTAAAAAATGTTGAACAGGGCAGTGTTAAACTGATTCATGGCTTCTGAATCTCAGGGTCATATTGGGTGAGATGTCATATAATTACCCTTTCACATGCTATTTCCCAGGGAACCACCTCCCCTATCAACAATTTAAGCTTTCAGGGTGCTAAGAAAATCATTCATGTTAAATTTACCATCACAAGGAAAGAAGTGCAGACCTCTTTGAAATCCCCAAACTGTTTCAGTTTATGCTTGCATAAATGTCTAAAATACGTCAGTTTAATTCAAACTAGCATTACCTCTGGGTTTTCTGCACCGCAGAACTTTACATCCCCATCCTGGGATTTTGGTGTGTGGTCAGTGAAATCCTGGGAGGACTTGCTGTGCCTTCCTGATACATCATCCCTCTGTTTGCAGTGCCCACTTCATCTGTCAGGGTGGGATGGACCAGAACATAACGACTGCTCAGTTTGATGAGCTATCATGAATGCTGTGATAGCTGGAGATTTAGTATCACTGATTTGGTTAATTTACAGTACAACTTTTTTATATATATATATAAAAAAAAGATACTGTTGTTATGACTTGGAGATTTAGAAATAGTGAACTATCGGGTAGAATTTCAAAACCTGATAATCCAGTAAGCATACTCTTTTTTCTCTCTGGTTCACTAGCATTTCATGTTGCCTTTCCTATTCCACTAAGATGCCCATTCTCTTGGTCCATTATCTCTTTGGCAAATAACTGTCTTTTGTCCCAGATCCTTAAGAAGGCATTTGTAAAGTCAGGTGGCAAGGTCATGTACTGCTCATTGCTCTAACAACCCATTAACCCAAACCTTTTTGCTCATGATCTGATGTAGATGGCAAACAGAGGAAGGTCTGGTGGGTGCTGCAAAAGATTGTCCTCCCTTTCTGCCATGCAGAATCCTTTCTGTGGGGAAAGTGTGGGGAGTGCAGAAATGTTTTTGTACTGTATACCCCATGAGAATAAAATGTGAACATTGCATGAGCAATAGGATCAAAGGTCGTTAAAAACCTAAAAGAAATAGCGTAAAATTAGAATTGGGAAGACTTTTTTGGGGTGTGTGTACAAAGTCTCAAGAGAATAGAAAATTAACTCCCTGAAGTACAAAGAAATGAAATATTCAAAATAGTCCTGGAATTGCCAGACTTGCGTTCTTCAGGGAATAGAAATTTTTATTCTGTATACTGCTTTGTAAGGACTAAACCCCCCCCCAATTTTTTTATTTCAGTCATGAGTTTATTTTAGTATATGTATGCTATGATGTAAATTAGAAGCAGATCAATTAGTAAAGTAAGAGAACTAGGCTGACAGGCCAGAAAAATGTAACCATTAAGATAAAAACCAAAGTATCATTCCTTGTAGTAAGTAGAGATCTGTAAAATTCCAGTCTAGATTGGAAAATAATCAAAGGCAGAGTCATTGGAGATTCAGAAGCACTGTATTGGAAACGTGGGGCACATTTTGCATATGACAACATAGATTCAGAAGCAGAGAAATCACAGCAAAGACATAAAAGAAATTGAGCTTTCCTCAATTTTAAAGGCAACTTTGAGTTATGATTTGTGCTTGCATTAGCAAAGGTGTGTGGTTGATGAAATGCTATAATGAGTCTGGCTACATCACTGATTTTTGGAATATGCTTTTGCTTACCCTGGAGACTATTTTCCCTACCTTTCATTAACTCTGGATGCAGAATCTTTGTGGGTTATCATCACGCTTTATCTCAGGAACTTTTCTGAAGATTTTATAATTATCACCTTTAATTAATACTGTTGGAAAGATTTTCAACATCCGTGGCTATCACCACAATAACCAGGAAACCATGAAATTATGCAGTATTGCTGTTCTTTGTATCTATTCCAGAGACGCATGCCTGTTGTTCTTAGGTGACATGGAAGGAATTTGACACCTGCCGTGGTACCAGCCCACACTTGTGACGCCTGTCAATGTAGCAATACCTATTCGATAGCCTTGTAAAATATGAGCAAAAATTGCAGCTCTCTTTTAGAGCACTCCCCTGCTCCCTTCCCAGCGTGCTACATAGCTTCAGGTCATAAACATAGCTTGCTGGTTGCCAGATCTCTTAGCAGCAGTAGGGCCTGGTGTGTTATCAACTAATGAAATCCCTCTGATTTCATATGATGCTTGTGAGCTCTTCTGGGGCACTCCTTCGGTTACTACCGATTCTCAAACACGGAGCATGTCAAAAGCCTGACTGCAAGTATAGAGGGCTCTTCTAAATAATAGCGACTTAAGCAACACTGAACTCGTACTAATTACATTTCTATCATTCATCAACAGTAGGCTTTTGTGTTGACCCTAATGTGAAAGTGCTGTTATTTTAGCCCAGTGGTGGTATTTTAGTGCTCTCCTGTAGAAGGTACTCATTGACTGAAGTGCTTGAAATCAATCCTTTTTATGTTGTTTTGCTGAAGCTGTTGAAGTCTAAGAAGAAATGAGAGACATGTGAGCCACAGCAAGGAACAAGTGGCTACTTGCACTATGAAATTGAAGGCCAAGCACAATTTAAATGCAGAAGTAGGTAAGTTACTGTGCTTGATTCAGAGTTGATGGATGAAGTGGCATAAGTTACATGTAGCTAAGTGGATGTAAGTGGATCTGACTGAGTCTGAAGGAGCAGATATGATATCCCGAAAAAGAGGTCCTAATTACAGTACTGTAAGTGATGCTAGGACAGTTTTAAGCACCAGTCGTGGAGAAGATTAGCTTAGACAGCGACATGTAGGAGTTACGTAGAGTTGCTGGGAGAGAGCTACTCAACAGATATATTTCTCTTAGTTGCTTTTGTTGTTGAAACCCTCCTTCCTGATTTTCTTTGGAGTGCTGCATCCTTGGTCTGATGCTGCATACGTGGTGTATAGAAGATGCTAAGTTCTATGCATTCTCCGTGCCTCATCAACCTTGCTGATGGCTGACTTTCCTCTCCATGCGTGCAGGACACGTGCTTAATGAATGGGGATGACTGCTGCCCTGCTTTCAGACATTCCCTGGGCAGCAGAAGAGCACAGTGCATCACTTCTCTTGTGCATTTTCCTTTGGTGAAAGCAACAAAGTTAAGCATGGTAGAACAGAGCAGCAAAAATGCTGCATTAGATACAAAAAAGGTGATTATGCATACCATGTATTTTATAGTGAGAGATGATTCAAATAGTATTGTTTCTGGGCACTTTTGTAAAATGCCAAATTCCAGGAAGTTCCACCCATGTGAAATGGGGAGATGTGTGAGATACCTCAGTTGCTAGTATCTTATTAGCTGTCAACCTGACCTGCTGAGCCTTGCCATTTCTGTGTTACGCACTAATGTTGCAGAAATCTCAGCGTGTTCTGTAATTTATGGTAAAAACCAAGGCAATGTATAAGATAGTAGATAGAATCTAGGATTTTTTTAAATACAGGACAGTACCTTTGCACACACAATCTAAAGTACTAAAGAGCCAGTGATGGAAAAGTTAACTTAGACTGTGGTATTGCTCAATGAGAGCCCAAAGAGCATAAAATTGCCAAGACTATGCTGTTAATGCTTTTACATTGATTGTGTGACCTCAAGAGAAGTTTTCAAGGCTTTGTACACACAAAGGCCCTTTAAGGCACTAGTTTTCTACCTCATGCAATTTTTTTCTTGTTTTTCTCTACTTTTGTAATGCAATAATAATAGCACATGGGGATCAGTAAAGTAGTTCTCTTCATTGTTTAAATATGTCATATCAGACATCACCATTGTTGTTTCTACCCCAGTGCCCTTTTGGTTCTAGTTTGCGCAGGACTACTTGAAACTCATGCGTACCTTAGTTGTTAATACAACTAATTTTCTCCACTTCATTGCTTGACTAAGTTCTGCTGCCTCACGACACCAGAGCTTGATTAAAATTAGATGTGTTCATACTGGGGCGAGGAAACACTGAAGAGGTGATTCTGTCCTAGAGAAACAACGTGCTTATCCATGGATCACTGATGCATTTCATTCATTTGGCAAGATTTGTTTGGGGTGGGTTTGGGGGATGGAAAGTGTGCTTCAGCTACTCTTCAGTTCTGACAGCAAAGACACCAATAACCTTGGCAACTAAGGATGCTGAAATACCACTTAATCCATGCTCATAAGTCAATAGGGTTTTGCCTAAGTAATAAATTATCAAACCTCTCAATATTCAGCATGTGAGTAACGAAACTATGAAACAAATAGGGTGCTGCAGTTCAGCTAAAGTATTCCTGCAGCAATTAACTGTGTGTCTTCACAATTAACCAATTAACAATTGGCCAGGAATTTTCCAGTAGGAGTTTCTTTTATCAGAAAATGCTGATTTCACAGAAACCAAAACTGTTGGAGAAGATTTTTAAGTCTCCCATTTCAAAACAAAACAAGTAATGGTCCAAATATCTTCCTTTGACATTTTCTTAACAAAAATGTTAAATGCTTAACAGAAAAATCTTTCATTAGGTTAAAAGCTGTAAATCTGTCAGTTGGGTGTTACGGGGGCGGTTTGGAGCAAGTAACTCTGAGAGGAAACCTGTAGTTTCATTCTTGGTGCATAGCATTCAGCCGGTGGGTCTGGGTTGTTTCATGGCTGCGTGAAGTGCCAGGTCCAGGGTGAGGGAGGGAGCAAGATGGGAAGAAGGAATGGAGTCACCCCTTTTGGCTGCAGCCTCCGCTTGGGCTGGATAGAGTAGAAAGTAAAACCACACCTTGAGTTAAGGTTTTGCTCTGAATCATCTCTGGAAGACCTTCTCCCTCTCTCCATTTATTAAAGGGAACCTTGGAAAATTAACTTTAGGAGGCTAAAGTCAGCATTTCTGAATACCCTCCCATGTTTATTCCAAAAATTGTAGTCACTCTGAATCAATTATTGTGAATGATCAGTCTGTGGGTTTTCAGCCAGTTGTAGTAAACCAGGCCCTGTTTGTTTGACTTGACGTATATCTATGTGGGGCTAATGCAGACAGCTAGTTTTGATACAAAATATGTAATTTTGAAGTAAATACAAATATGTTAAAAGGCTGGAGAAGAGACAAGGTTTTTTTAAGGCTGAGGGAACGAGGGACTTTTTCTTCTACTTCATTTCCTCTTCCTTCTTTTCCCATATTGCTGCCTCATTTAGTTATTCCTTAGTTCCCCCCCCTTTTTTTTTTTTTTTTTTTGTTTTTAGGCTGCTATCCTGCACAGCATTTGGAAATGTTTTCAGGTCATCTATAAAGCTCCATTCCTTTGGCATTTCCTATATTATTACAATATATGTATTATTACAATATTTGTATTATTTTTTTTATATATAGAGAGAGAGTTGCCATTACAGTTCCTGTCATGTCATCTCATTTTTTTAACTCATCAGGTGAGGCTGGAGAACAAGACATTTTATCTTTGTGACTGTTGTACATGAGTCCTGCCTTGTGAAGCCAATCCCTCTGCTGACTCCTGTTAGTGTGTTGGTATACATTCTCATTTTATTCCACTTAGTTTTTCTCTTTTTAGTATCTGTCTACTATTAGCAGAATACAGCTCAGCCAAGCAGAGCATACTGAACCTTGCAATGCTTTGCTGTATTTGGCAAGCTCAGTGGGGATATAAGCAGTCTGATACTCATATGAAAGATTTGCCTCCCGCAGGAAAATCCATAGAAACTTAGCCAAATGTTCTCAGAAGCCAGGGAAATAAAGCTGGGATCTTAGAGTGGCTAATTGGATCTTGTGCTATCCCTGTGGTTTTCCAACAACTGAAAAAAAACATCAGAAGCATTTTTGTATGTTTTGGGTTTCCCTGTTGTTCCCCCTCATATCCCTTTCTTGATGTGACGTTTTCTTAAGAAACAGCATCCAGATGGTTTAGGAAAGAGTAATAGCTACTACTTAAGTCTGAGTCTTTCTTTTCCATTTATTGCACATTGAAGGCCTGTCAAGAAAGGATTTATCACTTTAAAAGGTTATGCAAATAGAGATGAAGGAATCATTTCACTTTTGTAGATAGTAAGTGTTAAAAATAATTTGTGGAGATCATAAGGCAAAAGATTCTCAGGAATGATCTAGTGTTGTGTCAGATTTAAAAAAAAAAAAAAAAAGAAAAAAAGGTGAGATGTTCACTGAAATGGAAATCTTCAAAACCTGTTTGGTGAACCGTTCCAGTTGTGCTATCTGTATCCTGCATGCACTTTGCTCTCACTTCCAAGATGCGTTAGTGATGGAGGGGAGGACTGGAAATGGTCCCTCACACTCTGTCCTCTGTCCAGGCAGGGGCTCTTCACTCTTGGGCTGGTATGGCTGGCGCCCGCGCTGCTGCCTGCACATTGCTGGGTGCTTGAGGCTGCTCCTTATGTTTTTAGGAGAGCCAGCCAAGGTCGGTATAGTGCTCCCCATCTCCCTTGAAGTTTCGGGGGGCTGGAAGGTTTAATTTACTTTCTTGGCCCAACCCCAGATTGGTGTGATTGCTCTGTGTGCAGTTTCTTTGGCTTCGTGCTAGTGTAACTCTCAAGTTTGCAGCTGTGCGAGTCCTGCCCTTGCCACCCAAGAGTGTCCTTTCCTCCTGCCCAGTATGCGTTCATTGCCTGTGTTACACCTCTGTTTGCATGGAAAGCTCAAAACCTGTGGCATCTTAGATCCCCACTGAGACAAATTCTGTTCTGTTTTAACGCTTACATGAGCCGTAATGTTACTGTTTATCTTTGTGCAATCAGGACTTAGTTTAAACAAGTCTCTGAATCTTTAGGGCTGTCTACAGTAGTACCTCTAGCAAGATGCTGTAGCAAAGGATACCTAGGACTCTGTAGAATCCCTCATCCAACTGTGCCATTATATTGGATATTTTTGCACTTGCAGAAGGAACTGCAGCTTGAAAAGAGAAATTTAGGGAAAGGCAACTAATAGGAAGGCAGAGGTGGGCAAGGCACTGTTCTAGTGATATCTTATTTAATGAAGGCAGTTTTGTACCTACCTGATGTCTAAGGCTGCCCATAAGGTAGAATTGGATTTGGTAGGCTTTCATGTAAGCAACAGTGCTGATCTGGAGTGTGGCTGCAGTCCTTTGACTGTCCAAGCAGCACTGGTTGTAGTTTCCCCTTTTACAGCAGGGCTGGGCAGTGGAAAGGGATGCTGCATAATGTGCTGAAGCATCCCCAATAAATACCCCAGGGGACGAAGGAAGCCCACTAGGTGCTGTTTAAACATGGGCCTTTGGTATTCAGCTGTGCATGCTTAAATAGCAGCACTTGTCCTCCTTTGCCTGAAGTGATACATCAGTTTGGTGTCTGATTGCTGTGGCAGTTAGGTTCATTGCAGCTGTGGTGCAGGTGTGTGACGTTTTCTCAAATTTTGCTTTTCTCAGATGGAGTTTGCTTTTTTTGTGGATTTTTTTTTTGTTTGTAATTTCTCTGCTATTAAAGTAACCTCATTTTATTGCAGTATGCTAAGCTACAGGATTTTAAAGTTTGTCATTTTTAACAAAGATTTATTGTGTTCCATTTCCTGCAGAAAGGTGCCTGTTTTGTCACTAAATCAAGGGCTGAAATGAAAATGAAAACTGGAGACTCCCACAATGCATAAATCAAAATTACAGTTTCCTTGATGATTGCTTGGACTTCCAATTAATAGAACATTTAAAATGAACATTGATGCCCATGAATAATAGAGTAAAACATGCTAGAATTAGGCAAAAGGAGCATTTGAAGAATATTAATGAGTTTTGAAGCAGCTTGTGGGTGTATGAAATTTCTGTCTAATCGCTTTCTTTAAATGAAAAGTGACGGGTAGGTATTGTGTCACACAGCGATGTCGCTCTGCTCTTAACTGTCCTTCAGTAGGCAGCAATCCTACATTAGGCAAGACCCACCATTCAGGATACAGCCTTATTTCCCTGCAGCTACTAGAAGGACTTGTTGGCTTTCCTCATCCGAGTAGGATGTGATGTGGAAGAGCAGCTGCAACGACTCAGAGTTGACTACCATGGATTCAGGTGTTAAGGTACTAAGATGATGAGCCAGAAAGCTCAGATAGGAGAAGCTTCTGGGTGGTTTTCAGCCTGAGGGAACCCAGATCGGTTTTACTGGAGTGTAGCCTGACTACTGTTACTCCCTTACTAGAGCTGGGCCACCCAGCAGCCCTCAGGAGAGGCTGCTTGTGTACTTAATGGTTAAGGATGTTTATTGGGATGGAGGAGCCAAGATCCAGCTTCTGTCATTTAGAAGATGTCTCTGGCTTTAGCTTATACCTATTACATGATCATGCTATGCATGCTGATTCTAAAACATTTTTATAAAGTTTAGCGCTTTATGAACTACAAGTTAAACTTGATTCTCTAAATAGTTGTGTCTACTAGGATGCAATGAAAATGAAATATTTTTATGAGGATCTTCCTGTTTCACCTAAAGGCTGAAGTGTCCTGTTTATTTACGATGAAATTGAAGAAAAGAGGAATTATTGAAACTGATACTATCTTTTCTGCCTTGTAAGTATAACTTTAAAATTTTGACAGTAATTCAGGAACCTGGATGTAACTAAACATCAGTGAAATTCAGAAGATCACTTCATAGCTGAACTCAAAAACTTTGTGGAGATCCTTGTGTCTTTTTGCTTCCAAAACAAGATAAAGACATAGTGGCCTATCAGTCTTTTAAGACATACTTTTTCTATTTAATTTTCATTGTTTAGTTCTGGAAATCACTGAATCTGAGGTATGAAAATGACATCTTTTTTTTTTTTTTCTCCTCCCTTCCATCAGTTTTGGAAGTATTTTTGCCACGTGTGAGCTTTGCAGTTCACGCAGCCAGGTTTCTCCTGCACACCATGTAGTGTGCAAGGTTGAGAAGGTGACCCCATAGCTTGGACGTTGTCCCTGGGTAGACTCACCTGTGCTCCCTAAATGTAGTGCCACCTAGCTCATACCTCCTCCCTTTCCTGTTGAATCCCTGAGTTTCAAAGCTATCACCTGGTCTCTCACTTGGGCTGATGGAGTTTGGTAAACACAGCTACTCAAGGATTTTCTTCAGACTTCCTTCTTTGGTATGCATTTGTAGATACTGCTCATGAAATGGTGAAAATGAAAAATCCGGAAAGTGAGAGCCAGCATATGGAGCCAGCAAATGAGAATGGGAACAATAAGCTAAATGTTGCTTTGGGGAGGCATAATGTTAAGGATTTGGCTTTTCAGTTTTACAGCCTAGACTGTTTAAAGCTAATTTATACTCTTGGACCCAGTGATGTCTGTCTTCTGTCTGTTTATTGGAAAGATGATCACAGTTTACGTAGATGTTTTCATACAGTTACTGTGTTGGCAAAAAGGAGATAGCATATCTGACCCCCCAAAATCCCTTGGCTCACAGTCACTGTCCATGTTTTTCTAAGGTACATTAAATGATTTATCTTTTTTCTGTGTATTAGAGTATCTCACTTATGTGCAAGATTCCTGGAATCCATCATAAGGCCCTTAATACTCCTAGTGATACAGATATTGTAATGTGATGGGCAAAGGAAAAAGAAAATACCTTTTTCTGGTTCAGGCCTTCTTTATACATTTTCTCTACCATTCCTCAAGTTTTCTCAATCTAAGTAACGTTAATGCTGTTCTCTATTAGTTTTTATGGAAGGTTGTTTGATTTGTCCTACTTTCACTGAAGGAACAAGTAGTCTCCCTTTTTAACAAAGATGTTCTTCCTCCAACAATTTCCAGTACAGAAAGCTAAAAACATACTTTTGTAGGCAAAATCAGAGAGCATCAGCAATTATATTTGGGGGGGGTGGAACCAAAATGAAAGAATTAAAGCAACAGTTGATCAGATTATGGTTTTGTCAAAAAGAAATAAAAAAAGGACAGGTCTAAACTTAAAAAAAAAAAAAAAATTTCCACTTCGCTTTCAAGCACTTTACTGTGCTACTGGTAAAATTGTTCAAATTAATGCCACTGAAATGTATGTTACAATACCATTTTTGAGTAGTCTCTCAAAGTTGCAAAGAGCTTACAGTGTCAAATACTTTTCAAATACTGAAAAGAGAACACAACATTATGCAGATTCTGAAAATAAAATAAATTTTGTTTCCAGTAATGGAACTTAAAGCAACATACAGGTTTCCAGAAGCTTTATTACCAGGTACTTTTATCAGCATAGTGAAGAAGAACGCATAGGTGAAGGGTAGGTTTACAAGTAGTTACCTGCCCTTATGTGTAGAGGGTAATTGGGTCTCACACAATGCTTAGATCTGTTAGTGTGTGCCTCTTTGAGTTTCATTAACTTTGAAAATGTCTTAGCAAGCTTTCAATGAGTCATAACATATGGATCTGCAAGCTGTAATTTAGAAGCAGATATCAATTTAAATCACAGGAGTGTGATTCTAGCCACCACCCCTGCTGATAACACTGAACACCCATGAGAGCAGTGCTTCGCGGGGCTGGCTGCTTGTTAGGAAGTCTTGTGGTGTGGCTGCCTGCAAGCCTGTTAATCTGAAACACTTTGCGTGAAATGGAAGAAAAGTCCTGTTGTAAACACGGTGACTTGAGTCTATCCTCTGTTCATGGGGACAGGTTATCTGCTTGAGGCCATAGGAAACTTTCCACATTAAAAGAGAAGAGATTCAGTCACCAGTGAGAGTGGTTGCAGTTTTTATAGCTATCCACAAGTTGTATTGAAGTTTAGAGCTGGTTTTCATTAGCCTCAGCTCAATGCTGGATGGTTTTTAGAAAGTGAAAATATTAAATATAGTCCCAGAAAAATCTAATTTTCTCTAGTAAATTACCTGGAGCCGCTGTGGGTAAAGTTGATCGGCTTGGCATAAACTCGTCTAAGAAGGTTTGCCCGTGGGTATTGTGGCCAAGGCTGATTTGCCCTAAAGGACACTCTGCTTTTTACAAAAAATAAACAATTCAAATCTACTGGAAAAGAACCCAGATTGTTTATTCTTAGGCTCAAAATGATGGCTTTTCATAAAAATCTGTAGACACTCAATCTGCATATTCAACTAAGACTCACAATACAAGTGAGCAAATGCAAGTCCATATGTTTTGTTGCAAACCCTCAAGGAAAGACAAGAGGGCTCTTCGTTTTGTTCTTCAGCTAGCAGCAATGGCTTTCCCAGGAGTCTGACTCCTTTATACGGGGCTTTCTTCCACAAAGGGTTTGCTGGCCTTGCGACAGTGGTGAGGCTCCTTCTTCCTGCCCAACAGCCCATGTGAAATTCTGAGGACTTTTCATAATCTTTTACGCCTTTTTGGTCTTACTATCGCTCTCCTCATTTCATTCGCAGAATATGGGCTGCTCTTCTAGGAGCTAATTATTGGACAGGATCTCTGTGGACAGGATCTAATAGATACCTGAGGAGGACTTGCTCTTTTTACACTCTCTAATGGGCAGCATTGCCAATTGTAAGGTTTTCTGCAAAGACTTCAACTTCTATGATGTTTCTCTTGTTCTTTGCATTTTGGTGGCTGTTCTTTCTTCTCCCCCCTCCAAAACAGGAGCCATGTTACTTCCAAAATTGTTTCTGGGTATCAGGAAATCAAACATCTCATTATAAAGCTTGTAACTATATACCCGGGTGTATAACTGTACTAGAAAGAATGCCACGCTGTGCTATGTAACAAACCTTTCCTATCTTTACTTTTAGTATCTGGTGTTTCAGGGATCTTGAATCAAGAGCTGGAAAGGCTCCCATTGTCTGCAGTCAACTTTTAACCAAGCCCAGTATGGTGCAGTTACTGCTGTTAGCAGATCAGTATTTTGCAAAAAATAACAACAGTGGCATCTGTAGAAGTTGTGAAACTGGGCGCAGCCATCCATAAACAAGTGCAGCCTACCTGCCATAGATGTAACGAGCTCGGAATGGTTTCTGCCTGTTCCATCTGCTTATTCAGTAGCTCAGGCTTTGAAATAAAATGACACATCTTTAGTAGGCTGGGCACCAGATGACAATAAAAATTGAATCTACTATCTGAAATAAGCTTGATTTTGTTTTTTCATTAGCCACTTACATGCAGTAAATAGATTTGGTTTTTTTTTTCCCTTGTACAATCCCAGAAAAATAGTTTTGATACTGTATGTTCAATACAAATCATTTGCATTTCATGCTGTCCTAACACTACTGTATTCTCCTTTACTTTATCCTTATTGTTCTTTTAAAATTGATGCATCTGCTTCATATAGCCCTTATTTAATGCCTGACGTACTCTTCGATTGCAAGCTATTGCTGTGGCATGTTTGCAAAGGATTAGTTTTTAACTGAATACTTAAATCAATTTCATAAGTATCTTGGAAATAAAAAGCAAATCACAGATCATAGATAAATTGGTTCCCACATGACTCTGTTAAGGATTTTGATGAAAACATTGCTTACTTTGTCATTCACTGGAAAAAATATTAACAAAAATAATTAATGCCGGTGTCAGCTCTTGATTTTCCTCAAAATTGAGGTTACCTTCCCTTGGTCTTGATCTTGTATATGCTTACCTATAGGAGAATAGTGCCAGTGCAAGAAGACATACAGTTAAATTTGGATGCATAAATCTTCACACCATCCAGGCTGAAGCTGTATTCTGCTGGTGGCTGAGCATTCACTCTAAGGGCTCAGGAATGCACGGCATTGGCCAGTGGTCAGAAGTTGAGCTGTTTCCACAAGAAGCAGCTGCTGGAGCTGGACCTGCTCAGCCTCAAAGCAGTAGTGATATTAAACTGTTAATGTAACACAGGCAAAAAGGTGGATCACCAAACATCAGAAAGTAAAAGTTCCAGCAAGAGTATTAACATTGTCTCACTGTACGTACTGCATATTTTACAGTATTTGTTAAATGGTGTAAAATGTAGTACAATATTAAGCTGTATAATTAATGAGAAAAGCAAGATGAAAAATGTTAAATATAATAGGTCTGAATTAATATTGCTAGTAGAACAGTTATTTAAAAGTTTACTGACATTTCTGACTTACAATGAAATTGTATTAACACTTCCTTTTCTATTTAACTCCTAATCAGTAAAAAAACCAAACCCACCCAAGTGTTGTTGATACTGTATTTGAGTAGAACACTGGAAGAAGAAACAACATGCAACCTCACTCCTTTTTAATTAACTTACATGTTTATGTCTGATACAAGTTCTCAAACTACCATATAATGATCCAAGCATTTGAAAGACATGAAACGCTTACGGTGACTTAGCTCTTTACATTATCCTGAATAGTTAGGGCAGTAATCAGATCATTTCAGATGGTTTGACTATTTGAACTACCATGTGGAGATGCTGGTCTTTGATGCAGTCACTTCTCTTTTTGCAGGGCGGGTCCAGAGGATGGATCCATGACCCTGTGTTGTCGAGTGGTGCTGGCAACAGCAAGACTCAGGGTGCGGTGGCAGGGGAATATGTCTGGATGCTTCCTAGTTCTCATTCAGTCACACAAGCCTGTAGCAAGATTAACGGGTTTGGCTTTGAGGAGAAACCTTCAGCGTGCCAAGCTCTGGAAGTCAGAAGATTTACAGTTTGAAAATAAGGTTATAGTTTGTTTAGCAAGTATTAAAAGCTTGAAAAAGCCCCCACCTCTTAACTGTAACTGGAGAGAGAGTTTCTCTCTCCAAATTTTCAAATAAATAATACAACTCTGAGCAGAAACCAACTATGGATATTTTAAATCTGAACAGATTTATTTTTGAAATTACCGATACATGAGTAGGAGCACCTAATGGAAATTGCTTTGTAAATGTCATGCCTACTGAAAGTAATAGTGAAAGTCTGACTTGCATTTTATTCCAATTGTTCTGATGAAATTGAAAGAGACAAAGATTAGCGATAAACCCGCTGGAACAGAAAACTTCCATTCTCACGGTACATCGGAAGAAATAATTCAGAATTCACACTTTTGTCTGGGTGGACAGAGATGGTGGGACTGTTACCTGTTAAGTTATAGGACACTTGCATTCCTCAAACTTTAAACTAGTAAACGTTCAGAAATTGCTTTACATAAGCCACAACATACACATTTTTAACCCTAGCCCATTCCCCAAAGGTATATCTTTTTGGTCAGCTGGGGTCAGCTGTCCCAGCTGTGTCCCCTCCCAACTTCTTGTGCACCCCCAGCCTGCTCGCTGGTGGGGTGGTGTGAGAAGCAGAAAGGCCTTGACTCTGTGTAAGTGCTGCTCAGCAATAATGAAAGCATCCCTGTATTATCAACACTGTTTTGATCACAAATCCAAAACACTGCCACATACAAGCTACTATGAAAAAAATTAACTCTATCCCAGCCAAAAACAGTACAGTGTATAAATGCAGTTTCTGTCACATGCCTGACAAAATCAGCCAAGCTGCTGGAATGCGCAGGAAAGCAGTGATGGAAATAGAGATTATCTGCTAAAACTGATGCATCATGATGGAGGAATTCCAGTGACAACTTAGAAGTGTGCTTTTGACTATTTTCATATAAATTACTCTTTTTGTCTGTGAAATAGGGAAAGTGGTGTAGTGATTTAAAAAAAGAAAAAAAAAAAAAAAGAGTAGAAATCAAGGTTCTGATCCTGCTAAGACTTTCTCAAACACTTATTTTTATATAGTGTGTATATTTCTGCTACTATCTTAAAGGAATAAAAAAAAGTCCAATGAAAATCTTTCCTATATCAAGAAAATGTCAAGTTTCTATGGTGAAACACTTGGGATCAGTCAACATCCACTGTTAACATTGCATAGGGTTGGTATCCAACTCATAATGTTGCTCCTTCCTAAGTTTTGAAAATCTTTTTGGTAATTTATCATCTTCATAACAGTGTTTCCTGTAGACTGAGCTAGAAATAGATAAGCACGTAAATTGAATAATGTCTTTGCAATGTATTCTTTCCATTAGTGAACCTGATGCAGAATTATTTTTCAGGTTAAGAGCAGTACAGTGCTAAAGCAAATGATACCGCTTGTCCTTGTCTTGAGATTTGTCATTCTCATTCTAAGCAGCAGAGCAGTTCCAGTTTTGGCCTCCTCCAGGCAAGAAATTTCTCCCTCTGCCTTCTCATTCTCAGGGCCCGTACATTACCAAGTAATTTTTTCATATATTGCATTCTAAGGTAGTACCAATTTTTCTTTGCCTAAAAGCACATACTCTGCTGGTGGCAGATACTGCATGGCCTTATTAACTCCTGACTCCCACTGGCTAGGCATTTAAAATAACTTTTTTGAGAAGCTCTATCTTCTTGAAGGCCACAAGTACAACTTAGCTGATTTTTTTTTTTTCGCCTGATTGCTGTATTGAGACTCCTTACCTATTTATCAAAATTTTTTTGACTGATTACTTTCAGAGAAGCATCCATAAAATGCCAAGTGTGATGGAAGTTGGCAAAGATAACTGGCGCTGTGTCGGGGCCCGTGCAGAGCTGTTCAGCGTGAGGTGTCACAGAAATGGATTAATGCAGCTCGTTTGTTGGGGTGGTTCAGCCAAACAGGTGTGTGATGGATTGATGGCTCCTCAGGAATCAAATTACTGATACACGCAGAGCCTTGCGACTGTTCTTGCCACCCATGTTGTCAGCTGGAGGAAAAAATATTTCAGTGTAGTGCTTTGATGGAAAACCTACACAGGAATCGCTGTTCAGATTGCTACCCAGGAAGGTAGCTAAAAGTCAGGACAAATCTTCATGAAAGTAATACATGGGCATTGAAGCAAGAATTTTCATGTGATGTGAGGATACTTGAAGACATGTCCTCTATAAGGTTTAAAATATTCATTTATTTGTTTGCCTGCCTTCCTTCTTGGGTCACCTTCTTCCCTCTCTCACTCCCCAGTCTTCCTTGAATTTAAAATTGGTGAAGCTGTGATTTATGTTTCCATGAAAATCGTGGATGATACATTCATGTCTCCCCTGGAGTCGGCCAGCAGACTATTCAGCTGTCTGCAGACTGCCGAACTGCATTAGATCCCAGGATCTCAGTACATCTGGCTCCTTTGACTAAATGAGAATTCAGGTACTTTTAAAATGAAATTTCAGAGACTGTAAGCAAATTTTAGTAGTAAACTAATTTTCTCAGGACTGGGAGAAATACTGACTCTGTGCGCAGCTTTTCTACCACGGCTGGTTGTCCACATCTTGCAAGACTCAAACTGATAACACCTTATTGACCTAAGAGTTCAAACTTGCTTGGGGGTGATAAGAAAGAAGATGGAAGATGGTGTTGGTGAGCCTTGTGGGTGGGGGTACCTGCCTTGGGCATAGGATGATGGGTTTTCATTATATTCTGTTAAAAGGATGCACAAGAGAGTCAACAGACACTAGTAGGTTTGCTGATAAACTAGATCATTTTGCCTACCAAATTTTCACTACTGACATGTGTTTCCCATTTTTCTGTGCCATAAATTTCTGTCCGCTATGCAAGACAATGCCTTCTGGTGCTTTATGGTGCTTTAGACTAGTTTTTCATGAGTTCCTGGAGCTCTCATGTTAAAATCTCAAGGTGACCCATTAGCAAGTGGTCAGGTAGCCCAACTGAAAGCCTGACAATTGATTCTGATATTTTTGAAGGTACGAATAAAAAGCTTTCAAATGCTTCTAAAATTTCTAAATGTTCTAAACATTCTTAAGCAGGTTGTTTTCTATCTGAGTTAGTGTCCTGTCTGACATTAACAAATTCACCACAGCATCACCCTGTTGACCCAGGCTTTGCATGCCTTTATTGAGCTACAGAAGTGGCTCATGCTCCTGTATAGGTCAAAAGCAAATTTCTAGGTCCCTCTTGCAAAGAGCAATGATACTGGATAAGTTGAGAGCTTTCACTTCATTATGTCCTTGAAAGCTCCTGAATTCAGTGGCACAAAAATATCAAAATTGCAGTTTCACAGAGATGTTTATCCTACACTTGGTTTCTCTAGGCTGCAGTGGACTAATTCTGTCTATCTTGTGTTTAGAGGGTGGGGCTGTAAAAGATTGACCAAAGTTCTTGAATGATGTATTTTTCTTTTTTCCTTTTTATTTTCTATATTCAGTGCTTTCATGTTAGAGTGTCTGGAGGCTGTTGCTCTCTGTCTTAGCTCTATGAAGCTCAGTTCTGCAGCCAGCCTTGTACACTGCAGAAATGTGGGAGAAGCTGTGTAGTCGAGGTCTCTGGAAGCAGAGCCAGAAGCCTCCTCACGCACCGCATCTACAGAAGAGCCAGACTCTGTGTTTGTGTGTTGTTTTCTGCCTTCTATTCCCTTTTTATATTTCTTCTAGAACGTGCTATTAAGCACCTTTAGCTTTGTGTCGTGGTTTACCCCCAGCCAGTAACTAAGCCCCACACGGCTGCTTGCTCACTCGCCCCACAGTGGGATCAGGGAGAAAATCCGGAAGAGTAGAAGTGAGAAAACTCATGGGTTAAGATAAAGACAGTTTAGCAAGTAAAGCAAAAGCTGCACACACAAGCAAAGCAAACCAAGGAATTCATTCACTCCTTCCTATCAGCAGGCAGGTGTTCAGCCATCTCCAGGAAAGCAGGGCTCCCTCACACGTAACGGTTACTTGGGAAGACAAAACACTATCACTCCAAATGTCCTCACTTCCTTCTTCTTCCCCCAGCTTTATATGCTGAGCATGATGTCATATGGTGTGCACTATCCCTGTGGTCAGCTGGGGTCAACTGTCCCAGCTGTGTCCCCTCCCAACTTCTTGTGCACCCCCAGCCTGCTCGCTGGTGGGATGGTGTGAGAAGCAGAAAAGGCCTTGACTCTGTGTAAGCACTGCTCAGCAGTAACAAAAACATCCCTGTGTTATCAACACTGCTTCCAGCACAGATCGAAAACATAGCCCCATACTAGCTACTATGAAGAAAATTAACTCTATCCCAGCCAAAACCTGCACACTTTGCTAAATATTGGAATTGCTGGCGATGAATGGCTGCTCTTAAGTAGGTGTGATAATGTTTGTTGATCTGTAGCAATAAACTGTTTTCCTTATAGCTTTCTGATATAGGTGATCACTTTTAAGCTGGGCGTTCTTTACTGAATTTACTGTTTACTCTTTGCACTGCCACATGTGCAGGACAGGGTCTGTGCTGCTTGTTCCTGACAGGGATGCAGTAATTACAGACAGCAGAGGATGAAAAGGGCTCTTTATAGGCTAACCTGACTGGCCTAAAAACTGTGCACCAGCAGCATGTTATTGGTGGATTAAATGTCAGGTACCTGACTTTAGAACTGACTCCTGCTGTGTTTTGATGAATGCTTGTACTTTCCCAGTGCACAATAAAAGAGTGCCTGGAGTACACCAGTGCTTTAAAAACTAATACTTGAAACAGTCTGCAGTATCATGAGACTTTTGTCATCTTTCCAATATAGCCCACCTCACCTGAAAATATTCCTGCCTTAGAGCAGATTCTTAACATATGTAAGAAATTAGCTTGAGCTCTGCAAAAATGAGCCATGTGTTCACTGCACAGAACAAGAACATTTGCAGTAAAAACAAGTTATGAGAATAAATAGCTTCAGCCATCTCTTGAACACAGTGACTTTGTAGTAATTTTCATATAAGCAGTGGCAAAGAAAATTTTCAAAGTACAGTCTTCCGAGATGTGAGTGTAAGCCATAGAGGACAGATCCAAGGTGTAGGATTGAGATTTTGATTATTTTTTTTCCTTTTTCCCTTCTTTTTTTTTTTTTTTTTCCAAATGTTCCAGATACTACTACTCAAATAAAGTGGATCCACCAGGAAATTTGTTTCTCCCTTTCCAGTAGGAGAAGGGCTCTGATGGTTGGTGTGCACTCCAACCCCAAAGATCCCTTGATTTCTCCCCTCCTTCCCACTGACATATGTATTTTTCCACTGCAGAGAAATAATAATGTGCTTGCATAATTTCTCATACACAGATGAGAACATAAATCACAAGGTTCACTGTTATTCCATGCTTGATGTTGTAAACTTTTATCAGTCTGCAGTGCAGACACTGTAATTGCAAAGACATAAAATTACATCAGTTTTCCAAGCACCTTCTTGGAAAAAATGTGCATCCTGGACTTGTTCGTACTGTATTTCCATTAGATTGATTAGAAAAGCCACAGGGAGAGGTTATAATGCGCCAGTGACATTTTCACTCTTCTCACTAGTGCCTCTTGTGGAGAATTAGTATCAGTGACTGATCTTGCTCTGCCCTGTGCCTTGCTTTGTTGTGGATGTGTGATGAGCTTTTAGGTCTCTTACAGCCGGACAGTACGGGAAGGAGGATTTTCCAAGGTAGGCAGCACCTAAACAGGCTTATAGGCATAACCTGTAACCCTGTTATTGATACAGATACTTTAAACTCGATGTGTAAATTGTGGGCTCAAATCAGCACAGCTGAGCATTTTGTCACCGGGTTCTTCTCACCTATGTGTAGCTGCTCTTGCACCAGTTTACGTCTGCAGCTTACTAGTGGCCCAGAGTAGTGAGTGAAAAATATGTCTGTGAGAGAGACCACGCTTTTCAAAATGAGACTTCTCAGTTGTCTTAAGAGGTTGGTGAGGAAGGTATTTGGTATATTTTTCTAATGCTATCAATGTATGTCACTTCATTGCTTGAATTAAATAAAGCTGCGACCAAATACATACCCGTAGGCACACAAAGATTCAGGTTTGGGGTTTTTTGTTGGGTAGGTTTTAAAGGAGTTTGAGTGCATTCATTTAAAATGCTGTGAAGCAGCTAATTATTTTACAGACTATTACCTAATGAATTAGTATGCCTATTTCTTTCTGTGATTGTATCATTAATGACTGCATACTATTAGCAAATTATGGAGTCCAGTTAACAAATGCATTTACATATTAGACACCTGACCATATAAATTTACATTTGTTCATTATTTGATTTTACTGAGGTTTTGCGTATCTAGATGTACACATCACATTGCTAAAATCAGTGAGGCATTACACACATTTAATGAGGAAGAGCGTTAACAACTCTGCTATGACACATCTCTCAGGTCAGCATCATCCTCCAGAGTCTTATAAAAGAACAAGTGAAGGAAGAATAAATTTGACCATCTTTAAAAGCTAGGAATGTAAAACAAATGGCAAGTTCATCATATTAATTAATTCATTTTTCTTTGCATAGCCTGTATAGCTTCCATCTATGAATGTGCCCTGAAAGAATAATGTTTGTCTGTTGGTTTAGATTCTTTGGGATTTTTGGAATAAAAGAAGGATTAACTTGATAACTTTAAGAAGAGCTGCTCAATGCATGCTGTTATCACTTTCAGAAATATTTTTGCCATGCCCTTCTAATAATCTTTGGATGATTGTCTAATATGCCAGTCTCTAACAGCTGCAGAAATACTGTGTGACAGGTTTGCCAGGTGATAGATACCTTACAGTTGCTCTACGCATTGGGGCAGATTGTGGGCTCATGTAATTCAGTACCACTCCACTGAAATCTTTGCTATTGTATGAGCTTTTGGGGTTTTTTTACATATTATGGTTCATGACAATTCTAATTGATATTACTGATTAGTTTCAATTTTAAGATCTTATTTTAAGTTGGTTTTAACTACTAGGCTGTAGCTTTTGACCACGTGGGCTGAAGTGTTCCCATCTGACCGCCCTTGGGAGAGGAACGCCTGCTTGCCTTACTTCTACAAAAGCCATTCAGCTACATCTTAGAATAGATTTAGGAAAAAAAATATTACTTTACGGTTATTAAAAATTCTTGTAATTCTAAGGTCTGGACTAGAGACTTGAACCTTGGCAAGGATATCACACACACAAATTTTTTTAAAGTAATACTCTATGAATAATCTCTTTTTTTGTCAATTAGCTTAGCCAACTGGAAAATAAAATTCAGGTCAGCTACAGAATAATATTTTATTTCCTCACCAAACTGGAAAAGAAAATGGCTTTGGATAAATGTTTAGTTTAACCTGACATGCTTTACCTGTCATTTTTTTAATGTTGAAAAGAATAGTAAGATTTTTTTTTTTTTACAGATGCCTTTAACTTTCTTGACAAGCCCTTACAAACTTAGCAAGTATTCATTGCTCAGACACGTTCGCCGTGTTGCCTTTTGCAGGTAGCGCTGAGCAGACGCCATGGCGTGGTGTCTGGCAGGCTCACTTGTGAGTAACAGGTGGGCTCTTCTTTCTGTAGATCTCCAAATCTGCAACACACATGGCTTATTTTTTAAAGCTTCTAAAAATGACAAGCAGTATAGGACTTTTCCTCCTACATTTTTATAAGATGCTAATGTTTCCACGGTCCAGGTGGCAGCACCGCTGTCCAAAGACTCCTGAATTGTTATGTGTGGCTCATACTCCTGGCTCAGTTTAAAAGGAAAGTGCACTGTTAAACGCAATAGCAACAACTTCTTCAACTGTCTGGATGATGCAGAGCAGCATCACGGAGCAGTATCCCAGCTAATGCCTGTAGGCTTGCGTACAGCACGGTGCAGGCAGCCACAGGCAGGTGCCAGGCAGTGCAGGGGCATCAGCAGCGCTGCCCACCCAAGGCAGAGTTGTGCTCCGCTGCCAAGGCTCCAGCCTCTATTTTGGGTGCTCTGTCAGGTCCAGCCTTGTTTTCTCTGTGCTTTGTTTCTGCACTGTAGCGATAGCTGTTGATGTACCATTTGCTATGGACACATGGAGCAGTGGCAGCCTCGCCTCTGCGTCGGATTTGGCAAAATATACCTTGCCAAAGTCCTGCTGACTAGTAAAATTGTGTCATTTCTGATTAAAACAACACATATTGGAGCACTGGCAAAGAACACACTGGTGTTTGTATTCTTTGTAGGCACTGAAGGTGATCCAGGGTATTACAAACCAGTATGCCCTATCTTAGTACCCGGCAAACTGATTAAACTGAAAGAGAAAACAAACTACTGCTGTCAAACAGCTGGAAAATCATGATAAGATGAGGTCAAAATAGGATGACTTCTGCAAAGGCAGCCTGTGCTTCACTAGTTAATCTTCTTGAATTGTTTTAATGTAGCAATAGAGGAGCAAATAAAGGGAAATGGCTGGTACAGTTTATGAAAATAAGGGAAGGTCAATGAAGCATAGAGCTATTGTAGAGAGCAGAACAAAAAGGAGTGCAGGCAATTATACCAGCAGTGATAAGACTGTAATGTCTTTGATGCAGAACAGCAACTACCTTGCCCGAAATCTGGTTAAGACTTTAAGGTTCTTCCTTATCCATTATTAATAGTGGTTGTAGTACAAAAAACCCCTTTGAAAACCGTAAGAGGAAGCCTATTTAAAGAAAAATTCTGAACAATTTTGAAGAAAAGTATGCAGAAGTTCAGAGTGAAATTTACTTTAGTATTTTTTAAAGGTTGCATGGAAATGTTTTCCATACTATGACTAGCTTTGATAAGATATACCCATGAAAGAATAAAAAGATACAGAACACATGAAGGATGCCTGTACTTGAGATAAATTTTGAATCTGTGAATTTGTCCAAGAGTGGGACTTAGATGCTCTTGGTCTGGTCGTTATAAGGAATTTGTGTCGTTAACTGTTGTCCTTTCTAGTGTGATCCTAAAAGACAATGTAGCAAAGACTTACTGTAGCCACCGGAAAGTCATGTTTTCACTTGAAAAGCCTGTGAAAAGTTACAGAGCTGCTGTTGGGTTTCTCTTCACCTGATTAATTCATTTAACCGGATCTCAGCTGCTCTAGGCTCTTGCTGATGGGAAGTGTGAGGCCAAAGGAGGCCACTGCTGCCAGTGTCAGCGCTGGTGGTATTCAGGGAGGCACTCCCATGGCGTCTGCTTCTCAGGTGAAGAGGTGCTCAGCCCAGAAGGGCTATAAGATGTAAACTCATGCAATGGCAAACCATTGTACTTTGCCGGGTTTTCTCTTTGTGATAGCCCAAATTTGATTTTGAGTCAGGTGTACCTTCCAGAAAGATGCCCAGCTTTGGCTTGAAGATGGCAGAGATGGAAAATGTACCACTTTTCTCAGCTGTTTGCCCCAGCAGCTAGGTTTTGCACCTTCTTTCCAGTATCAATCAACCTAGCTTTTCTCCACACTTTATCAACTTAATTAAAGAATATTTTTGCCAGGCAATAGTCTCTCTTTATAAAGGTATTTATAGACTGTAATCAAGTTTTTTAAACTAAACCAATTACACTTTCACAACGAGGTATTTTCCAAGATCTGTAGCCTTTTTACTGTTTTTTTTTTGTATAGCCTTTTCCATGTTTTCTGTGTCTTTGGAGAAGATGTGTAACAGAAGGATGCACAGCATTCCAGCACTGGTCACAGCAGTGCCTCTCACAGAAACAAATTCACCTTTCCCCTCCCGTGCTTAGCCCTGGTTCTGGTTTCTCTCTTCTTATCTCCTGTTTGGTTTTTTTATTTAGCACTTGAGTAACTTGGGTACCTACTATTTCTGCATTTATACCTGCCAACCATTTTCTTTTCATCCCAGAGGATCCATTAATTAAAAGACTATGATTACATGGTTGTAGTTCTGGATTAGATTTGGAAAGGAAAGGATTAATACTCTATGTAAGTGTATGTGTGCAAGAGCACTGGATTACAAAGTATCTTATTAAATAGAATATACCTTTACAAAGGTTTATTTAAAAAGCTAATTTAGCTTTTTACATGCTGAATGTTATTTTAACATAGCAAAAATTCTTTGGCTGAAAAGGCCCTAAAGCTGCCATCTAAGCACTCTAAGATTTATATACACCATGAGGTTGTATGCAGCTCCTCTGCATGAAGGAAGTTAAGTTTTGATGGATATATCATATTCTTTCTATACCTCAACTAAATTACAAAGCTAAACTGAAATCCAAAGTCATATTTTGGTTTGTAAAATGACAGGGAAGATTGTCCAATGCAACTTTGCCTCTATGCAATGTGTACTAAATGACGTATTATCTGTCTGAAGGAAGATACATTGATCATACTGTTATTGTTGGAAATTTAGAATTTTTGTACACCTGCAGAAAAAGATCTTCCAAATACTCTGGGGTTCCCCTTCCCCTCATCCTTGCTGCTAACTTTGTTTATACCGAATGTTTTGCATTTGGTAAATCTCCCTACAGCTTACTGGTTTGAATTACATCCTAGTACTGAGCCAATTTTTCCCCCTAGTAACTTCAGCTGCAGCACCATGATGCAAATAACGTCACAGCATTGCTGGTATGCAAAGGCAGCCTAGTGTCCTGTTTGATCCCTTCAGGATGAAACAGATATCCCCCAGCTCCCTGGGACCGATGGGTGGAGTTGATTCACTTTCATCTGCAGCCAAGACTCTTTTCCCTCTTTCTCACTTGCTAGAGCTGGCAGCTGTTGAAGTTTTGGCTTTTACTCAGAAATGGTGTGGTACAAAGGTGAGATACAGATGTGTTATGCTCTGTTTTCCCTTTTGGTTTGCCTGGCTGCCACCACTTGAGAATTTGTGTGCACTCATTACAGGCGTAACATGATGATGGAGGAGTACTCCCTGGTGAACAAAGGTAAGATTTCACTCTAAAGAAGATCTTAAAATGTGACAAATTCATTTTGACGTCTCGTCATGGGATTGTTATTCCTTCAGAAGCACGATCATGCTGTACAAGCGTAGACATCTTTCTATTGCTGCTACAGTCAAGTGTTACAATTTTGATTTTACAAGTTTGAAAATGAACTTACTCAAAGGCTTTCAGTTAAAACCCCATTTCTGATATAAAACCATTGTGTTCTGGCTGAGGACTGTATCTGATCACAATAATATTTGGTTCATTATTCTCTAATCTGCATTTTGTAAACTGGTTGTGTTCCTGTGACAGTGATGTATGGTCCATGGCACGTAACTGAAGTTAACATTTATACTGACCTTTGTGATTTAAGTACAGTTAATCTCTTTATTAATGCTTATTAGTAGTCTGCATGATCATGTTTTCATTTCTAGTTGACAGAGAAAGAACGTTTAGTTAATTGAAAGCAAGAATGCGTCTTTTTACCCTGATTACAACTATTTGCAACAATGACTGTTGTTTTTTATAATTCATAACAACAAGAAATGATGGAGAAAAAAGCTATATACAGCATTTTAAACAATTAGCATAATTACCTTAATGCACGGAACTCTCTTCTGCAACTTCATGGGTTAATATCACTGAAAAACAAGCCAGGTCGCCTTACTCTGCTCTGGACAATATCCCTGTGTGTGAACAAAATAGCACCAGATCTTCAAGTCTTTACTCAGTCCTCAATCGATCATGAAGACCTTGGGATTTTTCCTTGGCCTTTTCAGTGCAGACTGTATGTTCAAAGTCCACCTGCCACGACTGTTTCTGTTTGAAGCAGTTCCCCCCACCCCATGTTAAGAAGTGGTGTGGAGTGTTTTGGCAAAGCTGCTGACTCAATTAAGAAATGCTGTCAGTCTTGCCTTTCTTTTTGAAGAGACAAATTGGTACTTATAAAGCTGGGAGCAAACCCAATGTAACGTGTTACTGAATGTTAGATTTTCCATCTGAAGATTTATTAAGCGTTCAGAAGCGTTTTGCTTTGGTTCTGAGTATTAAAGGGATAATTGTATTTCTGAAGTTGTCTGCATTTGAGCTACAAATCACCAAGTGTTTTAATTCAGGCCAGGTAATTGTGTCGCTTTGATTGATTGCATATTTAAGGCAAAAGAGCAGTTTTTAATCCAGGTTGAACATTTTAGTCAGTTCGCTCTTGATTAAAAGTGCCTTGTGGTGACATATTGTCAGAAAGAGTTTTTTTCACAGTCTTCTTTGGCTAGTAAGATATCACAAAGTAATAACACTCCAATGTTTTGCCTGCTTCTCTCTGCAGGAAATGTATCATGAAAATTGCATGCCCTTCTAACGTGGTCCAAAGGGAAAGCTAGAGATGTGTGTGTATATATGTTCCTTCTAGGAGGAGTATGTTTGCATATACTTTGAATGGAAACTTCCCTGCCAACCCATCACTTGAGAGTCCCAGGCTGTGCCAATGGAGGGTGTTGCTACCACCGAATTCACCGGGTCTTGTTTTTGGTGCAAGTTTTCTCCTTCTTGAAGCAATTAATTCTTTTGTCTCCCATATTAATCTGGATGTGTGCACTCTCTTTCCTGACTGCTCTGTAATGCACGATTGTAATTAGACGCTGGCTTTGGCTGGGGAAGTTGCGTCATCAGGAGAAAGGAGCATGAGATTTCTTAGTTGCTTTCTTAAACTCATGGAGTCAGAGCATCACAAATCCTGCTGTTAGCATGGGAAGGCCCAAGTGCTACTCTTGTCATTTGCAGAGCTTGAGACATTGGTGTTTCACATCACGGGCAGTTGTTTAACAGACGCAAGGCTATAGTGGGTGTATGAGTGAAAGTGAGAGTCGTTGCAGCGGATATGGGGCAGACCGAATGAACGAGTAACTGCAAGCCCAGCTGGAGCCAGGCTCAGCGGTGGGTAGGAGAAGCTGGGAAGAGAACTGAACGAACAACCACTACGTGAAAAATGCCCCGTTTGGGAAAAGGGAGCAGTGTGAACAAATGCTGATGTTAAAAATAAATCATTAGAGCAGGCAGTCTTAGGGAGATGCGGATGACCCAGCAAAGATGGAGGGACTGAACCTCCGCCACGTGAATAATATGTTGTGCTGTTGTAACTGGTGTAGCCAATGTGCCAGGCTGCAATGGGAAGGAGTTTTAAGAAGCTTTAATTTAACAGCTGTTGCCAGGAATGGAAATTGAGTGATAAATATCTGTGGCCAGTCTCCTAGTGTTTTCAAATGATGCTTTTTGGCCAATGATCTGTGCAGGACTCCTATTCCTGACTTCAACAGACTGATTATCCAGAAGTGTTTCCGTACCAATACGGAGTGGTGGCGGTGCTTCAGCTGCACTGTTGTAGTTCAAATGATGGGCCCACTAGCATAGAAGAGATGAAAGCAACTGATGGGTGCAGCTGGCCAGTGATACAGAAGTTAGCCTTCAGGCTTTGAACATGGTGTTGATCAGCAGAAAGATAGCAGTGTTATGTAGGAGAAAGGTGCAAGAAGAATAGAGCCCAAGATCTCATGACTTACAGTCTAGAGTCTGATAGCCTTTCTGTCAATAGCTAGGGAGAAACAATTTCATGTCTCTGCCTCAGGTTCTCCAGACATAGAGTGGAGATGTGAAAAATATTTTGTGTGATGAGGCAGAGTATGAGAAGTCCTCCTGCGGAGAGGAGTTCCATGCTGGTGTTTGTTCTTTGCATGGATCTTTTGAAATTTTGAGGCAGTGATAGCAAATGTTCAACTGGATACTCCTCTGGCATGTGGAGTTAAGTGGTAGACCTTTAATAAATTGTATTGGGTCTGGCAGAAATGGAGTTAATCTTCCCCATAGCAGCCCTCATAGTGCTGTGCTGTGTTGGTAGCTAGAAAGATGTTGATAACACACCAGTGTTTTGGCTGCTGCTGAGCAGTGCTCGCACAGCATCACGGCTGTCTCTGCAACATTTCCCCTCTTCATGAGTAGGCTGGGAGTGGGCAAGATCTTGGGAGGGGACACAGCCAGGACAGCTGACCCAAACTGACCAAAGGGTTATTCTGTACCATAGGACATCATCTCAGCAATAAAAGTTAAAAGAAAGGAGGAGGAAGGGGGGCATTTGTTATTTATGTTTGTCTTCTGGAGCAACCGCTACATGTACCGAAGCACTGCTTCCCAGGAAGTGGCTGGACATCGCCTGCTGATGGGAAGTAGAGAATAAAATCTTATTGTTTTCTTTTTTTGCTTCCATGTGCAGCCTTTGCTTTTGCTTTTTTAATTAAATTGCCTTTATCCTCAACCATGAGGGTTTTTCTCATCTCATTTTCTCCCCACCTGTCCTGCTGAGGAGGGGAGTGGTAGAGCAGCTTGGTGGCACCTGGTGTCCAGCCAAGGTCAACCCACCACATAAATATATTAGATATTAGTTTGGTCATAAACATGCTCCTCTTGTGCCATGAACCGTACCTACTAACCAAGAGTTGAGTGTTCAGTGGAGATTAAATAGCACTTCTTGTCATTATTCAAGAAGTTGGATATTTCATGTCTTCCCATTGCTGGAGTTAATTTTATTTCATACATATGGATTTAGCAATAATGTGGTAATTGCATTTTCTGGTGATTAACATTGCCCCGGTGTAAAATATAAGAGCCACAGCCTCCAAGAGCACTGTCTTCCAAAGTCATCCTATCACATGGCCCATTGGCAGAGGCAAATGAAGTTAAGTAATTTAATTAGCTACGATTAGCATTTAAAGCTGTCTACCCAGAAACCAATAAAGAGGTTCACAATTCATCCTGTATTATTTCACATAAGGCTTTAACAGTATTTGGTGAAGGCAGTCTAGTTCAGGGAAGTGGTAATTCAGTCTGTCCTTCTCTGAATTCCTGGTTTAAACCAGTAATGAGCCAAGATGGTTGTCATTAGGTACCTGTTAAACGTCTGGTGGTGAGTGAGTAGGTGACAGCAGCCCAGTTCCTCCAGGACAGCTGTATAAATGACAAAAAGCATCGTCACATCTGTCGCTGAGCTGCCACCTGGGTTGGCAGGAGCAGTGTTCGTCCTGGCCGGCACAGTGCCTCTGGCTGGCATCAAACGGTGCCGGGAGAAGGTGTGGGAAAGGCTGCTTTTCTCCAGCTCCCCTTGTCTGGGCTGCAGTTAAACACAAGTCTGGTTCTCAGAATTGCAAATTTGGCTTCTTCAGAACCACTTAATTCACTTAGGAAAGCAAACGCCCCCCATCCCACCCCCTGCCGCAACTTTTAAGGACGTGCCAGTTGGGCACGCAGCAAAAGCCATTTACAGTTGGAATAAAGCAGGACCTGGGGTGGTGGTGCCAGACCCAACTCCTTTTGAAACCCCGGGAAAGGCTGCCGCAGCGTGGGTGTCTGTCTGTACCCTTTTGTGCATTAACATACGTGCCAACTGGGAGAGTGCAGGCAAAGGCAGAGTCTGGCTTCATGGCACACAAAGCAAATGTCAGCTAAATAGCTTTTCTTTATCTTAATAAGTGATGCAATGTTGGCTACGGTACAGCCGTGCTGGATTGCGGTGCAGTGGTTTCCAGTTCTGTGCTCTGCCATCCGTCCCCGCCGGGTGCTGAGACATCGCTGCCTGCCTGCCTGGGTGTCCCCCTCTGCCCAGCAGTGCCACCGGCGCACCCCGTCAGAAACACTCCGGGCTCACTCAAGCGAAATTGCCTCCTGAAAGCCTATTTTCACAATTTTCAACCAGGCCTATTACCTGACCTAAACAGCACCTTGCTTTTCAGGTTTAAGTGCACCAGCAACCAGAAAAAAACAAGGTCAAACCATACTTTATTGCTGTTGGGATTTGTCACCCAAAGAAAATACCAGGAGCAGAGTTTCCATTCAAGGTGTTAATGAACTTTCTTAAAGCGTTAGTGGAAAACCCTGTGTTCTTTTTAACACCATGTTTAACTCTCGCAGCCCTTCAAAAAGCAGGGAAATAAAGCAAGCTGCTTCCGCTGCTTACTTTTTGCCCTGAGGGAGAGACGTTTCCAGCCCTCTGGACCAGCTCTGGCTTTTGTTCACTTCCCACCCAGTATGGGGGGTCTGGGGATGGTGCATGTGTAGCACAGACGGAGACTCGGCATACGGGTCACGCCAGCGAGAATTAAGAGGGGGAGTGAAGCATGAAAACATGTTGCCCCTGACACTTCGGTGAGAGCTGCCATTCGGGGTTGGTTCTCTGCCCTGATGGATTGGCAGCAGTGCATGGTACAAAGCCTTTCTCTAATTTCCCTTGCCTAGAGGAGATGGGTTTTCCCCTCTAACAGCCCCAGTGCCTTTTTGTAATCCCATACACCTGCCTGAAAACACCTTTTTGGTAGCTCAGTGCATTATTTTTATAAGGTCTGTAAGTATCTTTAATAGCCATCATGCAAAATGTGCCATTTGTCTTTGTAATAATGCTTTCCTTTTTAATCATGTTCCTTCTTTGCCATTTTTCTGCCAGCCCTTGGCAATGTTTCATTTTAGCTCAAAGTGAAAGAACAGCCTCTTAAAATAGACTGTAATCCTCAGCTATCGTTTGATCAGTTTTAATTTAATTTCACTGCAATGAAAATATAATGGAAGGTTGAACTCTAGAACATGCAATTCAAGGAAAGTCACTGTCAACATTACCGAATCTGCAACCAACCTTTCAAAACAGCAATAGGGGTCTAAGCCCAGCAGCTCTTTCCAGCATGCTCTGCAGCGCCGCAATTACCTGCTCAAGTGCGAGGCATATTTTTCAAAATTTTTCAAAAGTAATCTCTAAATTTTGACTAGATGCCTTTTGGGATGCTTATATGAAATGCCTTGGGTCTGCCTCTCTGATGGGCTGATTGCCTTTCATTTTCATTTAACAGCAGCGCTCTTCCTCCTCGAGCCTGTTTATCAGCAGGCTTTGAGGACTTCATCAAAAAGTTAGCACTTGTCTGGTGTGCTTTGGGTGCAGGTACAACTCAGAGATCTCTGATTATCAAGACTCCTTTGCTTTTTTCTTCTCTTTTTTAGCTCTGTGTAGGAGAGAAAAAAATGTCTCATTCTCCCCCCAGACAGCAGATATTCTACCTTGTCTAGGTCCTCCAATTTTCGACAGCATAGTATTGTCATGACTGCTCTGTCTCTTGTCTACTTGTCCTCCACCAGCTTCAGCCTGTCTGTTACTCTGTCGGGATTCAGACACAATTTCTCACTCCTCACAAGAATTATTTTTGGAACTTTTAAAATACTCCTTCCGTAACGCGGTGTTCCTGTGCAGCTGCAGCGAGCTGCCTGCGTCGGGAGGATGACTTGGAGGAGGAAAGAGAGGCTACAACCTCCCCAACAAAGCTGATACAATGCCGCCTTTGTATCTGGTCCCTATTCATGCATGACTGCGGCATAAGAAAAGAGCAGCTCTGCACTAGTCCTGCTCTTGGGACTGGTCCAAGACCTGCCTGGAGGTGAGACGGGGGTGCCCAGGGGAAGGATTCTTCACCAGTAACCTGTACTCTGCCCCCATTTTACGAGCGGTTGAAAAGCTTTTGCCCGAAGATGCAGAAACATTGACATGTTTGGAGCTGATTATGCTTATTAGTTAAGCCTGATAGTAGCCCCCGAGTAAGATGAATGGTGGCAGGGCACATGCTATTTCCATCTTTCTTTGTTTTCTTTGTTTGCTTTTTGTATAGCTTCAGCCGGAGAAGCAAAGATTAGGTCAGATCCTCACGAAAACTATTTGTTCTTGTGAACCCACTAGTGGTCAGTATGTCAGCCTGGGAAAGCATCCCTGTTCCTGCTGGCCTGAAAGTGCTACAATGCTTGGAAATTCTGGAGTCGCTTCTGCTGCCTCCAATCTGCATAACAGTGGGATGTATCTTGATGGTCGCTGGGTGAACCTAGAGACCCGCCTCCATCTTTTTCAGCTGGCCACAGCAGCAGGCCAGGTTCAAGGACTGCTTGTGCTGTTTCCTTGCTTCTTAGTATACTGAGTTTCTGTGCTAAGCAGCCAGTTGCCTTGATTCCACAAATAGAAATTAATCAGCTCTCTGTGCAGAAGGCAGATACAAGAATAGCGTCAATCCATTTGAGTGGTGTCTTTTGGTTCTTATACGATTTTCTCTTGGGTTATATATATGTGTGTGTTTACACACACACATATGCAGGTCTTGCAGGATACTGTGCTTCTGCAAGATTATTGTTTCTGAGATGTAGCTTAAGAGGTTGGGGTGAAAGAGAATGGAAATCAGCTTTCTAAAAGAGAGGCCAGCAGTGATACGTGCTGTTGGCGAGATAGCAGTGATCGAAAACTAGTGTGAAAAAGCATAGATTGCAGAAGAGTGGTTGTAGACATTCACAATCCCCTGGAAGGAGTGCTAGTACTGCACAAGCTGTTGCAGTGTGTGGATCCAGTCGACATTTCTCTCCTGAGTGGGGCAGCTGCAGGTCTTTTGACAGCACAAGTTCAGAGTTCAGATGGGCTGATAGATGGGTCTTAGAGTCCTGTCAGTAAAACTGCAGTAATTCAGGAGGTGCAAGCCAAAGTGGGGTATGTGTGCAAGCAACCTGCAGTAATACTTTAATTTTCGTTAATTTGTAGAAGGACCTGAGAGTAAAATTTACTGTGGGATGAGATTACTTTCATGAATTATGCTTGACTCCAGCCAAAGACTACACATTACAAAAAGATGCTTATCAGCCTGTAAGAAGTGTCATAACACTGAAGGAATATAGGATCATACAGTTAAAGATTATGGCCCCAACTGCACTCCCTTGTCTAGGAAGGCTGCATAAGTGTTCACTTAACTTTAAGCTTGCACTTGTATTCTTTTCATTTCAGAGGTATTTAAGCACATGCTGGAATAATTTCCTGAACTAATACTCTCCAGATGCACAAAGGAGGAGTATCACAATTTTAAAACGAGCAGTTCTTCACTGCATGTTCACTAGTGCTGGGTGATTCTTCGTAAATACATGCAGTGTGCATAGTCTATAAACCTGCCCCATACTTGCAGGATCAAAAAGGAGTGCTCTCTCTCGTCTACCTACCTGATCAATTTGTGAACTGTCACCCAGAAGCAAAACATCTCTGATTGCTCCATAAACCAAGCATCGGTGAAGGATGTTTGCCTCTTAAAATTCAAAGAACACACAGAATTTATATTTATTTGCCACCAGTATGGAGTTCGCCTAGCTTGTATGGGGGAAGGCTGATATTATCAGCGACCAGTTTTTCCATTTCAAAGGCGAGTGTAAGTAGGTGCCTGGAATCCACCTTTGCTTCAGACTGGCGGGAGGCTCCATCATCTATGCATCACTTGGACCATCTGTGCATCATCCACACCAACTCTCACGCATCCCATTCGTGACAAAGCTGTTGTGCATCTGCTGGCTCCTCCATGCCTTCCCGGCTGCGTGGCTCATCCATCCTTCCCACTTGCTCTTTGTCCTCTGCCTGAGTGAATTATTCTGGGTGGATGTCACTTCCTTGCTTGTGTGCTGGCTGCTGGGGTGACACCCACCACTGCGAGTCAGTGGGAGCGCCTGTGCTGAGATCACCTACGGGCCGGGGTCGCTGCCGAGGGGTATGGGATCGTTCTGGGGGAAGGGCACTTGCGGGTTGCACAAAACTTACTGTGGGATGTTTGGGGAGAGTACCAAGGGTGGGGAAAGGGCAAGGCTGGGGGAGGAACAAGCATGGAAGACTAGAGGAAAAGGATATAAAAGGGGCTAGTCGCTTGTAAACAAGTGGCTGGTTGGTGCTCATGTCTGGCCAGGCTGTAAATGCTGTTTGTCTTAGTGTCAGTACTGCATTCCTGATCTGAGTAGATGTGCTTGGCTACAGACAATTATGTCTGTATAATGTATGAATATGTGCATCTGTGCCCTATTGGGAATATATGCTCAGCCTGGCTTCTGCCTGGGTGTGGGGACACGGATCTTCGGCAGCCTCCCCCTTATCGGGCACCAGATTTGGCGAGCCTTAACACTGCCGGGACCCCCGCTGCTGCCCATGTGGTTTGGTTATGGGAGCAGTATTGGCTGTCTAGTTACACCGAGATCAGGTAGGACATACCTGAGATTTATGAATTTCTGCCTCATATAGGTTCCCTCTGCTTCAGGGAAAACCTGAGGTTTTACATGTGCAGAAATCAGAGGCAGTTAAAGTTTTTCGATTATCAGAAACAAATTACTACTTCAATATTTTTTCTTCAACCTGGTTCCTGTCTTTGCTTAACTTGGCCTGGTAAATGAAAGTAACCAGGGAAAGAATTGCATCTTAAATGTGGCTTTTGTATCTTATTTGTTTCATGGAGGCATTTAAGAAGCCCTTCCCATCCTATTGTTTATTGCATTCGGATGCTCAGTTCTTACAGGCTGCACAAATTGCTCACATCAGCTTTTAAGCTGTGCTGCTTAGCCTTGTGCTTCATCACTAGAAAAAAGATAATTATACTGGACATCTCCAGATGTTCTCACTTAAGAAAAATGACACGTCTGTATTTTCTTTACAACTTGTGACTGAGACTGCTGTGGCCTTTCCAGATACTAGAGTAGCTTGAAGCAAGCTTCTGTGTCGTGTGTTCTGCTGACTTTGCTTTCTGCAGAGCCAAAAAGCTTCATTAGCATTAACAGTGTAAGGAGTAGTCACAGGACCCCCATACATGCTTTCAGGCTCCACAGCTCCTACGGTAGGTATGACTGCAAGTTGGGAGAAGGGCCTGCCACTGCTGTCATTATCATCTGTGGTGCCAACAAGGAGGAACTTGATTATGAATTCCTGGATCTTGTCAACCTGTCAGGGAATGTGCAGGTGTTATCCTGAAAACACCAGAGGCTATCACATCATAGTCTTCATCAAAACCATGGCCCCAAACCATGTAGCCTAAATCTTCTGGTATGTATTGTAGGATTAGAAAAAAAAACAACAGGGCAGCAGGTGTTAAACACCCTAGTCTGCCTGTTTCTTCCTACCATCCATCTCTGAGTTTCTCTCCGTGGGTCTCATAAAGGTCATACACAATACAGCAAGCAGTTATTTTGTCATAAGAGGTGGATATTCATCATCAGCCTTGGCATCCCATTTCTCCATCTATCTTTCAGTGTGTTAAAAGCACATTCCACCAGTGTTCTTCAGCTGCTGGGGCTGTAACTCACCATCTTCTTGTCTAAGAAATAAGAAGAAAGCAGAGGCAAGAAAACACAACTGTCAATACCACCTTGGAAATTTTCCATGGAAGAAAATAGCTGCATTTTGGTGAGCTTTAGTGTAAAGCTAGAGATTCGTTTATTTCTACTTTGCCAGTCATTGCAGGTAATCCTCATTTAATCAAATTACATATCAGAGTCTTGAGATTCAGGGAAACCATTATATGCAAAGCTGAGTAAATACCTGTTCTCTGAAAATCCTTTTCTACTTGGTTTGTGATACATCTCATCAACTACGTTCTGTGAATAGGGATATACATGTCTTTCTACAGGGAGAGAAAGCACTTAAACAGCAATCTTAAACTAGTTACTGAAGTTTTAAATTGCTATGTTCAGATGATAGAAGGATAAGATGGATCCCACCTACTTAAAGAAATCGGAGTTAACTTTAGCTGGCCATTCTTCTGTCCAGTTACTGTGTTCAAGAAGGTAGTCATGCTTCTCAACTTGAAAAAGATACTTTATACATTAGCAATAGTTGAAGAGGTACACTTTTGATTGATTAAAAAAGAAAACAAAAAATTGGTATAAATCCTTCTAGATTACTTTCTTGGCAAAATCGTGTCTGTTCATGTCAGGATAGAGAAAGAGTTTCTTGCAATTTGAGTCTGTAACATGAGTTAATTGCAATAATATACATGATGCCTCTCTCCAATCAAGTAAATAAACATACATGTAGGCTGAATGAGTATAAATGGTAATGAAATTCTAGTGAATGAGGAGATTGCATATGTTCCTGCTTTGACAATATTAAATTGTAGAGACTGTTGGGATGGGGGTTCATAATCAGTTAATACAAGTTACATATAATCAAATAATACAAATTACAAAATACTTCTGTGGTTGTTTATATACATGGTGTATTGTGTTTTATTGGTACTCCTAAAAATACTCCCTCTATCCTGCACTGTTCTGGTGCCCAATATTATTTTTTTATTGTAGTATCTAAGATCCTCAAAATTATCTACCCATATCTTTGGGTAGGTATGGGATCTGTTATAGTTGAATTCCAGCACTATCTATATGAAAAAGTTATTTAGAGGAAGCTGTGTGGGCGTAGGCCCAAGAGCTGGAACTTCGGAAGTTGTTACTTGTTTTTTTTACAAAAAACTACAGTGTAAAAAGCCAAAGGGCAACCCAACTCAGTGCTGAGCTACTCCAGAAAGTGAAAACCCCTCTGTCAACCGTGAATTAGTGCAATCTTAAAATGTATACTACAAACATTTCTAGTTTACTTTAGGGATCAGATTAAGCCAGACTACAAATATTTGTAGCCCATTACAAATGTTTGGGCAGAGTTCTGACTTGCTTTTTCAAAGACACTAAATAGCTTCAGTTAATTGGCAGTCAGTTAACTTGAGATTTAAAAAAAATCCCCAAAGATTGAACAGGAATATCTCTACAGAAAAAATACTTCAGTATGAGGACATGCACAAATCAAATCCCCAAAAGATATTATTTGCAGAAAAGGAAAAATTTGGAGAAACTTCTCCAGGATCATAGGTCATGTTTGGTACCTAGTGTGCTCTAGCATTGCATCAGGATTTCCTTTGGTTTTATGAAAAGACATAAGAAAGGGACCGTCGGAGAGAAACAAGAAGAAAACTGTCTTGGAATACTTCTCTTTTTAGTGTTTTGAGAGAAGCATTTAAACTTGTGCTGACTCCCGACGCTGTCTGTACATGGAGGAAGGGGGGGATTTGCTCGGTCCCTGTACCCCCAGTCTCAGATCTGTGTTTGTGTCACGTTTTTAATTTCTGCAATGCTAGAGACAAACCAAAACCAGTACAGTCAATAAGAAGTGTGTATGTGTATAAGATGTGCATAAGTGGTTCCTAAGGCATAAGTTTTGTAAGGTACAGTGACGGGATTAACTATAGCACTTGTGCAAGAATGGCTTTGAGTGGAGCTGGTTACAGCTTCCAGATGAGCCTCAAGTGACGTATTTACATTGCATGGGAAAGACAGATGTTGGGTGAAACCAAGGCTCATAGGCAGGAAAGCAAGTTGAAAAGTATTCATTTTCATCCAAAAGAGTTTCCAAGTGGTTTTGTTTTGGTCAAGTCAGGCAACGTTTCCCTGGCATTTTGTCTGACAGAGGATGACAGTATACGCTCATACTGATGAGTTGAATAGGAGCAAGAGAAAAGTCAGAGACCCAGATATGTTTGGAAGGTTCCCCAGACTGATCACTCACTCCAAAAAGTAGTGTGTAACTGATAAATGGAGGCCATGGGAAGGGGTCGGCTCTCTGAGTTTGCATTTGGAAAGATGGAGTACGTGCTGAGATTAGTTGCCTAGAGAGACAAGCCCTGAGAAGGAAATCTGCACAGCCACCGCATCACATCTGCATTTCAGGTTGATCTCCATTATGACTTTTGCTGGTTTTCCTTTTTTCTAGCTGTTCCCCATTTAGTAGTCAAATACCTAAGCTGTTACTTGGCTGTATTTGAGCTGCTCTGTCTTAAATGTCATATCACGATAATTCCTCTCTAGGCAGGAGGCGCTCATGTGGTGGCGAATTTATTTACAGAGGTATGCCAAGTACCCTTAAAGCACCTCGCCCAGAGTGTGACAAAGTTTAAAGGTTTTCCTTTTGCTTGAATATACCGTCAAGCTTTTTATATGCTTTACAAATCTCTTTCTTACAAGTCTCTTCTCCCAAGTAGTTAGTGATAGGACGAGAGGAAATGGGCTTAAGCTGTGCCAGGGGAGGTTTAAGTTGGAAATTAGGAAAAATTTCTTTACGGAAAGGGTGGTCAAGAATTGGAACAGGCTGCCCAGAGAGGTGGTGGAGTCACCATCCCTGGAAGTGTTAAAAAAACGGGTAGATGTGGCACTTCGGGACATGGTTTAGTCTAGTCTACCCTTGATTGGCTTAGAGTAGACTTGGTAGTGTAGGTTAATGGTTGGACTGGATGATCTTAAAGGTCTTTTCCAACCTAAACGATTCTATTCTATTCTATTCTATTCTATTCTATTCTATTCTATTCTATTCTATTCTATTCTATTCTATTCTATTCTATTCTATTCTATTCTATTCTATTCTATTCTATTCTATTCTATTCTATTCTATTCTATTCTATTCTATTCTATTCTATTCTATTCTATTCTAAATGTAAGGTCAAAGCCTGTGTTCCCACTGCAAAGCTGCAGCTGTGCAGCCAGCGTGGACCTGCCTGTGGAGCTGCAGAGGAGAGGTGCAGGGAGCGATGGCCCATGCCAGCCCCGTGCGTTTGGGGGATGCGGGTGTGGGGGAGGAGGCGGCCATTCCTGGGGAGTGAGCCTATGCCTTCAGTGGAACTATGTCAGAGCCCAGCAGACTTTACCCCTGAGAGCAGATTTGGCTTTATTTGGCCCTCAGAAACAGGAAGCCGAAGGATTAATTTTCCTCCAGGTTGCTTCTCTGCAGCTCATTTTTCCTCAGCTCTGAGGTACAGGAGAGTAGCCATATCCAGAAACAGTGTGAGCCCAGCTCTTCCCTTTGCCATCTTTCTAACAACTAGGGGAGAGAAGTTACTGTAGAAAATAATTTTGTTTGGAAGTATTTTTTTCAAGCTAATAATACAGTTATTTCCCATATAGTTAATTGCTTTGAGAGTTTTTGTCTAACCATGTAAGTGGTTCTGGTTTAAAAAAAGGTTGCAATTTATTCCTTTGCATTGTGATTACAAAATGAAGTTCATGGCAATAATATATAGTATGGATATGATTAAACTGGTTTTTGTTGCCTTATGTGAATTCAGCTATGCCACTGCAAGAGTGTTTTGGACGCTAAAGGATATGAAAAAGGGAATAACCTGTATTGGTGTAACTGCATCCATAGAAGAGAAATTTTACACGTAGAACCCAGCACAAAGAATATATATAGACCACATTCCACTTGACCCTGAAATTTGAAGACATATTCTCATGTTATAAGAAATTAAGCTAGAGAAAAAGGTCTAAATGTCAGTGGGCAAAACAACTTTAACAAATGAAACCATACATAAAATTTGTTGCTGTGTTATTTTATGGTTGGGACATTGCTCTTTTTTTCTGCCTTGCTGTCAGCTGGCCTGATATACTTTTGTTCTGATTAATAGTGGTACCCTTTCTGATCAGACAGTCATTGCTGGTGGAGACTTGCTAGGATGCGTGGCAAAGAAAATTTGCAGTTGCTGTCTGAACTTTTAGGAGCAGAGACTGTATGGTGTAAGATAGAGAAAAAGTGATCTCACCAGGGCTGCTGATGACCGATTTGGCAGAAAGTATTTTTCGGTCTGTCAGGTGACATGGCTGTGCTGGCTTCCTATTGCACTGCCCTGAGGACTGGATGAGAAGTGTCTACAAGGAGTGATTGAAAATGTAGGAAATATTTGGAATTGTCCCCAATATCCCGAACATGTGTAGAACTCTTGACTAAAAGTTGCAGTTTTGGGGGGATTACTATTTTTATTTATTTTTTTTTAATTTAGAGCTGCTCCAGTCTTTGTTTCACCCTGTCAGTAGGCTCCCTTGAGGGTCTTCTGGTTACTTGCCACTGAAGACACAGTCTTGCCCTGGGCAGAGTGACCTGTCTGGGGGCCTGCTCTGCCTCAGCAGGGAAGAAGAGCTCTGGTGTCTGTTTTCTGTTCATTTTTGCCTTTGTCAGTTACTTGACTCAAGGCCCATAGCTAAGCTGCTTCCAGCATCCATGAGCACAAATCTGTGAGAAGTTCATCAAGCTTGACTTTTTTATTCCACTTTTCCAAAGTCCTTGCACCCTCAGCACCTAAGTAGGGTGGTAAGTAGTGTGGTAGTGTTGGTCACTGTAGGTTTTGTTCTTTCTCTCATCCTCTCTCAGAGGCAGAACTGTGTTGTGGTCCTAAACCATTCCCAAAAAGCCTCGCCCTTAGGTCACAGCTCAGACCAGGCTAGTGTGTATGTCTGCTTTACAGAGGAAATTCTCATCCTTATTCCTTATAGATACTGTAACTATAATTTTACAGTTGCTGTTTGTCCCATGGACCCCATAAAGTTTGCAGGCAGTCTTGTATGGCTTGCCAGCTTTCCAAGTGCTCTGGTGGGACTTAAAAGTCTTTGATTTTCTTGTAGGAATGCATGCTTATGGCGAGCGGCAGAGGGATGTTTGGGGAGTGGGTTGTAACTTGACATCTAAACTGGTAACTAAGCTGCCAGATAATTATCACTTGTTTTCTGCAATGATTTATACTTCCCATGGCTCTGTCATGGAGTAAGGGCTGACTTATGGTTTAGTCAAGAAGAATTAAAAGGGATCTGGGCTGCATGCTCCACGCTGTGAAGAAAAATCCTACACAAAGCAAATGATCCATTAGACAAAGGAATAGCTCAGGGGACCCTTTGCTTTATAGCCTGGCTGAAGGATCCTGAATTGGCCACAAAGATCTTTTTATTTTCTTTTTATAAGTTAATAAAAAATGAACAATGGCTAATTTCTCCAATACCTCAGGGATTCTTTTAAATTCTGATCTAAAAAATGTTAATTTTTAAAAGTGAAAAATATGAAGGAAGACTACGACCCATCTGTTGAATGGGGCTGTACGCTCAGTACAATGTCACTGCCTGTTTTCTTCCTCAGGTTTCTAACTGTACCTTTCAGGCATGATAGACACCTTCTTTCTTCACTCTTCCCCAGCCTCTGGGGAGCTTCAGGCCCTCCTCTAAACCCCAGTACACTCAAGTCAGTGGAAAGAGTCCAATTTAAATTGGAGGGAGACGATTTTTTTGCTTCTTAAGCCAGCTTTCCCAGAACATGGTGATGGTGTGTGTCTCTTGTGCCACTTTAAGGCCACTGGCATTAACTCCAGCTCTTTGATCAGCACATTTTATTCAATAAAAACTTTCTATTTTGTTATTAATGACAGAAGTATGTAAACCCTTCTATGAATGGGTAATTATTAATGGGTACAGCTCTGCCCATCTGAAAAAGAATGAGCAATATGGGTAAAGGCTTTCTGTATTCTTGCAAGACTGGATCCCAGACAATGTTATGTTCGGCCAAACCATTGAAATAAATTATTGTGATTAAGTCAGTGATGGGAAAATTGTAAATATCAATGTGGGGAAATGTGATGCATTAAATCGAGTCATATAAAAGCAAATATTTAACAACTAGAGTGGGAGGTGTCACTCTGTTCAAAAGCATCTTTAAGTCATCATACACAGAAGGCAAATTTGGAGGAGGTATTTGTCATGTTGACATGAAAAACATTTGGGCTGTTTACAAATGTTAGTGGGGAATCACAGGCTTTGTATGTAGTAAACTAGGTGGTAAATCTTCGTGAATTCTTGTGTAGGAATAGCTTTTTCCTGCATTTTTTCCTTCTATTAGGCCTTTGTAAATGTGTGTGCAAGCCAAGAAACCATTTCCCATAGTCTCTCTGTCCATTTTTTTGCCTTTATGTCATGGCTGATGGATTGTCATCCATTTAGTGCCCTGAGCCAATATTTTAACTTATCAGAAGCAGGTTAAGTATCAGGTTAGTTTTCCACATCATTCTAAGTTTAATTTGAGAATATTTTAACAAGTATAAATCCAGGTTTAAATGGCATTAACTAAATACTGTCAGTGAAGAAGTGGTACCTCAGCTTAGGTTTGTGCTGTGCCATGGTCATGGCCTGCTGTGCTGAATTGCTGTGTTCGATTTAGAAGAGGAAGGGGTCATTCTCAAATCAAAATTAGTTCAGCTTCAGATTCTTGGTGAGCTCTGGCAGCTATAGTTATTTGAAACTGGCTGGTTTCACTAGCTCTGCTTCACAACACTGGCCTCATGGGCAAACACCAGTATTATACAGTATCAGAAACCACATGGAAAGCTGATCTTGTGACCTGATGTGGTTAAAGCTGTCCCTGCTCACTGCAGGGGGGTTGGGCTAGATGCCCTTCCAACCCAAAGCATTCTATGATTCTATGATTCTATGACTTAGGTGGCAGTTCCCTGTTTCTGGGGATGCAGCCAGTTTGAGAAACTCCCCTTGCCTGGCTTTCCCTTTTCCCTGAGGAGGAGTGCCTGCTCCTCTGCAACTCTGGCTGTGGGTGTCTGCCCCTTACCTATGGTGATCGCATCATTTCTTACCTGTGTCCTCAACTAGAACACTAAACCAAACCCAAACCCTGTTTAATGTGCACCGTGGCTGAACCAAAGCAGGTACCGTGGGGACAAGGCAGCGGAGGAGGAGATATGGATAGTGAAGTATTTGTGCCAGAAACTATTATCCCAGTTAACAAAAGGAAACTTTTTCTTTCTGAAGGGTGTGTGTGCAAGTGAGAAGCTAGAGCAAGATGATTGATCTGCCGGTCATCTAGGCTTTGT
The DNA here is from genome assembly GCF_030463565.1 of Pelecanus crispus. Lineage (NCBI taxonomy): Eukaryota > Metazoa > Chordata > Aves > Pelecaniformes > Pelecanidae > Pelecanus > Pelecanus crispus. The sequence goes on along the minus strand of NC_134645.1, from coordinate 76,089,518 downwards.
GGTCATTAGGAGAGATGGAGGTTGGGCAATTCTAGGAGAAAACAGATAGTGGCTTAAAGCAACCTGTGCAGGACCAGAGACACTGACTGCAGCGAGGGAAATGTGCAGAACAAAGGCACAAGGCAGCACCGTTCTCCAGCTGGCAGGGAGCAAAAAAACCTTGGTGGAAAAAGGTGTTCAGAAGATATATTTAATATTTTAGGGAAAGTATTTTAAGATAAGGAGTGTGAGTGGTGAAGAAAGAGGAGGTAATGTGAGCAAAGCAAAAGGCAAGTCAGATGTCTATGGAGAAAATCTATTTTTGTGAATAACATAGGCAAGATATGGGAATTAGAAAGTCCATAAGGTCCAGAAATCACGTTTGCAAAGAAAAAGGGCTAAATGTGAGCAGATGCTATATGAGCAGTAGGGAGGAAAAAGGGTAAATTTTAGACATATAGGAATGAGGAGTAAAAATGTGGCACAAGAAGGGATGTGTGGAGTACCTGAAACTGAAGTGGCTAAGGAGGTTGGAACCTGCTTTCATGGTAAAGGCTGCAGAGGTAAAAAGGGGCATCTGCATCCCTCCAGAGCAGAAGCGCCCTGATGTGACTGTGTGGGGAAGCTTGTGCACGTGCTCTCCAAGCTGTGCCTCCTCTTGGGAGATGCAAGGCTTGTCTCCTCAGGCTGTCATGCCGGCTCTTCTTGCGCTGTGTGGAAGGGAATGGAAGAGGGGAGAAAGAAAAGAAGAGAACAGTGTCCTCCCTTTATGTAACAAATACTCACTGTTGGATTATGTATTATAGAACATAGGCAACAAGGGTATCTAACATACCTTCAGATTCATTGGATGAAACACAGAAGAAATGTAAAACATTTGCCATGTGTATTTCAGAAGAACTGAAAACACTGTTTTCATGCTCAGATCCTTCTGACTTTTCCATATTGTGCTGAGAACAGATCGCTTTGCCCTTTAGTGGGAAGGAGCACCGCAGTGAAGCCGGCTGTGGTTCACCGCAGCGTGCTGGTCTCGACTGCTTGTGCAGTTGCACCAGGGTAAACGTGCTGGGTTTTTGATGCCAGGTATGTAGACGTTGAAGCCCAACACCAGTTAGAAAGCTTCCACTTTGTAGTTAGTTGAAATTACAGAGCCTGGAAATGTTCCCTTTGACACAGAGAAGTAACTGGAGTCTTATTTAATCCTTTTCTTTCAAATACCACCAGAAGAGATTTCGCTACACTGGCTGAAATACAGTCAGGTTAGAACTGGCACAGCATTCAGAAGATATTTACTCTCTAAGGATACTTAGCGCTGATAGTAATTTGGATTCTCGGTCTGATCATACAACAGGCTAGTGAACATTATTTTCAGTAATACAGTAATAATAGAGAAATAACTGCTTAAACCCCCATTAATGTAATGCTCCCTTCATGAAAAATTTAGTCATTAATTTTATGTCGGTATTTTTTTAACATTATTAAACTGTACACTAGAGACAGTGGCCCCATAAACTGCATTTTTCCTGTAGGAGCTGTATGACTTAGATGACTGCAGCCCAGTATGTATTAGAAAGAGTAATGAAAATGTTAAGATGACTGATGCCATAATTAGGTGTGCAAATAGCACCAACAGGAAAACACCAACTAATAGAGTATGTATGTTTGTGTGTGTGTGTATGTATGTACATTTATAATATATATTGATTTGTATATTTGGTTGCATGAAGCCTCTAAAGTTTGATGAGCAGATTTGCTAATGTAATATTATAATCTAGGTACTTGAATATTGTGGTGAACTGGGGCCTTTATACTGACATGCATTTCTTCATTAACAGCTTGCTTAGAAGAAAAGAAAATAGTTGCATTGCGTATCACAGGGCAGAAGTGAAGATAACTTTGTTCTACAATGTATAGTATTTTTGAAGGAATTTAATTAAGTTTTTTGTCTGACTGAATGCACTCCGATATACGTCTTGGTAGATCATTTAAAAAGGTGGCTTGTAGTTCAGACTTGACCCATGCAAGTACAACAGGCAGTGATACATGTCGGTGTTGGCCTGAGTTCAGAAGAGCACTGACAGATGGCATCTGGGGATTTTAAAGCACTCAGTTGGATTTCACTGATGTCATCAGGTGTCAGGTTTTTTATTTGGTAGAGTTGTTTTTTAGGTTGTCAGTCTTTCTCTTTCTTTTAAATGAATTGGTTATGCAAAAACCCTCTTCAAGGTCAGCAGCATAGAAGGCTTGTTCTTCAGGTATGTTCGCTTAAATAGTGACAGAAAAAAAAGCAAGAGACAGCTATAAGGATATTAAAAAAGAGAAGACCATAGTACAGCTGGTCCTTAGAGAAGTAAGTCTAGACTCTAAATGGATCAATCAGTGAATAAAATTACAGTGAGTGCTAGAATTGTCAAAGCTGTGGTTGCAGTAGTTTGAAAGTCTTGCTGAAACTGTGGGCATTGCAGGTTGTAGCTTGGAAAATTGGTCTCCCTCTCGAAAATGCTTCTGCAAAGAAGAAATACATTGCCCTGTGACCTGGCGACCAGAGACGTCTCACCTGAGAAGACCGTGCTTCTCTTCTGAGTCTCCCTCACGCTGGGGCTGGTATTACGTTGCAGAATCTAAATGCAAATACTAGAAAGTGATTCCAAACCTGCATTTCTCCATGCATTGTGCAAGTTTTCCTTCAGCTGTAACCTCCGTGCCCTTGCTGAATGTATGGACTACCAAATGTGAGGAAGCCAGAGTACAATAAACCAGATATCTGCTGGAGGGAGCTATCAAAGTCCCTGCTGCTATTTGTTGTAGTTGATTGATAATGGCTTTTCTGGACCTAACAGAGCTGGCAGAAACCGAGCCAGGTTTGAAATACCATGCAAGTGCTTTCGGCATATGCTGGTGCTTGCTCTGTGATTGAAATGGTGATTGAGAAGAAGGTGGAGGCTGTTCAGTTTTGCTTAGGCTCCTAATCATTTCCATGCTTAAAATGAATTACAACCTGTAGCTGATAGTTTATACAAAGTCCACCACTCGGTCTTTGCAGCATTTTTTTCAAGTGGGGCTGATCTGCTGTTGCCAGCACTTGAGGATAAGATATGTTGACGAAAAGCACTGCCATGCAGTAGAACACAGACTAAAACTTACGTAAGAGCTGGTTACATTACAAAAGACACTCTGAATTGTGTCTTGGATATTCAGAGCAGCACTGATATAGTGCCGCTGGAAATTTTGGATTAAATCATTTTTGAGCTCTGGGAGTGTAAGATGAGAGTGTTTTTTGTTTGGTAATGCTTGTTTTCAAGCAGGCTGTTACAGAATTTCTTAAAACCTTTGCTTGTGTGCATTTGTCTGGGGACACTCTATTATGGTCGGGAAACTCCAGGTTTGCATACGCTGGCATTGTGCTGCTCCAGCCAGCCTGGTGCAACCTGCAGCTGCTGGCAAACGAGCTCACAGGAGGGTTTACCAACAGAAAATCCATATTCAAGCTTTCTGAAACATTTGGTAGAAATATATCAATGCTATTTAGATTTGTGGAAATAAATTACTCAAATGATTCCTTGAGATTAGTCAGCATATGTAATCTATAATGTTATGATAAATTATATTACAATATTTTATTATCAAGTAAATACCAAAACACTTCCGTATGAAACATTTCTGTAGGTTCAGAACCGAATATTTTGCAATTATTTGTTGTGTGAAAATTCTGAGAATTCAACATTTCTTCCAAAATTTCTAAATCTTGCCATTTGGGGGGGAATAAATATGCTTCCTGTTGACTTACTGCAGCTTCTCACAGTTTTTGCTTTATCCCAAAAGACCTGGATTAGTCGAGTGTTGAAATAGGAGAGGCAGTAGAGAAGCCGGACTGCATTATCGTAAGGAGCATCCCATCTCCACCTTCAGTATTTTTTTTCTGTAATTTACACATACTTTAATGATTTAACTGCTATATTGGGTATGCATGGGCTACTCTTTTAAAAAGTGTGCTACGCATTAGCACACTTATAGATGGGTGTAAACTATTACACTTATCTCTGCTACACCTGTAAGCTGTTTATCTGATTAGCAAAAGTTTGTAACTTAGCGACAACTTTTGTGTTAGTTGCTTATTCTGAAGGATCCGGATTCGGTAGCTCTTTCGTTCTCAGCAAAACACTTAAACATGGACTTAACTTTAGTCATTCACTTGAATTTAATAGTAAGAAATACTGCCTGGTATTGAAGGTTACCTTCCTGAGGATCTGTGATTGTACCATGGACCCAGGATGTTTTGGTGACTTGATGTGCAACAGGTCTTGTTCTGTTATTAACCAAAGAATGTTTTCTTATTCTTGATGGTTTGTACTAATATTCTCTCAGTTATTTAAAGAAATAGTAATTGTGCCCACAAGTGATATAGATACCTGAACATTTGGTGTAGAACCAAGAGTAAATTTTGGCTTAGTCCAGATTTTGTAAAGAAAACATCTTTTCTTTAAAAAAAGAGGACAGAGAAAGAGAAAAGTGAACAGCATGTATTAGTGGGACATCTGCCAGTGACAGACAGTACTGAGTCTCTTACATCTCTCTCCAACCTCTACCAGGATTTGTCTGAATTACTGGCAGATGTTAGTTGCGTATTTTTAGAGCATTCTAAATCAGATGAGTTAGGATGCTGCTGCTTGCCTCATCTCTTTAGTTAATGTAATAAAATTACTTATTTTAGAGACTTGCTCTAACAGATAGCTTTTCAATTTGTCCAATGGCATTAAAATAAACAGTTTAATAGTAGACAGGAAAGCAGTCACTCAGTACTCATACACGTAAGTAGAACGTGTTCTGCAGTTTACGACTTTCCATATTTTGGTAGAGAGGTATTTAGTAGGGACGTGATTTATGCTCACTACGTATTATTACTTTCATTTTTACCCCAGTATAGTCAGCCATTTCTTCCCTCCATTTGTGTTGGGTTTTTTTCACAAGGTTGAAGAAATTGTAACCCCCCCAATTTAACAGAGGACGAAAAGACCAATGTAGTATCTGAAGTCATGTTTCACTCACTCTTTGTAATTGAGTCAGTCTCTAATTGATCATGCCCTTCATTTGGCATGTTAAGGAAGCAAAAGTAATTGCTGAGCTCTCACAAAGCAAAGAAAGAGAAAATACCATCATGTCGTCAAACTGATGCATTCTTGCAAACTACCAATGGAATACGTGCATTCTTCTTTTTTTTAGTAAACAACCTAAGACTGTCTTATGGAAGAAAATCTTCCTAGCTGTGAATCCTTAAGATTTTGGTCCCTCTTTTTTGGAGGCTAGTTTGCAGACTTAGGACGTGGATGGGCTTAGTTAATGGTCTGCTGAGACCTGACGATGTTGCACATTGCGCTCCTGAGCTGGCAGTTAAATTTGCTCCCTGTCTGCAGCTCCCAGAAGTTCATCCAGGTGAGCACCATCATGATTACATTTCTGTCTGCCCTCCACCCTCCTTTCTTCCTGTCAAACAACTGCCTCGCAAGTGGTGATGAAGGTCACTTAAGCTTTGTACGGTTACTGTGAAGAACCTGAGGCCTGATGATGATGAACAGTCAGCCCTGCTGGAAAAAAGAAAAAGGGGAAAACCTTGTGGTCTATGGTCTTCTAATGCTTGACAATTTATTTATAGGCTTGTTAATGTTTATTGGGTAGGTTTTTTTTTTTTTTTTTTTAAGCTTAGCTCCTGGAGTACTGGGATTCAAAGGGGATCTTAGCTTTCATTTTAAAAAATGAAAATATTTACATCTTTATTTTCAAGAAAACATGGAAAACTTACTATGATCCTGACAGATTTTTATTTTTCAAATGCAAATATAATATTCTGAGGTCTGGACTAATCCTTTTTTGTGTGTTTGGAATTAAAGGTTTTACAAGCGGGCTCAAAGCAATGACCCACTAAACTCGTCACCCTGGCTTTGGGTAGTATAACTCATAATTTGGATGCTTGGTGTTAGAAGTACTGTAGAATAAGAAAAGCCGTATTGTTCTATAGCTACTCTGTCTCTCTCACTCTATTTTATTTAAGAATATTTGCCTACAGGCATTCCCAGTTTCCTTTGCCTTCTTTCTTCTATAGATTTAAAAAATACTACATGCATTCCCACAGGCTGCTTTGTATTTTTCCACAATCCCCTGTTCAGTGGCAAGTGCTGTTTATGGCCTGAATGTCAGATAGGTGTGCACACACGGTTTACCTACCGAGTAAGAGATAGCTTTCATGGCGTGACACTTTTGTGTGTAGATTTACTTACATGGGAGAGTTTATACAAATCTCATTTACAGAATTATTCAGCTGGCAGCGAGCAATAGCTGATAAACCTGCAAGAGAAATACTTGACACCAGCTACGTGAAATATGCTAATCCATAAAATAAACAACTAACACTCAGGTAAAAGCTTTAATAATCATCAGAAAAAATTACCAATTACACAGTAATTATTCTAGAGTGCAAATGTAAACCCTCTTGTGACAACACGAAAGCTCTGGATTTATACCGCTACTGGATTTTTAGGGAGGTGGGGAAGTTGTTGCACAGCCCCAGGCTGCTGTGAGTGACGATGTAGTGCTGCCTCCAGCTACGCCTGCCCCGGCTCTCCTCGCTGCTGGGCTGGCCGAGCGCGTGCCCCGACACAGCCAGCTTCTTGGCTCCAGCAGACGACTGCTGGAGCTCCAGTGGGCTCAGGAGGGAAGGGGAAGCTTGGGGGGTCCCCATGGGTGGAAGCTACACCTCGCACGGCTGCCCAGGTCTGGACTAACGTGGATGGCTGCGTGATGCTTGTGCCCTCAGCCTCGGCAACCTCTGGGAGCATCCTTCTTTCCACTGTGGAGACCTACCCAGTGGATGCCCAAGCGAGGGTAAACTTTAAAGTTCACACAAGAAAAAAAATCAAGGCTTTTCAACTGGCAAGGAGAAATCAAAAAGCCACAACTGAAAACTACCATGGCCACAAAAGTACCTTTTTAAAAACTCACTGTTTGGGAAAGAAAGGGCTGACACAAGTATTTATTGTAGCTGAATCTTTTGCCTTACTCTGACAGACCTTGTGGTTAATTGATTTAGTCCTCAAGGAAGAATCTGCAGTTGTTTCCTATTTCATACAGCTTAGCCTAGGGATGAAACCTGCTTCTGTCAGAGAGTCCTTAATTTTATTTGCTCGGCTCCTGAATGCCAGTAAAATCTGCTGCAGAAACAGAATTTGTGAATGAGTTCACTTGGCAGAGCGAACATAAAAAAAAAAAACCCACGCAGGTGTGCAAATGCTTGAGGCTGATGCTGGGATGCTGCTGTATTTCTTGGCACCGACTTAATGCACAGACATGTTTTCTGGCCTGTCCCCAAACCAAGAGCTTAGATTGTGCTGGGAGGTGGAGAGTAGAAGGCAGGGCTTAGCGCTTTTAAAGCTGCCCCCTTCAGCCAGGACTCACGCACTCTTGCTGCAGCGGGTGGAGGGAATGGTACCAGCCCTTGAAGTACCAGTGGCACCCTGTCACTCACAGCTGTAAACAGCTGTTTCCAGTGAGCTATACTACAGATTGTAAATCAGATGTCACATAGCCTTCAGCTAGTGGTAAACATGCTCCACCACTGACTGTGTCAAGCATAGTACAAGGAGATGCACAAGGCTTAGCATATCTTTCCGGAATACGCTCATGCGAAAGAGTCCGGCGGGGCAAACAGGAGGGGAGGGTGTGCTGGAAGGCATCTAGGATTGCCAGATGGCATCTGTGACAAGCTGCCATGTCTGGGTCAGACAGAGTGTCCTGTCAGGAAATCTGCTAGGAGGAGGAACTGATGTTCCTCCACGATCCTTATATCCATTCCCAGAATCAAAGGAAAGTAAGGCTGGAAGAGATCATGTACTGCAGAGGTTCCCAACACTTCATCTGCCTTGTGGAGTCACTAGCAGCAGTAGTTACTCCTCCTTATCCCAGGCCATACAGCTGCTTTGAAAAGGGGGAAGTGTCACAATCTGGGGACACCTTCTTCTGCTGCCTTTACCTAGCTCTTAAAAACTTTGAGTGATGAAGATTCTGTGATTCTCCAGCCTTCCCCGGAGATCTCTCCTGCTGCCTCTCCTTCATCCTCACCAGAAAGTTTTGCTGTTGGAGGAATGTGGAGATGTGCCCAGAGGGAACAGGGTGCCTGGCTGTGAGACCTGTGGAGATGGTTCCTGAGGAGATGCCTAGGAGCTTGAGCAGGCAATAGGAGGTTGAGAAACTGAGGTTGGCCATGGGAACCTCTATGCAGTGTTGGATGTATTTGGAATTAGCTAGTCACATTGCTGTTGTTGCCACTACTGTGACTGTTATTCCCCATCCTGTCCACTCTGCCTCCAGGTTGGTCTCCTGTCTGTATCTGGCTTCAACAGTGATAGAGGGAGAAAGCCAGCAAGTCTGCTCGATGGGACTTTAGTCTGGTGGTGAATGCAGGTGACTGCTGCTGAAGTCCATGCTCTGTCAGCCTTGCCATACCCAACCCATGGCAAAATCATGCCGTAGTCTCTCCACCCCAGTTTCCCATCTGTAAAACAATGGTAGTCCTGTCCTAACTGCTGGGAGCTTTGCTAGGCTAAGTGTGTTGAACATCCAAGCCAGTGGTAACGAGGGACCTCTAACAGGTAGAGCGTGGCTGCCTGAGAAAAGGCAATGGCTGTTTGGCTGCTAAAATCAGTCTGCGCAGTGGCATCTAGTGCACAGCAGGAAGAATTACAGATGTCCAGCGACCCTCCAGCTGAGCTGGGTGTCACCGAGGAAGGACTGCAAGCTGACTTTCCGGGAAGCTCTGGGGCTGGGAGCCTGTTTCTTCCTCTCCTTCTCTGCTCTCCCAAGTGGAGCAGGGGAGCACAAGTTTTAAGGCAGCTCCGAGCACCACAAACTGCTGCTGTGCTTTTGCCTGTGAGCACTTAGTCATCCAAATGCAGGGTTCTGGCATGGGGGGGGGGGGGGAAAGGATAATCTAGTTCAGGCATTTATAGAGGAGAGGGATATTGTCAGTGTTCCTGGTGGCGGGAGCTGCTGATGGGCCAGAGGAGTCGTAGGTGTTTTGACTGACAGGGGATAAGTGTCTGGGTATCCAGAATCTCAGTCACAGCAGCAGCACATGCTTATCTCTGTCCCTCCTGTACATGCATATGTGCGCCCACACATATATGTACACATGTGTATGCTACGTTGCAGTATTTTCATAGCAAACCAAGTACAGGCCGTATCTTATTAATATCAAGAACTTATAGGGGTTTTTTTTGTTGTTGGAAGGTTTCTCATATATAAAAATATTCATCCGTATGTTCTAGGTAAATATAGAAATTTGAAAGAAAAAAGTTTACCATAGAGCAAATATGTTTATATCAACAGAAGACTTAATTCTACTCTTACTGAAGTCAATGATAATCCTTCCATTGTAGCAGTCTGAGCAGGATTGACCCTAAAAAGCCTCAGTTGCCAAATGATCTCTCATTAATGACAATGGGTTAAGCAAATCCTCTTACAGAAATACTGGAAACTCTTGGATTTTGCCCTAAAGAAGTGGGAGTCAAAGTTCCCTCCTAGCAGCATGGATAATCAACCACATCCTTATTCCCTTTCGTTTCCTGTGTATTAGCACACATGCACAGCTTGTAGGTATTGGATGAAGCCTTCAAATCCCATTGATTCTGGCTCTGGAGACCTGAGATCCTTAAGCATGCAAATCAGAGCCGCCTAACACTGAAGAGGGAGGGAATAAGAAGTTTGTCAAAAATTCAGTTTCAGTTGTCACAAAACAGTTCATTAATTCTGTTGGAATCTACTAGATTTTTATTTTTATATGCACTGAAGTTAGGTTGAATAAACTGCCAGAGATGGTATCTTCCTTCTGTCCTTTTTTGGTGGGCAGAAAACACTGGTGAAGTATTCAGACTTCATTCTTTGCTCTCCATGATGAGACTTGACCAAATGTCTCTTAGCTTTCAAAATACCGCTTTATCCACCAAGCTACTGAACACCTCTGGTCCTTTCACACTGTTCCTACAAACCCATTTTTTGACCACCCTGAGGTACATGGCCTTCCTTCCTTTCTGACAGGAATAAAAGAATGGAGCCTAAACTGAATATTGCTTTAAAAGTTATTTCCTTGGGCTGCAATATCTAGTTAAGAATCTATTGTCCTAAGACAGAGAATGCTCTAAAGAAGATTACCCACATCTGTTTCTCTTGTCTGTACACATCTCATTCATCTGATCTGCATGATCCATGGGAGAATTTCTTCTAGACGAAACAGGGATGTGGTGCTTTGGGGAAGTGGCTCTTCATCCAGGCTGGTAAGATGTACTCGAAGGCGTGCTTTGCTTCTGGAAGCAGAAGAGATCAGACCCGGTTTATTCTGTTTCTTTGTCTTTGTATTAAATCGTTATTTTTAAAAAAAGGATTTTATGGCAAACAATGGATTTCTTTTGAGGTCTTTATAATCCCTTTGGCTATCATCAGATTGGGTTTTGGAATAGCAATGCTGTAAGTATTTATTTATGAAATGGAAAGGTATTTGATGATATTTGATACTAGCTGCACAGTGAAACGAGTATTTGGTAGAAACAAATTTTAAAAGACACTACGGTTGTGAACTGAAGCTTGTTTTTTTAAAGCTCTGCTTGAGATCACAGGTAAAATCCTTTAATTTCTCAGGCAGAAAAATATCCACAGCTCTGCAAGAAGAACTCGCAGTTATCAATAGCTCTTGGACAAATTGTTTTCAGAGCCTGCACAACTCTACTTCATAGTTACTGCTACTATTTGAAGCCTGTACTTGGAGCATCTGCAGCTGCCTGTACATTGCTTTTGACTGCAGTTAGCTAGGATGAGAAAATTAAGTGCTGCTGGATGCTAAATTCATTATGTGCAAGACTTTTCCTGCTGCCTCTGTGTGTAAGCAGCAGTTTCTTCACGCATTCTGCACCTCTTTTCCAGTTCTTGTGTCTGCCACAGGCATGTTCTCTAGGACAAAGTAAAATAAAGTAAGTTTTTGTCATTAAAAAAAATGCGCTGTTCTTAATGAAATAATAACCCGTTCATCATTTCAACAAGGAAGCGGTCCAATTGTGGTTGCTTTTTATTCTGTCCATCTCAGTCATTAGCGAATCTGAGAAGGGCAGATGTAAGATAGGGCTGCAACGTGTGCTGCACCAGCAGGGTAAAGCCCAGACAGAGCAGAAGTGGAAGGTGCTTGCTGAGCTGTGGAAATAGACCCTAACAAGAGAGGCCACGTGGCAGGGGAGTTTGAGGTGGGGGGGGAAAGACCCCCTCTTGGTTAGTAAAAAGGCAGGTAACTTATATTGTCTTCCCAAATATGCATTGCCTAATGACTTTGCTTTGAGATGCCTTCTTACTTGGCTATTTTAATCTCTTTTCCTAGTCCTCTTCTTCCTTTTGTAAAGGCATTATGGATGTTAGGGTAGATGAAATGGCTGTTTGAATAGCCCCTGAAAAAAGAAAAAGTGTGAGACAGAAGTGCTCAGAAAGAGCATTTCTCTGACTCCTGTGGAGTTAATCTTCTGTGTCGGGAAAATTAGGATTTGAACTGTAAGGAGATTGCAGATTACAGTGCTGTCCATTTATACAATGCAATGAGAGTCCAAATCAAAGCCTGGTAAAATCTGGACAGATGCTTGATTGCAGTTTTGAGATAACTTCATATGGAGGACCAAATTCTCTCTTAGCATAATCTGACGCTTCCCCGCTGTTGTTGGGTGAGTAATGCCATTTATGCTCTGCATAATTTGGTCCATAACTGATATGATTGTCCCCTGACTTTTGTTTATGAAAACTTGGAGGAAGTCTTTCAGCATCAATGAAGTCACAGCCGTGTGAAAACAATATAAAGGGGTGGAGAGCCAGTGGTTTTGAACAGAGTGTATTGACACTGATGGGGCAGAGGTCAAGAGCCAGCAGAGTAGCGCTGGGCAGAGAGCTCATCTGTTCCTAAGAAGTGCTCCAACTGAGATGTGCAGCCGCGGTGGTTCCTGGTTGCTATCAGAGAAACATAAAGGCACTAGAAATGACGTAAAGGGTCTAGTCACAAATGTACTGCAGGTCTGGATTAAGAACAAGAGGCATCACCAGCATGAACTTAGCTGACCCATGAAATGTTGCTGTGAGAGCAAACAGCACAGCAGCTTGACTCGTCGTCGTTTGGGTAGGATGATAGGGCAGGGCAGAAGCACAGTTCATGCAATTCTCCTGTTCGTTATGCCAGCAATGCGTATTGTTCGCCGAACGGTCTCAAAAGCAATGTTCAGCTGGTGTATCACAGTGAGGAAACCACAGAACCCTAACATGAGGTGGCACAAAAGGAGTGCTAGGGACGTGCCAGTGCCCATTGTAACCACCCGATAGCTGTGCTGTTGCCTATGGTTTCTTTGTCTTTGCTGTTGTTTACTTGACTGATGGCAGCTACCAAGGGCAATACACCTACAAATATCATGGCTTTTGGTGTGTCAGTTGAGAGTCTGCTGTGATTATCAGGACCAGTGTGTCCAGTCAATTAGGGCTAATACTCTTTCAGAAGCCCAGGGTGTTACCTTCCTAGTTCATCTTTGAACTTCTTTGTCCTCTTGCTAGACATTGTATCCCTGCTGTTTTCTGTCAGTCAGTGACTACTGGATTTTCTACACTGTACATGATACCCTCTCTTCTGTTTGGTACTGGTATAGTGCAATCAATTAACTTAGGGACCATAGCTCAGTGGCTCATAGGTAGGGCTGTTGTCCGTCACTGGGGCTGTGCTAATGCTGCAAGCATAACTGTTTACATCCTTGCTAAAATACTTGGGAGGGCACCACAACACCTTTGTAAGGCTTTTTCCTATTCTTGTTTTCCCCTAATTTTCCCTTTCTTTTTCTCTCCTGTTAATCCTGCTGAGGGTGTTGGATGATTGGAAACAATCAGGGCTGCCTTTCTTCCTTCTTCTTTCTTTTCCCTTACTAGCTCTTCTTTATGTGCTGGGAGAAGCCCCAATTACCAACTAAAAAATATCATGCATTGCATGTATTTTGGCATGTATATACTGTCAACTCATATGTAATATGGAAGGGTGGGAAGTGGTTTTTCAGGATTCAACTGAAACAAACCTTAGTCTGCCTACAGCTGCTCAGGGTTTCCTTCACTCTGTAGCCATTTGATTAGACAGTTTTTAGTCTGCGTGCTGCAAATGACCAGTTTGGTTGTCCACATTCAAGTATATTTGGTCAACTCCTATTGTATTTGGAAAAAAAGAGTTTTGCTTTCTAAATTCTAATGAACATGTTTTCCCATGCTATTGGGAAAACTATGCTTCTCATAAGTATGGTATCTGTTGTTCATTTACTTCATTTCACTAGAAGTCAGGGCCCGCCCCCATGCCTGCCTACATGCCAGCTCACCAAAGCAGGCACTTCTGCAGTGTTGACTGCTGTAGCTTGCTTTGGCTGAGAGATCCTGAAAAGGAACGTCTCTTGGGTGGGTTTTTTTTTTCCTTTTCTTTTCTTTTCTTTTCTTCTGGCTAGTCTGAATGCCTGAGTACAATCTGGCTCATCATCAGGATATTTTATCTTGGTGTTGACAAGTGCCATCTTCTGTGCTATTGCAAGATTTTCCTTTGGGGGACGCGGTGAGAAAATCCAACCGTCTTGGTGAGTAGATGAGGCTGGCAAGTTACAAGTGCCAGAGCTGCTGTAGATGCAGTCGGAGACCTCCTGGTGGGGGAAAAAAGTGGGTCCCTTTTCATTGCACGCCTGTATAACACAACCATGGAAATAAATACATCGGGCGTTTTTTGAAGCTCTTTCTGAATAGTGGCAATGTGTATTGGCCATGAATCTCAGGACCTCGGAGAGTTTGGGCTTTAGAAATTTAACAATAGGTGTGTTTAAAAGGCAATAAAATCCGATGTAATGCTAAACTGGAAGTAAGGAGGAATTTCTGAAAAATAGCTGCTTTCAGGAGAAACTGGAGCAGTGGAGAGGAGCCAAGGTTTTGTATGAGAACAAAAGTGATAAAATTTTGGTCTGAGAAGACTTAGTGACTGTGCTTTCCTGTTGTTGCTGTTTTTTCAGTAAGTCAGAAAATAAATGGCCAGTGACAAATGCCTGCTCTCCGTGGTTACTTGTGCAGTGGCGTGTTTTAGGGTTGCTCAGTGATTGTACTCTGAAAATGAGAGCAGCTTATGGACTGAGACTGGTATCTGCTCTCCCACAAATAACAGAGGTCAGGACATGCTCCCCAGGCCCCTCCTGCCCACCCACCTCTTCCCTTTCTTAAGCAAAACTCTGGGGTCGCTGTCACTGTGAGTTGGCCAAAATGAAGTTTTCTCACCTGATTCCCTTTTCCTAAAGTTGTGTTATTGCCCACCACAGGCAGGAATGCTTCTGTTCCTGCACACACAAGCCTGCCTGCCCTCTGCTTGCCTGCCTGTGGGGACCCCTGGTGCCCCAGGGCTGCAGCCAGCCCCGCTCCCTCCCAGGGCAGCACTGCCACGTAGCAGTAGCCCACAAAAATGCATGCCTGGCAGCACACAGGTGTGTATGTGGAGCTCCTGTTCAGCATCAACATGCCTCCCACCATCTTTAGTTTGCCTTTGCCCAAAGGGGATCCAAGCCCAGCTACCCTTCTTTACACAGCTGAAAATAATTCATGGATAAATAAACTGGCCTGTTGGCTGCAAGACAGGACACTGTGCCCATAGCATACATAGTGTTGTCTAGTGCTGAAACTGCAGCACCACTGTTATGGGCAATGTGGGAAGACTGGGGTGAAACTCTAAGGATAACCGAAGCACTGTGTCCTGTGAAGCTGATTACTTCCCATCATTAATGCTTTAGCTAAAATATTTGGTCGGAGCCCAATTTGTGACTTTCTTGTGGGCTTCTCAGAGAAGGTGCAAGCAGAGGATTTCTGCAGCAATTTCTGAAAGGCTAAGCTGGGCACAACTGAAAAGCAGGCCACCCATCACCTCTTCCAAAAGTGTTGACCTAGTCATCTCTACCCATTGCGAAGGTATACAACACAAACCTTCCAGTCTTCCTAGTTTTTTCAATGTCTGGTAGATTCCTCTTCTTAATAATAGCACAGGAAATTCAAACAGTATCTCTGGGCAATTGCAGCACTTCTTGGATGGTTAAAATTTAATATCTTATCCTGACATTTGTGGTATGATACTGATAACCACAGGTATACCTCTGCTGTGTCTTATTGCTTAATTATATCAGTTATGAATCAGCCAAAAGAAGCAGCAGAATGGATGTAAAATTAATTCTTGATTTAGATAGACAAAGAAAAGAATAAGGTTGGTGCTCAGCTTCTAAAGCAAACTGGCTGCTCACAAAGAAAATAAAGGGCAGAGACTTCAAAATGATGATTAAGAAGTGAGTTAAATGAGGCTACTATGCACAGCTGTCAGATTACTAAATTTCTAAAGTTAAATCTTACTTCTTGCCTGTCATGTATATTTCAAACTACAGAATTTTTGCATAGCTAAGTATAGTGGTCTGGATGTCCAAATAGGATTTATTGTATAATATACCAACTATACAAGACAAAATTTAAGATTGCTTGCTACTCAGTTCTCCTGGTATGTTATTCTTCCATATCATCGCTTAAGTCTTCATTTCCAAGTTTCATTAACAGCAGAAAGGAGAAAACACATTGTTTTGGAGGCTGGATAATAAAAAAGCAGTTCCATTTCCTGGAATATGTGTCAGGCTGAGATACATATTTAGAAAGCAGGAGAAAAAAGATTTATTTTTGCTAAGAACAGTACAGTACATGCAATGCCACCCGTGGAGAGGAAGGGTTATAATGATCACATTAAAAGGAATCTCAAATATGGCTTAGAAATCCCACAACCCCACATCTGACTGAAATTTTAATGCACCCAAAGGAATACCCTAACCTCCTATCATGCTGTAAACTCTCTTTCTTGTAGTTTTCCCTGTGTGTGCCTTTCATTGCTGCATCATGCCACAGCCTCAACATAGCATAGTAGAATCCTGTGTCCAGGAAAGAAGGGTCAGGAAAGCTGATGAGGGATCATACTCCAGTCTGTCACATCATAGTTGCGTGCTGTAACCTTTAACTTTTCAAACTGCAGGTGGGCAACTAGCAAATTAGGAATTGTCTAAATGCAGAACTCAGGTTGCCTAGAGAGCTTTGAAGATGAACAAGGATGATTCTATGATTCTAAGGAAGGTGGGTAGCCAACTTCCCATGAGCTGAGTGGGAAGTGGAGTAGGGCTTGAGTAGTTTGAATAAGAGCGTTCAGTTTTGACTCATCCTGCTTATTAGACATACAAATATCATTCCTTAGACCTGATCTGGAGGCCCTGCGGCATCCTTACTGCATACACTATCACCTTAAACTTTCTGACCCAAAGGATTTCTCCCAAGACCCTCAGCTGCCCTGACTACCCTGCTGAGGGAATTAGTCCTGCTTTGTTAGTGCCCAGGGCAGAGCTAATGAGCAACGTCTGCCCCACTGTGACAGCAGAACCTCTACAGCTTGATGCAGAGTTTCAATGCTTGCTAATAGGACAGGTCACCAGGGAAGTCGTGCTCCCTTCTTACAGAAGAAAAAATCTCTGATTTTGCTCAAGCCTTTCCATTTTAAACAGGAATGGATGACACCAGAGACCCAAAGATTGTCCTTCTTAACAAATAAGGAATTTGACATGGACTTTATCTTTTCAAATAAAATGGTGACTGCAGGAAACATACACTTGCTGAGGTCCAGAGCCACCTGTGAGTCCTTCAAAGCACACTCATGTTTGCCATGCGTGAAAGAGTATCATTACGTTCACCTTTCCTGTGCTCAGGGTGTAAATGATGCCTCTCAAGGCCAATCGCTATGTCAACAAAAGTAAGAAAGTATAATTTTCATGCTGGTTGAAGTTGAGATAATGTACCTAATGGAGCTGATCACTTACAGATGAAGCCTAACAACCAGGCCTACAGTGTTACGGTTTATAAATTGTGAAAAATAAAAGCCAGTTCTTTAGGAATTGTGCTGGCTGCCAACATGAATGCACCCTTGCTGTTTGTTGAAATCCATCCCTGAACTGCCCTGAGGTGCCCTAGAGAAGAGCAACATTTTTTCAATGTGTGAAATACACGTAACACATTCATTTTCTTCAGAGTATGAAATTAATAGCATTTTTTTTTCTACAAATAGTTCTAATTTTTAAAGTGAAATTTTCAAACCATAGTTTGGTCTATTGGCATATTTCAGCTAAGAGTTATTTTTTCTTCTATATTTAGTTGTTTGGGTTTTTTTCTTTTCTGGTCCCAGTGTGAACAGAGATTCATGTTGGTCTTTTTAATAATGAGATTTGAACTGCAAAACATAGGAAAATAAATTGGATTTATATATAGTGTACATATATACATCTATAAATACACACACATATATGTTATGTTTGATATCAAGCAGAGAGACATGGCCAAACAAATCCAGAGGTTGTAAAAGATTGGGAACCCCGCCCCCCCCAACATTAGCAGAGAGATTACATTAGCATAAGGGAGAGTACTTGATAAATGATGGTCAAAAAAGCAGAACTGGATTTTATTGATAGCACATACAAATATTTGTTCATGTCTCCAGGGCTTTGAGTACAGAACTTCAAAGCAGCCAAGCTGACAGTAACTGATAGTGGGGAAGGCAGGTAAGCTGAGGGATAGAAAGGTGGAAACAAGTAGGGAACTAGTGGTCTTTTAGCTGACAAAAGCCTAGGGATGTTTATGTGATCTTCTCAAAACAGTGTCCCTGTGCAACGCGTAGAGGATGGTTGTAGGAAGATGGGAGCATTGACAGCCAAGTTTATTAATAAACTCTTTTGTGATCACTCATCAAGTATGTGTGGTTTTTGGAAACTATTTCAAAGCATGCAGTCTGATACTGGTAAATTATCAAAGGAGAGTCGCTGTAGGCAGTAAGACTAAAAAGCAAATCTTCATCCTGCAGACTTCATTCCTCCGCTGGGGCAGAGCACATGACAGGAGAAGCCTTTCAGGGACTGTGTGCGTCTTTCTCTAGGGATAGTCTAACGTGTGTGTTTCATCCTAAACTGCTGAACAAATAAAACTGCGTGTAGGAAAACCAACCTCCTAGATAAAGCCAATGAACCATGAAGAGAAACCCTATTTCTTCAAATTTATTGAGGATCAAATGTAGATATCTTTCTTTATGTCAGATAATGCCTTTCCATTCTCTCTGAGCAGTCATGATAGAATAAATGTTTCCGAATGGAAGTCAGAGTGCCAAGCATGGCAATGCTGTGAGTAACCTGATTGAATCTGGCTCTCATGCATTTAAATATAACATGGTTTGGAAGCACATACTTGATTTAAAATACAAAACATTTCTATTGATATAAATGGTGAGGTTAAACTAACCATCAATGTTAGATTCCACAGATTTTTGCATTTCCCTCCTTTTTGCATTTCACATTCTTCACTGTTTTCCACACTTCTTTTCAATTTTTAAGTGTATGCATACGAATGTACAATGAATTGCTGTATGGTGTTTTGCTGTATGTGTATTTTAAGAACTTAAAAAATAGATATGCTACTGTACCCTGCTGCATTTTCTGAGTTGTCTGTAACACTTCTGGGAATTCATCTTGCACTTCTGTAAAAGAGATTTACTGTTCCCACCAGGACCTCTGAGGAAAACAGCGATCCCATTTTAAAGCAGGTTCTTCACACAGTCGATAAAGCCCTAAGGAATTGCAGAGCCAGTGAAAGGATCTCCTACTTCCCCTTTGCAGTGCCAAGCAATGATATTTTATTTGGTGTCACATCCAAGGCAAAATTATGCTGCAACAGTATATTATAATAAAATAATTGAGTTTGTGAAATTTGTTTTGTAAGTGCAATTTTCCCCCAGTCTCCTCATTTGTTTTTCTCTCCTGTACATAGAAATTGAAGTACAACAATATTAGAACATAAACTGTTATTGTTTGGTGGGTATCCAGAAAACTCGCATGCAGCAAAGATTAAAGTAGCCTGACAGCTTTGCTCCTGCTCTCTGGTTATCCTGTATGTACTGGCATTAAAGATTCAATAAAGGGAGAACAGCCATTAAAGATTCATTGGTATGCGTAAGAAGGGGTGCCTTGGTGCCACCTTTTGGGAAGTTACACCAACTCCTCCACTGTCGCTGAAGAAGACACAGGGGCTGAGGCAGGCAGGAATAGGTCGTCCTGCATTGCAGCCTCGCTAGCTGAATTCCCCTACAGTTCCCATTGTGCATAGCCCGACATTTTCTCTACTATCCACTTTTGTAGTGCTCCCCAATGCTGTTCAATAGCTGTGAGGTTTCCCATTAGAGATGGTTAATGTGAATAGATTTTAATAAGGTGAAGTCATCAATACCTACATAAGTTTCCATCTGCTGTTGCTGAAAGTATTTTGTGTTCCAGTGGCTTAGAAAATGCTATACTTGCAAACTGGGAAGTTATGTGGGCCTTAGGAGAAGAGGTATGCGTGCTGGTTGAATGCCAGAGGGGATGGGGAGACTCGGAGCTTCCCAGGGCAGGTGGGGGTGTCGGTGAAACAGGGATTTCAATGAAACCAGAGCAGCAGGCCAGGCTGCGAGTCCCAGAGCCACATCCGACTGGGAGCTGGGCCACAGCTCAGCCAGGCTTTTGGTATGGTGAAGGTGACTCAGAAAAGACCCAAAAGACTGGAAAATATTAAAGGGAGAGATTTGACGAATTCGATCTGTTCAGTTTAATTTTTTGCCTAGGCTCAACAACTGCGGAAATTCATAGTCTTAATATATGAGATGTTACTAAAATTCTGTGGGAGCTTGCAATAGCATTCAAAGGGAAAGAAAAGGAAGAAATTTTTTTCTTAACTCACTACTCTACCTGATACATGCTGGAAGGGAGAAGCCATAGAGAGAAAAGATGATAACCTACCTAGGGGCTATCTGTAAGTAGAGACCTAGATGACAGCAAATAAATGGTGGGGAAATCTTTGGTCTAGCAAAGGTGGACAAGATCCAAGAGCAGGTGAGTCAAGGTAAATGCAAACTAGATCTTGGACACATCTCTTGAACAGCGAGAACAATTAGATACTGATACAGTTTATGATGGTTGTAGATTACTATCACTGGAAATTTAAAAGTCAAGACTAGATTTTTTTTTTCCCTTCAAAAGTAAAACCTTTATGTATGTAATATTGTATTTTCACACAGTATTATCCACTTGGTACGGATACATCTATTCAGCTCTTGCTGAAACCTTTGTATTTCTTTTTAGGAATCTTGTATACTTCAAAAATGAGTCACTTTTTCTAATTACTTGTAATTAATACTTCTGGTAAATGAATGGCATGTCTGATTATTTTTTGTTTCTTTGCTTGCTTCTTCTTCCAGAAATGTTTAGGAGAGATGCAATGCATTCATTAGCAAGAAGTTAACATTCATTTAATGTAATTACCATCCTTTTTCCTAAGTGGAAAGATTCCCTTTTCAGACCAGAAAGCTGTGCTTTGATGAGCAGATCGCAACATGGGAAAACTGACTTCGGTGAGGCAAGAGAAGGGTGCTGGGAATTGCCTGAGAAGGGGAATGCCAGAGCTTAGCATCAACCAGGGAGAAAACCGGGGGGGGATGGGGACAACACATGGAACACCATATGCAAATACCTCCTTCTCTTAAACATTAAAATGTCAAAGGCATATTCATCCAGTAAAAGCATTACCTTTCACCAGGAGCAAAAGGAAAATTCATAGTTTTGCTCACTGAAATATTGCTGCGTTCCACACAAAGAGCTATTGTTGCTCCCCAAAAGGAGGGGGCTTTATGGCTGTGTAGGATTCACATTGTGCAGGGAGCGTTTCAGTTTCATTTGCTAATTCTCACAAGTTGCCAGCAATTTCCTCAAAAGTCTGTTCACTTTTTCTAAGGTGGAGTAGAACATCCATTTGAAAAGCTAAACAAAGTCAGAAAGCCTAGACACCATTCAAACCACACTTAAAAAGTCCAACTGTGTTATGGACTTTGCACATGCAGGTGGGTTTCACTCACCGCTGCTGATAATTCATCCAGGACATGGTTAATCAATTGTCTTTTCCACCATGTCTGGTAAGTCACTTCATGTTTGCTTTTAGAGATAGACCTAATGTCAAGAGGATAAAGAAAGGCAGAACGCGTTGCTTGGCTTTAGAAAATGTGGGTCATGGCCCCTTTCACAGTGATGCTCATGAAGTGGAGGATAAAGTTCCTGAATTGAAAAAAGGGTGGAGAGATAACCTGACAGGACAGGAGTATGCCCATATGGGGTTCATCCTCCCCTAGTGCTGGAGACTTTTACTGAAAATGATGAGGCACGGATGATTGAGTTGAGTCCCCATTTCATCACATCCATTTTAATACCCTTTCATAATATTTGTTGCCTTCATTTTCAACACCCTTTCCTAGGATAAATAAAGATTTAACATTTGTTAAAGTTGCCCTGCAAGCGTATCTTTTTTCGTTATCTTTGTTCAGCTCGGGGCTGACTGAAGAAGCATGCTTATTACAAATGGAGGACAAAATATAGCAGGAAGTAATGGCTGAGGAAGGCCTATCGACCCAGGCTACAGTGACAAATTCTTTGTATGTATATGGAGCCTTTCGAAAAGCTGAGAGTGTTAAGAGGCAAAATTTGCTTCCTCAGACTGCTGAAATCAGAAATAGAAATAATTCTAATTACGTTCTAAATGATAGCATTATAAGACTTGTATGGGCGCCCTTTGGTTCATTTCCTTGCTATTTTTTTCACCATTTACTGCTAGCCTTGTATACCCATGTAGCAGGCACAGTCCTTAAAAAAAAAAAAAAAAGTAGGAATAAAGAAGCTTTTTTCTTTTCTCTTTCCATCAGCTAAACTTCCCATAGAAGCTGAACAACATTTCTTTATCAAAATTATGGGTTTCCACATCTTGGCATGCTATTTCTTTGCTTTAGTGCATGCCAGCAAGCTGAACTAAGAGTGATGAAAGTAGAGAATAAGGCATGTATAGGGCCATACTTACTTACATCAAGAGCATTTATTTGCATGAATAAGGCAAGTGGGATATAAGTTGTGTTTTGAACTATGAACAATGCATACCTATGTTTCAGAAGATGACACATCTGTAACATTCTGCCTTGCACTTCACGAAATTGATATTAGTCGTAGAAATCTGAATGGAAGAAAACAGCTCTCAGTCTTTTGATCCATTTTAGAACAAACATGGAGCCCAGCCCTGCATCTTACCCGTAGTGCAGCCTTGACTTGCATTGACTGGGGAATGTAGTGCTTACACCTAGCTCTTGTGGAAATATGGACTGATAGGCCTTTGCATTATTCAAGCTAAATACATACTGCTGAATCATGAGAAGGCTTTTATGGAAAAAGCTGCTGAGAAACCAAGCACTTTCTGCTAACTGCCTGACTAGTTTTTAATTCCCATTGGCTTATATAGGAGGGTATGGCAAGCAGCGTCCCGTGACATCAGGCACTGTATTTGGTTCTAGTACATTGAATCACTCAAGCTTCAACATGAAAAGCAGCAGTAGCACAAGTTGTGGCTTGGCAGGTTTGCTCTGAACATTAGGGAACACTTCTTCGCCAGGAGAGTACTGTAGTACAGGAACAGGTTATCCAGAGAAGTTAAGGGTTATTCATCCATGGAGGTTTTTAAGTCTAGGGTAAGCAAAAGCAAGGCTGATCAGATCTGCTAGTGGTGATGCAGATCTGTTTTGAGCAGGAGGCTGGACTAGATGACCTCCAGAGATCCCTTTGAATCACCATTTCTATGATTCTGTGGCTTTCTTAGTAAACACATATAAACTATTCTCTCGTTTTCACTATACACTCTCTCAAAGATCAAAGTATAAGCTATTATTTTTACAGGAAAAGTGAACCAAATCAACACACATTTTTGTTTGATAAAGTGCCAGCCTTTTTAGTAGTGAAGATAAGGTTTATTCCCTTGGATCACTGAAGAAAAATGCAACTGTTATTTCAGTGAACCAATAGGGAGAATGATTTTAATTTGAATCCAGCTGTTGTTACAATGAAATTCAAAAGGCAATGTGGGTCATAATAAGGAGCTAAGAACCCGTGGTTCAATAGTCAGTATTGATTTCTGTCATTGATTTCAGGGAAACCAAGATTTCATCCTATGTCATGAAGAGCCTCACAAGGACTTTCCAGCAATTCATTTCCTTTTAAGTCCTTCTCTGATGACTCAAACAGTATTTTTAAATTAATTTTACTGGTTCTTTGTGCAAAGATGATTTTTTTCATTTGTAATAGATTTAAAGAAGTATAGACTTGCATGTTCAGGTGCAAAACCTCTGGTTTGCCAAAAGAAAAGGAGCCTTTTATTACCAGGACAGCTCAATTAGACTCACATAACTCTAATAAGCTTTCTCACAGTTATAACATTCTTTACCTGCTGTGGGGAATTATTAAAAAATTGTTATTCTTCCCTATCTTGAAAAACTTCAAAGTTTGAGCTATAAAAGCACAGTCTCCACTGATCAGCATAGCAAAGTATTCATCCCTATGCAAATTGTGTTTTGGAAAACAGTGTTCAGTCCGTCTAGTGAAAGATCCGGACAGATGGCTAACA
Source organism: Pelecanus crispus (assembly GCF_030463565.1). Taxonomy (NCBI): domain Eukaryota; kingdom Metazoa; phylum Chordata; class Aves; order Pelecaniformes; family Pelecanidae; genus Pelecanus; species Pelecanus crispus. The sequence goes on along the minus strand of NC_134645.1, from coordinate 76,065,908 downwards.
GTGAAACTAAATTTGGTTTGAACTACAGTGAAGTGTTCTAGGGGTTGAAAGTTTCCTGATGGAGCTGAGAAATGCCACCGGTCTTGGCATTACTTGCGGTTGAATGGATTTCTCTGATTGAGTGCAAACATTCTCTAGATATTTCTCTGGTCTTCTTTGGGTACCTTTTTTAGTTTTTCTGAGAAGTGTTTCATAACATTTCTTAAAAGAATACCACAAATATTCTACCTTCCAGTCAGTTGTGCTTTCATGACTACATAAAAAAATCAACAAAAAGACTTAAAATGTATAACCAATGAAAGAAAATGAAAGCAGATGGGAATTTATGTACAGCAAAAGCTAAGGACTATAGAAAGCGTGTGAGGGGAGGAGAGGCAGAAAGCAGGAGAACTGATTTTGCTTTGCTGGGGGGTTGGTGGTGGTGGTGTCCTGCAGGGAAAGGGGGACTTGTTTGTTCATTTTGTTTCAAAAGAGAAAGAGAAAAGTAGAAGGATTCTGAGAACAATCCAGGTGGTGCATTTTATGGCAATGACAAAATACTTTCTGTTCCAGCAGTAATTAAGGAAGATATAAAACCAAAGCGGGATACTTGTAAATGAGCAAGCTACTGCAATCTGCATCCAGAGGGGTGCTCTGTGCTGCTAATGGTGGTTTGCAGTGGGGAGGTTCCAGAGAAGAGGAAATAAGTTGGTGTTGTACTGGGTTATTCAAGGCCAAACAGGTGATCCAAATATTCATTGTCCTGCCACCTTGCCATTAATCTGAAATTGCAGAAGATCTTGGATCTGATTAATCAAATATTAAGGAAAGGTTAAAATATTGAGTTCTAATCAGTGTGGGTTTATGGTGAATATCTTTTGTCAAAACAGCTTCGTGCCTTTTTTGAGGTGGTTGCTAGTTTAGGGACAATCTTGAAGTTGTGTATTTCAACTTTTCTCAGTCTTTTCAACTTGGTATTACACATATTTTTGATTAAGAAAGTAGAATGATCCAAAATCAACACTGTACACACATTAAATGGCCTAGTGGCAGTTTCTAAACCTAAAGGTGTTTCTTGAACAAACAGGATGATGAATTGCATGCTATTTTATATTGTTATCAGTGGATGTGGAAGAAATGAGAAAATCATTCCACATAAAATACGCAGATAACACAAAGTTAAAGGGGGTGATAATAGTTAACAGAACAAGTTGCTGTACAGAGTGGTCTGCCCTGATTGCTGTGTACAATATGCAAGAAAGCAATAGGAGTTTGTATGAGGCCAAGTAAAAGGACTATATGTAGGAATAAATACTGTGGGCCATGCTGATAAGATTGTTGGCTCTATCCTAGGAAGCAGTAACAGAAAGAGTTGAGACATTTCACGTATAACTAGCAGGGTATGACCTCCTACAATGAGTGTGTGGTACAAAAGGGATAATGAGATTTTTTGGTATGTGAACAAGGGAATATTGAGGAGGGAGACTACATTAGCACACTTCTTGGTTATGGTGTGACTGGTTTTGGGACACTGTGTCCCATTCTGTTCAAGACTGAAGAATAGTGATAAACTAGAGAAGTTTAAGAGAAATGCCGCAAGAGCGCTAAAAGGAAGAATGTTTTATAGTGAAAGGCTGAAGAAACTCGGCCTGTTTAATTAAACCAAAAGAAGACTAGAGGGTGACTCGGTAGAGTTTTGTATATGTTAACGAAAAATTGGTAATAGAGAATCAGGAAGCAGTGGTAGAATGAAAGCTGGTGCTAGACAAATTCCTCCTAGAAATAATAGACAGATTTTTAATAGTTAGGTGATTAATCTTTGGAGCAACTTGTCAAGTCTCTCCATTGCTGGACATTTTTAGGACAATATTGGATGCCTCTATAAAATATGTACTCTGATTGCAACAGGAATTAATTCTGCATTCGTGACAGTCTCATGGCCTGTGTTATGCTGGAGGTCAAACTAAATGGTCATGTGGATCCCTGCTGACATTTTAGCTTATTATATTTCTATTCTTTTGTTGGAACTTACACACAGCTCAAACTAGTCAAATGCAAAAAAAAAAAAAAAAGTTAAAATAAGTACCTGCAGTAATTGTGTTCATTTTAGTTTTCTTTTCATACATGTTAGCTGTAACTGTAACAGCTTCACAGGAAAAACTTTTGTTTGCAAAAAAGCATTCTGCAGTAGCTTCCTGACCAGAGACAGCTTAGCCAGGATGCCAGGTCTCACCGAGCATAATTGGTTACACGGTCAGCCAGGTGCTGGTCCCTCATAAAGCTCTTCTGAGAAACTGATTTTCCTTCAATGTATTTTGAGCTATATTTCTGATTTTTCAGCTAAACTTCAAGTTTATAGCTAGATTTTTTCATTTTCCTGTTTTAACTTCTTTTCCTATAATAGAAAACTGACAAAAAACATAATACAACCTGGTGGTAGAAAGTTGGAAACTACAAAAATTCGTGCTAGAAATAAGGTTCAAATAAGCATTTCTTCAAACAACTTAATTAGGAATTTGACAGGTTCCCATGCCCTGAAGTCAAACAAAACTGGATGTCTTTCTGAAAGAGGCTTTTGTGCAAGAAGTGCTGATTTCGATCCTAGAGTTGCTCTGTAGAGTGTTTTGGTGTGTGTTATACCCAGGGTTAGATTGTATGAATGGATTGTTTCCATTTTAATTTCAATATCATGGCATGAAAGGTATCAAGCTATGTATTTTTTAAATATCCTGTACTGCTCGGGTTAGTTGTTTGATGTGAAGCTGCCTGAATGCTAGAATTGGGATCAAAAGAATTTTGTTGGAAAAACTGAAGGAATTCAAACAGGCAAGTACTAGACCTCTTAAGAAAGCAACAGATAGGAATTATGAAAAACTAATTTAATAATAATTTGGAGGTTGCATTCTGTCTTATCTACATCTATGCTGTGATGGTTTACTCTTCTCAAAAGTGATCTTGGGATTAAATATTACATTGAACATTGAAAGTTCTGAGATAGTAAGTGCGGGAGGAGAGTTTGAGAGGACTCACTACCAGGTAGTCAGTGAAAACCTACTGAGATATGAAAATATGGAAATGTTACTTCTTGGTACTAGATGTGGAGTTAGCTGATATAAGAAGAAGTTCCTTCTCTAGGAGTTTCTTCTCAAATTGTGAACCTTGCGTACTTTGGATATGAAATTACACCTGATGTTTGTTTGCTTGATTATGAAACAAAAAAAGCACTTACCCTGGCAATCTGTGTTGCCAGTTTCTCCAGGGAATTCTCAATGACAAGAAAAATGTTTGGCTGCTGTGGCTTTCAAGCCTGACTCAGATTTCACTTTAAAGGATCTGGTTTTCTCTCTGTCCTTTTTCAATTAATCGATGTAAGAAATAGAGACGTAGCACCAGGTTCACCTCTAGTGAGACTGAACATGGCCATCATTGAATTCTGTCAATGTAAATTTCTCCTGTGAATTACATTCTGACCTTGGTACCTGTATATTTGTAAGAAAAGAAATTACCTATAAACCCCCATGTGTATAGGTCACAACTGTAACTCTTGTAATTGTGTAATAGAATAGAATCATAGAATAGTTTGGGTTGGAAGGGACCTTTAAAGGTCATTTAGTCCAACCCTCCTGCAATGAGCAGGGATATCTTCATCTAGATCAGGTTGCTCAGAATCCAACCTCACCTTGAATGTTTCCAGGAATGGGGCATCTACCACCTCTCTGGGCAACCTGTTCCAGTGTTTCACCACCTTCATCATAAAAAATTTCTTCCTTATATCTAGTCTAAATCTACCCCCTTTTAGTTTAAAAGCATTGTCCCTTGTCCTGTTGCAACAGGCCAGTTGTCTGCAGAACAAGTTCACCAAGGTAGAGGTTTGCTTTTAAAACACACATTCTGAATTGCATTCAATTCCTGTCCTGAAACGCCAGGAGGAGGATGGAAGAGATTAAAAGAATGGACAAAATAGGAGGCTTGAGCTGAACGGGCATAATTTTTAAATGCCTGATGAGTTTCATCCAGTTATTCAGAACTCTTTCTTCAGTCAGGATCAGGGGGGAATGGGATTGTGAGACTCAGCCTAAGCTGTGTCAACGAAACCTCAGAAGAAGGAAAGCACAAAGCTTCAGGATACTGAAAGTCAATATAACTGGGCAATGAAAACATTTTTATTACAAAGAACCAAAAGCTGTCACACAACAAAAGGTTCACTGAAAATGGAAACAAAGAAAGTTTAAGCCTTCAGCTTTTCCAAGAAAATTGTGAAAAATAAACCACAGTTACAAAGAGACAATATAATACGCTTTTCTTTGAGGGATGAGAAGGTCTTGCCCACAAGGAGTTAGGAGGGGTGGAACCACCAACACTGGTGGGCATCTTCCACTGGGTTTTCTTGTGGAAACTCTATTTTTGTGTCACCTCTCAGTTCCTATTCTGCTTCCTACATAAATGAAGGCTTTCTGGTAGGTGCTGGTTTAATATATGAGAGTCCTTTCTCTGACATTTTATGACCTGAACAGACACAACAAACTAGGTTTGAAGGGGGAAGGGGATATAAACGGGCCCACTAGTGAGGAGTCCAGGGGCAGCATGGCAACGCTGGGGGCAAAATCGATAGCCTGGCTTAAGTGCATCTACACCAATGCACATAGCATGGGCAACAAACAGAGGGAGCTGGAAGCCCTTGTGCAGCAGGATGGCTATGACATAGTCGCCATCACAGAAATGTGGTGGGATGACTCTCATGACTGGAGTGCTGCACTGGATGGCTATAAGCTCTTCAGAAGGGATAAGCAAGGAAGGAGAGGCGGTGGGGTGGCTCTGTATGTTAGGGACTGTTTTGACTGCATCGAGCTCGACAGTGGTGATGACAAGGTAGAGTGCTTATGGGTAAGGATGAGGGGGAAGGCCAGCAAGGCAGATGTCCTGTTGGGAGTCTGCTATAGACCACCCAACCAGGATGTAGAGGTAGATGAGGCGTTCTATAAGCAGCTGGCAGAAGTCTCGCAATCGCTAGCCCTTGTTCTTGTGGGGGACTTCAACTTGCTGGACATCTGCTGGAAATACAGTACAGCAGAGAGGCAACAGTCTAGGAAGTTCCTAGAGTGTGTGGAGGATAACTTTCTGACGCAGCTGGTAAGCGAGCCTACCAGGGGAGGTGCCTCGCTTGACCTGCTGTTTACTAACAGAGAAGGGCTTGTGGGAAATGTCGTGGTTGGAGGCCGTCTTGGGCTTAGCGACCACAATATGATAGAGTTCTCGATTCTTGGTGATGTAAAGAGGAAGGGGCAGCAAAACTGTTACCATGGACTTCTGGAGGGCAGACTTTGGCCTCTTCAGGACCCTGGTTGGGAAAATCCCTTGGGAGGCAGTCCTGAAAGGCAAAGGGGTCCAGGAAGGCTGGGCCTTCTTCAAGAAGGAAGTCTTAAGGGTGCAGGAGCAGGCTGTCCCCGCGTGCCATAAGACCAACTGGCGGGGAAAATGACCAGCCTGGCTGAATAGGGAGCTTTTGCAGGGACTCAGGGAAAAAGGGAGAATCTACCGCCTTTGGAAGAAGGGGTGGGCAAGTCAGGAGGAGTACAGGGATCTTGTTAGGTCATGCAGGGAGGAAATTAGAAAAGCAAAAGCCCAGCAAGAAGTTAATCTGGCCAATGCTGTAAAAGATGATAAAAAAATGCTTTTATAAGTACATCAGCAATAAAAGGAGAGCCAAGGAGGATCTCCATCCTTTGCTGGATGTGGGGGGGAACATTGTCACCGAGGACAAGGAAAAGGCTGAAGTACTTAACGCCTTCTTTGTCTCTGTATTTAACAGCCAGACTGGTCATCCCCAGGGTACTCAGGCCCCTGAGCTAGAGGATAGGGATGGGGAGCAAAATGGAGCCCTCATAGTCCAGGAGGAAGCAGTTAACGACCTGCTATGCCACCTGGACGCTCACAAGTCTATGGGGCCGGATGGGATCCACCCGAGGGTACTGAGGGAGCTGGCAGAGGAGCTTGCAAAGCCACTTTCCATCATCTATCAGCAGTCCTGGTTAACAGGAGAGGTCCCTGATGACTGGAGGCTTGCCAATGTGACGCCCATCTACAAGAAGAGCCGGAAGGAGGACCCAGGGAACTACAGGCCTGTCAGCCTGACCTCGGTGCCAGGGAAGATTATGGAGCAGTTCATATTGAGTGAACTCAACAGGCAAGTGCAGGTCAACCAGGGGATCAGGCCCAGCCAACATGGGTTCATGAAAGGCAGGTCCTGCTTGACCAACCTGATCTCCTTCTATGACCTGGTGACCCGCCTGGTAGATGATGGAAAGGCTGTGGATGTCATTTACCTGGACTTCAGTAAAGCTTTTGACACCGTCTCCCATAATATTCTCCTTGGGAACCTGGCAGCTCATGGCTTGGATGGGCGTAGTCTTCGCTGGGTAAAAAACTGGTTGGGTGGCCGAGCCCAGAGGGTTGTGGTAAATGGAGTTAAGTCCAGTTGGCAGCCGGTCACAGCAGTGTTCCCCAGGGCTCTGTTTTGGGGCCAGCCTTGTTTAATATCTTTATCAATGATCTAGATGAGGGGATTGAGTGCTCCCTCAGTAAGTTTGCAGATGACACCAAACTGGGTGGGAGTGTCAATCTGCTGGAGGGTAGGATGGCCCTGCAGAGGGACCTGGACAGGCTGGATCGATGGGCCAAGGCCAACTGTATGAGGTTTAACAAGGCCAAGTGCCAGGTCCTGCACTTCGGGCACAACAACCCCATGCAACGCTACAGGCTTGGGGAAGAGTGGCTGGAAAGCTGCCTGGCCGAAAAGGACCTGGGGGTGTTGGTAGACAGCTGGCTGAACATGAGCCAGCAGTGTGCCCAGGTGGCCAAGAAGGCCAACAGCATCCTGGCTTGTATCAGGAATAGTGTGGCCAGCAGGAGCAGGGAGGTGATTGTTCCCCTGTACTCGGCACTGGTGAGGCTGCACCTGGAATACTGTGTCCAGTTTTGGGCCCCTCACTACAAGAAAGACATTGAGGTGCTGGAGCGTGTTCAGAGAAGGGCAACAAAGTTGGTGAAGGGTCTGGAGCACAGGCCTTATGAGGAGCGGCTGAGGGAACTGGGATTGTTTAGCCTGGAGAAGAGGAGGCTGAGGGGAGACCTTATCGCTCCCTACAGCTACCTGAAAGGAGGTTGTAGTGAGGTGGGTGTTGGTCTCTTCTCTCTTGTAGTTAGCGATAGGACAAGAAGAAATGGGCTCAAGCTGCGCCAGGGGAGGTTTAGGTTGGATATTAGGAAAAATTTCTTTACGGAAAGGGTGGTCAAGCATTGGAAGAGGCTGCCCAGAGAGGTGGTGGAGTCACCATCCCTGCAGGTGTTCAAAAAACAGGTAGATGTGGCACTTCGGGACATGGTTTAGTCTAGTCTAGTCTTGATTGGTTTAGAGTGGACTTGGTAGTGTAGGTTAATGGTTGGACTGGATGATCTTAAAGGTCTTTTCCAACCTAAACGATTCTATGATTCTATGATTCTATGAACAGTCATTACTGGAAAGTAAGCTGAGTCAGGGAGGGCTGAAGATATCCATGGTCTGTGGTGGAACTGGGACTAGACCTTGGTGAAAAAATCCCACAGTTAAAGACCTCTGGCTGTTTTTCCTGATCCCCACTGCAAGGGTAAGACCTTCGGACCAAGGATCGTAATTTCCATCCCGCAAGCCAGGCTGGAGTACTTGGAGTCCTTCTTTTGTCTGGCCTTGCAAAAATAATCAGACACAATAGAAAGCCTAACAGATGCTTGCCAGAGGGTCAGAAGATGCAGGGTTGATTTCGTGTTTTTTTAACTGCTTGACATTGCTATGGCATAAGCTGAGCAGGCAGTGTGGCCTCAGTATTGTTGCTGCTACACCTTCCAAGTTGCCGGTGTTGGGCACAGGCAGAGGGAGGGCAGAAGTGTCTCAAGGTGAGGTTTCTTTGCTCCTGTGGTTGTGTGAGGGTTGCTAGTGTTCCTCCACATCCAGCAACAAGATCTCCTCTACCGCTGTGGTGAGTTGACCCTGGCTGGCTGCCAGGTACCCACTAAGCTGCTCTCTCACTCCCCCTCTTCAGCAGGACAGGGGGAGAAAGTAAGATGAAAAATTCATGGGTCAAGATAAAGGTAGTTTATCCCAGCCAGACCCAGTATGACCCCCAAGGACCTTGTAGACAGGTTGTTCTCATCTTAGCAATTTCTTCCCTTTCTCACAACAGTGCCAATTCCCAGCCATTCTCACTTCCAGACACTGCTGTAGCAGTGCACCCTCCCAACTGAGCAGTCCAGGAGTGCCCTAAACATTCATTAGACTAACCCAAAGATTAAGCAAGCAATCTAGCAAAGATTAAACAAGCAATTACTTTGACGTTTCTCATTGATTTGATTTCTCCCTGTGCTCAGTCAGCAGTCCCTCAGCACCCCAAGCAGTCCCATCTCCATGGGCATGAATTGTTTTGAGCGGGTTGTGCAGACAAATTTGTAGGTTTATTATTGTGTAAATCTCATGATCTTAATTTGCTCAGAATGTTGTATGTACAGAGCTGTAAAAACATTGACCTTTGTGCAAGGTTTGTGTTGAAATGAATATTACTGTTGTTATTATTTCTTCCTTCTCAAAGTCTTGTTTGAGGAACAAAATGAAGTTTAGACTCCCACAAGTAGTTTGTTCCACAGTGTAAATCAGATTTTTAATTCTCATCTCTGACTATGAAAAAACATTGTCCATTCTGCCACAAATGCTCTTTCTTGAACGGAAATACTCTTCTTGAAGGAGTGGTTTCTGAAGCCACAGCTCTTGAACTGTTTTAAACTAGAAGAGGATAAATTGATGATATAATGACTCTTCCTAATCTCTAATTTCCATAGTTTGATGAATTTCAGTATAGCATGTTTCATTAATATCATATAAGAAAATGATTTGCAGGCAAATTAAGTGGTTGACACAGGTACTAAATAATAAAAGCATATAAATTAAATTCAAGCACACAATTCATTATAAAATTAATCTCTCTCATCTGGTCCCATGATATCTCTCAAGTATGCCTGCATATACATAATCATATTAGTTGAGCATGAAAATATGTATATGTACACCTTGATATGATACTGATGACATTCTGTACCTCACATAGTTGTACAGTACCCACAGATGAAGTGTGACACTTCCCAACAGTGTAAACTGAAAACTAATGAAAAATAGTATCTGGTTCTTAGATTGCTCTCATGTTTGAAGGGCCATATACTACCTATCTTTGCGTAGTAAGATGCATGCAGTAAGGAAGCTGTAACAGCAATGTAACATGATTTGATGGCCATTGGTACCAAAACTTTCTCATTGACTGCCACTGTTTTGTTCAGATAATTTCCCCTGTGAAGCCCTCTGATCTCTGTCCAGGCACTTGGCCTAGCGATCAGACTTAGGGAGCAATACGAAAATAGTCACAATTAAAAAAACAATCCTCCTCATTAATTTCATGTAAAGCTGAACATTTGAAGGGCCATTGTCATGCCAAATTTGTTTTTTATGGATAAAGATGTTTTTGCAGCTGCAAACAGTCTTCTATGATGTCCTTTCCATCTGTCTTCCCAAGAAAATACATCTTCTTTGTAAAGAACGGAATCTGAAAAAGCAGAATGATGTCTCGTTGGGTAAATTATTCATTGTATTTCACAATTTTCAACAGCTTTTTAGTCTTGTTCTGGATTTCCCTACTTCTGCTTGGTCAGGCCACCGGGATGTTGTGACCTGCAGCCAAATTTCCGGGTGGGAACTGAGGGGTGAGTGCAGTGGCCTTAGGAAAGTGCGCTCCCAAGTCACAGTGAGCCCTATCTCAGTCTCGGGTCACTCACGGTGGGAGCTCCCAGAAGAGTTGCACCTGCTTAACTCAGATACAAACACAGATCTGTGTGTTCAAACTGGGCTTTATAAACAAAAGCATTTGACTTATACAGAGTAATTAAATGATGATCGAGTTAAATTTTAGTGTAATCCATAAGTAAACTAAGGAAGGAAATTAAAAGCTAATTTATTTTTTTACATCTGTGAAGTATTTAGGTGCTTTACAGCTCCATATGGCCCTTGTCAGATAGCCCCTTCCACACATAAATTAACCAGTGCTTGTTGCTCAAAAGTAACGTGTAAGGTACCTACAATCATGTCGCAGTATGGCCTGCATGAATATAATCCCTTAACCCAGCACGTGTGCTGTATATGATGGGTATGTCATTCGATTCACTCATGCGGCTTGTGAGAGAATTTCTGCCTTTTCTCCATTTCTCTTATTTCTTACTAGAAAAAAACCCCATCAATGGAAAATGAAATGCGTATTGTTACAGTGAAATCCTATTTAATGGCTAACTTCAATTCCGAAAGGCAAGGAAACTGGGAGCTAAGGCTGGGATTTCATCCTTCAGTTATAAATAACTACAGCCTTAGACGCCTTTCAGAGGGGTGATTTCTGGAGATCAAATGCTATTGAATAACACAGAAGTTCTTCCTCTTCTTTTTAATGCTAATGGTGGGTTTATGCGTGTATTTTTCTAACAGTAGCTGTGTAAATCTTTAGAACAGAGTGTCTCAAATGTCATGTGTGCACAGAAAATTATTTAATCCCTGAGTTTTCCTCACACTTCATTTCAGTTGTCAGACTGACCCCCTGCTCTCTTTGCTCCAAGCACAGATCTAAACTGTGGTGGGAGGAGAAATACAATAAACTTGCCAGCTGAAGGTTGGGACCATGCTTGTATATGGCTGGGAGGTGAAAGATCCTCTGCTGAAGAAAAGCAGTTGGTCTGTGAGGAAGCCTCCCTGAGCACCAGTGGACTTTTTATTCCGTTTTTGAGAAGCCATCATTTTGGAGAGATGCCTGAGCTGGAATGGCATCCTCCATGGCTGTCTTTGCAGGAGACGAGCTTCTTCAGAGGGCAGTTTCGGCTTGCGCAGGCTGCTCTCTGATCTGTGCACGTGAGGGTGAACCGATACGAGTGCCGCCGGTGAAGCGCTACATGCAGAGCAACCCGGGGGGTAATAGAGGAGTGCCATTTTCCAGCGCCAGGGATGGGGAGGTTGGCACACCTGAAGGATAAGGGGAAGAACAGAGCTACGCCTCCTCTGTACCTGCCACTGTCAGGAGAGTAGTGTGCTGCTGATTAACTTCCCAGCATAAACTGGGAAAGCCTCATGAGGCTGCTCTCATTTGCTGCCACTGGATGTCAATTCTGATCCATGCTTTCCTGGTTCAGGAGTGCATTTTGGCCCTGTGGGTGGGAAGGAGATGGCGTATCAGGCACACACACTGAGGACACCCTCAGTGGCCTGGTTATAGGCCTTTGCGTGACTCCACAGTTCAGTGCTGGGAAGGCAAAATTATACCCAAATCCCACTAAGAAAATCTATTGTACATGATTGAGTTTTCTTTCTCTTTCTTTTCTTGCATATCTGAAATGCAGATGCTAATATTGCGAAGACACTGCATTAAAGCAACCTGGGAGGCAGGGAACATAGGCAGATCAATGCTCTGTCAAAATGTCAGACTCAGTTTATCTCCTGCAAGAGGACCTTATAGCTCCGCTTTCCTCACAGGTTGCATTTTACTTTGAGTCATCATTCTCATCTTTTAGGTCATCAGTGGCTTTGTTTGTGCATTTGGCACCACAGCAGGATCCTGTAGGCCAGGAATTTCTCTGTCCTGACCCTCTAAAAATCTGAAGCTGACACCTTCCCAGATAACTTCTAATTTTTTTTTTTTTTTTTTTTTCAAACACCTTGCAATTTTAACCTCTGTTAGCAAAAATGAGATCAGTGCCCTTATGTTTTTTCAACTGAGCCTGTTCCATCATTGTGTGTCAGGTCTGCAGTAAATTTACAGTGTTGACAGAGGCAGTCATGCTGTTTCACCGAATTGAAAGGCGGAGTGGAAGGGAGAGATTTATCCTGGAGCCTGAGGGTAGAGCAGTAAGCCAGAACCATTCTACTCATACCTAAAAATGAAGAACTTTGTGTTGCAGATAGCTGGACTTTCCATCTAGCAGGAGGTGAATTCTCTCTACTTGGAACTTCTGCTCAAAATATCTTTTTTCTTTTTGAATTATATGAAATAGAAATCTAAATGCAGATGCAGAAGTTTGGGCCTCCTGTGTGTTTTTGGCTGAGTAATGGCCATCACTGCTGTGTAGTGAGCAAACAGCAAAAGCAAAAGCAAGGAGAGGGAGAAGTACCTGCACTCCACATCCCTTCGAGGAGGCTGGTGTCGCAGTGGCCCCTTTCACTGAGTGCTTCCTTTCCTGCAGACCTGTTGTATCACTGAAGTAGAAAGGCAGAGAGGACCTGTGAAAGCAACTGTGGGTTATCACTGCATCATTTCTGGGCACCCAACTTGAAATGCCTTAGAGGGACCTTGTTTTTAGAAAGCACCAGTAGCAGACAGAGCAGAAAACTCAGCACCTTTCAAGTCCTGTAAGCAGGGCACTCAAAATGGGTCCCATCCCTAAAGTATTGATTTTGCCCAGATCTGCAGAGGGATGCGGAGATGGTGATGTTGAGCTTTGTTACTGTAATTTTTACATGATAGCTTGTGCAGCAGAATTTGTAAGCCTGAGTTAAGCACCATAATTCACTATTAAGGGAAACCGGCTGGGCCAGGAAGGGTGTAGCCTACTGAAATTCCTCATTGCTGCAGCCTTGGTTTAGTTATCTACCTAAAACAGGAATTCACTCTCCAGCTGTGCCTCCGCAGTTCCTCTGGAGCTGGAGCACAAACTTCTCTTCCAGAAGGTGGTACCCAGCTCTGTGAAACAGCCAAACCCTTGAATTGTTTGCCTACATGGCTTCAGTGGTCTTGTTCTGAGGATTCGAACTCATATATTTTACTTCTTGTGGTGTATTAACCACCAGATTAGAGGTGGATCTGAGGGGGGTGGTTTTTGTTCCTCCTTAATGAAGTTATGCCACTGTGAAACTAAGTATGCAGGCTTCACAGGCAAGAAGAGGGTAGAGAAAGACACTCACCCAAAAGGGAAAAATCCTGGCCTCTGTGCTTTAAAGAACTGTTGGGAAAAAAATGCATAAAATTTTAATGTCCTTACGTTTGTCATAATATCCATGAGCAAGAAACTTTGAGCATTATACCTGCTTGAGGGGCTGCAGAATGAGGCAGCAGCAGTACTAACACACACGTGGGAAACAGTGAAAGAAGGTCAGGGCCTTGAAGAGTTGAAGTCAGAATAAGCCACAGGCACACAAGCATCTCTCCTTTGAAGTAGCTGGAGATGTGGGAAAGTGTGCCACGTCTTAGTGCCATCCTCAGTGAAATGCTAATGTGGGCATCCTTTGTCTTTCTGTACCAGGGGTGCAATTAAGAGGCCAATATGCAGGGGCCAATTTAAGGACATTTTTCTTAAGGTTTCTTTTAGGTGTTTTAAGCATGTAGATGATAGTTGGAACTTACTGTAAAGAAGATGCAAATTTATGGGAATTGCACTTGCCTACTTGGGGAGGAAACGTGGACCACTGAAGCAGGGTAATTTTTCTGTGTTTCAACATTATTGGAAACTTCATTGATAAGTTCCAGAAAAGTTGAAAAAAAAAAAAAGTAATAGTTGTGTTCTGAAGCATTATATATAGTTAGTTTACCCAAGCAAAAGATTTTGCAAAAGCTAGGCGGATCAATTTGATTTTTAAATTAAACTTTTACATTAGATATTAAATGTTCTCTAGAATGAATAGTCATTCTTATTTAATATCTGCATTTTGCAATGTGCTGATATAAAAAAAAAAAAAAGAGAAAAATTCTGCATCTTGTAATAATTGAACTAGTAATTTTAGTTCTCCAAAAGCCAGACATGGTCTTCATAGATGCACCTTCCCACTTTCAATATTCATACCTGTCACTTTTTAACCTCTAATTTTGTTGGAGAAACAAATAAACTATAATTGCTTTAGGTGCCTAATTGTGGATGCACAGCCAGTACTTAGACATGCATATGCTTAGAGTTACACATTTTACAGGGACAAAAATTCAGCAACAACTTTTGCAATTTTCAGGAGCATCAGGAGAAATCTGAAATCATCCATCGTACCATCATACGTACCATTTTCTAGGAACTCTACCTAATTTTCCAAGCACATACTTCTTGTTTCTGACAACACTGAATTAAGTTACAGTAGCATCTATCACTTGAGGAATCTTGGGTCACTTAAACTTGTTTTCCATCAGAGCGTTCAATCAAGGTTGGCTTATCAGTGGCAGGGGTATAGCAGGAGCTGTAATGCTTTTCACCTCCTTCTTTATCAACCGTCTCTCAATAGCTGTAAGACTTAGTCCATTAACCCCCATCAGTTTAAACTGTATTAGCACTGTACAGTAATGGCAAGAGAGCAATAAGAAGTGATGTTGTACTTCTTAGGGCACTAGTGAGCTATTTTTCTTCATGCTGGGAATCATCCAGGTCTATTACTGTAGGCTCTCAGCTCCTCTGAGAAAACTGGGAGCTAATGATGATCTTAACTGAACTGAAACTTTTAAAACTGTTTCTCATATTATCCAAAGGTATTCATCACTGTATTTATAATGTCCTGAGCCTCAGGCATAAAAACCACTGCAAGTGAGATGAACTAATGAAATTTGACAGAGAACTTCGTTTTCTCCAAGAGACAGAGAGCTGTCAGTCCTTCCATGTCCCACTTTCCTCCAACAGCTGAAAGCTCCAACTGGTACATTTGGAACAGAGTAAGAACAAATATCTATCTCATAAAAAGACATCTATTTGTGTGCTTTCTTCTTGAATTGTAAAAATAATGGTGATCAGCAGCCCAATGACTGCCTAGGTTTCATATGCTAAAATGTAATATTTTCAGCAGCTGTCATATTTCATACAGAGTTCTAGCCTGAGGAATTACAGCTCACTCTTTATCCATACTTGAGTTCCTTATTCTAAGACTGGAAATCTCCCTTTTCTAATTAATTTCTGGAAAATCATGGGAGAACAATTACTTGTTTAAAAGTACCATATTCCTCAGTTAGTGTTTGTGACTAATTTTGTAAGCTCTTGTGCAGAAAGTTAATTCTGTCATTTATTATTCCAATGTAGATCAAATCTTTAGATCTAGGAGTCTTAATTTCTCTAGTCATACTTGGGTAGACAGTGACAATCTATAAAAGTTTATGGGCTGCATCTGTCTTCAATTTATTTGGCCAAAATAACCAGAAATACAATTCTTTTATTGCATGGTCATCCATAATTATATTTTTTATTCCATCAGAAAGACTGGAATATTTTCAGTCTCTCCAGTGCTCCCTAGACTGGGAAATTGCCAGGAACTGTATATGGAGAGACCTTCATTCTTAAAGAGAAAAAGCCTCTGAGTCCTCCAAGTGCTCCAAGTCCTGTGATTCATAGCTGAAGAAGCACTAGGAAATTGCTGATTGGAAGGCAGCTGGCTGTTTCAAAACTTAGGCATGTTTTTAGGATAAACTTGTGGTTTTTTCTTTGTTGGCTCACTGGTAGGATGAAGCTGACTATTGACAAGTTGCACCAACACACTCCCCCGCCTCCAGTTTGGCTGTAATGATTTACCACTGGACTCCATCAAGATAATAGCATGGAAAATTTGTCACCACACTTTCCTTTGCTATTTTTAAACTTATTTCTTATTAAAAAAAAAAAAAAAGTAGTGCCTTCTTACCACTTGTAGTGAGTGCAGCAGATTGTCTCAGTAGTATATTGCTACATATTAAGTGCAAGGGTAAGTTCTATATGTGTAAGAATATTTAAGAATTATAAAAAAATATAAAAAAAAAATGTAAGAATCTAAAAAATTCCAGTTCCTTTGTTACTAAAGAATTGTAAAACACACATACTTATGAGCACGCATGTGTGTGAACTTGGGGTAAAAGCTTATAATAAATGAAACCCATTTTCAAGAATTGCTGTAATCGGTAATATACAAGAGTTGGGAATTTTATTAGGTAAGATCTTATCTCAAGAAACTGCTCCAGAGACTCCCAAGACTTGCTGAATATGATTCTGCTTTGTTTCTATCCCAAGCCAGCAATCTGTGCTGGTCCCTCAAGCTGTCACTTAAAAGCAGCAGAGTCCGAATCAGCCACAGCTTTGAGGTGGATGTACCTAGACCTTGAATTTTAGTGAGCTCCCCCAAAATACTCTTAAATTCAAGCCCAGTTGTATTCGAATAAAAATTAGAACCTTAATGCTTTAAATAGAAAACCCTCAAAGCAACTAGGAAAGCCAAAAGAAGAATAAGAAACACGTGCAGCTTTCCCCTTTCCCAGTGTGTCCTTCCAGTCAACGTGGTGACTGCTGGGTTTTCTCCAGCTCTTGGGAAGCACCAGCCACGTGGCCAGGTCTGGTTGTCCCTTCCCTGCTCCTCAGGGCCGTCCCTGGGACGCTGTGTGAGCTGCAGCCCTCAGCCTCGCACGGTGGCTCTCCTCTGCCTGCCCAAGCCTTGCCATCCCCACAGCCTTCTCCCAGGGGCCACCGAAGGAAAAAACAACCCCACTTCCTTCCGTTGGGGCCCATCCAAGTCAGTGACTTGTTACAGACATGGCACAGGTAACTGGGAACATGCAGATACAGCCGATACTGTGCAATATGGAGCTTCGCTCCGCTGAGGAAATATCTGTAAGGTTTGGTCCAGAGCCACAGTGCGAATAAGGAGGTGGTGGGGAGCTGAGGAGGTGGCAGGAGAGGGTCATGAGACCAAGAAGGTGCAGAGCTCCCTTCCTCTCCCCAGCTTAAGGCATAAAGACTTTTAACTGCAGTGAGAAAGAATTCATTTTGTACTTCTGGCCCATCTGGAAGGGCTCAAAGCCTTCGTTTAAAAAAAAAAAAAAAGTCTTTTTTAGCTTAGTTTACAGAGCAGAAAACAGATGGGGAAATCCCGAGTAGTATTTTACTCCTCTTCTGGTTTTTCTTCAAAAAATAGGGCTTGGAGCTTTTCAGATCTGCAGATTTGAGATGCGTGGAGTCCACAGTTGTGGTGGGTTGACCCTGGCTGGATGCCAGGTGCCCACCAAAGCTGCTCTATCACTCGCCTCCCTAGCTGGAGAGGGGAGAGAAAGTATAACGAAAAAGCTCATGGGTCGAGATAAGGACAGGGAGATCACTTAGCAATTACTGTCACGGCAAAACAGACTCAACTTGGGGAAAATCAGTTTAATTTATTACCAGTCAAAACTGAGTAGGGTAATGAGAAATAAAACCAAATCTTAAAACACCTTCCCCCCACCCCTCCCTGCTTCCTGGGCTCAACTTCACTCCCAATTTTCACTACCTCCTCCCCCCAAGCGGTGCAGGGAGATGAGGGATGGGGGTTGCGGTCAGTTCATCACAGGCCATCTCTGCCGCTCCTTCCTCCTCAGGGGAGGACTCATCACACTCTTCCCCTGCTCCAGCGTGGGGTCCCTCCCACAAGAGACAGTCCTCCATGAACTTCTCCAACGTGGGTCCTTCCCACAAGCTACAGTTCTTCACAGACTGCTCCAGCGTGGGTCCCCCATGGGGTCACAAGTCCTGCCAGCAAACCTGCTCCAGCGTGGGCTCCTCTCTCTCCACGGGTCCACAGGTCCTGCCAGGAGCCTGCTCCAGCGCAGGCTTCCCACGGGATCACAACCTCCTTTGGGCACATCCACCTGCTCTGGCATGGGGTCCTCCACGGGCTGCAGGTGGATATCTGCTCCACCATGGACCTCCATGAGCTGCAGGGGCACAGCCTGCCTCACCATGGTCTTCAGCAGGGGCTTCAGGGGAATCTCTGCTCCGGTGCCTGGAGCACCTCCTCCCCCTCCTTCTTCACTGACCTTGGTGTCTGCAGAGTCGTTCCTCTCACATATTCTCATTCCTCACTCCAGCTGCTGGTTTTGTCCTGGTGGATTTTTTTTTTCCCCTTCTTAAATATGTTATCACAGAGGCGCTACCACTGTCACTGATAGGCTCAGCCTTGGCCAACGGCGGGTCCATCTTGGAGCCGGCTGGCATTGGCTCTCTCGGACATAGGGGAAGCTTCTAGCAGCTTCCCACAGGAACCACCCCTGTAGCCCCCCTGCTACCAAAACCTTGCCACGCAAACCCAATGCAACAGTGCTGTCCTCTCATAAAGAGACTAAAGTGTTCACATTTGGAAAATAAAGAGCTAATCCTCTCAAGATACTGCAGAGAATCTTCATTTCTTTTGAGCATCAGTGGGAGCTTGTGGTACTCTGCAACTCACTGTGTAGAAAAGTCACCCTTTGTGCCTAGAACTGGTAGAAAGCCTATATATCATTTAAATGCAACTGAAGATTTCAAAATAATGACTCAGTAGGAATTAAGTGATGGATAGGCTTGGTGTTGCATGGGTTTCACTCTCTGATTTGGAGGTTAATATTAGAGTTATTCATATTCTAATGCAGTCTATGACTTTAGCTGGGATTCAGGCTTTGGTATTTCACTGTTCAATGATGGCTTCATGTTTATATTCTGAAAATATTTTAGGTTTGTTTGTTATTCCTTACCAGAAATATTAAAAAAATCTTTTGTTTACACCTTCAAGACCATTATATTTTCTTGAGACATCATCTGGTATGATCATGGAGAATGTACACTATAGGAGTAGTTGACTAATAGAATAAATGTGGTACGTGTGCCAGTGGTGTTATTATCAGTATATATGTGGGGGAACTTGGTTGATCTTTAGAGCTATGAACATTTTATTATAGAATATTGTGACTACTTCTGTAAATTGCTCTAAAGCAGTGTGCAGCAGCTTTGATGCATTAATTGAAGATACTTGCTGCAATCCTTACCTTATTGAGAAAGGCAGAGAGGAGGGAAGGGTTGCATGTACCAACTTGTAGAATTTCTCCCCTGTGTAACAGACATGTTAGAATAACAGGAAAATAAGAAAAGATAAGTTTCCATGCAAAATTAGTGTAGAATCGTGTTCTGTAGATGCAATCGATTTCAGAACAATGCAGGAATAATAGGAGGCTTTGTATGCTTAAGACCTATTAGAAAATCTGCAGCTTTAGCTTTCAATGAGAGCTCAATTGATTGTCCTGAAAAAAAACTTTACCAAATCTTATTTATTCTTTCACAAGTGAGCATTAAGTGCAAACAGCAAAATACGCAAGTAATATCCACGTGCTCATCAAGCAGTCGTTCAAACGCAGGGTGGTGTGGGAACTTAGGAACTCCGCTGCAGTGGAAGCAGCTACATCCCAGGGTGAGGGGCGGGGGTGGAAGTGATGGTGTTTGAGGTTTTGACATGTGTGCCATTCCTGCTTTTCCTATGGCAATGTGTGTCAACATTTCTGTAGGTGTTCCACATCTACGTTTAAGCATTTAAGCATTTAACTAAATTTGACTGTATTCTTATAGGGGCATAACTTCAGCTCACTTTGAATCAAAGTAAAGTTTTTAAGACCTTGTTTTATTTTTCCTTGCACTTTTATAGAAACACTAAAATGCACTCAAGTGAAGAAGCTTGGCAAAATCACAGTGCTGTGACAGACATCATCAACTTCGCTATGGCACAGCAGTAATCAGTCTCTAAATGAAGTGTATCTGTTTCTTCTTTTTTTAAATACGCGCTTGGAACATTTGGAGTGATAACTCTGTATAGCAGTCATTAACATCATGGAGAAAGCGTGGTCCTGCCTGCAGGCCCGCTCTAACAGTGCTATGGAGCACCCTTTACAGATGTGTTCCTCTAGTGAAATCTCAGCTCAAGAAACAGACTGATAATCTCTTGTCCGCTGGAGCCTGTGGCATGCTGAAGGATTAACACACCTCATGCTAGAGATTAAAAGCAGTGGTAGCATCTGTTCTTTACCCTCTGAGGTACTCTTTAGCTGATGTGGTGGGGATCTGTCAGTGGAAAGAGACCAAATAAAGTACAAAAGAGAGGAGGGAAAGCAATTAAGTTAAAAGAAAACTGACACGATGAGTGCGTTAAAACAGGATTTAGAGTCGGAATAAAACAGGCCCGAATGTTTGAATCACTTGGCCACCCTTTGCATGTCACTGATTCTCCAGCATACAGCAGCTGTGATTGTGTGGCCCCTTCTGAATGTTGCACTGCATTGATTTTGTGTTGTGAATGGTATTTTAATGTTCTGGGGAGGACATGGAAATGAACTAATAGTCAAAGCTAAATGTTTTAACTTTGTGAAAAATAATTACAGGAGAATCTGAGGATAGCTGTTTAGTACTTTATATCATGCCAGTGGGTATATGCTAGGAACCAAGCACTAGCTTCGTAGTTCTTTGATATGACAATGTCTGCCTTCAGAAGTTTGGGGTGTTATCATGGCTGATAAACAAGGAGAAACTCAAGTGACAGAAATTTCCATATGCCTGGAGCAAATAGAAATTATGCACAGCAGCTACCAGCCCAGGCATTTAAACAGAATTAAATGGCTCCCAATGCGAACATGAGGCTTTGTCTTCTGGCTCCACTTCTGAAGAAGCAACAAAGAAATATTGTTTAATTTCTGTTAGGATATCATGAAAAACCCATGATAGATGCCTAGCAATGTGACACCTGGAGGTTTAAGAGTAATTCTGACCTACTGATTACTTCAAAATACCCATCTGACTCTATAGGAAGTGTTGGATAGATTAACCAGCAAGCATAGCTACAGTGAAATGCATTTGTTTGGTTCCAATGCAGGATATTAATTCAAGCAAAAAAAAAAAGAAATCAAGAAGCAGGCTTTAAATTGCTGGTTTACAGGGGAAGAATGTCTTCTGTTTGCTCTGTATTAGTGAACGACTATCAATAGGACAAGAGGAAATGGACTCAAGTTGCTCCAGAGGAGGTTTAGATTGGATATTAGGAACAATTTCTTCACAGAAAGGGTTGTTAAGCACTGGAACAGGCTGCCCAGGGAAGTGGTTGAGTCCCCATCCCTGGAGGTATTGAAAAGACTCGTAGATGTGGCACTTAGGGATATGGTTTAGTGGTGGACTTGGTAGTGTTAGGTTAACGGTTGGACTTGATGATCTTAAAGGTCTTTTCCAACCTAAATGATTCTATGATTCTATGTGTTCATGAGATCAAAGTTTAGAGACAAGCTGAAGATCTTCCCCTGTTTTAACTTGGCTTGAGATGATGCTGTTGATATTAGTGAGGGAAAATGGGATTTTTGAAGAATTGCTTTATTTTGATTTAAATAAAATACAAGTGGAGAAATAGAATAGCACTCAACTAAAGAGAAATTGGACCTGAAAGGTAGAAAACCTCACTTTTATAAAGCTTTTTGTAGTGAGACTCTTTGGTGTTCTGTTTGAAGGCCCTCAAACCATACAGCTTTTCTTCAAGATATGAATGAATGTCGCTTTCTCAGTGAATGAATATACTACTGAAGCCAGCATGATAGACCAAAGGCTTAGGGAAGAAATCATCCTTGGTGCCAGTCTTTGAGTGGTGGAGGGTATGAAAACCAACAGGGAAAGTGTTGCAGATAGGAGCCATGTTGCATATTTCAACAGTATTATGATATTTAGGAAAGATACTAATGAGTGTCGAAGATGACAGCAGTGAGTTAGTTGCTTTTTGCTCTGTCTAAAGGAAGTAGGAGGTTTTCCACAGCCATTGAAAGCTTCTTTTCAATGTTTGCTTGCTGCTGCTTCTTAAAAAAGAACAGGTATGTTGTTGTTGTTCTTATCCAGGTATTAAAGGCTCAGGAGCTAAGACTCTTGTATTCTTAGATCATTGTTGGCAAGAAAAATGAAATACAGATAATGCTATTGGGCATTTTCTGTACAATTCAGGCATCTTACATTGGTTATTAGCGTTATCCAAACATTGTATTATTCTTTGTTGCTGCTGACATTGTCACTAATTAAAATAGTTTAGGATTTGTTTCTACTTTTTTGCTTGGAGAGAGGTGAGTTGTTCTCTTCCATTCACCTGAGGCAAACATCAGCATTTTATTGATCTTGTACTTTGGTTTCTCTGTTTATTCATTTCACTTGTTTTCCATGGTGGTTGTTAGTGTCAGTTGCAGACTACACCAATGAGAGAAGATGGGCACACCAAATCTTCTGTGCTACTACATGTCATTCCTGTCTGTAGTGGACATACCTTTAGGTATGTCAGGAGAGTAACTGTGGGCATGAACAGTCTTAGGAATAACTACACTGTATAAAATGGATCATCTTTGCTTGAAGTCTGAGCACTTCATGGAAGTTTGAATTAGTTCTGCTTAAACATCCAACTTACACTACTCTTTGCACTGACGAGGTAAGAATAAAAGAAGAGACATATCTTTCTATGTCATATATCATCTGTGAAATGTTTACATTATGACTGGAGGAGGAACACAACAGCTGGACTTCAGAATGAGTTTTATTACATAATTAAAAATACCAGATATGTGCAAAAATCAGAGACAAGCAGTACCTATTCAATATCATTTATGCAGTCAGTGTTTTGAAAGCCAATGACATTGACAATACTACTTGCACTAGTCTTCCACAAAGTAGTTTTCTGCATTTTTTACATTCTGTTATTACCCAAAAAACAATTTTTACTTAAAAACTATTTCAAGCTACAGAGATTATACTCTGATCCACATCCAGCCTTCATCTACAGACTTGGAGGTCTTCATGTTCATAGTCTTGATTCTTGTCCATGTGTCTTTTTACTGAACTCCTAAATACCCTTTGTCTTCATTGATGACTTCAGTAATACAATAGTGAATGGAATTTTCCACATATTTTGTAATTGACAGAAGACATAGAAAGCTGTTTTAAATGACTTCTCAGGAAGAAGACCATAAAATTTGAATTACTTTGAATTACCTTCTTGTTTGTATGTTTATGAAATGTAAAATATAGAAGCTGAGTACAGGCTGTGTATGTATATAAGGCTGTAGACAGCTGCTTGAAGTCTTTAGGAAAACTGCCACTTGTAGATGTGGTTGAATGACTTGCCTAAGAATCAACTATGAAAAAATATGTCTGTTTTATAAATTGCAAAATGGCAACAACAGAATCAAAATGTACTTTGTAGAGGGCTATAGTTATCATATACAGCCTTGAAAAATTACCTGGTGTTTTTCATTTTTTGTTGGCTGGATTTTTAATACAGAGGTCAGTACTGCCTGGTTAGGCCTGGTGACACACCTGAATATAGAGAGCTGTGATTAAAAAGTTATGCCCTTTATAAGACCTCATCAAACTTCCCACCAGTCTGAAAAAATATAACAGTTAGTGATGTCCAACAGCTAACTGCCATATGGAGCAAGGAATATGTTATGGGAAAATCCTTTCATGAGTGAGAATATATTTAGCTTTCTGTACATCTAAGTAGGATCCAAGATGCTTCTTTCCAGACCAGATGCAGTCCCACAATGGATGTAATACAACATTTACTCATGGGCATAGCTGAGATACAGAGAAGAACTAATAACCACCTGCACCCCCTGTAAAGCAGGCAACACATTTAGAGATACAGATTTGCAAACACTTAATTTACTAATGAAATAAAACTACAAAAACTGCAGTAGGCAAGAAGACAGCCCTGTGTGAAACTTCATTGCAGGAGAAGGATGTAGGAAACACTATCCAACTAAATGAAGAACTGTAAACAAGTTTATAAGATTAATATGTGGATTTAAATTGCAGTCGCTATTCAAATTTCCTATTCCACATCAACAGTGTAGCAGCAGCTAATGGCAGGAACTGAGGATCCATAGTTTTGGCAGCATTCGCATCATAGTCTCAGATGTCATCTCCGTGGAATATGTTTGTTTCCCACGGTTATGTTTCACAGTAGAGTGAATAATGTGAAAGTGGAGGCAGCAGTTGTGGAGTCTTCCTTGCTACTTATCCAGCAGTCTCCCGTCAAAACACGGGGTTTAGCACAATAAAGTTCGTTTGCTTACTATCTGTGTCAGGCTGTTTGTCAGCGAGGTATGTTAGCTGAATATAACTACTCAGCCTCCTGTGCTTTCCAGTGTCTGTTTGGTTGAATCACGCCATGACTGACACCGAGACACATTAGTGGGAGGATTGTTTATGAGAAAAAGGGAAACAAATTTGACACTTGAGTTTACCAGGAAAGTTGTTGTGGGAGCACAGATGCTCATCGCTGCCGAATAGACACAGCCGAGGTCAGGGAAATCTGTCAGGGAAAGCAAAGCAGCCTTGAAGCAGTTTTTTTTTTAACCGTCTGGCAAAGGAGAACACACATGAAATACTGTTACAGCTGAGCGGAGGGCTGCCCTCCTTCCTCTACTCCCTTAGGACTGCCTAATCCCCTTTCCTTGTACCAGGCTCTAATGAAACATTGCAGAGCGTGCTTCTCTCCTGCCCTCCCCTCTCCTTCGTGGGTTCCCCCAGGGACCTACAGCTCCTCTTTTCTGGGGGCTGGTGACATTGGGTAGTCAAGCATTGGAACAGGCTGCCCAGAGAGGTGGTGGAGTCACCCTCCCTGGAAGTGTTCAAAAAATGGGTAGACGTGGCACTTGGGGACATAGTTTAGTGGGCATGGTGGTGTTGGGTTGATGATTGGACTGATGATCTTGGAGATCCCTTCCAACCTTAATGATTCCTAGTTTTTACTTTCATTATAAATAATCCAGGCACCAAGCCAGGAAACATGAAATTGCTACTCTCCCCTTAATTGGTTTAGTGGTGGACTTGGTAATGTTAGGTTAATGGTTGGACTGGATGATCTTAGAGGTCTTTTCCAACCTAAACAATTCTATGATTCTATGATTGCCAGCAGCAGCTGGCTGGGCTTGGACTAAACGTCCCCTTCCGATGTCCTTTTGCTCTCACTTGCAGCCATTGTGTGTGCCCCTCTTCCAGGCCAACATTTTCATGTTTCATGCTTCTGCATGGGGAAGGTATAGCTGTGGAGCAGGCCTGGTCAGCATGAAAGTACTGACACATGGGAAACCTGGGGAAACCTCTTAAGGGTAATTGAAAAATACACATGTTCCTGTGCTGTGGGTATAGGAGATTCTGTGACAAAAATTGGAAAAGGAAGATTGTTTGGGCTGAGTTGGGCTGTGCGGTTAGGTAATAAAGTTCTGAGAGAAGAGTAAAAGAGACAAAGATAGTTGGAAGGGAAAAGGCTATCACTGAGAAGACTGAAGGAAGGATATAAAAATAATATACACTGTAAAAGGGTGGGCTTTCAGATTTAGTACTTTCTTGAGTAAAGAGGAGAAAACTATAGGAAGACAGAGAACGTGCACAAAAGCAGCAACTGTTGGAGACCTGGGGGGAGAGAGAATGGTGGAAGGCAGAGGAGACTGGAGATCAAAGTCAAGAAAAACAGATTAAAGCAAGAAGCCAAACCGGAAAATACATTTTTAAGAACCAGGAGACAGGAAGGAAAAAAGTGGAAACTCCTGCTCCCGCCTAACAGAAGGGGAAGAATGCAGTGACAAAAATGAAAGAAAAGATACATATATTTGCACGGTAGATGGAAAGAATAGTTTATACGATGAAATGGAAATGAAATGAGGGGAAGGAAGTTACACAGTAAATTCACGTTGGTGGTGAAACATGATAAAATCCTTTCTCTGTGGCTACTAAGTCCTGGAAGAGCTGCGATTCCCACTGTGTCTGAAAGGTGCTCCTGTGTCTTTCTGTTAGGGAAGATGCTCAAAGGAAGCAGTGCTGTATTTTGGTTGAGTTAAACTATCATTTATCCTTTGTGAAATGTGAAACGCAAAATTAAATGGTAGAGATGTACCATCTGCTGTTGTTTAATACATGAATAAAAGCTACTCTGTTTGGGCAATGTTTAAGCCTGTGATAAGAGCAGAAATAATGGAAACGTTATGTTGGCTACACCCAGCAGATCCCTCATTGACTGTAGCATTGTGTTTCTTCCCATATCTTAGCACTGTTGAACATGATTCCTGGAGGAGAATAAGCATTTCCTCCTTGGCAAGGGGGCTGAATGTTTTATGTCTGTGTTTTTCTCATTCCTTTTTAGGGATCTCTTGCTGTCTGTGGCGCTTGGCCAGGTACTTTCCCTCCTTATCTGTGGCATCGGTCTCACGAGCAAGTATTTGTCAGAAGATTTCCATGCCAACACACCTGTTTTTCAGAGCTTCCTCAATTATATCCTTCTATTCTTGGTCTACACAACAACACTGGCTGTCAGACAAGGTAAGTGCCTCTCTGAAACTGTTTTGTAGAAAACAGCGAGGATAAAGGCTTTTGCAGAACAACAACAAGCAACATGATTTAGACACATACCCCATTAACATTTGTTACATATTTACATTACCTAGTAATACATATTGGATGAACTGAAAAAAGCCCAACAAGTCTTCATTAGCAAAGAATGAATCAGAAGATATTGAGGATAGTGGTGCAAAAAGCAAAACAAAAAGAAACATCAGTATTTTCACTTCCTAACTGTTTTCATGGGAATGCTCCTCATACACCTGCCTCGCTGGCACCACAACCACACACTCAGGGTTTGCTTTGAATTTGACCGCATGTCTTACTTGAAAATACTAGTATGCTTTACATCT
This sequence comes from Pelecanus crispus, assembly GCF_030463565.1. Lineage (NCBI taxonomy): Eukaryota > Metazoa > Chordata > Aves > Pelecaniformes > Pelecanidae > Pelecanus > Pelecanus crispus. Next base: position 76,039,425 of record NC_134645.1, on the reverse strand, counting down.
TATGTAGGCTAAGGAGAGCTCAGATGCCAGCAAAGAAGAGCTTGCTAGTTCTAGTTGCTGACCAAGGCAATTTCAATAGTTACCTATTATTAGAAAAAAATAGCAGCCAATTTTTAACCATTGGGAAGTAGGAGATAAAGGGAGGGAATTTGAGGTGCTGTCTCTCTGGGGTGCTGTGTGAGCAGAGCAGCTCTACAGTTCTGCCACTGCTTTGCGACAGGGCCTGTGTAACCAATCTGACCTCCCAAGTGAGAAATCCATTGCAGTATGCTTTGGTACTGTGTATCAAACGATCCTCTGTTTGACAGTCTATATATAATACAGGGGGTTTTGTGCCTTAAGTGCCCATCCCTCCCTTCTTTGAGATTTCATGTCTAGATGAGGTGTGGGAGGTGAATGCGTTTAAGTACATTTCTCACCCACTCTTTTTTTTGTAATCATTTTATTTATTCACTTTCATAGAATATGTGGATTAGAAGCAAAATAAAAGAGCAAAAATATCATGTGCTTCCCTGACTTGGCTCTCCAGACATATGGAGGAAAAAAACTACAAACATATTAGGCCATGGTACATTTCAGCATACTGAGAGGTTCACGTTTTCTTACAGGAACAAGTATTTTTGGATCATACTTTGATGCCACATCTTTTAATGATTTGGGAACAACCCTGAAGCTTAAGTTCTTCACTTGTAGTACAAGTCTTGTGATACAATACTATAAAGTGTTCCAAAACAGCAAGGACTTCATTTCCATACAAAAAATGAACAGTCAAAAATATACTGCTGTGCTCCAGCACAAAGCACTTAAATGTATTACAGCTTAAGTTTTATAAACCTTGGTCTCCATTGACATTTTTCAGAAGTGATGAAGGTCAATCTGCAGAGGAAGTATCAGTTCCCATATAAGGAGAGATTGCTCAGGCATTGTTTTGCTGTCTTGGTTTTTCAGTTTGTGTAGGGGGAAATATTACCACATGCTTTGCTCTGCAAAAAGTTTAAAATGCGTATTAGTAGCATCTTCCTGGAGAACTGTGTTTAAAAGTAATTCTTCTGAGTGTAGGATTGCCTAGATGTTCACAAGTTCTGTCCCAGAAATGTCCTTCTCAGGACTGATTTAGATACCTTGGAAGCCAAGTCCCTATGACTTTTAAACAGATTTTTTTGAAACTGCTAGCTTGTGAGAGGATATATGGCCAGCATACTGCTGTGCATTACAGGGGTTTGTTTAGATTAATGTTTGACACCTGGTATGTATATCGACATTTCAAAAATGCTATCAAGCACTCTGTTTTACCCATATAAAAATATGTATTAAAACTGTCCTTTATTTTTAGAAATAATTTTCTGACTGTTTGAAAAATGTAGTGGTGGACTAAAGAGAGTTCGTCAGAGCTATCATCTGTTGTGCCAGTAAGATAGGTTTGGGAAGCAAATGGGGAAAGTGTTAGGGATATGTGAAACATACTTTCCGGACAAGTGAGGAGGGTTGGGACAGGTGTTTCAACAGGCCTGCAGTTGAATATGGACGGACCATACAAACATCCAGAGCACAATGTAAAGCGTACCAAAGAAATAGTCTGGAAAAGGAGCTGTCAAAACAAAGAAAGATGGTTTGGTCAAAAAAAATCCGGAACAAAATTGGCTACAAAAGCAATGAAAGTGGTGATCCAGGCACTCAGCATAACGTTCCTGCTGGATGGTATAGCACTACACAGCCAACTCATTTACTCAGCATCTAATATTGCCAAGTGATTGAGCCTGACATTGTCTTTCTGCTTGTGTATTTATTCAAATTCATTATCTGTGTTTGTTCCACTAAGGCAGTTTTTTCTAGCAGCTCTAATCATTTGGCTTCGTTAACAGGTGGAAATCACATAATAATGATATTAATTTTATATGGGGTGATTCTGTTCTGGGTGCTGAGAACATCAGAAGGCTTTTTTTTCAGGTGCGGTTCTCCTACTCTGTATGCAAGATTTAAGATTCTTTAAATTATCCTTTTTCTCCTTCAGAAATCAAACCATCCTAAGTTGGCTGGTAGTCAGAAATAACTGCATTGCTTTGTCTTTTTCTTTGGCTGCTTTCTTAATCTCTGGGGTTTTTGCAGAAATGTACTGGCTAAGGAGGTGTCACCTGAGGTGGCCAAAAAAACCCTTTCATTCACTGTAGGACTGAAAACTATAATTTCCTGAGACATAAGGAACTCCTCTTTCTTTAGAAGCTTCTTCCAAATTTTGATTTGCTATGGATCGCCTTTGACTTAGCCATCCCTCGCTGTTCATCTTCTTGCCCCATATAAACTCCCCAAGTGATAATGAAAAGGTAGAATTTGCACTGGTCTCTGAAAATCATCATTAGCAGATGATTAAAGCTCCTGATTCCTGAGCTCTTCTGACTAAAACCCTCTGCTGCAGTGAATGCCAGGTTCCAGCAGCTAAAGTTAGTCTATGGGCACCAGCAGCTTCCACTATATTTTTAAATTGTGGACCAAGATGTTTTTTTCCAAAATAATTTTATCACAGCCTTTTAGTGGGTGCAATGATTAGGACTACCACCTTGCAATGAATCCACATGTCGTGGTGTAGGAGATGCACAAGTCTGCAGGTGCCAGAATCTCTGAATACTTTTAAGCTTCATTCCCCTGGTGAAAAAAAAAAAAAAAAGAAGGAAAAGCTTGTCCTGTAGCTCTAGATGAGGAATCAGTTTGAAGGCAGTAAAAGTAGACTCAACAGTTTTAAGCAGTGAAGTCCATATGAGTAAGGCTTTTCATCATTGTTGCAATTTTGTTCTCATGATCAGAAATAAAAAGTGACAGAAGTGTTAAAGGAGATCTGTTCTTGCGAGATTTTCATATGAGCCTTAAAACATGGATACTACTCAGGTAGAGGTCATGAAAAGGGAAGGAATTTGGCCAAACTGGGATTTCTCTGATGCAAAATCCAATCACCTTTTCTGTGCGTTGAACTCTGAAGTTAAATCATTAATCCAGCACCTACAAAGCTCTCTTTTTTATTCTGGCTATTTTAATGCTAATTTTAATTTTTTTTGTTATATGTAACTTTAAGTTGAACTTCTTATTTTCCCGAACAGGTGAGTGCAGACGATCTTCACAGTTAGGAATGCACACACTCACAAATGCATAGATGCCAGTAGCCACTTACCCAGAAACACGTATTCACTAGAGCTTCCAGTCCAATGCTCATTAATGCACCAGTGCTGAGGTCTGAATATAATTCTTTAGGAGTTTTCTTTGTGTGAGAACAATGCGATAAAATTAATGTCACTAATGCAGCATTATAAGGCAATTAATGTCATTAGGTTTTATCTGGCTGATATGCCAAAAATTTAATAGGTAATAAAGACCTCCTCAGTTCTTTCTCTTGAGGTAACTTCCTTTCATGCCTGTTGTTTTCACAGCCAAAACCTCTACAACACCTCTGAGTTGAGAAGAAGGTTTTAACACATATTATCTCAGCTCAGTCCCCTCATCGGCAGAGGATTCTGCTTAACAAAATCTCGTCAGGACACTTCCAGATACTCCTTTGGGTTATGTGTTATTATTAATTGAGGAAAAGAAAAGCCTTGCCTATCAGGAAGAAAAGCCTCCTATCAGTGAAATGGGGCTATGGGATGTAGAGCTGGTGGAGATTAGTTTTAACACCTTAAAAAGCAGTAAGTGGGAAATTGTCCATAGTGGACCAGAAGGTGTTAATTACTAACAGTCAACATGGGCGCAAGCATCAGCAGCTTGCCACCAAAAATAAATTACTTCTAAAAGCCACCTCACATATGCTACAAATAAAAACAACACATCTACTAGACATCATTAAAAAAAGAAAAAATGTGAAACTGCTATTTTTTTGTTATTCTGGAAAACAAGAAATGAGGGAGCAGTAGAGATGTCTTTTGAACAGAAGGGAACCATAAAGCCTTAAGGGCCAGGTTCTGTGCAAGTAGTGCTCCACATTGCAAGCTGTTCCTTTAATTATAGTGCAACAAGTTACCGAGTATTTTCAGCCCACCATTACTGAAGGCTGGCAATAATTTGCTAGTTCAGAAAAGCTTTTATGAATCTGTGTATGTCTGGGTGAATTCTGCTTCTAGGCTAAGTGATGAGGTTATAGCATATGTCAATGGAAATACGGGTTTCCCTAGAGTAACTGTAATGTCTTAGATTTGACATATAATCTGATGTGATCTGTGCCCCTTGAGTCAGCTAGGGAGTCCTGTGAGACTATTAAGGATTGCAGTTCTGTTATTGGAATATAATTTTTTTATGCATTTCTATCTAGGATTGGTTTATGACATTAGTATCTCAATCGTATGTAAATTGCTGATTTATCTGCTATTCAAATACATTAACTCCATTTAGATGCATTAAAAAAACCCCTACCTTAACGTCCTTCCTACTTCCCCAAAATTGACTGAAACAGGCCACTTGAAGGAAAGTAGAGCACTTAATAGGAGTTGGTCTGTTTTACTGTGGTGCTTGTCAGCTGTTTATTGAGTGATAGAAAGAGTAAATGTCACTTTTTTTACTGTTTCGTTCCACTATCAATGTTATATTAACATAAAGTTACTATTACACACTTAGGTAGACGTACCAGAATTTCTTCAATATTAACACATTTTTTTTGTTGACTGCCCATAAGAACATGCCTGGGAAACAAAGAAAGTACATGATTTATGCTGATGAAACTATATTAGATATAACGTACTTTGGGCAATATGTGTTGTACCATTGAGATAAAATGCCTTCTGGAAAGGCATTGATCCCGTTAGCATTTTCAACTAGAAGCCTTTGGAAATATGGGACTTTCTGGTCACTGAGGATGACAGGGAGTGATTTCGATTAGAAAAGATGCATTTCATCATTGTTCGGTTTGCTAAGTATGCTCATGCCCCTGCTGTAGAGCAAAGGGCTCGGTTACCCCTCCAGTGTCGAACAAAACCTGCACAAGCTGCAGCCAAGCAGCCTTATGGTCCTCTCTGTCTGCGCCAGAAGTGGTCCTCGGTCCCTCAAGGCGACGACCCAGCCCACGCGCTGGCCTACAAACGCATGGCAGACATCACAAAGCATGGCGGCGTTCCCCTTGAAACACGGGGGGAGGCATGTCAAGCTGGCCCAGCTCCCCCTGGCCCTCCCGCTGCAAGGGGCCAGGCTAACCCTGGGTTGTAAAAATGAAACACGGCAGCAAGTGTGGCTTGGGACCAGTGAAAAATAATGACCTTCATGTCTTTGGTATTCTCATTGCAGCGCTGCACAGGCTCCCTGCTGTGTTGCACTTTGCAGTCTGCAGTGCACTTTCTCCTAATTACTCTGGGCTTCTAATTAGGGATGCCAAACTGTGTGGGATATGGTTATTATGAAAATGGTCAGCCAAACAGTCCTTTTGTCTGGGCTCTGAAGAGCCCTTTTCATATTCAGAGGGAATTCTGTACTTCAGGAGAAATGAAACTAGAATGCTGGCTATTTACAGGCACTTCAAATTGCAGGGATCTTTTTTGTAACGTGCAATTTTCTGCGTTGGATAGCATGCTCACAGGAGCAAGAATTATGATGTATTACATGTTCTGCATTTGCCTATCACATCATGCACACCACAGCAAGCTAGCTAGAAAAAAAACGGTAAGGCTAGAGCCAGATTCCTGTTCAGTCCCATTTACATAATCATTGTGTTTGTGTTTGAATTTTCCCTCTATTTTCAAATGAGTTTTAAAAATCTCCTGCTGTAAAATGCTGAATGCTGCTGCTCTCTCTACTGCACGAGCCTTTATTATTTTACTGTGTAGGTGGTTATAATTCAGTGAGGTGTTAAACTTTTCCTGCATGTATAGTTTTCAGAGGACCTTGGGATCCTGTATGGACCTTGGGACCCTATTATTTATGGTAGTTTCCCCGAACCACAGAATTTCCCTTCCCAACCCAAGTCTTCTTGCATTCCTAGCCATAATACAGAAACAGATGCAATTTCAACAGAGTATGATTTATTCCACATAGCTGGTAGGAAGACAGGGTAAAAAATGATAGACCACGTTGCTGATACGAAGGCAGGGTTAAAACCAAGACTTGACCTTTCTGTCTTTTTCTTTGTTCTGTTTTGCTATTCCTAGTGGAGAGGTTGTGTGGTTTTTGTAGTCCTTGGGGTTTTTCATTGTCAGCTGTCCTTGTTACACTAGCCAGCAGGCAGATGCTTTCTGCTTTGGCCCTGCTGCTCCTTTCCACCCACACAACGGAGCAGGCATCTCAGGGCATCTCAGGGCTTAGTCGATTTTCATTTTCATCAGGTGTGGTTTGCTTTGCCAGCTGTTTAGCAAGGTACAAAGAAACACTTACAGAGAAGAATCCTGGCCCCAAACATAGTGAAAATGTGTTGGCAAGTAAAGGCACAAAAGAAACCCCAGCCCTTTATTTCTTGTGTTTTTATTTCTCAGTTCTGTGCTCCTGATTGTTAGGTTAGACACCTGCTGTCCGAACCCACAGTACACGGCCCATGTTACAAAATATGTGTCCTTCAGTTAATCCTGGCCAAAGCAGCACAGTCTATCCTCTTGCCTCATATCATTGGAATAAATCACGTACAACCCACAACACATACAAATTGAAAATTGGAAAGTACTGTTCCTTTAGGGTGCAGGTGGCAGCAGTTAAGCATGAGCACTGTGTGTCATGGTTTAATGATGCAAACACTAATACACTCCTGATGGCCCCAAAGCAATAAAGGCCAGGCCTAATCAAGCATGCATGCTCCAGCATTCTCTGTAGTAGTATCTCATGATCCCTGACGCAGCTCATTCAGTCCAGAGATGCCTCTTGTTTTACTAGGTTACTTTCAAAATAGCTTTGCTGCTCAGAAAAGTATCCTTTGTGCCATCGGAGATAAAAGAAGCTGCAAGAGGGCATCGAGCGAAAGGACAGGAGCACCTCATTTTTCCTGTGCCTGCTGATGCAGACAAGAGGACAAAAAGAAAAGGGACATCTCTTTCCATCCTCTTGACCTAAATGAGGAAATGGGAGGTCTTGTCCACACAGAGAAGTGTGTTTGGACTAAGGTTGCATGTGAACTAAGGGTACCTCTCCTTGTAACAAAGTCCCTGGAGGATTCAAATCAGGCAGTTCAACGCACAGATGCTTGGGTCACTCTCAGTTCAGGAAGTTCAGACCTGGTCATGTTTCTGACTGCCAGGTTTATGCCCTCAACCAGTTCCTTCTAGAAACAGCATTCATATTTGCACCATGGTTCAAAGACTGGTGCATATTTTATGAGAGCAAACCTTACAGGTACTAAGTGCAGTGAGCATAAAAGGGATGCCAAGCTTTAGGCTGGCCGAAGTCCTGGGTGATGGACCATGTTTGCATCAAGACGCTGCATCATCGCTGTGAGGCAATGGCTGTACTGAATATACTACTTGAGAACAAGGCAGTTTTACCCTGGAGGTAAATGTACATACAGTTTAGGAACATTTAGCCAGATGTGGCCATTTCATGCCAGTAAGTCCATAAATAGAAACTACAGATGCAATAAAATGGGAGGCGATGCAGTTATTCAGCTCACAGCTGTAACATCACAGGTAGCTAGTGGAATTTAGCGGAATCAAAAAATTATCACAGTGTGACGTTTTATACCGTGATGCTTTTCTTGGTGATTCCAGAACCTAAATCTGAGACCTGGGGCAAACCTGCAACATATTTGCAAGCATACATGTTTGGATCAGGATTTACATTTTGTTGCTGAACCTGGGAAGCTCCCTCCTTGCACACTGTTGCAGAAGCCATGCCAGCCTTTCAAACATGGTGCTAACCTGAACGCAAGTCTGCGAGTGCTTGTTTGAGAAAAGAAAACTTGTCACTAGAGGCACGAGTGGGCAGGCTCGAGGAAGCTCTGAGGAAGTGCAGTTTGAACACTCATGCGTCTTGCTGCTTGATTTGCATCCCCATCTCAGCAGCTGCCATTCATGTATTTGCAATTGTACCATAGATTCAGATAGGGGCACAGATGTTATGGGTGAAAGAATCAAGGCTTTTGAGTGTGCAGAAAGCCAGGCGTTGCATGGTACAATCCTGGAAGTGCTCTGATACCATGGCGGTGAGCACACGCTGAGCTGTGAAATTTGGCCCACAGTATCAGAGCATTGCGCAGGGGTGAATGTGGTTCTCAGTAATTTTATTTGAGGGTAAAGCAGCTCCCTATCTAGCCAAGATTGCCTTACTGTATGTCAAATCATAAATCGTCTCTTAAGGGTGTGAGCTGAATCACAAACAGAGCATAACAGTTGATTTTCTGTAGAATTAAGGGATAACTGTCCTTTGTAGTGTTAGTATATGGGTCTGACTCTTCTTCTTAATACATAAACATCTCAAGTGCTGTTTACAAAACCAACGATCCCTTCCTACCACAATGAGGAAAGTTAATGGTTCTGATAAAATAGCGTACCCTTGATCCTACAGCTGTAAGCAGAATGCGAGGGTTGTCTCTGCCACTTCATGCAGTATCAGTATTTGCCTGTGATTTATTGAATATTTAAACATTCATCAATTCAAGGAGCTAGCCAGTGTAGCAGGATCCACATTCAGCACACGTAGCTCCAGCGTTCATACGGGAGATTTGAAGTGTGGTTACAAGATGATAACTGTATTGCCTGAAGGAGATAAGTCCCGCTCTGCCAGAATGGTGCTTTGTATGTAATTAGTGTAAAAATTCAGAGGAATAGAGTTTATCCTTGCGATCGTCTTTCTCATTAAAAAAGAATCATAATGAAAGAACAAAGCGGTCCCTGCAGTGAATTGGATTGCCTTCCTAAGTTTTCATTAAATCAAAGACTCAGCAGTATCCCATTTTGCAGAGCCCAGTTGTAAACTGTACACAAGACTTGAAGCAAAGTCCCTATGAAGATCACATCCTTCCTGAAGGTTCGAAAGTTCAGTATATTTCTTTTACATGGGAAATAGCCCACCTCTCCATTTTCTTTTTCTGATTTCATTAACTTCTGTTAACAAGATGGTACTGGGACAGAAGGAAAAGCAAAGAGCGTATGTGATGCTTCAGGTAACTCACAGCCACAACTATAAAACTTAATCTAAGTAAACTGCCTTTTCTAAAATAAGGATTATATCAAGGGAATAAAAAAATATGCTACTGGGAAAAAGCTCTATTTTCAACTCATTCTTCTGGCTTACACTTAATACCAAGCCATAACACAAGCAGCAATTTCCTCTTCCTTCATCTCCATTATTAGCAGGGTAATCCATATAATTATTGTTACAACTAAATACGTCTTTCAGGCAAAAATATACAAATATCCTGTAAGTTTTTCCACAGTTTTGTAAACATGTTTTTTTCCTTTATATTTGGCTGAGCTGTTAGCCATTGGCATATGGTTGCTTCGAACTCCTGTTGCATTTCTGGATGATAGTGCTATAATAATAATTGCAGCTTCAACTGAAAAAATGTTTACAAATTTAGTACTCAATATGCAAGCTGAAGTTGTGCTGTATGCTCCCTTCTGCTCATAAGCTGCCGAGCACAGGTGGGAGCACCGAGTCACTTCTGGAAGATGCTCAGAATTCAGGCACCTGGGGATTCACCTCTTGGCTTAGGTCTCCCTTTGGCTGCAGCTTTGCTTCACAAACCCTGAGATGCTTTAGACCCAGGTCGCTACTGAATAGAGCAGCTCAAGGTCATTAGCAACCAGCTCTGTTAGAACCATTCCCTACATTAACTTTCCTGATTTAGCATTAAAGAGAAAAGGAGAAGGATAATACATGCTGTCTAGCAGCCTCCTCCATTTCTTGCACACATTTCCCTGATGGGAGGAGGAATCTTTGAGGGAAGGTGGGAGCTTTGCTGGCAGAAGTAGTGAGTGCTCTGAATACACAGGGGAGGGAGAGACCATGTGCATGTCTCAGAGGAGCACTTATCCTTTAGTTTTCAGTAATATGACAGTGACAGTCAATTCACAGGGATATTTTTGTAACTGTTACAGAAATATGGCAACTGAGGTTTCAAAGGAAATTTATGCATCTGTACCTTTTCTGAGTTAAATATTCATGAACTTGTTTCTATGCAGCTGCTAGAATATTTACGCAACATAATTTGTCCATGCTTCTCTGAATATCTGCCTGCGATCTGATACCTGATTTGGTTTTGTTTAATTCTAAAGGAGGTTTTAATACCCCAAGGCAGAGGTGGACTGTCACTGCTTTAATAAAATGGGTCTGCACTGATTTGCACCATTGATGATATAAGTGAAGGAGTTGCATGTTCATGACCATGAATTATGACATATGCTGTTTATTTTCATTGCTATTTGAAATCTTTTGTTTGATCATGTTCTTCAGTATCCTGTTAAGATTTCAGCTGCTTGGTGTACAAGTGGTGTACAAGAGGAACAACTAGCTAGTGCCCGTATTTCCTATGTTTGGCATGTAAGAGGTTTGGCTCCATTTTGAAGGACCTGTAGTGCTTTGCCTTTATGGAGTGATCCTAAGAGTTTTTCCGTGCACACACATATAATTACATACAGGGACACATATATATACACATATACAAAAAAACCCTATGTATTATCAGTAGAATTTATTTTTAGTATATTTTATATTGCTTATCATCTCAAGATCCCAGTGAACTTCAGGTGTTCCTGAGCTGGGCTTCATGCTTATTCGGGCAGGCATATGATAAGAAACAGGCCATGATGTAACCAGGAACATCTCATGTCCACTCACAGCTTTTATAACAGTTCAAAGACATGAAATGCCATAAAGGGGACAGAAGCTTGCCAAAAACCATGCTTTCTGTGTGAACCAAGTTGCCAGTGAGCTCTTCCCAAGATGAATTCCTGAATGCATGGACACTGATCAAGGATCCTATGGAGTCTTTCGCCACAGCATGCTGAAACCGTGGGTTAAATTTTGTGTTAAGACAAAGGATGTCTTGTGTTAAGACTTTTGTGTTAAGACTATATTCCAAAGCTGAAGAGAGCAGCTCAGCTGAGGAGAGATGGACTCCTGTGGATTTCTGATGCCCTCATCACTGATGTTGTAGAAATGCTTGTTGGGAACTGGTCCCTGCTAAAGCTGGAGAGAAAGGTCTGAATGGGCTTGGCCATTGAGCCAGGCAGCCAGCAGTCACTGGGTTGAAATCATTGGGTTGAGTGCTTTCTGAGAAAACCAGCCAGCTGAGGGGGTGGCAGGCTGGCAGGAGTTGAAGTGACAGAGGCAGCTTCATAATCAGAAGTCTGAGAGAGAAACATCTTTTCAAGTGGAGGCTGGAAATGGCCCTGCCCCAGTGCACTCCTGGATGGTGGTATGTGAGGAACCACAGCACATCAGGTGGGCAAGGTGGAGAAATCATGTCAAGGGAGAAGCATGTTGACCAACAAGCGTATGCCCCGGAATTTTAGTTCCTGTTTAGATGATATTGTGGTTGGTATATATCACTGTCACCTCCCAAGTGACATCTTCCTCTTCCCACTGGTGTTTTCCTCTTCCTGTGGCAGACTCTGCCTCTCTCTGTGGGAAAGTGCCCTACTGAGGATGTATAGGGAAAGTAATAATCACTGGAAGCTACTGAGCAGAAGCAAGACTCTAAAATTTTTCTCAATTTTCCTCCCCACACTGCAGCTGTAACATGGAAGTTGCATGGATAATAGTACTTGGGAATGCTTGTGGCCTCTGCAGTGTGTGGTGGTCTGAGATCTGCACACTCAAAACCACCTGCTTTTTCTCTGGTGAATGGACTATTAGAAATGTGGGAATCCAGTCACTTTTAATTTAGTGAGGATTTTGAATGTGTTTGTTTCTTCTATTGTTATTTGCTTAGAAAATATAAAATAGTCTGTCTTTATTGGAAGACTATTTCTCTGAAGTATGGAGTGAAATAAACTGATAAAAAAGAAAGTAGGGTTCTTTTTTCTTTAAAGGATATGGCACACTGCAGAAAAGAAATGTGGTGTTGTTTCAAGGTGAGAGAATTCAAGTCAGATCTCAGAACAACCTGCCTTTAAGAAGACAAATGGCTGTGGTATTTATGGTGCTATTTTTTCCAATAATATAATGACTGCTGAATAGGATCCTTTTTCAAAATAGAGATCACACTCACCAAGAGTTTTTCATAATGCAGCCCATTGAGATAAATGTAAAAAGGCAACACAGAAGTTTGGACATGTATACACAACTACTTCTTGCTGTGTATGTTTGCATTTCCATTAACAGAAATGCATGATTGCAAGGAAGAGCTCCCAGCACGTCTGTGAAAGAATTGCACTGTTACTATGCCTTGAAGATAGATTTCATACATAGGTTGTATTTCAGTGTCTGTTTATAAGGATTGTATCCATGCCTAAAGCTGCGTAAAGATGTGTTGTCTTTACAGCCGATTAATTTTTCTTTAAAATCATCTACATGTAAAAACAATCTTGATTTAAAAGCAAGGTGCTTGTTTCATTTGTCAAGCAGTAAAGACAGTGATAGCCCTCTCCATGGAAAAAGGAGGGAAGTCTAAAATGTAGAGCTGCTGTGTCAATGGACTTGTACAGAAAAGCTTTTCTGAGCAAACGTACACAACAAGCAGAAGTTTATAAGTATGTGCACCTGAAATTCCAAGTTAAACAGTCTAATAAAGACAAGCCAACTGACACAAGAAAGAAAATCACATCCTTCAAATTTAAACAGGCTGTATCTTCCTAAAAGTTTCACAATTGCCTTGAATTTCTGTTATATACCCACCTGATAGTACAGCAGCAACTTATTCCTAATTGGAAGCTGCTTAGTGCAAATTGTCAGGTTCTATGAACTTTCCTTCTCAATTTTCACAAAAGACTCAGTTTTTTAGTCCTCGTTACTATATTTCATATTTTGTCAGTAATGTGTTGAAATGTCATCTCCTTATTTCTCAATATTTTGAACAGTGGAATAAAAATGGAAATTCATTGTCAGCTGTCTCTGTCATATTCATTGCAGAGGCATTTCTTCTCATGTGTTTGATGAGGCTTGTGTTTATTTCTATAATTTCCACTAATCCTGCTTTGGTGAGGGAACAGTCTATCTTCTGTTAGTGACAATATTGAGAGGTAATTTGCTTGAGTATATTTCTTAAAAAAAAAAAAATCTATCATAGTATTAGTATTTCCCACTGTTGCTTTTATTTTTTTCTCTCTTGAACTCTGCCTAATATGTTTTGTGGATTTAATCTGTTGTGTACTAAATAGTATTTAATGGACTTGATAGATTATTGGTTATAGAAGTAAGCAACACCGAAAAAAATGAGTTTTTTTCCTGAAAACCTAGGTATTGAGAGAAAAATTCTTGGCAGGTCTAAAAAGCTGTACAATTAAGAAGTAGCAGGTATAAGGATCAATAGTACTGATGTTTGTCATTGCCTTTTGCAGTCTCACAGACAAAGCTTCATATTTCTTAGGTTGGAACTAATTAGTTGTAGAAGCCAAAATTTATATCTTTAGTGAAGAGTTTTGAGCAAATTGTTAGCAAATTATTAATAGTGATTTTCAACTGAAAATCATATCCCGTATCAACAGTTCAGCTGCAAAGTGACATTCAGGAATAAACCATTCCCTTTCAAGGAATTTAGTAAACTAATTTTGTCATTACAAATTATTTTTATTACCTATTAATATTACTAACTTCAAAGCAAGGACAATAAGTGTTTTAATAGATAAAATTATATAACTATGTCAATGCTTTAAATGATTGGGAGAAAGGGTTTTTTTCCACTTTCTTCCAAAACTATATTGTCTGGTGATAATGATATGATCATAAAAAGTAAAAAGATCTCCTAAGTTAAACTTGCAGAAAACATTGTGCCACCCAATTAAACCACCACATCAGCCATCACCAATGGAGGTTTTAACACCTCCTTCAGTTTTAAGAACTAGTATTAGAAAAATATCTCCTAGAGATAATATATAGATACAAGAAATCATCTTGCAAGGGGTTGGATTAGGTGATTTATATTTCTGTAATTCTTTGGCCAAGCACAAACAGTATTCATGTCCCTATCACATCCTCTCAAAGGAAGGTACCATCTAGTAGGTAAGGATAATGTGAACATAAGAAACTGAGTTCGGTGAGGCTTCAGGGAGATACAGTCAAAGAAGTTCTTAGGAAAGTCAGACAACATCAGCAAGGTGGGAAAGCTGAGGAAGCACGACTATTTGCACTGGGAACTGCCCTTGCACCACAGGAGCATCCTTAACAAGAGGATTATTTTTGTTGTATCGGGCCATTTGCTATGGCCTAAGCACCAGGCTGATAGGTGTGTGGCAGGCATCTGTGGCTGAATTGTACAGTCACAAAACAGGCATCCCACAGAATGTGGTCAGCTTTTTCTTCTGAGTAAAGAAAACAAAGGAGTGTTTGAACCAGTACTGTCCAAGTCCCTCCCCGAGACCTGCATAGGTCATTCTTCCCCTCTAGTGGTCAAGTGTTCCCAGCATGGGGAAGGGATACTCAATTAGCCGTATCTCACTGCAAAGAGGATTTGAAATATAACTTCTGGAACTCTTTTTTTGCTCGTTTGATTGACAAAAGGACTCTGTGAGGGAACTGCTGTGGGAAGGGACTGCAGACAGGAGCATTCAGTTCCTCAAGGACATTTCCTGGAGAACTAATCTCAGTTTCCCTGACTCAGAATGGCGTCAGAGTCACAAAGTGACGTTGGTTAGTGATCACCTCTTGTAAATGCTGTGAGCTGCCACTCTTTCCAGTGGTGAAATGGCCTAGAGGAACAGAAAGGATTTTGGTTCCAGCACGTGGAAGTCGAAATCTGATTCCATGATGTGTCTGTGATTTACCTCTGTCAGACCCAACTACCAGGCACAGGCTGTGATAATACTTTATGCTCTGGATGTCTGAATTTGCTGATGGCACAGTCTCCAGATGGTTACACGGTGGCTGGCTGTTTGGACAGTTAGGTTTGATCTTTATATTATTACAAAGTAGACCATCCCTGTACAAACTGCAGATATGTGGGGGTTTTTTGGCAATAGCTCAGTTTAAGGACAAGAGTTGATGGTACGCCTTTCTAACTTCTTGACTCCTTCAGGGAACAATTGCACAGAGAAAAATTGTCTTTTGACCTTGTCCAGTCCCAGTTGAAAAGACAAAATGAAATTAAGGCTGAAATAGAAATGACTGTGAGTGTGAACACAGAATTTAAGGTTAGGATTTGGATGGACCGGGTGAAAAGCAAAGTGCAGCATAAAGTGATTTATTATTTTAAGTTCAGAACATAAATACAGTATGATCTTCATGCAGCTTTCTGGGCAATTTTGGAGATTGTGTGCAAAGAAATGTGTGAAGGGTTTGTCTGAACAGAGAAACAGACATTTAAATCAAGAAAACAAAGCTGTAATGAGCCCTGGGAGCTGAGACCAAAACACTGATGTAGGCTTGCAGAACGCTGAGTGAGTCAGCATGCCTGGAGAACAGCAGTTCTCATCCTCTGCTTAATTTGAGAGCCTTGTGTTGCATCTGTGATCAGAGGAATTCCCTGCTGATTCCATTTTTCCCCATCACACAAAAAATATTTTTATGCTGCTTGTCCCTACAATCAGTGCCATCCAAAGCTTTGTTTCTCTTCTCATTTCTGATGTTCTCATTTCCTTTTTTACTAAGGTCCTTTTGGTAGTGTTAGGCACTACTCCCTGCTTCCCTGCCTTATCCTGCAAGCATTTTTGTGATTTATTCCAAATTTTGCCTATAGATGGAAAATGTTTCTCAACTGATCACATCCTTGAAACTGTCCTCAAATGATGCATTTGATTCTGAGCCAGGCATTAGCTTCTTTTCCACCTACTCCATGTTAACACGTCAGGAACAATTTCTATTCTAATACAGTTTCATATGGATGCAACTTGTTTACTGATTTTTGGGAGAAATGAAATTAACATCAGAGCATCAGAGCAGCAATAGCAGGTTGTACAAGGCACACTGTTATCAGAAGAAATGGTACAATAAGACCAAATTCTGAGGTCATTTCTCGGATCCTTTGTCTGAAAGAATCATAGTATAGAGGAGGTGTATAGAATATAGAGCAAGAGAAAAAGGAAAAGAATGTGCATTTTAGAACAAGATGTTTTCTCTGTTACAGAGCTGCATTTTCACTACATCAGTAATGGATTACATCTGTATCTAAGATACAAACAGAAGCTGAATGAAATTTCGCAAGGATTTGATTTATGTTTAAGCTGTAATAAGAATTTTTCATACAGGTGAATTTTGAGAAAAAATAGGTGTCGTGGTTTAACCCCAGCCGGCAACTAAGCCCCACACAGTCACTCGCTCACTCCCCCCTGGTGAGATGGGTGAGAGAATCAGAAGAGTAAGAGTGAGAAAACTCGTGGGTTGAGATAAAGACAGTTTAATAGGTAAAGCAAAAGCCACGCACACAAGCAAAGCAAACCAAGGAATTCATCCACTCCTTCCCATCAGCAGGCAGGTGTTCAGCCATCTCCAGGAAAGCAGGGCTCTATCACGTGCAACGGTTACTTGGGAAGACAAAACGCCATCACTCCAAATGTTCCCCTCTTCCTTCATCTTCCCCCAGCATCATATGGTATGGAATATCCCTTTGGTCAGCTGGGGTCAGCTGTCCCAGCTGTGTCCCCTTCCAACTTCTTGTGCACCCCCAGCCTACTCGCTGGTGGGGCGGTGTGAGAAGCAGAAAAGGCCTTGACTCTGTGTAAGCACTGCTCAGCAGTAACAAAAACATCCCTGAATTATCAAAACTGTTTACAGCACAAATCCAAAACATAGCCCCATACTGGCTACTGTGAAGAAATTTAGCTCTACCCCAGCCAAAACCAGCAAAATAGACTATTTTGAAGTGAGGTGTTTTATTAACGCAGAAGATTCTGATCAGCATTTGAGCTATGTGCTCTAGTAACACAGACACATTTGCATCTCTATCTTTTTGAATTAGAGTAAATATAAATAGTAACTTACAGAGATTTGATGATTAAACATTTCATCACAAATATTGGTGTAGTTAGTCTAAGCAGGATAACCTTTTCATAGCTGCTGCCATGGAAATAGTTTTATTGGTTTCAATGAAGTTATGTTTGAAAGGTATGCCCGCTGTGGTTAGAGTTCAGTCAAGCGCTGAGTCTTAGGGAGTTTGCAGTTTCAATGCTGTAGAGCACAGGTTTCTGGAAGTCAGTAAATCACATCAAAAGCACACAGATTATCTATCTGTCCATCCGTCCATTACTGTGGTAGCTGAGTGCCTTTAAAAGCTATTTTATTTTAGACCCCATATGTTCAAATATATTACACAACACATTTAAAGTGTCAAAATTCTATTTCTAGCTTTGATTCAGTGTATAACACTGAACAAGTTGTTTAAAGTATAATCTTATTCTTGGTTCTCTGCTGTGGACTGGAAAGAAAATCAGCAGCAGTAGTGAAGCAAACTGCCAAAGCTTGTACTTTGTACAGAATAGTACTGCCAACTTTTATAGAACACTTTTGTAATTTAAAGATTCTTGTTAATATGTGTCTGTTTTTTTCTTTAAAACCGTCATTTAGTTTTGTCAACCTCTGAGTTTTGTCTCCTCTTGAGTTTTCTAAGTTGTATGTTTCTTACATGGTTCCAAACATGGAATCTCAAGTTCTTTTCAATTTTAATCTCAAGCTTAGTACGTTCGGCATAATGTGATTCTCAAAGCTCTCTCAAATTTTGAATGAGATATCTTATTCAAAGAAATTTTTGAATGTTTGTGGTTGTCTGTACTGAGAACAGTCCATGCTTGATTGTTAAGTTCAGAAGTTTGCTGCTTTTAAGAAGAGACTACATTTGCCTGTGCTTTTCTTGGCCAGAGCAAGAGAAAGTAGTGACAAACCAGAGACAAGATTATAATGAACAGTGCTGCTAGTATTATGCCCAATGCATAGCCGTGTGCCCACTGATCCTAGCTTTTAGAAGTATAACGGACTGTATAGCCTTCACCAAGTGCAGAGAAGTCCCATGCCACCGAAAGCACACAGGCTCCTTATGTACTGTTGTGGTGGCTATCTGCTCCCTCCGCTTGTTAAAGGAAGAAAGCCTACTGGCATCAGGTATAGAATATCATAGAATCATAGAATGCTTTGGGTTGGAAGGGACCTTTAGAAGTCATCTAGCCCAACCCCCCTGCCATGAGCAGGGACAGCTTTAACCAGATCAGGTTGCTCAGAGCCCCGTCCAACCTGACCTGGAATGTTGCCAGGGATGGGGCTTCTACCACCTCTCTGGGCAACCTGTTCCAGTGCTTCACCACCCTCATTGTAAAAAACTTCTTTCTAATGTCTAGTCTAAATCTATTCTTCTTTAGTTTAAATCCATTATTCCTTGTCCTGTCACAACAAGCCTTATTAAAAAGATTCTCCCCATCTTTCCTGTAGGCCCCCTTTAAGTACTGAAAGGCTGCAATAAGGTCTCCTCGCAGCCTTCTCTTCTCCAGGCTGAACAACCCCAACTTTCTCAGCCTGGCCTCATAGGAGAGGTGCTCCAGCCCTCAGATCATTTTTGTGTCCCTCTTCTGGACCCGCTCCAACAGGTCCATCTCCTTCTTGTGCTGAGGGCCCCAGAGCTGGACGCAGTACTCCAGGTGAGGTCTCACCAGAGCAGAGTAGAGAGGCAGAATCACCTCCCTCGACCTGCTGGCCACGCTTCTTTTGATGCAGCCCAGGATACGTACGGTTGGCTTTCTGGGCTGCAAGCGCACATTGCTGGCTCATGTCCAGCTTTTCCTCCACCAGTACCCCCAAGTCCTTCTCTGCAGGGCTGCTCTCAATCTCTTCATCCCCCAACCTGTACTGATACCGGGGGTTGCCCCGTCCCAGGTGCAGGACCTTGCACTTGCCCTTGTTGAACCTCACGAGGTTCACACAGGCCCACCTCTTCAGCTTGTCCAGGTCCCTCTGGATGACATCTCATCCTCCTGGTGTGTCAACGGCACCACTCAGCTTGGTGTCATCTACAAATTTGCTGAGGGTGCAATATGAAGGAGGACAAGATGCTATTTGCCACTTTTGATGGTTATCTCGTAGAACAAACTCTTAGGAACATACTGAAGTAGGTATGTTTTCCTGCATCAATACTATGGGTCGCCCAGCACTCCAGCTGGAATCCAGTATCAGAAGACCCTACGGGTCTTGCAGCCTTAGTCTTGCAAAGGGTAATGCGGATGCAGCTATGCGCTAGATGACATGCACTTCCAATCCAATTTAAAAGATCCCTTTCAGTGTCCGGTGGCCCGATGCCCCAGCAATGGCCCCAGTTGTTCATTTCTAAAACCAGCTGTAATGACTTTACCATCTCACCCTCCCACTCAGCAACATTATGTGGCAATGTGTTCCTTCCAGTAACAGATGAATCCTCATTTCCTGATTCTGGATGATCACCATTAATATTATTCTGTCTCGCCTTGGCAGACTGCCTTTCATCTTCTGGCTCCAGTAAGTGAGCAGCCCCTCCTTCCCTGCTGTTCCCAGTTGCCTTGTTAAATCCATCATATTAGAAAACTCAATTGTCACGGCAACATGGAAGAAAAGCCACCTGATCAAGAGGCTCTCCTGTGTTTCCATTTTACACTTTCCGCTTGGTTCAAATGCCCGCTACAACTATAGCTAGCTTGTGGGAAGGTTACTTCCCCTACTGAATGAAATAGCAACTATCCGTTTTCTACAGCTCTGTTTTGATATGGAAAGTGGTAGAACAATGTTGAACAAATTCAGATCCTTCTTTCTTATGCCATATATAAACTTTAAGGTTCACGTCCATAGTATTTTGGCTTCTCCTACCTTCTTTTACCCAAAGAACTAAAAGAATCTTGATTTGCTAAAACCAAATATCATCATTCTGAGATTTCTGAATTTATCTATAATATGACCTAGAACCTGTGAAGTATTCCACAAAGCAGTATCATTAAGCTGGTGTGTATCCTGCCTAAATGGATCTTCTGCCGTTTCCAAGTCTGGATAATAGTAGGGTCATGTCTCTTTATTAATAAGAACAGATTCACAAAGTAGAAGATTAGAGAGTTTTAATTTTCCAGTTGAATATCTCGGATTGCTCTTGATGTCTGACAAGGTTGGGCACAGCTGAAGGAATGCTGCTGGAATTTTAAATGACTGTAGAAATGAGAAAAAAACCTATTGCTCTTTACCATCTCTAAACAGGAATCCAGAGAGATAATGCTTTTCTACTGTAGCTGCAGGATTAGACATGACTTAAGTGGGCCCTACAGCCAGGTGGGAATGTTTCTATATCCTATTGTCTTCATTAGTTGTTTATGAATTGGAGCAAAAATAGAGCACATGGAGATTGGCTTTGTAACGCCTTTCTTTAGACAAAGCCAGTGTCATGGCATGGTAGTAATAATATTGAAATTTATACCACCCATAAACCTTTTATAGCAGTGTAATTAGTTGGGCTATTAATACTACCCAAGCTTAGCCTTATTTTATTGCTGTGAACACAGCTTGTAATCACATAAATGATAATAAGTAATAATGCTTAAGGGCACTGTATAAACCCAAGCATTTTAGTCTCTCTAGTGAGTGCTCTTTGAGAACGAAAGTAGGGGATCCTACAGCTTTTCCTCTCCTGTGGGTACTTATTTCCATGCTCTCCTTAGAGGGTTCTCTAATGGAAAACAAGGTCATAAAACTCCCGTTCTTCTCTCTCTTTCTCTAATCTGACTCTGCTGACTTCTGTGCTAATACAGGTGTAAATTAGGCAATAAATAGAAAGAATAAACTGAATTCAAAGAGTCTGGGGACTATTTCTGCAAATCAAAGGTGTGCTGCTTCTTACAGTGTTACGATGTTCTCAATAGGAGATTATTCAAATCAGCTCCTTATTGCCTTGCGCTTCATGCTGGTTTATAGAATTAATATTAGTCTATGAACAGGACAATATTTTGGAGAAGAGAAGATGCAACTTGTTTGTCATTTACAGTACCTTGGTGAGTAGAAAGCAGAAGCGTCCCACAGTTAAGGAAAGCATAGCCCACTTTGCAACACATTTCTACATTGCTTCTGTGCCCTTCTGTGTCCGGAGGAGTCTGGATGGCTGCTCCTGTTGTGCGTCACTCTGTGTCTCCAGCATCCTGCCCAGTTGGACCACACCAGCATCGGATGATGTTTCCTGCTATTTCTGGACCTCTAGTGCAAGTCAGCTGGTCCAAGAGCAATTCTGCTGCTTAACTCTGGTGAGAACAGGGTCTTTACAAAACGAAAACAGGATACTTCCTTCTAGTGTTAATAAGCAAAAGAAGATTCATTGTGCTAGTAAGCAGGTATTTGAAAGGAGTGAAATAGGCCAGGAGCTAACTGCAAGCAAATTGGTCAATACGCACTGTCCAACTAGAATAAAATTAAATTTAATTAAGCGGCCTGGAACGACTGCATATCGGTCTTGGGCATTCTTCCCACATTAATAATCTAAATACTTTAGGGAGGAAAAAGAAGTCACTACTGATGACTCAATTTGAACGGAAATTAAAGGTATGTTTTAAACAAAGTGGAAGGTCAGAGACAGAAAATGACCCAATCTGTTACACCAACTCTGATAGCAGCCCCCCCTGCAGTTCAGGCGATAGCAGCCCCCCTTTTGCATGAGCCCTGTAAGGGCAGCGCTGAGCTGCAGTTTCAGAGGCTGCTCTCTGCGTCCCTACCCCAGGGGACAAGAGCTGCCTCGCCCCAGGAGGGGCTGGGGGAAGGAGGCTCCCCTGCTCCCAGGGAGCTGGCTGGCTGCTGGCTGTATCTATAGGCTGGTCCACCCTGAGGTCACGTTTAGTTGAGGGGTGGAAATAAAATGGCCAGAGTAAAGTAAGCTTCTATGGAGTGTCCCAAAGCACCGAGTGTCTTTTCTGCTCTTCCCCATGACTCAGGGTGAGATGGCATTAAGCACAAAACTCATGTTTAGGCAGTAAATTTAATTTACCCACATTGAGGACACTGTCTTAAAATCTGAGCAATTTCTAATATTTTTCTTTGTTTAATCCTTTTAAGCTAAAGCCATATTTCATAGAATCATAGAATCATTTAGGTTGGAAAAGACCTTTAAGATCATCAAGTCCAACCATTAACCTAACACTGCCAAGTCCACCAGTAAACCATGTCCCTAAGCACCACATATATGCGTCTTTTAGATACCTCCAGGGGTCGGGACTTCGCTGGGCAGTCTGTTCCAATGCTTAATAACCCTTTTGGTGAAGAAATCTTTCCTAATATCCAATCTAATATCCAGTATCCAGCGTAGGCTCCTCTCTCCACGGGTCCACAGGTCCTGCCAGGAGCCTGCTCCAGCACGAACTTCCCACGGGGCCACAGCCTCCTTCGGGCACATCCACCTGCTCCAGCATGGGGTCCTCCATGGGCTGCAGGTGGATATCTGCTCCACCGTGGACCTCCATGGGCTGCAGGGGCACAGCCTGCCTCACCATGGTCTTCAGCAGGGGCTGCAGGGGAATCTCTGCTCCGGTGCCTGGAGCACCTCCTCCCCCTCCTTCTTCACTGACCTCGGTGTCTGCAGAGTCGTTCCTCTCACATATTCTCACTCCTCACTCCAGCTGCTGGTTTTCGTTCCATTGTTTCCCCCCAACCCCCCATCTTAAATATGTTATCACAGAGGTGCTACCACCATCGCTGATGGGCTCGGCCTTGGCCAGCAGCGGGTCTGTCTTGGAGCCGGCTGGCGTTGGCTCTCTTGGACATAGGGGAAGCTTCTAGCAGCTTCTCACAGAAGCCACCCCTGTAGCACCCCTGCTACCAAAACCTTGCCACACAAACCCAAGAGAGAGTCATCCCACCATGTTTCTGTGATTTGACACTAATGGCCCAGTTCCATAGCTCCCTGGAAATTTCAACAGTGAGAAATTTCTTAAAACTTTTTTTCAAGAAAAATTAGGAATCAGGGACTGTCTGAAGAAAAAAGAAGATGACTTTCATCTTCAGCCATTTATTTAACAGTTTCCAACATAGCCCTCTCAGGAATACTTTTAAATCTCCCAGAAAAAAACTCAGATCTGTCTGAGAATTCAATCTGTGTTATATTTAAAGTACTATCTTTACAGTATTTTGCACAAGGTTGGGATAAATATTAATACCAAAGAACATAGTCACTGTCTTTTAGGTTTCTAACTTTGGAGGTTATTGCTTAGTTGCATAAATGCTTTCATAACACTCCTTGTGCCTGGTGTCTTCTATTGTTGAGGGCCTTTTAGAACCCCACCAATCTGTTGCTTAATTTTGTTTGGGTATTTGAAACTACTGGCACGTGTTTCTTAAAAGCATCATCTCGTCAGTCATGATTTGCTACTTGCATCAAAAAAATTAGAAAACCAAATTCAAAACATAAATATATTTGTCCATGATGCTGCTAGTCTTCTGAACACATTATGATCAGTATTATCACAGCAGAATTTGTAAGGGAAAATTGAATTTTTTACTTCAGTGCATTTGCTGGATGCTTGTGGTTAGTACCATTTCTTCCTCTGCCATGATGTCTACTGTTCAAGCTCTTTCAGTGCTTTCAGTGCTTGTGGACTTAATGAGATTTTGTTTGACAGCTTGTCCAAAGATGCAATTTTGACCTTCATCTCTATTACCTAGAGTTTCCTAGCTCTTATGGAGTATTGGTTCTGTGCTGAATAGAGGGTTAAGTCCCCTGTTGTTTCCAAGCTTTTTGGCTTTTACATGGGACCTTTTAATTTTAAAGCAATTTTTAGTGTTTCTCAAGAAACAACCCTATTCTTAAATCATAGAGTATTCTGCTGCTTGGAAAATATGAGAGAAATTTTCTCAACTCCAAGCATGCTCCAAAAGCTTAAATGTTTTTAAATTGTTTATTTTTCTCTATAATTTCTGGTTCATTACAACTTAAGCATCCATAAATTGGTCTCATGCTAAGATATCCTGTAACTCCTCAGGGCCTCCTGATATAGCCAATACCCTAATTGTTTTCAGGCACTTGTGGTGGAGTTCCCTTGTGCGCTTCAATACAAAAGTCAACTAATTGTGGTTGAGAGGGAGCCAGTCAGTTCTGTCTATGAGCTTGTTATGTGGTGCAGTTACTCTAAGCTGAGAGATAAAAAGCAGGGGAGGAGAGGAGATTAAATGAAGAGCAAACTAGACCAGCCCATTTAAGTTTTCCGAGACAAAACGCTTATTAAACCAGCTATGTTTCTCAGACAGGTATTCTATGAAAGCAGTTGCTGTAATTGAACAAGATGCGATACAGTTACAAACAGGAAGGGACAGAGTCCAAAAGACAGTTACTATTGACTTATAGTTCATCCATAATTGCATTGCAAAGAGTATTCTGAAACTTTCCTTTAGGATTATTAGTGGTTTGCAGTTTGGCAGCTTTTTTTTTGGAGTTTGGTTGTAGCATAGCTGCTTAATATACTATGAATTTTTATGAGCACAGCAGAAAAAGCATTTTCTGTTCATCTGTGTAGTGGATCATTGGACATACTTAGCTCAACTAGGCATAAGGTTCTGTGGGTAGGTTTCCATTCACAGCTGTCCCATCAGTTAAGGCTCTCTGAGATGAAAGCAATAAAAATTGCTATCCCCATTTAAAATTTAGATCATAGGCATCTAAGAAATGTTGCCCATCAAGAGATAAATACTAAAATTTTTTAAAAAGTAAGTGCATTTGGTTTTGTAATAGCTGTCAAAAGTGCTTGTTTGACCAAGAAATTACCCTGTTCAAAAATAGATTATTATGTCGTAATCTAGCAGACAGAGAATGCAAGTACATCTGAAATAGAAAGAAGCCTATTCAAATAATGCTTTGAAATACTTTGACTTCTGTGTTAATGAAGTGCAAATTTATATCATGTAATTATATAATTATAACAAAATTATAATAATAATTATAATTATAACAAAAATCATGCACAATATAGTTCTTCACATCCTGAGTTATAAAGCGTGTAGCACCACACAGGCAAAGTAGAATTCAGTAAGGGGGCTTTAAAGCAGTACAGGTTTGAATCCAGAAGCTTTCACATTAAAAGAGTTTCCCAGAACTTTGTAGCTGCATCCGCTGCTTCCCAGCGTAGGAGGACAGGAAGAAGATGCCTTCCTTGCAGGATAAGCCATCCCATGTCAAATTCACTATTGCTCTATCTTTCCTGTTGCTTGCGCTTTTCTTCCCGTGTGAAGTCTGAGACCAGCTAAGGTTATTCTTACTAGGAAGAAGCTTCATCTTCTATTTGGTATATGTGTGAGCGGAATCCTGCAGTGTGGAAGCAGGAAAGACCGTCCCAAGGCTGTGACCAGGCCTGGTTTCACATATGCTTTACCAAAATGCAAGCCTTCACCTTCTAGTGGCAGGTCCATTAATCACCTGTTCAGCAGAGAAAACTGTCCTTTTTAGGTAAGGAAAAAAAAAGGCCTTTGTTTGTGTGTTTGTTTTTTAACATTCTCATTAAAAGCTGTATTGATCATTTATTGATACGAGTTTTCTGTAGCTGCTCTGTCCACAGAGATTACTCAGAGTTTTGGCTTAGGCACGTTCATCGTAGAAGTGATCACAGTTATCCTATGAGGATTGCTTTTTCATTAGGCAACAAATAGTCTTGACCCTTGATTTAAAAATCACCTTCAGCCAACCCTTTCTTTTTTTTTTTTTTTTTTTGCAGTTAACACTAATTACAAGAACAATTTGCACATAGTGATTTTTGGAGGCTAAGTTACTTCTGTTCACCTGTTTAATTTACTTCTGTGTGCTTGAATACAATCAGCTGTGACTACAGACAATTCAAATGAAAAATTGCACTTGAAGTTATAAGCAGGTGTTGCCTTAAATAGCAGCTCCTTCATCTCCTTCTGGTGAAAACCAAAATTGCTTTTGTAGCTGTGTAAGAGAAAAAGTATTTTGCAGATCTGGTTGGTTTGTATTGTTTGTTAGATTACATTTCAAATTTTATTTATATGCAAACAAATTGTTTTTCACTTCTCTATATTTCATTGAGTTCTTTAATTAAAATATGAATTGAAGAACAAACTCTGGACTTCAGCCTTGTCTTAGCTTAAAGGTATTTGGGTTTGAATAGAGTTTATTTCCCCTGAAAAAGTTGTCACTATACAGAAAGTTTATTGATATGATAGCGATTGTTCCCAATGCTCTCCAAGGTCATGATTTCTAGGAAGGTGATGCTTATTTCTGTTTCTCTTCCAATCTTCAGGGTGTAATTCATTTATGCAGTAACTCTTATTTATAGCCTGGGGAAAAAGGATTTATATTTCTGTTGTGTTTATGGTACCAAATTTGTCAGCCTTAACTTCTCAAATGCCATGCAACTGACCTTAAAAAAAAAAATCAAACAAATTAAAAAATCCTGAATTCTAAGAATAATACATTTTGGATGCCTTTTGGCTGATGGCAGGTTTTAACTTTTAGAATACATGTAAGTCATATTTTCAAGTTTTGCTGTATGAAGTGAGTGCTTGGGTTCAGGTTTTAATGAAGCTTCCAGTAGAAGCAAAATGAATTGATGCCAGAAACTGTATGTTGAGGGGAATATCAAATACTGTAAGTAGAACTAAGGGATGGTTTTGTGCCTGCAGTGTTTTACAAAGAAAATATTGGTCGGCAGCAGTGAAATGTTTTAGGAATTTGTCATTTTTCTCAAATGTTTCACACTGTAATTCTTTAAAAGTGCAAGAACACCCTTTCAATGTTTTTCAAAATGAAACTCTTGTTTCTTAAATGTGAAAGGCTTTAATTCTTAAAAATAGTTTAAAGGTATTTTAACATGCTTGATCAAATTAACAATCAAGACACTTTAAATAATGTTTTCTTCAATCCCAAATACCTGTAAAATATTTTCCTGAAATTTGAAATTTTTTGTCTTCAATACAAAATCTTTTTTTGCTCTTGTCTAAGGTTGCTTGTGCATTTTAAAAAAAATCTGTTCATTATCTTATTTAAATCATGAGGTACATCAAAGTACTGAAAATTAGACATACTTCACTGTGCAGTGTCAAAGCAAAATAATTGTTTTCTAAACTTTTTGCATTGTAATATATCATTTTTACATAAATATAAATTGCAAGCAGATTCTTTCAAGTCACATGCTGTGCAGCCATGCACAATATGACATCTCATGCCCTTGGGTTACATACTTAACAATGGACTAAAGCATGAATTATTTAATTTCTTATCACTTCTCAAGGATTATTTACAGAACTCGGCACTAACACACTTTTTGTCTTTGTTTGCCACAAAGCAGAGGAAATGCTACATGACTGCCGTGCCACACAGATTTCTGAGGCAGTGTAACGGTTACTGCAGAATACATACTGAACTCTCTATTAAAGTTTTAAATTACTTTTAGCATTGGTAACAAACACTCCTACCTGTGGCAATTTTGACACTGTTACTTTTAATTTTTTTTTTTTTAGGGGGTTGGTTTTTTCTTTTTTCCAAGCTCTCAGGTCTTTCGGAAGTGATGGCTAATGCTTCAGGCATCTAATCTGGACCTTGCAATGCTGACTCTGAGAGGACAAGTGTCTCCCGGGATCACAGTTGCAGAACCAGATCCTGACTTCTTTCTGGAGAACAAAGCTATGCCAGTGACTCCTCTTTCACTGAACTGTTAGTAGAACAAGCCAAGTTGGGTGTTTTTTAGTTGGGTTTTTTCCCTTAACTAACTAATTGTGTGATAGTAGCAGGTTTGCTAAAAGCTCACTAAAAATCTTAGTGCAGATCAATTCCTTACCTCCTTTTCCTGATACAAGCCCTTACAAATACTCCTTCCCCCCCCCCCCCCCCCCCCCCCCCTTTTTCTCCCTTTCTGCATCTACCTCCTTAATTTGCTTTCTCTTACTGGGCAGCCAACTATTTTCAGTTCTTTAGGCTGTGGGTCTCTTATTAGCAGTAATACTGACCAGAGATGATTTCTGATTCTTCATCCCTGCTGTGGGCTGTGATATTCTTGTGTTTGATTCTGTTAAACTATCTTCTTATTACAAAAGCTCCAAGGTTTTGGTTAACAGTAATGACAAACAAGCTATAATGGAAACCTAGATTGTTTGGGGTTTTTTTAAGCTTCTGCAGAGGAAAATTTTTTTTACTATTCTGGCTGCATATAGGAGGCTTTGTGATAAGGACTTCAGGACAGGTATGAATTAACTAGTATAAATCAACACTTACTCTAATTCTGCTACAGTGGTTTGTATTGGCTGAGAATTGGGTGTTTGGTGGTGTTCACATGAGACCTGTTGCAAGCAATCAGCATCACAGGCCCAAGAGGAGTGAAGTTGTTGCAGCTGTGTTTGTTGGAGGCACTGGTGATTACAGTCATCTGGAAGCATTATTCCAGCTAGAACAGCCAAGGAGTCGGTAGCCAACAGGCAACGTGAGCTTACTAGTAGGAATACAAGGACAAATTAAATGAATGTAAGAAATATAGCAATTTCTCTGATAAAAGGGGGAGGAGGGCAATATAAAGATAAGTTAAGGATGATTTGAACTTTACAAGGAAGGCAGAGCATGAATCATGAATGTGCAGTGACATTCCCAAATACATCACTGACTTACTGATTTCTGTCTGTGACTAATTGAAATCTTATTTCTGTGTTACAAGGTCCTTGAAGTAAATCCTGTGTAAATGCACCCATCAGACAACGGTACTGTATTTTCTTTGTCTTCCTCCAGCAATTACTAGCGGAAGAGCAAATAAGCCTCAGCAGACCTATCTCCATATTCTGCAGTACTGTTTCTTCTTGTATTTTAATCACTTTCATATTTATTTTGAAAATTCCAGTCTTAAAGTTTAAATAATATGCCAGTCAATTTCTGTTAAAACTAAACACTGAGCCTTTAACTTTTCATGGATAACAGAAATGCTTTAAAGTACAATCATAAGTGCTAAAAAGCAGAAAGCAACTAAAGAGTGCTCAACCATTATGAGCAAAAGTTAATTATGTTTATTCTTATGATTGCAAGGAGCCCCCATTGTGATTTTAAAGGAATGGAGATGGTGAGTCCCCCTTTTTCATGTGTATAACCTACAGAAGTTCAGTAGTGTTGGATCCACACAGCTCCAGTATACTTCACACAGCTCTGGTGTACTTCAGTCATGCAAACTCTGACTGCCACGTGCTAGAGAGCTAAATTCTAAAAAATCATTTGGTAATGTTAATCTTCTTTTCCCTTCAATTGCCTCTACTCCATGCTCAGCACATTGATGTATCTCCCAACCGTTGTAAGAAAATAAAAGCAGGTGCCCATTATTTGAACATCAATGTCTCATCAGTTTTAACTATATGCTTTCTAAATTACTTGTGAGACTAAATATGAGGTCTGGATGCCAGACTCAGAAGTTGACCATCTGTGGGCTAACAGTTGCAAACTAGTGCATTCTTTCATAAGCAAAATGCTGGCCAAGCTATTGCTTCAGTCAGCCGTGGCAGCAGAGCAAAAAAAAGACAATCCTTAGCACTTATGCATATTCAGAGGAAGTCACCGTGTTCACTCTGTGTCAGCTGCACATGTGCTCTGGATGAGGCACAGAGAGGGGGAACAGCGAGCGGGGGAAGTGAATGATATTACTGAGAGGGATACTTTTATTCTCTGCCAGAGTCAGTCGAAAGTGCTGTCAATAACAGGCACCATAGGAGAGTAATGACTGCAGAAGACCTCTCTCCCACAGTGAGATACTGCAAAGACTGAATGCCAATCAGACCCCTACTCTTCTGGCTGCGCAGCAAAAGAATTCCCTTTGTTTCGTGCGTGTGTGGCTGATTGAAGCTATTGTTGTTTAGCCTGGCTCCCTTCTCTTTGTGGCTCACTTGGGGAAAAGCAAGAGTTGAATTGGGGCTTTCTCTCCTCCGAGAGCAGCTATGAAGGAAATCGGTCCCATTCCCAATTAAAGACGGCAGTCCCACAGGAGACTGACTTGAGTATCGCTTTTCATAGCATTCCAGGTTGGGAATAACAAGGACATGGTGGAGAGGAAAACTGCACAATATTTTCTGGATCTCACCACTTACGTTTAATGCAGGATGTTTATAAGGTTTGTCTAATTTCAGAAACTTATCAGATTTTGTGTACCAGAACTGATGATACGCTGTTATTATGGGCTGAGGAACTGATTAAACGCTCACACAGAGTATAGAGGTGCTCTGCTAGGGGAAGTTTGATCTGGGTAGCAGTTAGCTGGCAGACACCATTAAAAGAAGTCAGTCTGTTGAACCATTTAATACAGGTTAAGGAAACATAGCGCTGAACAGAACCTGTGGAGAAATTACATTAGTCCTTAGCTGCAAAACTAGTCTCTGGTTCTGTTGTTTGTCTTGATAGAGAGCAGCAAAAAAGACAATCTCTGTGTCAGGCTTGCTCCTGGACTTCAATTATAGTGGCTTGTGGCATCACTATTGTCAGCTGAGTAGATAGAAGGTTGTCATTTTCTATAGAGAGAGGAGGATTTTATTAGGTTGGAATAACCCTTTAGGTCTTAAAGGGCTGGCTGAAAGTCTGGACCAGCATTTGTAAATGTATCTAAATAGTTACAGCTACGGATAGGACCAAGACAAAATGAAAAAAATAAATACAGTAAATGTTAGAAATAAGACTGGTGCTGAGTTCCTCTTCACTGGTACCTCCATTGTAATCCCATTGAATTCAATAAAATCCCTTTAAGCTGGTGCTTTTTCTCAGTACAGTGCTCTGGAGCCTCACCAAGGGACAGCAAGTCCAGGCAGCAACACTGGGATAAGCCAAATGAGTAGTCAAACAAGTAGAAATGGAGCAACTGTGGGGAGGTCTACTCACAAAATCAGACCTGAATCAGGCTGGCTGCTAGCTGATGTCCTGATGTGGTGTTTCAGCTGGTGCTTGCTGCTGTTTTCCTCTCTAGCTTTCTAGCCAGTACCTCTCAAAAGAAAACAGATGTCTTTGCTTTGCTGCTGATGTGGCCCAAAGGTGATGAGTATCTTGCCTCAGCCCCTGAACGACAGCAGGGGTGGAGAGCAAGGCAAGGGACCCTGTTTGAAAGCTGAGGTGCACCCAGGGCAGCAACAGGTTCAGGTGCTATTTGCTGAAGGGCTGTGTTATCCTTGTGGCACAGCCTTTGCACTGGGAGTCACCCTCCTATGAAGACAGTGTCACAAGTGCTTTCCCAGTTAGTGGTCCCCACCATGCATTGGAAGACCAGACCCATAGCTTCATATCAGTAAAGACTCACCACAGCCCTTCTCATTCCTGCTGTCTTTCCCCAGGGAGAGAGGTCAGTCCTGCATCTCCCATGTGTCCTTTATAGAGACCCCCCAAAGAAGGGAAGTTCATTCTCCCTCAGAGAGGGACTAGGAATGGTCTGACCCTGTCTGCTGTGGAGTCATTTAATCACTGACACTTTCCAGTTAAGTCTGAAGTTCAGATCCTGCACTCAAGCTTTTTTTCAACTACTTGTACTGGTGGCCACAGTTTTCTTTCATTGACTTGCAAGTATTCATGCTCTTATTTTTGAGCGCTTCAGCACCCCACATCAATAGCTATTTCTGAAAGCTTTGATCGTACCCATGCTGGCCTGCAAATAAGATGTAATAGCATGCACAAAGCTTACCATATGTGTTAGTGAGAGTCTTGGCTGAAAGACGTAATATAAATTCTGTGTGATGCCTATGGCAAATATATTAGAAAATAGCCATTGAAATTATCATGTTAGGAGAGATGTAATGAAAACTGATCTTTCTTTTATGATTTAGATCTCTTACATACGAATTTATGAAGTCCCAGTGGATGCCAAGCTGGCAATTACTGCATTACAGACCAGCTTGCTCATTTCTGTTCAGCGTAAAGTCTCTATTTTAATGGACAGGGGTGCCCATAATAAAGAAAGGAACAGTAACCCACAAACAGTGACCCTTGTCTCATGTTTTCTTCCTCTACAGCTTCTTAATAATTTGTGGCTAAGAATGCACCATGAGATCACAAAATCCAGGAAAGCATAGGCTCCTTTCCCAGAGAACTGTAATTCTCACCATCAACAGGCATTACTGTAGTGTGACTGCTACTCATTGCTATCCAAGCTTGACTCTACTTGGGCAGTTTCCCCACCATGGGGTAGGTTGGTGTGAGCGTACAACTTCTGCAGAAAGCTAATCTCCCTACTGCCTCATGATCTGTGTCAATCACTAGCCTCTTAAAGAATTTATTAAACTATTCCTCAAGTGAAATACAGTGTAAAAAATTAGCATAAACCACCAGGAAGAAATCAGCCAGCCTTAAAAGGGGAATGAAGATCAAACAGAAAAATACAATATGGCAATATGTTCAGAGAAACAAAACAAAACACTTTTATCTGCTGTTGAGTTTAAAGGAAAGATGATTTTTTATGTCACAATAAGAGACTTTGCTCCCTACACGGTAACTTGTCAGCCTGGTTGCTCCATACACAGCAGCTTCTTTCTATTCTGTGTTCAAATTTGTGACAGTGCTAAAATCTGGCTTAACATTTGACTTCAGTGTAGATGAGAGACTTCAATCAATTGTGAAACTCAACAGCCTCATATATTCAGTATTAGCAATCTCCTGTTATTACTTAAATCTGTTATTATTTACCTGTTACACAGTAAGCTCTTTAGAGATGCACAAGAAAATCCACATCTGCCCTCCAAGCAAACCAAACTTTAAGTCTGGGCACCAATGCTGTGGTACTTACACCATGCTGCAATCAGTGCTGGCCACTACCTCACCTGGTGGCCTTCTGCTGAGCCAGTGTCACGTAACCTGGCTTACCATCCATCTGGGAAAAGTAGTTTGAATTCCTGGTACCTGAAAGACTGACACACAGGGGCTTTTCACTGAGTGAAAAGGGAGCGGTCCCAGAGGCTGAATGCGGTCCTGCTTTTTATTTTTCTATTGTCACAGAATTTTACTTAGGAAGACAAAAATGAACATGGTACAGGAATCTGTCAAAAGCATAAAGACCGTGATTCCTCTGTGACTGCTTAAAGTTTCCCTGTTCTTCAGTTGTTATATTCTGGGATCCCATTTCATCAGTTCATCTCAATTCAAGAAGCCATTTAAGCATGTGCTTAACTTTAGTCAGGAGTTTAGGCTTCAGTAGTATTCTAGAGTGCTTAAAGTACTGTTGGCAGAAATAGGATGCATGTGCTGAGCTGACATTTCTGTATGCTTTAATCCCACTTGTCTTCTATGTTCTTTCACACATACCTGTCCCCAGGTCAGAATATCACTCAAGCACAAGTTTATCAACCTCAGTTGAGGCCTGCACTCTTTACTGTTAATTGTTCCTGCTAATTATTCCTGAGGTTTATCCTTTCCTCTTTTTTTGTCATGCTTGTTCTTAACATGAAATTGTTACCTCTTCTTTCCTTTCTTAGGCCTTTTTAAACCCCTTTCTGTTCACGTGGAGGAAATGTTTACATGTGCTTTCACTGTTTTTGACCCACTGTTATTTCAAGTTGAATTCTCTTAACAAGAGACAAACCATCTGGTGGAGCTCAGCAGCATTAACTATTCTCCTCATGCAGGTGTTCAGGGTGGGTGCACCAGTCCCTTTCAAGGTATTGAATTACCTGTCAGTTCTCAACCATTTGGTTCATTTAACTCTTAATCAGAATGACTGTGTTCTGACAAAGGCTGGGTAATGCAGTCAGAATTATAGGGTCTGTATCTGTGACTGTTGAGTTTCATGATCTAATGGCCTGATCCTGCTTCAAGGTGCTCTGATTCAACACCTGCTAGTAGTTTTACTGGACTGTGTACCTAGAGTATTTATTTGAAGGCCTGTATTCATTAAAGATAAGTGAAGAAGCCGAGAAACACGAAGTGAGCGGAGCTGGGTGCGCTGCGCTGGGGGGGAGTGTAGCGTAGGCTGTAGCCCCTTTCCCTTCTCCGCTGGCTTTCCTGGCCCCCCTCCCTGCAGCAGTGCCAAAAGCAGGTGCTGGAAGAGGCCAGAGGTGGCATGGTGACACTGCCAGGAGCCTCGCTGAGATCTGTAAATGTGGCACCGAGTGCCTCTCCCTTGCCTGTAACACTTCTTTCCCTGCGATAGAAATAAGCTTGGTCCTACACGGTTTGTTTTGGACAAATCTGTGTCACTGTTACCCATCTTTGCATTGCATTCCCTCATGCTCTATGAATCTTCAAAGAGAACTGATAACAATTCGGTGGCTGTCTCAACAGCCCTTTTCAGCAGCTGAGGACAGGGCTCTTCAGAGTCAGCTGGTTTTAAGACACAAAATTTATCTAAAACACTCCAATCTATCCTTTCACTCTTCTAGCCCAAGCTGTTACCCCTTTGCAACGAGCAAGAGCTGGTGAGACCCTGGAGCTTCAGTGCAAGCTGTGTGACCTTTTGGTGCTGTGTGTCTTCATCTGTAACATTACAGTGGCCTCTAGAGCTGCCAGCCTCCAGCAGCCTATACATATGTAACATGAGAGGCAGCCAGGGAGCCTGCCTAGAGAGGCAGGCTTGCAAAAGGTGGACGGTTGGAAATATTATTATCTCAGTTTTACAGATGGGAATTTGAGAGGAACTGAAATGGAGTGATTTGCGTAAGATTACACCGTCTGTCTCTCGCAAAGCCAGAAGAACCCTCTGGTTTTCATATCTTAGATTAATATTTAATACTGTAACTAATAATATTGATTTAATGTAACCAACGGTCCTGGCTACCGTTTACAGTGCTGGTGATTTTCCAGGATAAGCATTACTTCTCCTGCAGACTGACACTCCCTTCAGCTAGCCATTCTGCCTAGGCTGCTGAAAATCTGGTGGCTATGAGCTGTTCTTGTCTTTACTCACCTAGGCTGTCGGTGGACTTCTGGCACTGATGAGGGTACGGCATTCCATTACCAATCTGCTGGGCACTCTAGTTCCTTCAGCCTTTCAGCTTTAATTAACAGGAGTAATTAATTGTACACTGATGAGGCTTGTGGTGACTAAACCCGTTGCAGTTAGGGGAGCAGCATGTAGATGCTGGGGAGCCAACTGTGAAGAAAGAGCGAGCACAGGAGAAAGAACCCATGTGGACTTTTGTTCCTTTGAAGTGACCTTCCAGTGCAGGTTCTTTACTTTTTCATTTCCTTTATTTTGTTCTTTTCCTTATTTGTTCTGAAAAGAGTCAGGCATTCCTTGCAAAGCAATTCATATGTAAAAAGTTTTCACATTGGGATTCATCTGATAAGGTCTGCAGAGGGGACTTATTTGCACTGACAGGTTGGCAGCCAGACAACCTCTCCATTTTCTAAATGAAAGGAGAGTAGCAGCAGGACATCTCCTACCCTCTGCCTTTCGGCGCTGGAAGAGAACCAAAATCTGGCAAACAGCAGTTTGGGGGAGCCAGCTGTTCAGAAGCTGCAGAAATGCATGGACACTGGGAACATAACATACGGTTTGCCTTCTGTGAGAACCAACACAGACGAGTGACATTTGGGTTGGTGATTTTCTGGGATGGGGGATGGGAAGCTTGACCTAGCAGATGCAATTTGCTTGCCTTTTTTTTTTAGCATGGCAGTTCCAAATGTGAAATAATCTAAATGTATTTTTATTTCTTGGTTGTAAAAGAAAAGGCAAGCGTAAAGACTAGATCATTTCAGTTTGATATTCTAGCACGTAGCCATTGTGGGATCACTCTCCTGTTTCCTTCAAACACACCTGCGGGGAAAGAGGATGAAGGTGCCTCGAAAGCCTACCTCCCCCCCCCGCCCCATCTCTGTGGTACAAGTGTCAGGTTAAGAACACTAAGGTGAGGGACCCTCAGTCCTATGTTAGGGGTATGATCACTCCCTCCGTATTTATCCACGTACAACAACATACGTGTGCTATGCATTTTAATCCAGGACACATATGCAACCATATCAGGGCATCAGAGAAGGGTAATCTCTTGATTTCTGCCTTTGCCCTGAGTTAGTCTGCCAGGCACCAGTAAAATTACTTTGTAAGCTGCTACCCAGGTGCAGCACAGCATACATCAGTGCATCTCAGGGAAGCAGGAACACAATTTTTGTGAATGCAGTAACAAATAAATGGTAAATTATCACAACTTGCTGTTAATCCATATTCTCACAGTCCTGCACATAGCATACTGAGAAAGAGCATGCACCTTTACTGTCACGGGAAACATCCCGTGTTGAATGCTTCAGCGTATGGAAGCCTCTGAAGAAAGGCCCACTTCTGCCTGGATGACTATTAAGTGTGGTTTTTAGCTGCCATTAATCTTGGTATTCCTCTTAATGATGTTAAGGGCATTGGGCAGTTACTCGGTTAAGAAATCCTTAGCTGCATTGCAAAAT
Source organism: Pelecanus crispus (assembly GCF_030463565.1). Lineage (NCBI taxonomy): Eukaryota > Metazoa > Chordata > Aves > Pelecaniformes > Pelecanidae > Pelecanus > Pelecanus crispus. Next base: position 76,003,145 of record NC_134645.1, on the reverse strand, counting down.
GTGCTTTAAGTGGAAAAAGTTGTAGTATAGAGGTGATAACTGTCACAGCTTGTATACGTACCTAATTAAACTTTATCTTCCAGCCTTTCATGGGTAAAATAGTGCTGATACTTGAAAATATGTGGCTTCTTGTTAGCTGCATAGTTGACTGATCATACGCTTGTCTTCATGGCCAGGCACTCTGTTGAATCCCAGTCTCACAGCGCTGCCTGCTTTCCTGCCCAGCACACACGCCCAGCAGCTCTGTTCTGTTCCTTCCCAATGAAGCTGTTTGCAAGAGCTCACGTTCTTGAAAGATGGGGAGCAGACATTAGTGACATTGCTGTGGTCTTAAAAATCAGATAAATTAGTACAGTGCCCAAGTGTCACTTCTTGGTCGCACAAATGGCACTGCAGACTAATAGCAGTAAAAATAATTAATACCCCTGCCCAGGCTCAGTGTTTCCATATATATTTGTTCAGTACAAGCTAGCACTTTAATTTTGCAAATTTAGCTAGATAAATGGCCTGTTGCCTTTCACTCAATCTTTATTAAATATACCTGTGTGCATTTTATGGAAAGGTTTTACAATAATTACAGTAATGTTAAAATAAGTTTGTTTTCCATAAAACACAAAAGGAAGCTGTTAACTGTCTTCTGTGTAGTTACTAGGTTATTTATTGTGAGAGGAGAAGTGAATGTCAGACACGTGCCCAGAACAATGTTGTGCTTTTCTACTGAATTAATTTACAGAGCCTAAACAACTGCCTTTAGTACCCACAAACACTGGTGATGCCCACAGCATGAGCCCACCTGCCTAATACAGGCAGCTGGTAAACAACAAGCAGATCACAAATGTTTTAAGGGTTCAGATGAACATTTTTCAGAGGGGACCCATGTGTCACAGTGGGTTCACGCTGCTAAATTGGACCATACATGGGTGTGAATCCCAGTGGGAAAACATGACCTGGGATCTTTTCTGGTCCAACTGCCAGTTGTTTGTCTTTGTGAGGTGATAATAGACCAAACACTAGAAATATGATTGATGTCTGTGATCCAGTAAATGGTGCCTATGTACAATAGCTTTCACACCACCTCTGAAGGAAACAGAAGGTCCTTTCATTATTGGAGAGGGAGTTTTTGGTCAAGGCAACTGGAGCAGGAAGTCTAATAACTTAAAGATCGATGTTTCCATAACTAATTTACATTCAAAAATCAGTGCTGCTGCAAGCCACAAGAAAAAAGGCAATTGGCGGAAAAAAAAAAAAAAGAAAAAGAGAATATCTGTGAAGAATAAAGCCTATTGTAAATTTGCCAGATCAAAAAGTGAAGTATTGCTGGATAAGCCCTTATTATCCAGTGTCAAGCCCAATACCATGTAAATGAATGTAACAGACATGATGAACTGCTCAAACTTTGGCTAATGCTCTTAGGAGTGATACAGAGTTGATGAAAATTTGAAGTACAGAAGTTTTTTTAGAGCAATATCACTGCGGTTTTTGAAAGATATTATAAAAAGAAGCTAACACACTCATGACAATCTTCTCCTTGCTTCAGTAAGACTTTTGTGGTTAGAGCTGAGTGTGTCCCTCTAAAGAGCAGCTAAGCTATGGTGGCAGCTTATCTATAAATGATAACAGTTCATTCAAATTGCACCTTGATGCTCAGGCTGATGGTCAAGGAGGTACATTAAAGGTAAAACTGTAAAGCAGGCATAGCAATATTTGGGAAGGCACTTGTTCCCTTTCTCAATCTCTGCCTAGTGCTAGACATGGAGTGCTAGACATGGAGGTGGACGAGGAAGGAGAGCTCAGGGGATGCCAGCGTGAGCGCTCATGAGCTGCCTCGCTTGTCTAAGGAGGAGGAATTCAATATGCATATGAGAAAAGGGCATTTTTTGAGGTTTCATTAATAAAATCAAGGAAGGGGTAGGTGTGGGAGTCAACAGGAGAGGTGATGCATGGGGCACGGAGCCAGGCAGCTCCAGCAGACGGGTAGCGGCGGGACCTGCTGGGGGGAAGAGCAGGAGACTTGCAGAGCAAACCCTTGTCAGAATCATAGAATCATAGAATGCTTTGGGTTGGAAGGGACATTTAGAGGCCATCTAGCCCAACCCCCCTGCAGTGAGCAGGGACAGCTTTAACCACATCAGGTTGCTCAGAGCCCCATCCAACCTGACCTTGAATGTTGCCAGGGATGGGGCCTCCATCACCTCTCTGGGCAACCTGTTCCAGAGTACGCCCTAGGTTGACAACCTGGTATCAGAAGCTCCACCTATTGCAGGAAATAGCAGAAAAGCTTTTCAAACCATGGGTGAGAGAAAGGCTTCGGGTTGATGGCCTTTTCAGGCAGCCACTGCTGGAAAGCCAGGAGGGACAGATTTCCACAGGGAAATTGCGTGAGGAGACACCAAACCATGGCAAAGGGAAAATTGGAATATATTTTTTTCAAGTATTTATAAGACAGATGACCCGAGAAATTCAACTGGCAGGAGGTTTCATTACATGCATTTTCCCAGTCAGGGTTTCTCAGACCCATATAACAAGCAATTTTTACTTTTTAGACCATAAGCCTGGAAATTGGGGCTTCCCCCTGCTTGTTTTCCTCATGTCCAGATAGGCCTCAAGAAAAGCACAATTGCAAAACAGGAACAGTTACAAAGCTTGCATTCACCTCAAATGGTGAAGCTGTAGCATGGTTTAGCTGAAGCTATGAAAGTGTAGTAGTATTAATATGCGGTGGCATTTAAAATATAGTTCTTCAAGTTTCTCTGTCTAATTACAGTCCAGTCACCTTTCAGGTCACAGGCACTATCCTTCATCTCCTGTCACTCCCATCTAAATAAAGTTTGTGTGTGAAACCCCAGGTTTCTGGGTTTTCATGCTACAGCATGAACCAGTGATTAGGGGAAAAGGAAACCCCTCTATCTTTCACTGAACTAGAAATGTAAAGAATAAAAATACTGAAGGTATGCTGGGTTAGCATTTGGGTACTGCCATGGGCATGCATTTCCCTCCTTGATGCTCCCAGCTCCAGGCCTGGCTGCGACCCCTAAGTCCTACAGTTTCTTTTTCAGCTTACATTTTCTCTTCTACAGAGAAGGGAGAGGCAGGCTTGCGACAGAAGGGATATTGTCCAGCCCTGTATCTTGCTCTTTAAGCACCTACTGGTATTTTGCAGTGGGGTGAGTGTAAACGCATGTAAAGTAGCTCTTAAAATGACATAACAAAATCCTAATTTTTCCGTTGAGTTTATCGCTTGGGCTGAGCGTATCTTTCTCTGGCTTTCAAGAGCAGCAGCACTGGTGAGGCAGACAGGGGTGACAGAGTCAGCCAGAGCCTTTGTGGTGCCACGGGTGCTAAGGATATTGTGAGCAGCTGAGTCATTTGAACCCTGCTGGCTGGAAAACTTTATTTTTTTTAATTGATTTTTGGAAAGAGCCCTGGATTGTTGTCAGGTGTCAAAGGAGAGAGGACCAGCTGCATGGCAATGAGGGGAGGAAAGAGGGATACAGGAGGGAGCAGCAGCTGGAAGAGCTGCGGAGGCGTAAAGGGTACGGAGTTACGGTCTGTTGCTGCACTCCTCTGCTGCTTCTGGCCTGCACCGACACGTGTTACAGGAATGAGTGTGGTTGCAGGAGGACAGAAATGGACCAGATGCGAAGCCACCCTCAGCATCATGTGTGTGAAGAGCTCCTTCACCAGAACTATGCTTGCGCTAACCCGTACGTGTGTGCACGCGTGCGCATGCACGCACACTCGCTCCTCCCCGTCTCCCAAGTGCAGCTACTTGGACGAGCACCGGCCAAGAGAAGAGACAGCTCTCTTACAGCTAGTCGTGAGAGGAAACGACAAAAGCATAAACTAAACGATTCAAATCCAATAGCCGAGAGTTAGAATTACAGAAGTACTGAAATTGGAGTAGGTTGTGCTGGTTTTCTTCAGCTGAGTAACTGTGCCTACCTTGCTGTGTTTGTGTGTGTACATGTATAATGCGTAGAGGATTGGATGAGTAATCTCATGGTGTGGTGTGTAACCTGTAGTTATGGCTAATACCAGCTAGCGCTCAGCATAATTCCTGCTCTCTTCTGTTGGCGCACACAGCAATCTGACCTGCAATTATTTTAGAAGGGCCTAGGACGAAAATGCATATTTGCATGAAACAGTGTGCATATACGGTGTGCACCAGGCCAGGAGGTATTCATTGCATTTAGTCCCTTGAGCGAGCAGCTCAGTGGCTGCTTTCCCCTTTCAGAAGTGATGGGAGATTCTGCTTGTCTCGCAGGAGCTGGACACAGCTGGCCCTGCTCTTTTCTATTGGGGACAGGTAAATCTGCCGGGTTTGTGAGTGTGACCATGAAGCCACGTGCCAGCTCCTGACACAGAAGGTAAAATGCGTGGCTCGAGGCTGGTGCCACCGGCCAAACAGAGTCAAATGGCAGAGTGGTGGAAGGTGCCAGCCTGAATTGCTTCAGGCTGACCACAAGGGCCGGCGTGTGAATATAGGATACATTCATATTTGTAGCTAGCAAAATAGGTGGGAAAAGAAAGGTAAAGCTGCAGTGGGCATGCAGGGGAAAAAAGTACAAAGGGGGAGAGTAGTATGTGAGGTGAACAGGAAAAAAGAGAGAGCAAGCATAAGTATTTGGGGGGATATTTTGCATTTGAATGCTGGAATTTTCCAGAATGCAAATCAAACCAACATTTGGAAACATCTGCATGTGTGTTTCCAGCTCACAGAATACTCTGATTGCAAGAGCTGTTAAAGGCCTGTTGGTATCAAACCCTCTTTCAAAGGAGGGTCCTTTCCAACATTTAATCTTAATTCTTTACCTAACAGTGTACTTACAATAGGTGAAGATATCTATGATGCCACAGACTAAGATGATAAAAAATAATGTTGTGAATCATACCCTTCCTGCACAGGTGAAACCATCCACCTTAGCCTCTTCCTCTGACAGAGGACTGCATGCTGTAAGGCAGAAGGTTTTGAAGCAAGAATATGATTCTATGATTTTTACATTTTCTCCTCACTGGAGATAATATTCAATTTTCATAAAAAATTTTGTCTAAGGAACTGTTATTGCTTTTTGACTGCTGAAATTGATGCAGAAGTCTGAATCCCAGGAAGAATTTTTCAGCCTTTCCTATTTGCAAATTATGTAAACTGGTAAGCAATTATAAACGCAATCATTTATTTTGAAGCAGGAATTTTTTAGAGGAGACATGCAAAACAGATCACAGCAGACCTGAATAGTTATTATGGATCTTACACATTTAAGAAACCCAGAATTTGGCAGTAGATGAGCCTGTGTAGGTCAATATCTTGACAAAACTAGTGTACAAGAGAATATCTGCATATGGTATCGTTTGTGTAGCATGTAAGTTCCAGGGTATAAATCCGAGTGGGTATGGTTGTGACGTACGTGTTTATGCACAGCTTGCTCACCTGTTAGCGTATACTTTCCTGGACCAACATACTGGAGGATTTTGGGGGGGTTAGTTGGTTTGGTTTTTTGTTTAAAGCTATTTTTCCAGAATGATATCTGTAATGGCTATGTAGCATACAAATGTAAAAGTGAACTATGTAATCATATAATATCATGTCCCTAATGTAGGTGAACTATACTGACCCATTCTATCCAAAGTAACATCATCTCCTAAAGGAGAACGTGTGCATTTTTATGCCCAAATATTATGCATTCCTCTTCAGCAACATTAAATAGAGCAAGGCGTAAGGAGAGACCAAAAAATAGAAAGAGAGGTTGTCAGGAGAGCTCTGTAGTCTTTTGCTGTTACAACACGAGACAGCACTGATGGTTTCCATTTTTTTAACTAAAAATGGCTTGTTACTTATTCCTATCTAGAAAACAAAGCTAAATCTATACACCTAAAACCAAAACAAATTTTTATTAACCCCATAAACAGGCCTAAATCATCCCATTGGAGTTGTCTTCCAGCTCACTTAGAAGTAGCAAAGATCTTTTATGCAAATGCTGAATATTGGCAGGCTGAAATTACTGAAGATAAATGCATGTGTCATGGTTTAAGCCCAGCCAGCAACTAAGCACCACGCAGCCACTCGCTTACTCCCCCTGCCCCGGTGGGATGGGGGAGAGAATTGGAGGAGTAAGAGTGAGAAACACTCCTGGGTTGAGATAAGAACAGTTTAATAATTGAAATAAAGTAAAATAGTAATGATGATAATAATATAATAATAATAGTAATAATGATATACAAAGCAAGTGATGCACAATACAATTGCTCACCAATACAATTGCTCACCACCTGCCAACTGATACCCAGACAGTTCCCGAGCAGCGACCGCTGTCCGCTGGCCAGCTCCCTGCAGCTTATATACTGAGCATGACATCATATGGTACGGAATAGCCCTTTGGTCAGTTTGGATCAACTATTCTGGCTGTGCCCACTCCCAGTTTCTTGTGCACCTGGCAGTACTTAGCAACAACTAAAACATCAGTGTGTTATCAACATTATTTTCCTACTAAATCCAAAACACAGTACTATGCCTGCTGCTAGGAAGAAAATTAACTCTATCCCAGCTGAAACCAGGGCAGCGTGTTATTGCATACACGTGGAAGATGGTAAAGAGCATAATGATAAATTGATCCATTTCATAAGACCATGGAAAGGCTGTCTGTGGTCTTCCATGAAAATCTTGGGAGCGACAGAGAGAAATGGAGAAAAAGAGAGGAAAACAGAATAAAAAGAAGGGCTTTTTGAAATCCTACTAGTACACTTGTGGGTATAGTCGGCTACAATACTTGCTTGGGGATTGATAGAGATCTCATGATCAGCCTATAAATCACGGTGGCTCACAGATCTTTCTAGGGTGTTCCTGCTTCTTGCATAAGCCTAATGTCACCGCTAGCAAAGTAGATAAGCACCCCTTCCTATTCAGGTACTGCATGTACGGTTTTAACAGATGAATGCATATGTCCAAGCAGCGTAGTTATGTCCAAGTGCTACCTTCATTCTCTTCCTTTGCCATCTGTCTGGCATGCTGAATTTTATGCTATCAAATATGAATTGCCTCTTGGGAGTTTCTCACTAGAAGAGTTCAGCTTGGTGCTTGCAACTAGAAACCCACAGCTGTGTGAACAACCCAAAGGATCTAATGCACCTGGGCTGCCCTGCATAAATTTCACCTGAAACCTGTGCTTATGTCACATAGCTTGTCTTACTGTTGGTGGTAAAGTTGGCTGAAAGGGCTGAGCCTTCACAGCAGGAATACGTTTCACAATTTCTAGATCTGCTGTAGAGGATGTAAGCTGAAACACCCAGTGCTGCTGCCGCATCAGAGAGAGCCCTGACTCTCTGCTGTTGTGCAGTTCATGGAGCCATTACCACACTGGACAAAGCAGGTGTAGCTCATCCTCACCCAGGTTGCACTCACTGGGCACAAGGCTGCAGAAAATCAACGTCATAATTTTAAAAAATTATGAATGTGTATTTAAGTATCAAAGAATAGGAACAGTTATGGGATGTTCAGTGGTGCCTTCATTCTTGTTTGATGGGCTTACAGAACCCTTGGCTTTCCTTTCTATAGTTCAGGGATCAGTGGCAGCTACTACCGGCTTTTCCCATCAAGTTCACTTGCAGGTTCATCACCTGTGAATTGTCTTCCATAAAAAAATTCCATCCATTTTTTCTTTACAAAAAGAAGGTTTTCTTGATGCTAGATGCCACCCAGTGTTTTTTTGGGAACTATCATATTAACTGTATTTCCTGAAAGCTTATTATTCTATGTCTCTCACAGTCTGGGGCTGTTTTACTGTTGCTGGCAAACAAGATTTCATACTTATTCATCATGGTCTTTATGACGAAGTTTGAGTCTTCCACACTGAAACTGAGGTAACATCTCTTCTCTGAGAGGGTCAGACAGCCTGCTCGGGCTTTCTGACTGCCTGATTTTGTGTGATACACCTTCGTTCTGCCTGTGCTGATGAGTTTTCTGAGAGAGATGGAATTGGTAAGGTGACCCCTACTTTTGGGATAGTTTCCTCTTCTTGAAGCATTGTGCTGATGCATTGCTCAGCATTGGATGCATCAGTATGACACTGTCATATATAAAATACCAAAAATTCTTGCTCTCTGTGCTTTGCAGCCCTCAGTGCTCTGTTGTGTGCATCGGCAGCTTGTCCTAAGAAGGTGTAATAACTCCCTTCTTTCATGTGCTGAACCGTTGTTGCATGACTGAACTGCCCTCGGCTTCAACTGTGGAACAGGGAGAAAAGAAAAAAATAATTACTGTTTCACAACTGGATTGATGAAATTGTCAAAGAATATCAGTAGTGCCTGAGCCAGATATGCATGCTTGTAAGCACAGGAAGACGTGCTCCTGAACAAAATGATAGATGGCAAGATGGTAAAGGTTTTGTTGGTGTAACTAATGAGCTGGATGTGTAAGGGGGCATCCTGTAGTTGTGATACATGGTCGTAATTCATGCATTAATGGTTGGAAACTTCATCAGTTGATGGAATTTCTGCTTGGATGTTAATTGCGCGTGATGCAAGTTCCTCTTACTCTAACCCTGCAGTTTCACATTGTAGAACTTCATGTTGCAGTTATCAGCCAGAATATCTTCCTAACATATTAGTATTTCCTCTCCTAAAAAAAGGACTCGGGCATATTTCTAATTAGGTGTTGTTTCTCAGTGTTACAGAAAGGCTACTGTGTCAATTACTCTTAAAGCACAGGCAACATGGTATGATAAATGCCAGTGAGGTATTCAGCAATTTGCTTATAAAACAGGATTCATGTAAGGGGAACACTTTTCTGTAATAAGGTTGCTCATTGTGAGTATCACTGCTTTTTTATGGCTGGAGACTTTCTGAGCTTTGTGGCAATCAGCTGGGATCAAGAGAGGAGCAGTCACACCTCACAGCTGCTGTGTCAAGTTTGCGTACCTCTCAGCAGTGTTTTCAGATACATGCTCTCTTGAATTCTTGGTGGGGAGGAGTGGAGGATGTTTAACTTTTAGTGCACCTTGCTGAACATGGTATGATGCAGTACCACATGTTACAGGAGAGTTTACAGAAAGTGACTGAGAGTTTCAGAGACGACAAGCACCGAGTGCTGATTATTTCAGGAGGGATCTTAATACACCATTGCCATCTACTTGCATTTACTCTGAAGCCAAATGGAGGTATTGGCCACTTCTTCCAGCAGCTACCTCCCCCACTGATCTCTTCCTGCCCTCCCAGGACTCCCAGCTCTCCTGGGACTGGATGTCGAGGGGCCCAAAACCACCATTCTGGGAAGCACTGCTTATGTGCTGCCTCCAGATTCTGCCCCTGGCACCAGCTCTTCCTAAAACCACACTTGGCTTTTCCAAGATGCACAATTGAGTTTCATACTGCATGAATTACTGGGGTTGCTCTGTTATGGTAGTATAGCAAGTAGCAAGTATAACACTAGTCTTTCATTGACTAAGCTGCAGCATAGTGGCATTAGCTCTCCTGCATACCTGAGGATCTAAACTACAACATTTTTTTCTATACGTTTAGTGAGATCCTGGATTTCTCTATCATACTTTTGTTGGCTATCACCTTCTATCATGGAAAGATAATGTATGTTAAATTCAGCTAATTACTTTTTCAATACCTTAAGCATGTGCACAATTTCCAATCATCAGCAGCACTAGATGCTTAGTTCAGGTTATAACACTGACTGAATATCTCTTGACTTGTACATAGCACTGCAGGTAATTTTTGCCACACTTTTGGTGGACTACAGACCTCAGCTTGCTAGCATAGCATCTAACTGCTTATCGGTCTCACTCTCAATCTCCTCATTATTTCAGTTGCACAGCTACAATAATTAGATTCTGTATTTTTCAGACTTCGTAGACTAGCTTAAGACTACACTAGGCAGGGACACAAAATTTCCTTTGTCTGTAGATCTTGGTTATCACTTTGTATGCCAGTCATTATTTTGCTCAAAACCAAGACCATGTGAGCTTCAGTCCCTGCCACAAAGCTGCTTTGACCAATTTACTGAAGCTAAGCTGATACACACTGAGCATTTAATTAACGTTTAATGTTCTATCTAGAGGAAAACAATGTCTGAACTGTATTGCATCAGCTTGCACAGCTCTCCACCTTTCTGGGTATGACTGCACTTATTTGCTAGTTCTGACAACTGTGCGTGTGAAAGCTGGCAAAAAATACGTGAAAATGTACTACTCTGACTATACACGTGCCAGAGGTGCTTCATAAACCTATAAGTTATCTTGTTGCAGAGTTTGCCTCATGGAAAATTTGTATTTTTCTTGTCAAAAAAGCTACAAATCTGACTCCATTGCAAAGTTTTTCTAGCCCAGTTCTGCCAGCTCAGGAGGAAAGAAGTGCATGCCCTGTGACTATCCAGGATGGAGGGCTGCTCTCCATCATTCCTCTTGTCTCCCAGATTGCTTGCTCCTTTATGTAGATATATGGATGTTTAATGCTGATTTGTTTATCTGGTTATTCGATACTAATATTGCTAAATTACCAAAGGTCTCATCAAGACCCCATTATTTTAGGTACACAACAGATACAACAAAATGTCACCTGCTCCAAACAACTCATCATCTAAAAAATATTTGGCCTGATTTCTAATCTTAACGGTCATTCTGGGTAAGTCATGCAGGGTTATGTGATAACAAATAGCCAGTTTCTTCAGCAGAATTGCCTATAAATGTCTAGTTGATGTAGTAGCTATATGATGCCTTATGCCAATTAATTAGCATGGTTCAGTGAAGTTTTATGCTTTTTGTGACATACATCGGTAGTCATGCTGCAAAGGATATAAACGGGGTGGGGGTTTAAGTACTTTTGATTGTTATAGACACAACATTGAGATTTCTGGTGTGTATGACTCCTGAAAATATCATAGACTAGAATAGACTAGGCTATTTCAGGTGTGCCGTGGTTTAGCTCTGGCCAGCAACTAAGCACCACGCAGCCGCTCGCTCACTCCCCCTACCCTGATGGGATGGGGGAGAGAATTGGAGGAGTAAGAGGGAGAAACACCCCTGGGCTGAGATAAGAACAGTTTAATAATTGAAATAAAGTAAAATAGTAATGATAATAATAACAATATAATAATGATAATGCTAATAATAATAATACTAATATACAAAGCAAGTGATGCACAATGTAATTGCTCACCACCCGCTGACCGATACCCAGGCAGTTCCCGAGCAGTGATCGCTGCTCCCCGGCCAACCCCCCCAGTTTATATACTGAGCATGACGTCACATGGTATGGAACAGCCCTTTGGTCAGTTTGGATCAACTATTCTGGCTGTGCCCCCTCCCAGTTTCTTGTGCACCTGGCAGAGCATGGGAAGCTGAAAAGTCCTTGACTAGCATAAGCAGTACTCAGCAACAACTAAAACATCAGCGTGTTATCAACATTCTTCTCCTACTAAATCCAAAACACAGCACTATGCCTGCTGCTAGGAAGAAAATTAACTCTATCCCAACTGAAACCAGGACAAGGTGGAAGGAACCTGCAACAATCATCTACTCCAACTGCCTGACCAATTCAGGGCTGAGCAAAACTTAAAGCATGTTATTAAGGGCATTGTCCAAATGCCTCTTATGACAGGCTTGGGGCATCAATCACCTCTCTAGGAAGCCTGTTCCAGTGTTTGACCACGCTCTCAGTGAAGAAGTGCATCCTAATGTCCAGTCTAAACCTCCCCTGGCACAGCTTTAAACTATTCCCACGCATCCTGTCACTGGATACCAGGGAGAAGAGCTCAGCACCTTCCTCTCCACTTCCCCTCCTCAGGAAGCTGTAGAGAGTGATGAGGTCGCCCCTCAGCCTCCTTCTCTCCAAACTAGACAAGCCCAAAGTACTTAGCGGCCTCTCGTAGGACACGCCTTCCAGCCCTGTCACCAGCTTTCTTGCCCTCCTCTGGATAAATGTAAGGACCTTCACATCCTTCTTAAATTGTGGGGCCCAGGACTGCAGACAGTACTCAAGGTGAGGCTGCACAAATGCTGAATAAAGCGGGATAATCACCTCTTGACCAGCTGGTTATGCTGTTAATGCACCCCAGGATGCAGTGTGCCCTCTTGGCTACCAGGGCACACCACTGCCTCATATTGAGCCTGCTGTCAACCAGCACCCCCAGATCCCTTTCTACCGGGCTGCCCTCCAACCACACCTCTCCCTATCCTATTTGCCTCCCTCCTATTTGCCTATCATGAAATAGGGAAGTTATTGAATGCACCAGCTCTGGGCGTTACTTGAAGCTGCTGTGTTTCATGTATTTCTATGTGCTCATGCCTGCATTTTCTCTATTCGTAACTGGGTTTACTCATGCCTTTTGGAATTCCTGCCATGCATAAAACAAGGTGCTCATGCTGTGGCCAACAATGAAGGAGCCACAATGGGTTGGTGTGTTCTGCATGCTTCTCTTGAGCCTCTGCTGCTAGTCACCTTGGAGACAAGAAGTGTCCTGGACCGGCCCCACAATTGCTTTAACCAAGTGCCAGCTCCTACTCTTTCTGCTTCATGAGTATTTAGTGGCATTTCTTGAATAATCTATGGTTGTTCTGTGAGGCTTTTACTATAACCCATGATGGTGACACATTCCCAAAGCTTCTATATTCCTCCAGGGATAATATTTAATATTTAATATTTAATTTGGAAGTTTAGCAAACCTTATTCCAGTTCACCAACAGTAGTGTGAAGTCCCAGAAGGGGAATAACTCTGCTAGCTTTTCCCACGGCTGCTGCAAATAGATGCTCCAAGAGGACTAAGTGCATGTTTGCAGCCTTTTAACGCAGAAGAATACTGAAATACCTCTAGAGATCATTGAGCATCTGTAAAGCCATATTTATCTTGGGCCATCCAGCCCTAATGTATTCTGAACTCTTCAACTCTCCCCTTGGCCCAGGGCAAAGATGTGAAATAGTGCTGGGTATTAGGATTCTATATATTTTCAGTTAACACTGTAGACTCCAGATGAAGTTTTAATTCTGCCAGCAGTGCTTCTTTAACATCAGCTTCCCATCTTATTCTACTTTAAAATGCTCCAATGTGATCGCTAACCTAAGAAGAATCATCATAGTTTTGGAGTGTGTATGTTCCCATAGTGCTCATACCGCAAAAGACAACACTCCCATTTTCCGTTATTCGCCAATAGCCTGTTTCCTCTTAATCGTACTGTCCTCTCAATAGTCATCAGCAGACAAATTTCCTTCTTAATAGATATCTTTAGGCTTCATGTAAAAAGTAGGTTCTCTTTTATGCTTAACGCATGTTGTATGCAGTCCTTGCTCGTATTTCATGCCAGCACCTGCTACTAGGTAGTAGTTTGGTGAGTCCCAGAACCAGGCTCACCTGGTCTCTTAGGGATTTATGTCTCAGGGTTGAATGAGCAGGTACTGAAGAAGATGCAGAGCCCAGACGCTGGTGTCTAGTAACTAGTGAGTTTACCTCGAAGCCTGTACTTAGTGGTGACAATGTGAGGTTTTTCTCTCTTCTGCTCAGTTACCTATTTGCATTAAACCTATTAGGAACTAATATCTTTGCACTCTGTCTGTGTCGGATTAGATTTAAATTGGATCAGTGTGTTCAAATGTTATTGATGGGGAACACAGAAAGATACACAGTCCTTGACTTCCTTATTCTCTTCTTATTGTCTTCTAAAGACAAGGCGAGAAATTCAACTTCAGTTGGATCTGCTTGATCTATGGGTGGTTAATAATAATGACAATTTACATTGTGTCTTTTTTTTTTTTTTTTTACTATGTCAGGCAAATCTCATGCTTTGGGGAATATATTTTATAGGAATCACAAATAATAAGTAGATAATTCATTATTCATATCTGTCTGCTGGGGGAAAAATGTCACAGAGTGGGCAGGTGGCTGGGACCAACTTTTTGTAATGAGTTGATGAAGGTGGGGTGGAGGGGGAAGCTCATGCACCCTAACTGATTCCTCTGCCTTAAACAATGAAAATTATTTCTTTTAAGATTATTTGACTTTAAGTAAGGCTTGTGAATATGATTAACATGACCAAGATTATCCAGGAGGATAAATTATTCATGCAAATTACACAATTATAAATGATATGCAGAAATATATAGAGATTTCTTTAATTTCTGGTAAATTTGAAAATGAGATTTTTTTTCTTCTGAAAACCTTTCTTTGTGATGCTGTAAGTAGTTTCACAATAGATAAAATAGGATAAAAAATGAAAAAAGGGCCTAACTGCAGAGCTTATGGAGTAAAGTAATGGGATTGTTTTGAAATAGTTCTATGCGACAGTGAGCCAGATTTAACCCCAAAAGTTGGCAGACTACAGTGTTAGCTCAGAGGTAACTTAAATCTGAGAGTACTGTAGATCAGAAATCAGTTTTGAAAATTTCATGTGTGAAGACATAAGGACGTAACCAAATCTCAGGTTCAAGGAAAGGCTCCAGCTTCTCGGTGTGCTCATGTCCCTCTGCATTACAGAGGTGCAAATGCTTCTCCCAGAATGCAGTCTGCCATTCAGGAAAGGTGCTTACCTAAGTTTAGGCTGGGAGATAAAACAACTTAAATGAAAAATTTGTATGCTAGAAATATCACAGTGTTTTTTATCTTGATGTTTTAAAGGGCTGGGACTTTACAGGTCTGGTTTTTGAAACAGTGCACCATTCAGAGCTTTCTTCAGGTCTTACACGGTTCTTGACATGGGCTGTTTCTTGCAGTTACACATGACAGTAACTTACAGCATTGTGTCTGCCGCCAAGGGAAAAACTATGTAATCTAGTGGGCGGGCAGGTAGAGAGAAACTAAGGCATCTGCAAAATCACCAGCTACTTTATTGTTGCAGTTTTAATTGTAATTTACTCTTAAAAGTAAATGGTATGACCAGTAATGTCATGAAATAAGACATCTGAAGATTATCAGATCTAACCACAGAGCTTAGGCTGGATCAAAATCAAGGCACCAGAAATTAATCCTTTCATGTTTTATGAAAATGCGTATTCAAATTCCTAGATCTGACTTCAGCTATTACAACCCCATGCAGCGCTACAGGCTTGGGGAAGAGCGGCTGGAAAGCTGCCTGGCCGAAAAGGACCTGGGGGTGTTGGTCGACAGCCGGCTGAACATGAGCCAGCAGTGTGCCCAGGTGGCCAAGAAGGCCAACAGCATCCTGGCTTGTATCAGGAATAGTGTGGCCAGCAGGAGCAGGGAGGTGATTGTTCCCCTGTACTCGGCACTGGTGAGGCCGCACCTGGAATACTGTGTCCAGTTTTGGGCCCCTCACTACAAGAAAGACATTGAGGTGCTGGAGCGTGTTCAGAGAAGGGCAACAAAGCTGGTGAAGGGTCTGGAGCACAGGCCTTATGAGGAGCGGCTGAGGGAACTGGGGTTGTTTAGCCTAGAGAAGAGGAGGCTGAGGGGAGACTTTATCGCTCTCTACAACTACCTGAAAGGAGGTTGTAGTGAGGTGGGTGTTGGTCTCTTCTCCCAAGTAGTTAGCGATAGGACGAGAGGAAATGGGCTCAAGCTGCACCAGGGGAGGTTTAGATTGGATATTAGGAAAAATTTCTTCACAGAAAGGGTAGTCAAGCATTGGAAGAGGCTGCCCAGAGAGGTGGTGGAGTCACCATCCCTGGAAGTGTTCAAAAAACGTGTAGACGTGGCACTTTGGGACATGGTTTAGTAGGCATGGTTGTTGGGTTGATGATTGGAATGATGACCTTAGAGGTCCTTTCCAACCTTAATGATTCCTAGTTTTTACTTTCATTAGAAATAACCCTGCCCCCAAGCCAGGAAACATGAAATTGCTACTCTCCCCTTAATTGGTTTAGTGGTGGACTTGGTAATGTTAGGTTAATGGTTGGACTGGATGATCTTAAAGATCTTTTCCAACCTAAACGATTCTGTGATTCTATGATTTACCTCCAGGGCCAAACCAGACTGATTTGCAAAATCTCTAAAAGAAAATAGCAAGTCTAAATACTTCAGATGAGCTTGTAATTTAGTAACTGGAAACCTACGTTATGCCATGTTAATAGGCTAAGCATATTATAGAAAAGAGGAGGATCAAAATTACAAAAGCAGTAGACAGAAAGGGCACAAACCTTACCTTCAGTTTGTGTTACTCCTATGATAATCTGGAGATCAAAGATTATGTAAAGTACCTTTTTCTGAAGTGCCAGCCAAATAAATGTAAGTATGATAGGTAGGCATTCAAATAGGATGGAGTTGAAACAGACAATGAATATAAATAGAACCCCTTCAAAACTGAAAAAAACCTGTTGATTGTGACTGGTAAGTAAGATTTACTTCCTAAGAAGGTGAAAACACATTGCCATGTTGTAGCTCACCCCCAGCAAGTCGTGTATGCCAGCTCATGTCCTGTGACTGTGATCCACCTCAGCAGCACCACTCATTGCAGGTTTGCTTCAAGACACACGGCAGGAAGACCTGCAGCCTCATTGTACACTGCATATTCGCAGCAAGGGCGATGGTGACGGCTGCTGGTTTGTTCAATGACTGCTGTCGCCTTGTGACAAGTAGGATACATGCACGATTCAGCCTGTGTCAGAGAAGGGGGTATCTGTCCCCTGCCTGGGTCCCCTGTTACTTGCTACTCGCCTCCGACAGGACAAACATTAATTTGGTCACAGACTGCTCAGGGGACAGTCTGAAAATTGATCTGAAACCCCAAAATCTTTGTTTCCAGGCAGTTCTTTGCCCTGGCTCACTGTGCAGCCCCACAAGCACCAGTGCTGGCACAGGGCAAGGGGCAGGGAACGTGTGGCTGGCAGCTAGAGGGCATGGGAGCCGCTTGTAGCAGCGACTTGGGGCTGTTACACCAACAGCATGTCTGTGCGTTATGCAATTTTCCTACTGTGGGAGAGGAAGCAGGAGGGATCTCTGGATAAGATGAGGTTGGATAAGATCAGATGTCCTGAGGAGGCAAAAGGAGCTGAGGTTGTCTAGTCTCCCAAAAGGCTTGCTGAAAACGTGGTATAGGACAAAAGCAGTGCAGCATATAAGCAGTCATCCATAAGGTGAATAGAGTATATTCAGGTGTTTTGTGAAGCCAGACTGGAGGAGCATTCCTGTAAGAGAGCATTTTCTCTATTGTGTAAATAATTAAGCAGTTGGTGGTGTTTTGCCTTTAGGCAGCAGTATTACCATAAAGTAGTCAGCAGTAATACAAATAGATATGAGGAAATAAGAAGCCATTCTGGGGCAAGGATTAAAGTCACACAGAAGAAGGACAGTTCTTTTGAGCTTTTTGGAGAGCTGAAAGCCTACAATGGGCTTTAAGTCCCCTGAACCAGCAACTTGGCCAAGCAGGAGACAAGCAAGGTATTATTGTTCAGGCATGGGAGCCTCTTGGCATAGTAATACAGAGAAGATCTGTGTTACCCCTACATGGTATTACGCCATTTGACTGCCTCCTTCCCCTCGTCCTGCAGCAGGGCTGGGTGACTACAAAGTCTGTAGAGAAGCAGCATTGTTACTGGTGAAGAAAAGAGGAAAAAAATCAATTATCCTGTAATTGTGCTTTGTAACTGAGATTCTTTTTCAAAGAAAGTGATAATAAGTAAATTCTGGTCTAATCTTCACCCTCTGTGAGACTTTTGCCTCTTTACCATGTGGCACTTGACTCCAACGCTCCCCTTGGAGGCAGGGGAGGACCAGCGTGCCCAGCAGCCCTCCCTCTCCACGCTGCCTTCCCCCTTGCAAGTTTCCTGCACATACTTAGATCTCTTCTGCTGAGCTCTGTAAAGCAGAAGTAGAGCACAGCTCCTTTGATGATCTTGATCTAAATAGCAAGTTGTCAACTGAAGTAAAAGGGAGAGACTGCAGCGGATGAAAGAGAAGCAATATGCTTATGTTCTGGCCTAGCAGTGCTGTTATTCTACCTGTGTCCCAAGCCCATACACAAATAATTGGGAATTTGCTGTCTTAATGGCTGTTGGTTTTTTTAATTGTACCTCTGTGGCTGTGTGGGTGAATGCGAAAAGGTTTTTGCACATATATATATATGTATTTTTGGTAGACAGTGCACAGCTAAAGCCTCTTTTAATTTTCTCTCTAATTTATTTTTAATTTTGTAACCCCTTAGGGGTAAGTCCTTATTATATGATGTAAAATCATCTCTTCTACAAAGCAGCTTATTTGTTGATTTTTAATTTGAGCCAGCAGAGGCAAAGCTGTGGCTTTTTTCCAAACACTGAGAGCTCCTCTGTATATATAACTGTCGAGTGTGTGTCTCACTGCAAAGTTAGTAAAAAAATGTAAAACCTAAACCTGTCCTTCTAGAAAGGGCAAAGAGGAGGTTTGTATTTCTCTGTGTTAACAGTATGTTAGACTTCTGAATCTAAAACATTCCTAATATACAGCTTGCTTTTAAACCTACATTACATTTGGATTAGACTGAATATGAAGGTTACCTTTTCAAAAGCTTGAGTGCTGACAGAAGTTAGGCATTTGCTTTTTGAAAGGAGATCTCCATCAAAAAATGGCACGGTCTGAAGATGGCATTACTCTGTGCACTCACATAGATGCATGTTCACCAACATCAATATGTGCTGTTGGCTCGTTGGAAATGTTGCCTTTAAGCTAACCTGCACACTTCATGGTTTGGTATTTGTTTGTATGACTGGCTGGAAGACTTAGTCACAGTCCTATTGAGATAATAACAAAACCACACGATCTGACATAATCTCTCTTCCCTTTACATTCAGTGGGAGAGATGTTTATTTCAAAACACTGGCTATCTCATCCTAAACAATTCATCTGGAATATGTTAGATGAAAAATGCTTTAAAAATGCTTTGCCAGCTAGCTCAGGTGTAGGCATCTACATTTGGTCCTTCTGGCCTACCATGCTTACAACTCAAAAGACCTGAGTAATTAGTTTGCTTTGATTTGTCATCAAGGCAAATAAAAAACCCCAGATTGTCTCTTTTTGGTTTGTTGTTTTTTGTTTTTTTTTTTTTAATTAAGTGTGATATTTTTCCCCCACTTTGTTTTTAGGCAAAGGTGATGTTTATCACTATTCAGGATGTAAACTTTTGAATGAAGCTCTCTGCTTTTCATTTTAGTCATCCCAAGTTAAGTCAAGTCTTTCCACTTATCTCCCTAACTCCCATTTCACTTCTGGTCTCTGAGTTCCCTGAGGATGCCATCTGTGATTGCTGTCCAGAGGTCCTGTCCTACTGGCAGCCCACGCCTTCTCCAGGCTGTCTTCCACCGTTGCCTTCTACTGGGTCACTCTTGCAAAAGTGTGACATTTGAATATGGTGCCTTTATTTCAGCCCCATCTCAAAACCGGGACTCCACCTGCCTCTTCCTTGATTTGTCCATAGCATTGGACTGACACTCACTGCAGATGATCATCTTCTTTCTCCTGCCCTTCCCTGCAGAAAATCTCCCACTTCAGGAGCGATTCATTCCCTTCTATGAATTGTGATGACAATGCCAAAAAAATAGAAAGCAGTAAACAAATAACAGTCCCCACATGAACGATATTAAACATGCATTGCCTTTTGCTCAGATATACCCTCAAATGGGGTCCGTCAGTTTTGCTAATGCTTGTAGATCTGCACAACTGATATGTTAATGATAAATGATAACAATAATATGGGCAGAGGGATGCAGTCAGAAGCCAGACCTTTCTTACACACTAAGTAACAGGAGACGCAGCAGATGAGTGGAAGCGAAGACTAAGTATGTTCCACAGAGAAGGATGAAACTCCCGCACCAGACTTTTTTCCAGAAGCAAATTCTCTATTTTATTTTTGTCATGCTGAACGCCTGTACATCTCTCTACTTTCCACTGGGCAAGACAAAGACACTTGCTGTGAAGCTAAACCAGTGTTCATCAGAGCTGCACGGTGCCTGCATAAATTCATTTTGGCATTGCTTTTTGCTCTGCAGAGCCTTCTCAGCTAAACCTGATCTTTTGCGGTTTGGAATATCTCAGAGCTGTATATCAAAGATAAAATACCACTTGCCAAATATTTTTCTTATTTCTGTTGTTAGCCCAGAAGGGATTGAGAAAGCAAAAGAGAGAACTGTGTATGTCAGTTAAAATTAACAGATTTAATTTCCATCTCTGGAAACTCTGACTTTACCTGTTAGCCAGAAGTCATGACCATACATTCCTTTTAAAGTGAACTTATTTGACCATATCTGAACAGTACAGTGATCTGCAGTTGGAAATTGAAGCTGGAGAAAGCTAGCACTGGCAAACCAAAGGTACCAAAAGATTCCTTAAGATTCGTCTGTAGTCCTTGCTCAGGCAGCCCAATGCCAGTGCCAGTTCTTGAACCTGCTTCTTTCTGCTTTGTAGGTGCCACCAAGGTCTTACTGTCACAAAAACAGATTTAAGTGGGTGTTGGAATAGAGACTGCAGTGACTCTGAGAGGTTTATACTGTCTAATAGTTTGATGTCTTTGATTTGTAAACTTTCTTTTTACAGTTAACAAGAAAAATTGCTCTGAAGTGTTAACCATGCCTTTCCATGCCATTGATGTTTTTCAGCTGGTGTTTTGACGATATTATCTGGGCAGCACAAGAATTAGAGATGTGGTTTCAGTGCCTGCAAAGGATCTATCTGCATGTTTTACACTGATTTTAGAAGGAATTAGGACATCTAAACTCAAACGCTTTTTTGAAAATACCTCCCTAAATGTATTTAAAAATAAAATCTACAATATTCCTCTTTCTTCATGCTCAAATCATCATAACAAATACATAAATGTAGTCATAATTCATGTCTGCAGTGCATTGTTCCTGTACCCCAGTACAAAAAAAGGGTGGGAATTTCTTGTTAGTGAGTTCTCCTGTGAGTTGGTGGTAACAGGGGAGTGTGGTATGGTTGAATGTACTGACTCATTCTTTTTAGGGTCTTAAATAATTAGCCTACTCACCATCTTGTTTCTGCTGTTTCGCTGCTTCTTACTGAGAGAAGGTGAAAGAGGAGGAAAGAGAAAAAGAGAAGGGAGGGAAGAAAGGAAGGAAAGCTTTTTAGCATTTACAGTTTTGTACTCAGTGTCATTATCACTGTAACAAATAATTAGGCTCTTGCCTAATAATATCCCACTGGAAGTGTGTATGCATGAGCATCTGTTAATGAACAAATGTCAAATGATTCAGATGCTTGGTTCAGGTAAATACCCACTGAGGTCGCTCAGTGGGGCCAAGATTTAATGTCTAAGATCTTGAATTATCTGTTTTTCTGTGATTGCATCTTACAAGATCTGAGGTAGTCCTGTCCTATAGAAAGACTGCCATTTTTGATGGTATGGCAGCACATATATCACTAGGTCTATTAGAATCAGAGAGTGAACAAACTTGTGATGATGGAAAATGATGAGGGACAACTGGGAAGCCTGAGCAAGTTTTGGTGGCAATTGACAGTAATGTTCATTTTCTTCTGTAGTTTCCACAGGCACTTAGAAAGGCTGCAGCAACACGAACAAATCTCAGAATAGTGGGGGGGGGGGGGGGGGGGGGTGTTAACTTTCAAGACAGTTGAAATTCCATTTATGGTACTTTGGCAGTAAAGATCAATCCTACTTAAATCCCGTTTAGGCTATAGATTCTTAAAGACCTCCAGTCGTACTGTGTTCAGTCATAGTCGGTATGTCCAGCCCCTTTCACAGTGGGGTCCCATCGTGTCTGGAGCTTACTGTAATGCAAATAAGTAACAGGTTTGCCAACCCTCACTAATGAGCTGGGTTCTTTTGAATGGAGAACAATAATAATCCCTAGCCTCGCATGAGGAATGCTTTGACCTTTTGAAAGCTGTGGGTTTGATCTGCAGGCTGTATTGTACTGTCAGTCTTCACGTGAGTGGAAATTAAGTACTGGGTGATTGGCAGGGCTCCCATAGAAGGCAGCGAACCTGCCTACTTCAGAAATCGATCCTGGGAGCAGAGCAACCTGTCACGCAAAATCTGCTTGTCTCCGTGCAGCCGTTCTCTAAACAAGTCTGATATTTTGAACCTCTAGGATCGTAATAACCATTCTTGGAGCAAGATCTGTAATCTGCCCAAAGGTGATGCTGTTGCTCTCCTCTAATATTCCATCATATTTGCAAATACTGGTAATCTCCCACGTCTGGCAAAGCCCCCTTGCATCATGTGTGATACAACATTTATCAGTATGTATTGAAAGTGTAAATGTATGTAATAAACTGCTCTATTCTTTAGCATTTTATATGTGTGTATATATGTGTATATATAAAAGTAAAACTAAGAACACACTCACAGTCTGCCCAAGCTGCACTTGTTTGTCCTGGCATTGTTTACCTCGTAAGTGAAGTGACAATCTGACCCTCACATATTGCTTCACCAAGCTGGCTGTTTTAATATCTGCAAGACAAATAAGGCGTGTTAGTTTTCACCTCCTTGCAGTACCTCTTTATATATGGTGCTTTTCAATTGCATATTGTAAATGTGAGAGATCTTCTAGATAATTTCTCTTGACAGGCTGGTATTTTTTGCATGTAAACCTAACTCTTTTACATAATTCTTGTTTATTACCACAGGAGAAGAAAACTTGCTGGCAATTTTGAAAAGGAGATGGTGGAAGTACATGATCCTGGGGATAATAGATATAGAAGCCAATTACCTGGTAGTCAAAGCTTATCAGTACACCACTCTTACTAGTGTACAGGTAAGGACTCAAAGGATTTTCCCTTTTGAGGTAAGATAATAGCTCTTATGGGGTCAGTGGTGCAGTGTCCATTGACTTCAGTGCACTCATAGATGGTTGTTGCCTGTGTCTTTTGTGTATGTTTTAATGCTGTCTTATAAGATGCGTTTTTCCATATTGGACTATTATTATTACTCAGTATTTTCCAAACTGTACAAAAATGTACTGGCTCTCATTTTATTTTCCTGTGCTAAACCATTCATAATCACATTTTTGGCTTTATCTACTTAATTTGGTCCTTTAAGGAAATATTTTCAGATGGGCTGAAATGTTTTTCCCACTTTATATTGTGCTTGGAAAAAATACAAGCACTTCTTTTAGGATTCCATAATTAGATCTGAGTGCAAAAGTTGTCATTAAGTAAAATGAATGTAGTTATGATGAAGAAGTCTTACTTTAATGCAAGCAGTTAGATGTGTTATGTTATATAACAGCTTAACTGCAGCTATCAAAAAGTGTACTCTCCCTTAAAAATTATATATGCAGCGAACAAAAGCTAGGGTAGTGATTTCTCCAAATAACTAAGGTGTATATTTTAAATACAAACACAAAAGAATCAGGCTTCTTCCCATTTAAGTGGAGAAGAGAATAATAGAAACATTTTAAAGAGACTGGAAATTGTCTATCTTGGGAAATCATTGTATACTTCATTGCTACTTGTTCTAAAACAAACCTACTCACTTTTTACATTATCTCTAAATAACTGGGCAACACTAAGTAGTGTTCAGTGTATTTTACACCTTATATGTCTGAAGTTTGCATTAGAGCTGGTAAAATAGAGGAGCACCAGTTAATGTTCTGCAGAATCAAAGCTAATTAGGAATATATCTCTTCCATTGTTGAAAAGTGATACTGGAAAATACTGAGCCTGTTTAGCTGAATAAGAAGCAAAAATAGAAGAAAACTATGAATTCAAGGAATCTGAATGTGAGATTTATACTAAATATTCACAAATGCCTCTGCCATCAGAATCTTGGTTTAAGAATTCTTTGAAATGTGCCTAGACAAAGTAATATTGCTTTTAAGACTTTTCCAAATCAGATTACTCAGTATAGAATAAAACATAAATCCACGTAAACCTCATACTGCCTGATTTTATAGCTCAAAGAGAAAAGCAAAAGGTGAATCGCTTCTTTTGCATGTTCACTCATAGCAAGTAGGAATAGTGGACTGAGGAAGACAATGCAGGTCATTAAATCCCATCTCCCACAGCCACCAACAAGCACGTATCAGAGGTTTGTCTGCCTGGATCCATGAAACACCGATTCCAGAAGATGCAAACCCTCCCGCTCTTCTGCAATTAGCATGGCCTTTGGTGTAAGCGATCAAAAACTGCAGTGCGAGAAGGAAGCAGGCAGGAGAGTTCAAGGGCATTGCCGGTGTCTCAGCAGGGAATTTGTTACCTGAAATGAGCCACACTCTCCTTTTAGACTGAGAGAGAGAGGAAGGATGGAACAGGAGAACTGTCATAGGACAGAGACCGTGTTGTGTCCTTTTTAGACCTCTTCCACATAAAGATTACAACAGAGTTCAGGTCTCTTTCCCATGTAGCTTGAAAGAGGGAGGAAGTAGAAGCTCAAATGCCATCAAACTTTTTTCCAGGAGTGGAATGAATGCAGTGTCTCCTTTTCCCATAGTTGTACTGGATTGCTCGGATATGCACAGAGTGACTGGGAATACCTGCTGCATTTTAAATTCACTTCATGCCTTAATTTGAATGAGCTGCTAAGTATAGACAAGCCCAAAGATATGGTGAGAATGGGACAAGCATGAGGTTATGCCTTAAAATGCTGAATCAAATGACACGTTTTATGAAATGTAGCCAAACAACACCCTATTTCACTTAAAGATGAAACAGAAGAAGCTCAGGGGATTATTCAGCTTGAAACAGCATTGGTCAAAGTACGTAATGGCGTGAAATGAAGACTGAAGAAATGGAAAGTAAAAGATGGAAAAAACCAAGCTTTTCCTAGAATCTGATTTCTGAAGAAGCAAACAGGACCACTCTCTCGAGAGCATCTTCCAAAAGGCCTGATCCTGCAGGAGTACTACCTGTGAGGCTATAAATGCTTGCTGGCACATAGCAAGAAGTGTTCAAGTCCTTTCAGAACTGAGAGCTGAGAAACCACTACTACCTACCACAAATCAGGACAGCTTCGACTGAAGGCTGTGGGACCTATGTCGATGTATACATTGACTGAGAAACAAGCCTCTCAAGTCAGTTCCGGGATTTTATTCTCAACAAGCTTTACACCAAGGCTTTTTTGATAGGGAGAATATAAGATTTGAAATTGTCACTTCAGTATATGAGAAATCTTGCAGTATTTTTATAGTGGTGGTACATGGACCATTTCAGTAGGAAATCAGTTTTACAGCATATACTACTTTTCCACATGGGATCTCTGCTCCGTCATGCAAAACTAACATGCGAGTGTACTGGGCTTGTGGTGCTTTTAGGCAAAAAGCATTAAGCTGCTCCCAGCAAAAAGCCAAAGTTTAACTGTAAAAATATACCTTTATTGCAATTGATTTGCAGTTCTGCTTTCACCAAACAACTCCAAGCACTCAACAGCTTGCTTTGCCAAGCAGCTTTAAACTCTTAGGACTGTCAAAGTTTAAACTAGAAACTCCATCTTTTTTTGTAATTGATATTATGTCATCATGGTTCCAGGAAAAGACTGAAAATGGTGCCCTACTTT
Source organism: Pelecanus crispus (assembly GCF_030463565.1). Lineage (NCBI taxonomy): Eukaryota > Metazoa > Chordata > Aves > Pelecaniformes > Pelecanidae > Pelecanus > Pelecanus crispus. Next base: position 75,977,763 of record NC_134645.1, on the reverse strand, counting down.
CCCCCAGTGTTTCACACCCAAGTCTTTCCTATACTTTCCTTTAAAATTTCCTTTTGGTTTTGGTGTGGGAAACCAGAATTTTCTAATAAACCTTCCTATATGTCTTTCACCGGATGGCTTCAGAACCACAGTGAGCGAGGACACATAGGCATAAATCAGAGATGAATATGGTACCTAACCTTTACTTTTGGACGTGCTTCTGATTATTTCAAATCCTCATGTACTCTATAATTACTGTGTGAGAATGTGGCACTCAGCTCCATCATAAGATGAGAACAAAGTACTGTGAAGCCTAGAAACACATATTTTTTCACTTAAAAAAAAAAAAGAAAAACAAACTAAAAGTAAAAGATGTCCCTTATAAACTAGGTGACAAAAAAATTAGATTGAAACCCAATGCACTCTTTATGTTTCAAACATCGAGGTGTAGGTCAATTGCTAAGGATAAAATCCAAGGTACCCTTTAGGTACCTGCAGTGTAATCTAGGTGCAACTAGATGCAATAGGACAATCCAAGAGACCCACACCTAATTGCCTACGTATGTAAAATATCATCTAACATCCCCCAGTCTATGTGTACTAACCTGCTGCTCAGAGCACAGTCCTGGGACATGAAAGCATGTGTTTGAACCTCTCGGGTTGCTCCTTCTTTGGTAGCTTTAGGTTCTGGTTCTTTGCACGCCCAGAGTGCTTCTGTATTGACAGAGCCAGATGCCTAAATACCTGCCTCCACTTCAAAATTCAAAAGCTAAGCATTCCTGCATCAAGGTACCCTGAGGAACTTGATTTGTTAGATATGATCTTGGCATGCTTCAAGTGCTTGCAGAAAGCCTGGAGTGCTTTCAAAATTGCAAAGGTAGAGCCACCTTTTATATAAAGCCATAGCTGTTAAAACAGTAGCCCACAGAAAGGGCTTGAATTAACTCCATCATAGCTGGGGGGTTGAAACTCAAGCTTCCCGCAGCCATGAAAATGCTCAGGCTAGTAAATGAAGACTGTTCTCTAGAGGGTACATTTAAAAATTGCGTATACACCAAGTAAAAGGCACAGTAGTTTGCCAATGAATCAATTTGATGTCCGAAAACAGAAGTGCCAGAGATCGGTCACACTTAATGCTCTCAGACGCATGTGTCCTGATTCCCAGGTGGCCAAAAACTTGCAAAATGATCTTCAGTGTATCTTTGATGCATTAATCTAACTTGCACTACATTTTGCAGCCTTCTTGCATGTCAGCTGTAGCAGGTGCAGAAAGTGCATTAAACACTCCCGTGTACACTAGCACCCGATCCCATGGACTTTTTTTTAAAACTATACGCTTAACTTTCAGGACTGCCTGTGATAATGCTTTCCATATTTATCCTAATGATTTTTAAAACAACGCTGGTGTAGGCCTGTGGAAGGTTTAATAACTATTCAGGAAGGGTGTTTTAACTACTCTTAGAGACGCCTTTTACACAGCAGATAAAATTAGTTGCCCCAGAGGGATTCAAACTGAAGTTCTTGCAGTTATTTCCATCTAGATATTTAATTTGTTTGAAACTACATTTTGACTTCAGCTTCTCTGTACTGCATTTACAGTGTACCGCACACGTACATCCTACCAAGTCCATAATGTCTTGCACTAAGCCTGTTATGATACTAACATTTGTAATCTTTGCTGCCAGGTAAGTGCTTTCGCATCATGCCGAGCTTCGTTATGAGGCAGAATGTCCTCTCCCTTCTCCCCTATTGTCCCCACGTTAATTAGCTCTCCTTTCTGCAAATACACTGTTCTGTCCACCTGCATATCACACTGTTGTTTTGCGCTCTCTAGAGGTAACATTATCCTTTTTCTGTGTTATGACATCACATAGAAATCTGGACTATTTCTGCAACGCCTTGCATAGTGGTAAAGTAGCATATGCGTATGATGTCACAAGAAATAAGGCTCTGTCAAAGAGAGAACTGTGTTTCCAAATAGTGATTTATCTGGTAATTTATTCCTTGGGCAATCAAGCCTTTGATTGGCATGATGAAAACAAAGGTAGTAAAAGCTGGGATTTATAGACACCAGGAGACAGACAATAAAACTACAATGCTGATGTTCTCAGCTACTCTTAGATCACTGTGAGGCTCAGCAGTACATCATACTTCCAATTACCTCTGGCAGTTTTCGTACCTCAACAACTGCCACCAGAAAAGGAAAGGAGTCAGCAGTAAGTGCTTATTATAGTAGTGCTGGATGGCAATAGACTTTGCTTTGTTCTTGGTCCCTGTGGACTCAATGTGCATTGAGGCAGAAGGTTTGAGATAATTTTGAAGCAAATCTGGGAGGTGAGGAGCAGGAGATTTGCAATATTGAAGTTGTTGATCCACCTTGTCCAGTGCTCGCTAACATGAAATGTCTTAAAAGCAGAGATAAATTCCACTCCTTCCCTTCCTCCCCGCTTCCTATGCATGTAAGATTGACCATACTTTTCTGTTTTGCTTCAGGGCAGTGAGGGAATACTGCAATGTTAAAAAGGTTTGCAGATCAGCACGTGCAGAAGTGTTGCATGCCCTACATTTATACTGTGAGAGTCTGTGGGGTGTATCTTGCATCTGATTTATTATCGCACTTCAAGTTGCTGTTCTGTCTTTTAACTGTGTTACATTCCTATGGTTCGCAAACCAGCCCCTACAGTATCCTCAGTGTCTGTACATGGTTTTGGAGTCAATTGAGCTATCAGCAGCCAGAGCTCCTGCCTCTAATGGCAAAATTCACCCTGAGCCAAACTTTTTACTAACATAAATATGCAAAATCTCATTAAAGTCAGTGGAGCTGTGCCCATTACAACAGCAGAGATTTTGGTGTTCTGTGCCTATTTTGCATATTCTTGAAGGTGAAATGCAAAAGCAGAGGTTTTTCTGCAGGATATATCCATGATTTTTCCTAGGCCAGGATCTAATCCCCTGCATAGTTTACAGCAACTGGTGACATGGAGAAGTTTCTAATAAGTAACCTTGAGAAAATGGTCCTCAAAGCCCATATCCAGTCATCTTACTTAGAGAGAAGCAACCCATAAAATAGATTTTTTTCTGCAAACATGTGACTGCTGGCAGAGCTGTCTGCTGTCTTAGAATGATCTTTTTCCAACAGTGGTATGTAAAATCAGAGGAGGAAAGCAATTAAAGGAAAGGCCATTTCAGTGGTCAGTTTGTTGGTAACACTTCCTAACATTTGGGCAGATCTTGCATAAGCACAGCTGGAGTGCGTGTAACGAGAGGAGAGGATAAAGAGGTGTGTCATAAGTTTTTTTTTAAAAAAGAGTCAAGATATGATTACTTGTGTTAGTAGTAAAGCATGTCCATGTGTAGACAGTTGAGAGCAGAGGAACTGTGGGTTGGATGTGGCCACCACCTTTCATTTAACATGGCTGCAAGAACTCACTGAATTCCTTTTATGTAGAGGGAAAGATGGAGCTGTAATAATCCTCATCTTGGGTGTTGGTGCATGCAAGTCAGATGTAGGTGAAGGGATTTCACTAGTGAAAGTTTTGAGGGAGTTTCTGTGTCCGCAGGGAAAAAGAGAAATCCTGAGAAAAGATTAAAGGAACTGATGGGAACAGTTATAGAAACATTGGTAATGTGGCCCCAAGAAAAAAATTAGAGGTCTTGTGGGCAAGATACTGATTTAAAGAGGCTTCAGACTGGGAGCAGTATTCTAGCTTTTGTTTCTTCCATGTCATAGTAATTAAACATTTTTTTTAAACAAATGACATCACTAACTGATTCTTTCACCAGTCTCCCTACCCGGAGTACATTATATATTGGCTGGATGAAAAAAGTAATAGTTTTAAAATTAATTCCATGATTATATAAAAAACATGTAAGAAAGCAATTAAGTTGTGATGAGATAGCAAATAGAAACGTGACAGGTAAAAGCAATGCTCCTTTTTTATTTGAATTGCTTGAAATAACCCTGTCAGAAATGCTGCCAGCATCCACACTCCCTGTACGAGATTTCGGTCGCAGGGTAGTGTAATTGCCACACAGTTCCCCTGGAAGCCAGCAGGCACCTCTGTGAGGTTTCACATCTTGGCTGCTTTTGTGCATGTGTAACGTACAGTTGAATTGAGTGCGTGTGGTATTGTGGAGGTAGTGTGAAAACTGGAATAGCAAGAGCCCTCGAATGGGCAGCAAGCCCTTTCTTCCTTTGAAAAAACAAAGCAAATGTCAGAAGGTGTGTCTCTTACTGGATATAGCTCTTGCTGTTGTATTAAACTTACCAGGTCACATGCTGAAATTCAGCAGCCATCACATGTACTTCACCATACAACACTGGACAGAAAAGGCACTGATTTTACTGATCTCTCTGCTCTGGAAGAGTAGGCTGAGTAGAGGGTGCAGCTGATTCTCCACATGATTTGCTGGAGGGCAGCACTAATGAGAAACCCCTAATGTGAAGAAAAGGGCTTATAACTGGGGGGGGGGGGGGAGGGATCCAATGAATGTTTAAAAAGGAAGATTCAGCTCAGCTGTTCCTATAGGGAGTTTGCTGACCAGCTTTTTTCTTTTTGATATCGCTGCAGATAAGCAGTTCACCCTCTGTGTTACAGACCTTTCCTCTAAAGTTTGCCAGCTCTCCTTTCCAATGACTAACAGTACATTCTTGCTACCTATGTACAAACACATGCTGAATTTGTGAGATCAGAGACTGGATATTTACTGTTAGCAAGAGAATATTTGTCTATGATTCACAAGTATAATAAAGTCAGTGTAATTTAACAAACATAATTGGAGAAAATACATTTCAGCATTGTGTATCATCAACAGACTTTGATGCGGTGTGATATTTTTTCTAATCAAATAATAATCTTCAGTCTCTATAACAACACAGCATTTTAATAATAGAAAGGAGTTGCTGTAGGATGGCATATTGATAGATTATATATTTTTGTGTCCTGCTGTCTAAAGTGGTGCAATTCAGAGCTGTGACTAAAGAGGACCACAGACAAACACGACAACATCAAAGAACATGGTCTGCACCATACACTTGTATCAGTTTTATTATCTTTCCATGGCAAAATAGGAAATATGTTTTCTTTTAGTTTAGTGAGATCTGATAACTTCTGTGATTAAAACAGGAACACTGATTAAAATCAGGACACTCATTAATTTAACATAATGACAGGGTATAGGCAGTACCTTCTGAATAACCAATTAAAAAGAAGGAAAATATCGAAGATGATTCTTAGGGAAATACTGGTAAACAACTGATCTTTATGTACTAAATGAAATTCGAGCTAAGCATAATTTATCTTTGTTATTGTAAAAGCTTTATAGTCAGAAACATGACAATTAGGTATATTTTTTTCTTAATAGCTGAAATAACTAATAACAAACAAAAGAGAGCTAAAAAAAGAAAAAAAAAACACACAAAAAAAAAAAAACCAAGAAAGCCCTATTGCAGATCAGGTAATCCACATCTCTCATCTTTTGTCTGCAGAATATATGTGCATTTTTTTCTTCTACTAGACAGCTTTATCTGAGGAAAAAAGAAAGAGTGAATTTAGTCCTGGAGGAATTAAATGTAAAGCAATACCTGAAAAATAGTTAAGCAACATACACTAGGTTATCTTATTGCTTATATTGTAGCACCCTGATTTATTTCTATCATCTACCCCATTGTTAAATTATAGGTATAAACTAAGCACAATTCAAGAGCTATATAATGTCAATGAACATTACCTACATTTCGTGCTTATATCTATTGATGCTGCAGTATTCCAAATAGCAATTTGTGGATTAGACCTTGGACTACCAGCTGCTGTCAGCATTGTTTGTTTGTGACAGGTTCTGTTCATGCATCCCTTCATGTTAGTGCTTAAAAGACACATCTTCACATACTTGAAAGCATAAGTATGTTTAAATATTTATGGATGAGAGGAGTTTTTTGAATCTTCCTCTGAAAGACTGTTAGTGGGAATTTGCATGTTGAAGTACACATGCTGCACATACAAACAATTTTTAAAACTGGCTATTGAAAACACACTAGAACCCTAATATATATATATATCATATTCACAAGAAAATGTTCTTTCTGTGTGCCTAGCCCAGATTAATTAAGGCAGCCATCATCAGAGCTGCTGTCTCACAATGAACGTGCAGTGTCATGTCCTGTGTGTAAAGGCGGGCAAGGGCTGTATTCCAGATGTTGGGGGTCAGAAATATCCACTGAGTCACTCTGTGTCTCTGAGAGACAGTAGTTAGTGGCTGAAAGGTGACTTCTTCATATGCTTAAATCTATTCTTAAACACTTTGCATAAGTGACCGGAGGTCCTGATTTTGCAAAATCAAATAGTTGTTTCAGTGATGGCTGAGGTTCACTTATTCACCTCTGCGCAGAAAAGAACTGGAAAGATGCTTGCAGACGCTTACTGTCTTACTTAATAAGTGGTCTCGTAAAACACCTCTGTGCTTAGCTGTTGCATAAGGCTTTCTGCTCTGTCTTGGGCACAGTCATCTCTGAGGTGGTATGTATATGTATGGGGAAGAGGGTGCTCAAGTCTTAGGTGCTTGCCTGAGGAAGATGGTGGCAGCCTGTGCAGTATCTCTGATTGGTGCTATTTTACTCACATCCAGCTCTGAGTTAGGTGTAAAGCTGCCTCTTCTCCTCTTCTCCTCTTCTCCAGTGCAAAGTTAATCAAGTTGGTATAACGTACTAGTGACTCCCATAGCACAGTGTGGAAGGGAAGCCAAGTGCACTGAGCGAGGTAAAGGTAGCTCTTACTGGTGGTGGATTTCAGTTGCGTTCTCCAAGACTGGTGCCTGCCCATGTGAGCTTCTCCTCCACCTTGTTTTGACACAAACTATCAGTAAGTTAGAATCACAGAACCATAGAACAGCCCAGCTTGGACACGACCTCAGATCGTCTGGTCCAGCCTTTCATGGGAAAGTGAGCCTAGATGAGATTATCTAGCACCTTGTCCAGCTGCATCTTGAAAACCTCCAGTGATGGGCACTCTGCCACGTCCCTGAGGAGGTGATTGATTGTTTGGCTGTAAAAATTTTTTTTATTATATTGAGATGAAACCTCTCCCAGTGCAACTTGTACCCATTGCCCCTTGTCTTCTTCATGTGGCTTCTTGTGAAGAGAGAGCCTCTATCCTTTGTAGCCCCACTGTAAGTACTGGAAAACTGTGATGAGGTCAGAAAACTGTGTGAGTTAAGCTCACTTGTTCAGTGCTGCACTGGGAGGGAATGGGATAGAGGCATTCACACCTTCAGGGATAGCTATGAGCAAGGTAAGTAGTAACTGCCTCCCTCCTGTTTGATACCACCTTCCCTCCGTCTTCAGCAGAGATGATGGATGCACTGTATGCTAGTGCAGCTAATGAAGAACACACATCCAGCACGTACAGGCGTGATGACATGAGCTGTGGATTGAGAGGGGAGGTGTTGAGCTGTGTCCACATCCTGTGGGTTACACTAAAGAGTGAGCTTCCCTCAGGTGTGCCACGCATTACTGGTACTTGCTAGGACTGCATTGGCAAAGTGCAGAAACCCACAGCACATGAGAAATGTGCAGTGGATGTTATCCATGCAGCAGTGACCATCTGTGCTGGCTAGGTGGGCCCCATCTCTCCTCCCAGTGTCAGGAGAAGGCTGTGTGCCACCTTGCCCACACCATGTGCCAGGATTTAATGCATATGCCCGGTAGTCCTGCCAGCACCCCTCCCTGCCCCAGGAGCTGGCTGCTCCTGGCAGCACGACTTCTGAAGTTGCTACTGTGTATGTTGTCTTTTGTATATGCGTGTTTTTACAGAGAGTGGTTACTGAGCGCTAGCTCCGTTATACACTGTACATGTTGCAGGCTCTTCAGAGGCAGAGCAGATGCCCTATGCAAATGAAGGAGCTTGTTACGGTTCGTTCAGCTGTTGTCCCTTTTCGCGTTCGGTCTGTGAAGGATGGTGTTTCGAGGAGTGCTGGAGGAAGTTTTCGCTGTAAAGAGGCCTGGCCATGCCTATGAGATGATTAGCTCTCATTTTAAATGCAGAACCCACTTTTAGCATGGACTTTTCCCATTTGTAATTTCCCCTGTCTGTTCTGCAGTTCTCTGGCACTGCTTGAGCCTCCCGAGAGCAGTCTGGTTCCCCTGCTGAACCATTTCTCTTCTGAAGGCTTTTGCCGCTCACTCTCTGGGGAATCTTTGGAATGGATGGGTTTCCACTGCATACTCTTCTTTTTCAAACAAAGTTTCAGGGAAATGATCCTTAGTCTAAAAATTGACTTTTATATTTTTGCTGATCCTCCAAATTTAATATTTATTACATAGGTGTCTTACATGTAACGAATAGTTTTCTAAGTGCTGAAATTCTTGAAATCATCCAAAAATCTTTTTCTCTTCAGATAATGCATGGGCAGACAAAGAAGTTAAAAGGAATGTGATCATTATTTGATAATACTTGGTGTGCTTAGTGGTAAATTACACTGAGAGAGGAAGTAGCAGGTGATAGGCCCAAAGGGAAGAAAAACCAAACTGCATCACCTAAAGTCAAGGTAACATCTTGAGTAGTTTTCCAGAACTATGGACACAGTCTCCTCCTTTGGTTGTTCCAGACATTTTCATTAGAAAGAAGATGCAACCATATAGCTCTAGCTCCTGCTGTATCAAATGGCACTGAACAGTAGTGTACCCTGCACAATTTGTTAAATCCCATTGTTAGTCCACAGAATCATGACTCTTAATTATCTGTATCCTTTTAAGAAATGGGATTAAAGTCAAGTTTCTTTGGATGTTTCTTACCTAGGATTTTTTTTTCCTGGTGACATACTGGTAGTTTCTAAAATATATTTTAATTTTAAAATCTCAAGGTCCTCTCACAAACATTTGGTGCATTTCTTTTTTTATCACAGATTCTCTGGGTTTATTGCTGGGTGTCTCTGAAAAAAACAATTAAAGATTGTGTTTCATAACACTTCTTTGAGAAAGCTCCTGCCCAGCGTCTATTGGCAAGAAGATTGATTTTCTTGCACTGCAGGGTGGGTTTGGGGTTTTTCCTTCAGAAGCATATGGGACTGTATTTTCAAGGAGTTAACAGTCCCCACAGGGGGCATTTTTTTCATAAGTATTGCGCATACAGAAACCCATTGATTTATATGGCCAGATTTAGTAAGTCTGGTCAACTTGTGCATTATGAACGTTCCTGCTAATTGGACCTGAAATGACTGAATTAAAGCATATGTCTAGACTGTAGGAAGAGTCTTTGTCCATTAATCACCAGAGGTGAGGACCAGATGGAGTGGTGTGGCTCTCTTTTGGCCCAGGTTTCCTTCCCATGGATTTGAAATATGCATCTGAATCCAAGAGCAAGGCAGTGCTGTTGGGTGTTACCATAGAGCAACAGCTCTCCTGAATTCATGGAATAGTCATGAACAGGATACAGACTTCTCATCTGTCTGATGGATGACATAACCACTTGAATACCCTTTCTGTTTGGTAGAAAGTGTTATTACTAACTAAATAACCCTGCTCCCCTCTGCTGGAATCTATCCTAGCGTTTTATGGCAAAGTGTTAGGAGGTTGATTTGTTGATTTTTCGTCTCTTTCTTGACAGCTCCTAGACTGTTTTGTCATCCCAGTGGTGATACTGCTCTCCTGGTTCTTCCTCCTGGTACGATACAAGGCAGTACATTTCATTGGGATTGTGGTCTGCATTCTGGGCATGGGATGCATGGCAGGAGCAGATGTCCTCGTTGGGAGACAGCAAGGAGCAGGTGAGTAAGGATGGATGACCTTGGTTGTATGACCAATTTCTGCTCAGAGAAGCTGTTGTCAGGTTGGGACAAAAAAAAAAGGGAAAATCATCAAGAAACCCTGTGCCTTCATGGGTTGAAAGCACTGCATGATTCAAAGTTGCTTCTTTGTTAGAAGGGACAGAGAACAAAGATGGCTCAACACTTAGAAGTCAACACTGCTACAAACAGACTTGGTGGGTCCTGTGTCTGCAACTCAGATCACCCTCTGTGCAGGCCAGGGGGACAAGCTAAATACAGTTTCCTTCTGTTTTGGTTTAGTTGTTTGGCTGCAAACCTCAGTTGCTTCCTTTCCAAACTGGCTACATCTTTGAATCATAAACACCTCTCACATCCACTATGTACTCTTACTTCTCCTCAACTTTGCTCTTTTTTTGTATGGAGGTGGGGTCACTGGGTAGATGCTAAAAGACACTGAAACCACATATTAACTGTACCAGTTGGGTTATGCGCACAGTCTTAGAGTAAAGGTTTGGGATTTGCCTGTATCATTGTTGAAAAGAACCTTCTTGTATGTAAAATGTTCTTTTTTATGTGCGGCATCATACGAATAATGTGTGCATAGCTATTAATGCAGACTAGACAGAGCTAGGTTTCATCGATCAGCTTCCTCTGTCACATTGATTTCTCTACTGCCAACCCAAATGATGTGGGAAGGCAGGAAATCCTTTTCAAAGATTGTCAATTAGGCACAGTTTTCATTCTTAATTAAAAGCACTGAATTGTGAGCTAAGCATAATACTCTGGGATTTAAAATTCTTGACTCAGCTTTGTGAATACAAATGCAAGTGCTGTAAGAACTGCATTTGCCAGGATGCTACTAAATAAAACAAGGGAGTTTGTGACAGTACTCACCATATCTCCCTGCCCCCTTTTAGTCCTTTAGCCTAAAAGAAGATTTTTAGTTCATTGGTCTCCTCCAGAAATAGCCCTGCCCCATCTAAAAAGGAAAGAAAATACTCTGCACTATGAAATCAGCCAGCCAAAGCTGCATGAGGAACAACTGATTTCAGAGGGATTAGGATTTCAGCCCTGGGTTCCAGAGGAAACATCCTGTGTCCCAGTAGTCTAGAGAGTAACATGCTAGGGCAGGTGAGTTGTGGATCAGCAGGAACGTGTGCAGCAATGGACCTCAGTGGACAAGGAACAGGTTGAAGAACACTGACACTTTGCCATCCAACTGCAATAATTAGATATTATTTGCCATATTTATTACTAAAACACAGGTATATCTGTTAGGTAAATTTGTTAACATGTATTATTGCCTTTTAATTTGAACCTACACATGAAAAACTGCATCCATGCTTATTGCTACGCAGAGAGACTGCAGCTTTTTTTTTTAAGTGGCAAAATGATGTTATTAATGATGTTGTCTTTAACAGAGTAAAATAGATCAGCTAGTTTAATTTATCTGAAACGGTAAGACTATACATTAAAAATCTACAAATAAAAAGAAGTATTGGCAGCAAAAGAAAAAAAATTCTTGAAACTCTTCATTAAGGGGTTCCACACCATTTATAGGATATTTCCTAGGACTGAGCAAACAAAAGAAAGGAATACACCAAAAGCAGTGATGCTGTATTAGTCCTCAGTAAACTCCTCTGTTTATCCTATATTTTAGGGGACGAGATCTGTTGACACCTGTGTGCCCCTGTTGACCGTACTATTTACTGTATTAGAAGTGCCATAAGGCTCTGGTAGGCACCTACTGCATACAGCAATCTAGCCTGCCAACTCTTACAGTAGGTGAAAATGAATTTAAAATGCATCACTAAGAGATTAACAGGTATTTTCCAAACTGTCTGCAGGAATTAGTTATAATGTGCAGGCATGCTCTCAACTTTCAATAAATATACGGTAGTTTACCTTTTCTCCCTGTATCCTGACTGATGTTTTGCACATTTCTCAATGGGAAAAGCAATTACTCCTAAGTACTTTGTGCTCTATCACCTTACATATCAAGTGTACCTTAAAATAACATTTTTCTGAATTAATACCCCTGAGGTACCTTGGTACTTGTGCTCCTGTAATACACAGAGGTCTAAGACACAGAGGTCTAAGTGATTCACCCAGATTTTTCACAGCACTTCACAGCTTTAGCTTACCACAGTCTCTGAAAACCAGTCACTTCAGTCCTGTTAATAAGTATATAACAGTATGTTTAGTCTAAGATGGGACACATTGAGAATGATTTGTAGATATTATGATCATCAGTAATTAAAACCAAAAGCAAAGAGAAACACCACTTAATGCTGGGGGGGTTGAGGTAAAAATGTGACAAAGTGGCCTAGTGAGAGTGTGAAAAGCAATCACGTCAGACCATAATTCATATTTAAATGATTTATGTTACGCTATAGTGCTATAACTAGTCCCCAAAACATTAACTTCTCTCTGGACTGTATGAATTCTGCTTCCAGAGAACATAAAATATGCTAACAATGATTAATGCAAAGTGTGTTTTGCCAAGCTATGCCTTGTGTTTCTTCAGAAGAATGACCTACACCATTAAATTGGTCAAGTACAACTGTATTAACCTAAAAGTCTTTAGAATACCTCTGCTCGGTTGATACATATTTCCTTAGCAATAAACCAGTAGATGCACATGGATTTTACATCCATGAAAATATGTCTATTAGGATACGTCAGTCTTGGGGGTAAGTTCCAAAGTCAGCCTCTTGAGGAAGCAAAGAAAAGGCATTTGACAACCAGGATGCTAGAAATTATTAGGAAAGAAACCAAAAATATAGTATAAAACATTTTTATGCCAGTATGTAAAGTTTTGATGCACTGGCCTCTTGAGTACCATGTATTACTCAGGTCACTGCATCTCAAAAAGAAATGACCAGAAAATAAGCTTGTAGAAGCAATGGAGAAAGGTGAGAAAGCTGTTCAAGGGCATAAAATGACTTCAGGATGAAGAGATTGTAGGCAGACTGGGACTTTTCATCTCCCAGAAAAGGCAGGAAAGAGACAGAATATGGTAAAGGTACATGAAGTCTTCAGTGGTATGGACAGGGACAATACAGAGTGATTCTTAAGTATTTCTCACAATCAGAAAATTATAGGATGCCCAATATAATTTTGAGGTATCAGCCTTAAAAGATAAAAACACAAAGCACTTTTTAACAGTGTATGCTTAAACTGGATAAGTTATTGCCACAGGGTGTTGTAGAGGCCAAAACTATATGGACTTTACACAAATTGATGAAGAATCCCTCAGGATTTATTATGTTTGATGGTCTAATGTAACTTCCATCTCAGAAAATCCTTAATCTGCTGAGAACTGGCTAGTAAAAATCCCCCTGTGCTTCCCTATTTCTTCATGCTTTCCTCAGCCACCCTGTGCTGCCCAGGGCCAGAGGAGGGTCCTGGGCTAGGCAGACCCATGCTCTGACCAGATCTTGGCTTCCTCTTTGGGGAGAGCCCTGAAGGTTGAGGCTCACACACTCCAAGCATGAGCGTGCTTTGGGGAGAGTCATCGCGGTGTGGTGCTTGGGGCTGTCCCATCTCTATGAAAGTGCTCAGCCTCTGAGCCATCTTCGTTTCGCAGATGCAAAAGGATGATATTTTTGTCTCAGCAGTTCAGCTCTAAGGTCAAAAGCTTTTTCAACAGTACTTCCCCAAAGTGTCAGTGAGTAGCTGTAATAAACACCAAATGAGCAAGCTCAGTGAGGAATGATTGGAGCCACTGTGGAACATCAAATGCATCAGGGGTATGAAGAGGTTTTGTAAAGTGCTGATGTTTGTTTTAAATTAAGGGCATCTTCCGTGGCTGATTGCAAAAGAAGGCTGAAAGGAAAATAAGTACCAAATCTTAAAAAGATAAATGGTCAAATATAAACATGCTGTCAGTCAAAGTAAATGCAAAACAGAAAGTCAGTGAGACACTGGATGAGCACATGAAAGAGAAATCTAGTAATGTTTGCTAAATACACAGAAGCCACGTCTCCTCTGAGCTGAAAAATGTTGGAGACTAAGAGAGTACTACTGGGAGTATTTTAAACATTTGCCCAGTTCCTATTCATCCGTAAACAACTTACACTTTTCTGGTGCTTATAGCCAGCGTTGGAGACAGGATATTGGATAAATGAACCCTTGGTCGGTCCTCTTATGACCGTTCTTATTTTCATAAATTTCTTCTCAGTAGAAATTTCAGAACTGCAGCTGGAATGCAAACTGAAGGCTTAAAAGAACTCCATAAAGAAAAATGTTGAAAAGATCATTTTGAACCAATCAGAATGTTTGGCTTCCATTTTTATTTACTGCAGCATGTATTTTACAAATCAATAATAATGAAACTTAAAAGGCAGGATCTCAAAAAATAAATCAACAGGTATTTTAAAAGAAAACAAGGTTTCTTTCAAAAAAATTACATTCTAGTACTTCAGTGTTTCTACTGAACCTTTTCAAAGGCAATTCCATTATGTCCAGCCTTTCAGCATATGGTTCTGCAGCAATGCCTGATAGCTTTGTGAAGCTGTAGCTCTTGTAGGAATCATTTAACAAGCCATATGTGCAGAGGGAATCATGTGCATCAGTTTGCAAAGCCCAGGCCTCAGTTTTCAAGCTGGAACTTGATCTTCATCAAATGTCCCTGCAGCCCTCCCCACCTCCCAATAGTAAAAGCCTCCAAGACTTAAAAACATTTCAAACAGTCTTTGCTAATACAATGTTTTAGTAATTATATATACCTGGAGGTACTGAAAATACATTTTTGTGTTCATTGCATGCATTAGGTACTGCTATGTTAATTGAACCTCTTTTAAAAATCTGTCATTATCATCACCCTGTCTACACCCCATCCTTCCTCCTCTCTTTCTTGTCAAACAGCTGTATGTGAGAATGAGGTCAATATTGGGGTTGTAATGATTTCTTCACTCATTTCACAGGTACACAGAATTTTTCAGCTGGTTTCACATCTAAATACTGGACATGCTTTAGACTGGTTAGATTTCAAGATGAGATGCAAACTGCTCTATATAGCTGAGTCACATTCTGTCTGCAAAAAAAATAATAATAATAAAATAAAAAGGATTAGTCACTGAAGAGTGCCGTTTGGTTTCTGTATTTTTTTACAGATTTTTCAGATTCTTTCAGATTCTTTTATCCGCAGCAAGGATAATGCTCTCCCTTCACCTCTGCTACATTTTGCTGGGGTATTGAACGAAAACTGTTAAAATGACAGAACATTTGCGTTCAGCTTATTAACCCAGATATGGGCTACTTAGTGACTGAGGATTGAAATCTATAGGGAAGAACTTGCAACGGTTCTAGAGAAAAGATGGTTGTTTTGAGACATTCTGATTTCTACCCTGTTTATTCCTAGGTGAAAATAAACTGATAGGGGATCTCTTAGTACTGGGTGGAGCAACGCTATACGGCATCTCAAACGTTTGTGAGGAGTATATCGTCCGAAATCTGAGTCGAGTGGAATTCCTGGGCATGATCGGACTCTTTGGCTCCTTCTTCAGTGGAATTCAGCTGTAAGTGAGCAGGTTTGAGCTGCATGGTCATTCAAATAAGTGCAGTTGTGGCCTCCGTTGAGGTAGCCTATCTTCAAAGGTAGACATTTCCTGTGGAGGGTAGGTGTCCTCTAATTCTGGAATTTGCATTGGTTTTCATATTTCAGATTGGTGGACTTGAGTCATAACACAAATTTATACCTAAGTATTCTAATTCAAGGGGCCTACAGGAAAGATGGGGAGGGACTCTTCATCAGGGTGTGTAGTGATAGGATGAGGGGTAATGGTTTTAAACTGAAAGAGGGTAGATTTAGATTAGATGTTAAGAAGAAATTCTTTACTTTGTGGGTGGTGAGACACTGGAACAAGTTGCTCAGAGAAGTTGTGGATGCCTCCGCCCTGGAAGTCTTCGAGGCCAGGTTGGATGGGGCTTTGAGAAGTGATCTAGTGGAATGTATCTCTGCCCATGGCAGAGGGATGGAACTAGTGATCTTTAAGGTCCCTTCCAACCCAAACCATTCTATGATTCTATGACTGGTGTCCTTGAATAGTCACATGGGGAGGGAGGAGTAGAAGACACATTTTACCACATTGTTGCTTGAAGACAAGTGGGTACTTCATATGTTGATCTGATCCATGAATAACAAAACCTACAACTCTCTCTGGTTCTGTTTCATACTTTTATAAAGTCACTTAGATTTCTAAACAGGTAGAAAACATGTGCAGTCAGAAGGTATTTTACTGATTGGCTTTTTCTGTGTAACTGCATTATGATAAATAATTAAAAAAACTTTAAGAAACTGGAATTTTCACTCCAAAAATATTTAGTACTCAGGAGATTGTCACATGGATTTCAGGAACTACTGAGTCCTGTCCATACCCATGTGTACCTATTGAGCACCTCACCTGCAAGCCTAAGAGTTGGAAGGTAGCTTCCAGTGTTATAATACTGTGATGAAAGTGTAGCAAAAGTCACCATGGAAGATTGCCACATTTTATGCAGATCTGTGACTGGTGTTTGTCACACAGAAAAATTTTTGATTATTAGTCAAAACCAGGTTGCTTCCCTGCACATCTGAGCTACTTAGCTTCTAAGAACAGAGACTGATCAAAACAATGACCCATCAATTCCCACTAAGTTCTATTTCTTTAGCCAAAAAGCTTATTATGTTTATGTGGGATCTGAACACGACTTAAAATTATTTATATTAAGTGGCTGCTACACAAGCAGTTCCTTTTTTAAAAATACAGAATTCAAGAGCATGTAAATGGTCCTAGTATCATTGGCTAAAGCATTTTTGTTACCTACAGCGTTCGTGGTAGGTAGGTACTAACTGACTCTGAGGGCATCAAAGCAGTGCCCTTGTCTTGCTCTGGGTGCGTAAACTGTCATGTACATGTCTTGCATTCCTGAATTTAATTATAGTGCCATTATCCACTCTTGACCCAAGCAGTTAGTCACAATTCAGGGTCTGTGAGTTATTTTGCTGGGGAGAAGAAGCTGGTGCTGGAACAAGGCATCTTTGTATACAGAGAACATGGTTGGAAGGAAGCAATAAGAAATAATTTATTTGCTGAAAGCCCTAAGGATTTTCTAGTCAACCTTTGGCCCAAAAGTTCTCACCAGCAGGTTTTTCTCCACTGGCCTCCGCAGATTTTTGCTGCTAGTGCTTTTGTGGCACTTTGTGGAGCCTCAACCACACTTAGCTCATATATGTACTTTTTTAACAAGGTGGCAAAAGCTTGCATATCGGGAGAGGCCAATAATGTTTCTGCTACTTGGTTCCATTAAGCCATTCAGCATTTTCTTATGTTTACCTGTAATGAAGAGCCGATATCACATAGTTATGAGTTCACAGGGGTTTAATCTAACTAAATATACCAATTGTTTCGAAGAGGAGCCAGCTCCCTGTGTTACAATTGCAGACTCTTTGAAACACTACCGTCCATTTTGGTGCAATATAGGACCTTTAGGTCCTATAAACTGAAGTAATCTGGGGAAGGAATGTCTCAAAAATAGGGCCATTTCCCAGCATGCTAGACATAGTGCTGGTCAAGCTTTGTTTGGCATCCACAAAGTGACTGAGGATGGGGAACAGTGCTAATACCACTGGAGGTTTAAGTCTCATGTTCCTAAGATTTACAGGGACTAGTACAATTTTGAAGAAGAAAAAAATATCAAAAAAGTGTGTAGGACTATGCTGAATGTAGGAAAGACAAAACAGTACCCAGAAGTGAATGTCCCCTTTATTGACATGCACTGATCTCAAAATAATATAGTAGCAAAAAGCTGTGCTATTTGCCTTTTATTGCATGTGTAAGTGCAAATATCTACATAAGTGTGGGTGACTCATGTTCATTCATGCTTCAGCTCTAGTATAGGGCTGTGTCTCCAAGAGGACTTTCAAGAAGTCGGCTGTTGTTTTCTAGAACAGTTTAGCAAGAGTGCTTAATGTTAGACTGTAATGTAAAATAAACCCAGAATAATGCCTATTGGAAAGCAAGCGAAGGGCTAAGGTTTCAGGGCAAACAATGAAGTAAAGGAAAGAGTTGGCTAACTGCCTGGGCATGGTGGAAAAAGAAGTTTAGTGGGTTGAATGTGATTAAAGCAGGGAGGAACTGTATATCAAAACAAGAGAAGACATTAGTTTACAAGAGTTGTGGATATAGCAACTATCCAGCAAATGGAGATAATGCTGTCTGATGGAATCACATAATCATAGAATAACCTACTTTGTAATGGACCCCAAAGGCCATCTGGTTCAAGCCCTTACTCAAAGCTAACTTTAAAGTTATGTCAGGTTGCTCAGGAACTTGTACAGTTAACTTCTTAGTACCTCCAAGAATTGAAATGCCAGTTTTGCTGGGCAACCTGTTGAAGTGCTTGACCAATATTTTTTTCCTCATATCTAATCAGAGTTTCCCACGTTACAACTTGTGTCCGTTGTCATTCATCCCTTTGTTGTGCACCTCCAAGAAAAGTCTGACTGTTTTTTCTGCAACTTACCCATTAGGTAGTTAAGACATCAAATCTATTGTCCCATCCTCCTTGACCCCAGCTTAGCCTTCTCTTCTTCGCACTGAACAAACCCTACTGCTTCAGCATCTCCTCTTACATCATGTGCTCCAGTCGCCTGACCATTGTGACAGAGCTCCACTATACTCCCTCCAGTTTGTCGATGTCTGTCTTATTCTGGGCAGCCAAAAATAGGATACAGTACTCCAGCTGCTGACTCACAAATCATGTCCTTCAACTTGCTGGCTAGGCTCTTACTAACACAGCCCAGGATGCTGTTGGCCTTCTCTGCTCCAAAGACACATTGCTGACTCATATTCAGGTTGATGTCCACTAGGACTCCAAGGTTTATTTCCAAAAAGCAGCTCTCAATTCAGTCAGTTCCCAGCCTGTACTATTGCATAGAGTTATTCCACCCCAGGTGCAGGAGTTCATATTTACTTTTCTTGAACTTCACAAGGTTTCTCTTGGCCCTTTTCTTCAGACTACATTGTGGGTAGTTCACCCATCCAGTCTATACCTCTTCAATCTCTAAAGATCTTTCAAGAAATCACGTCGGAAGCTTTGCTAAAGTCAAGGTAGGTTACACCTAATCCTCTCATCCATGCCCTCTTCTTCATTTACTGAGCTAGTCATCTCATCGTGGAAGGCAGTCAGTTTGGTCAGGTATGGTTTGCTCTTGATAAGTCTGTGCTGGCTGTTTCCAGTCATCCCTTCTTCATTTCCTGCAAATGTCTTCTGGGAAGATTTGCTCCATAATCTTCCCAAAGGTTAGCATAAGGCTGGCCAAGCTGTAGTGTTTTCTCTTTTTGAAACTGGATGTTGCATTTGTCTCTTTTCAGTCATCAGGGACCTCCTTCAGTCACCACAACCTTTCAAAGATTGTTGTGGTTCAGTTCTTCAGTGAATCTGACATCACTAAATGGCAACTTCTGGCAAAGTTGCTCTTACCCCTCTTTGTTTCACAGATCATAATGAATCACGGACCATGCATATCGTTTTATACTTCTTTTGTATCAGGCAATAGTATGAAAGCAATGTTTCTACATTTAAGTTATATCAAAATTTGTCAGAACAAGAGACGTTGCAGTTTGTTTTCATGGTATTCTTCAGGAATTGCTGATAAAAGAAACATATGCCTTATGCATGCAAAGACACTTATAATTTAGTTATTTTGCAGACAAAATGATCTTATTATTCTGTACACAGTATTAGATTTTCCACACATCAGCAGCAAGCATATTAAAATTTCCAGGACGCAACTCCCTAGAACAGATTAATCAACCTGGACAAGCTAGAGAGGTGGGCCTGTGTGAACCTCATGAGGTTCAACAAGGTCAAGTGCAAGGTCCTGCACCTGGGACGGGGCAACCCCCAATATCAATACAGGCTGGGGGATGAAGGGGTTGAGAGCAGCCCTACGGAGAAGGACTTGGGGGTACTGGTGGAGGAAAAGCTGGACATGAGCCAGCAATGTGCGCTTGCAGCCCAGAAAGCCAACTGTATCCTGGGCTGCATCAAAAGAAGCGTGGCCAGCAGGTCGAGGGAGGTGATTCTGCCTCTCTACTCTGCTCTGGTGAGACCCCACCTGGAGTACTGCGTCCAGCTCTGGGGCCCTCAGCACAAGAAGGAGATGGACCTGCTGGAGCGCGTCCAGAAGAGGGCCACCAAAATGATCTGAGGGCTGGAGCACCTCTCCTGTGAGGCCAGGCTGAGAAAGTTGGGGTTGTTCAGCCTAGAGAAGAGAAGACTACGAGGAGACCTTATTGCAGCCTTCCAGTACTTAAAGGGGGCCTACAGGAAGGATGGGAAGAATCTTTTTAGCAAGGCCTGTTGCGACAGGACAAGGAATAAAGGGTTTAAACTAGAGAAGAATAGATTTAGACTAGACATAAGAAAGAAATTTTTACAATGAGGGTGGTCAAGCACTGGAACAGGTTGCCCAGAGGGGTAGTGGAGGCCCCATCCCTGGCAACATTCAAGGTCAGGTTGGATGGGGCTCTGAGCAACCTGATGTGGTTAAAGCTGTCCCTGCTCACTGCAGGGGGGTTGGGCTAGATGACTTCTAAAGGTCCCTTCCAACCCAAAGCATTCTATGATTCTGTGATTCTGTGATTAATCTGGAAGGCACTGAGCTCCTGCAGTTTTACTATTAGACTTCTATACACCACCTTTTGTATTAGAATCATAGAATCATAGAATCATAGAATCATCTAGGTTGGAAAAGACCTTTAAGATCATCCAGTCCAACCATTAACCTACACTACCAAGCCCACTCTAGACTAATCAAGGGTAGACCAGACTAAACCATATCCCGAAGTGCCACATCTACCCGTTTTTTAAACGCCTCCAGGGATGGGGACTCCACCACCTCTCTGGGCAGCCTGTTCCAATGCCTGACCACCCTTTCCGTAAAGAAATTTTTCCTAATTTCCAGTCGAAACCTCCCCTGGCGCAGCTTAAGCCCATTTCCTCTTGTCCTATCGCTAGCTACTTGGGAGAAGAGACCAACACCCACCTCACTACAACCTCCTTTCAGGTAGTTGTAGAGAGCGATAAGGTCTCCCCTCAGCCTCCTCTTTTCCAGGCTAAACAACCCCAGTTCCCTCAGCCGCTCCTCATAAGACTTGTTCTCCAGACCCTTCACCAGCTTCGTTGCCCTTCTCTGAACACGCTCCAGCACCTCAATGTCTTTCTTGTAGTGAGGGGCCCAAAACTGGACACAGTATTCCAGGTGCGGCCTCACCAGCGCCGAGTACAGGGGGACAATCACCTCCCTGCTCCTGCTGGCCACACTATTCCTGGTACAAGCCAGGATGCTGTTGGCCTTCTTGGCCACCTGGGCACACTGCTGGCTCATGTTCAGCCGGCTATCTACTAACACCCCCAGGTCCTTTTCGGCCAGGCAGCTTTCCAGCCACTCCTCCCCAAGCCTGTAGCGTTGCATGGGGTTGTTGTGACCGAAGTGCAGGACCCGGCACTTGGCCTTGTTGAACCTCATACAGTTGGCCACGGCCCATCGATCCAGTCTGTCCAGGTCCCTCTGCAGGGCCATCCTACCCTCGAGCAGATCGACACTCCCACCCAATTTGGTGTCGTCTGCAAACTTACTGAGGGTGCACTCGATCCCCTCATCCAGATCATTGATAAAGATATTGAACAAGACTGGCCCTAAAACAGAGCCCTGGGGAACACCGCTCGTGACCGGCCGCCAACTGGACTTAACACCATTTATCACTACTCTCTGGGCTCGGCCACCCAACCAGTTCTTTACCCAGCGAAGAGTATGCCTGTCTAAGCCGTGAGCTGCCAGCTTCCCGAGGAGGATATTATGCGAGACGGTGTCAAAAGCTTTGCTAAAGTCGAGGTAGATGACATCCACAGCCTTTCCATCATCTACCAGGCGGGTCACCAGGTCATAGAAGGAGATCAGGTTGGTCAAGCAGGACCTGCCTTTTGTGAACCCATGCTGGCTGGGCCTGATCCCCTGGTTGACCTGTACTTGCCTGTGGAGTTCGCTCAAGATGAACCTCTCCATAATCTTCCCCGGCACCGAGGTCAGACTGACAGGCCTGTAGTTCCCCGGGTCCTCCTTCCGGCCCTTCTTGTAGATGGGCGTCACATTGGCAAGCCTCCAGTCATCAGGGACCTCCCCTGTTAACCAGGACTGTTGATAGATGATGGAAAGTGGCTTGGCAAGCTCCTCTGCCAGCTCCCTCAGTACTCTCGGGTGGATCCCATCCGGCCCCATAGACTTGTGAGCGTCCAGGTGGCATAGCAGGTCATTAACTGCTTCCTCCTGGACTATGAGGGCTCCATTCTGGTCCCTATCCCTATCCTCTTGCTCAAGGGCCTGAGTACCCTGGGGATGACCGGTCTGGCTGTTGAACACAGAGGCAAAGAAGGCGTTAAGTACTTCAGCCTTTTCCTTGTCCTCGGTGACAATGTTCCCCCCCACATCGAGCAAAGAATGGAGATCCTCCTTGGCTCTCCTTTTATTGCTGATGTACTTATAAAAGCATTTTTTATTGTCTTTTACAGCACTGGCCAGATTGAGTTCTAGCTGGGCTTTTGCCTTTCTAATTTCCTCCCTGCAGGACCTAACAAGATCCCTGTACTCCTCCTGAGCTGCCCGCCCCTTCTGCCAAAGGCGGTAGACTCTCCTTTTTTCCCTGAGTCCCCGCAAAAGCTCCCTATTCAGCCAGGCCGGTCGATTTCCCCTCCGGTTGGTCTTACGACACACGGGGACAGCCCGCTCCTGCGCCCTTAAGACTTCCTTCTTGAAGAGGGCCCAGCCTTCCTGGACCCCTTTGCCCTTCAGGACCGCCTCCCAAGGGACTTTCCCAACCAGGGTCCTGAAGAGGGCAAAGTCTGCCCTCCGGAAGTCCATGGTAATAGTTTTGGTGCCCCTCCGCTTAGCATCACCCAAAATTGAGAACTTTATCATGTCGTGGTCGCTAAGCCCGAGACGGCCTCCGACCTCGACATTTCCCACAAGCCCTTCTCTGTTGGTAAACAGCAGGTCAAGCGGGGCACCTCCCCTGGTAGGCTCGCTTACCAGCTGCATTAGAAAGTTATCCCCCACATGCTCTAGGAACTTCCAAGACTGCTGCCTCTCTGCTGTGTTGTATTTCCAGCAGATGTCTGGCAAGTTGAAGTCCCCCACGAGAACAAGGGCTAGCGATTGCGACACTTCTGCCAGCCGCTTATAGAATGCCTCATCTACCTCCACCTCCTGGTTGGGTGGTCTATAGCAGACTCCCAACAGGACATCCGCCTTTCCAGCCTTCCCCCTCATCCTTACCCATAAGCATTCCACCTTGTCATCACCACTGTCAAGCTCTATGCAATCGAAACACTCCCTAACATACAGAGCCACCCCACCGCCTTTCCTACCCTGCCTATCCCTTCTGAAGAGCTTATAGCCCTCCAGTGCAGCACTCCAGTCATGAGAGTCGTCCCACCACGTTTCCGTGATGGCGACTATGTCATAGCCATCCTGCTGCACAAGGGCCTCCAGCTCCTCCTGTTTGTTGCCCATGCTACGTGCATTGCTGTACATGCACTTAAGCTGGGCTGTCGATTTTGCCCCCAATGTTGCCATGCCGCCCCTGGGCTCCTTACTAGCGGGCCTGTTTATATCCCCTTCCCCCTTCAAACCTAGTTTAAAGCCCTCTCAATGAGTCCCGCCAACTCTTGGGCGAGAATCCTTTTCCCCCTTGGAGACAGCCGATCTCCATCAGCCGCCAGCAGGCCCGGTGCCGTGTAGACCTCCCTGTACTTGTACTTGTACTTACCTGTATTAGGTACTTTGTTTTTCAATCTGTATAATTCCATGTTTTATACTTGCTTAAAATAGTGTCCAGACTAGCCTGCAGAGTTCTGCACAGCAGCTGCAAATCACAGATCAGAGAAAGCGGTTAGCTGAGTGAAGACCTAGCTTGTGAGATACCTAATCTCCAATGGTCTATTTGCCTGGATTGGGAAGAGCTGACTTGTTGCTACCTTAGAATTTTCTGGATCTGGGATTTTGATGTTAATGAACAATGCAAGACTTAAAAGAAGTTGAAAGTGGACTTTTGCAGCTTGGCCCATCCTTTACTTTGTTTCCTGACTTTCATTGCTGTGACTATTTGATCTCTCTCGGTGTGTAACAAATCACGGTATTCTCCCCAAAGCCAGTCTGTGATATCTATTTATTTGACACTGCAGAGCCACTCTGAAGACTGAATAACTCAGACAGATACATTATTAATCATTAAAGTTCAAAAGCTTTCAGAATATTAAGTCAGAAGAATACAAGAGGATTGAACATATAGGGGGATGGGCACTTAAGGCAGGTATATAGAGAGCTGGAAATAAACCAGTACAAATTGTATGCTATCACGTTTGATTACTGCCCTGAAGATCTTTCAAATATGCAGGCACAGGGATAATGCCAGAGTGGATTAGCAAAGTCTGACTGCATTTGGTTCCTACAGAGATTTTTTGTTACAAGGTTATTTATGTTGTTTTGTCCAGCATTTGAATTGAATGAGTGGAAGTAATTTAACTTCTGTTCTCCTCCATCATATTTTGCCTTCTCTTCTCTTATAGTGCAATCATGGAACACAAAGAGCTGTTGAAAGTTCCCTGGGATTGGCAAATAGGTAAGAAAACACTTTACCTCATTGAAGATAGTTGCTGAAGGAGGTGTGGAGACAACCAATGTCTGGGGAGGCAGGCACAAAGTTTCACAGGAGCCAATGTTTGTGACTTTTCTGCCAGTTACTGCCAAAGGTTGAACCACATGCCTCATAACCTTTCTTAAATGATCTGTCCTCCCATGGCCGTATTAGGCCTTCCTTGCGCCATTAGGTTAAGCATATGAATGCCATAAGATAATTATTCAGACAGCCGTGAAATAAAACAATAATGGGGTTCCAGTTCTAAGATTCAATGCAACACTGGGACAAATAAATGAGGTAGTCATTAAGAGCCAAACCTTTTCAATGAATGCCAAAGAAAGAAAATGGAACCTAACAAAAAACTCTAAAAGTACTTGCAGTGCATATTATAGCCCCATAAACTCATTTCCAAGGGGAACATTTCTGTATGCAAATGGTTAATTGCTTTCCAAGTAGTCTTGGTGGAATATAGCAGATGTGTCTTTTAGACAAGTTTAAGTAGCATCGTGCACAATGAAGCTCTTACGGTGTTTTGCTATGCGGTGGATTGCATGTTCCCATTTCAGTTTGGAAGCTAAGTTTATGATCTAAGACTCCCTTCTAATTAGCCCCACAAATTATTTGCTTTAAAAGCAAATCAACATTTAGGACAGTCCCTATGATCACTCTGTTACTATTTATGACAATAGAAGAAATAAAAGAATATTAATAGCATAGAGCTGATATACTTAGCAGGGGATTCAAGCTTTGGCAATCCATTGGCAATAGCTTGTTACCCAGTTTCAGAATGAACATCAAAATGACAGCTCAGAAGTGTGCAAAGGTGACTGATTGTGGGGGGAGTACCTAAGGACAGAGGATACAAGTTGTTTTCACAAGGGCATACACTGTTGTTTTCTTTAAACTTAGTTCACAGTTTCCTCTCATTATCACAAACCTTAATAAAAACAGTGCATCTTTCACAAAACACTGCACCTAGAAGTCTTGGAGATTTGATGGTTGAGCTGTAAAACTAAATGACAAATCAATTTAAAGTATCCATGGCGAAACACACTCAACTGCATACTATACGTGTATTGGCCTTCTTTGATCTGAGATAATTAGCATAATTGCATCAGTGTTTGTTTATACCTCATGATAAGGAGCTCAGGGACATAATTAATCTGGTACTGATGGAACTAGCAATGGTCATAGTGAATTAATCTACTATGCGTGTAAATGTCATATATACTTCCATGGGAGTTCTGTTGTAACTCAATATCAGTGAAATGTGCTATTAAAATAAAGTCTTACTTGGCCGGTGATGCCATTAAAATGTCATTGAAAGTTAGTCACTAATTCTGAAGAGTCCCTGTGCTTCATAAGGAGGAGATGATCTTAGCAAGAGCATCATAGATATGTACTTGTTTTGTTAGAGCAATAATTGGAAATGTGGTGCAGTTGAACATGGATTAAATGGTGACAATTATGTATAGTTTTGTGTTCTGCCCTGTCTTCCACTGCACTCGGTGTGCTTTCCATTGCATTGGCAGTGATACAAGGTTGTCAAGAAGTGATTGACAAATCTATGTCAGGGTGTTCACAGCCTTGTCCTGAATAGTTATCCACTGCGACAGACTCAAACCTGCAGTCCAGCAGAGTTAAATCATCAGCCTTCTGAATGGTAGTGATAAAGTCACAGCAGGCAACCTAATAAATAACTCAGGGTGGCCTGTTGCCCTCTGCCATAATTGTTCTATTAAGAATGGATGAGCTACCTTTCAACTGATAAAAAATGCAAATGATTTTGGAATATAAAGATCTAAAGCCAATCTGTTATGTCTATCATGTTTAAAACAGGCTGTGGCCCTCCTGGTTTTAATTTTGGAAATTCCCCTGATACATAGCATCATCTTCACACTTAGTATAAATCAGTGTAGCTCTGTTTGACTCCTTGAAGGTTTAAGTATTAATACTTGCTGACAACCTGACTGAAAGGATTGTACTGTTCTGACTGAGTAGTTTCATATGAGACCATGACACGTTTTGTAGACTGATACATAACAAACAAATGAACATCAATTTTATTTAAAGACAAAAGCCAGTTTGAATCTCCAAGGAAGTGTTCTGTGTTACAGGGGGTTTCAATATTTCTGAATGGTCTTTATTCCAAGAAGACAGCATGAAAAATCATAACTGATTCCATTTCATCTCAGTGAAACAATAGCTTTTGGAGTAAAAACATGAAGGATAAAACATGCAACATTCAACCAGCACGCTCAGGAGCTAAAACAGAAGTTCCCAAGGCATGTTAGTCTTGGTGGTACTTGGGCTACTTCTAGAGCAGTCCCTAGGGGCAGATCCTGCCCATCTGTGTGAAGATGCCCAGTCTTAACACAAGTGAGGAGCTACTGAGGGATTGGGGCTTGTTCAGCCTGCAGAAGAGAAGGCTTCAAGGAGTTACCTACAAGGAGGTTATCAAAAGGACAGAGCCAAGGTCTTCACAGCAGTGCATGGCAGGAGGATGAGGGACAACAGGCAGAAGCTGAAATGAGAGATTCAGACTGGATAAAAGGAGAATCTTCTTCACTGGCCTGAGGGCAGGCAGGCAGTGGAGCAGGTTGCCTAGAGAGATTGTGTGGTCTCTATCCTCAGAGGTTTCAAGACCAGGCTGGACAAAGCCCTGAGCAACTTGGTCTGATCTCATAGCTGAGCCTGGTTTGAGTGGGGTTGGAACTAGAGACTTCTGAACTCCCCTTCAGCCTGAATCACCCCACAATCCTATGATCCTAAGCGCTCAGTTCAGACACTTACGAGGCGTTCACACCCAAACAAGCAAAACTGGTGACCTTACCCATCAGGGTGAGCACTGACAGACAAGGAGTGATTCCTTCCACCAACTTGAGATATCTGGGATGTGGATATCTGATTTAGTTAAATAGACTCCCTTTATCATCAGCAAGAATAAACAGGCATGACAGAAATCATACTATGTTAAAGCTGGTGTCTAAAAGAGGTTGGACAATCTGCACCCTAAAATTTCCCAATCTCTTCACTGACCACCAACCCTCAGCATGTGTCCAGAGTTAGGTGTCAAGAATCCCACCCACAGCTGCCTCCATGCAGACTAAGCCTTCAGTTCAGGGCAATGCCAGCACATCAGAAAGCAGACAGTTACAAATGATGAACTTCTCAGGGTTTAACACAGACCAGCTGATCAGCAGCTCATTACAAAAGCACCTCCTAACTTACCAGTTTGCTTCCTCCCAGTGTCTGCTACAGGCAGTCAGTGCCAGTGACTCAGTGCCTGGCTAGCACAGGTCCCAGCACCTGGGACTGCAGCGCTAGTGGCGATTCCCAAGGCTGCCGTATGGCAAGGTATGGAAGGAAGCTGAGGCTCCAAGCATTTGACTTCAAACATATTTTTATTCTGAAAACTGGCCCTCTAAGAAGCAATATCTGCTAAATCATATGATGTTATTTCCAGTTTACTTATTGTCACCATTAAATGCCATCCAGCTGGTCGGTGTTAGGTATATTTTTAAGATGTAAATGAAATGCCACTTGACATTCACCTCTGATAGGACAGCTACAGTTTAAGCAAATCTTCACTGGAACTGAAATGCCCTTTGGAAAAGCAGCCTGTGAAGTGCATGTAGTTGGCTGCCAAAAAATATGAACACCAAGGCAGTACCATAAAATTATACTGTTAGTTGAGAGCAAAACCCAGCAAAGCACCTGAATGTGTCTTAAATCCAGACTGACTAGAAGGGGCTTGGTGGACCAGCTGGTAGTTTGCAGACAGTACATTGAGAATGCTGACTTCAGGTCCAGAACGGCTTTTGCACCTGACCTGTTCTTGATTTAAGCCTGGAAGAAAAGCTGACATAATGCTCATGTATGCAAACAGTTTCGCATTGATCAAAACTACGCTCCACTTAACGCAATCATTTGCCTACTACAGAAGAGTTGCAGAGTTTGCATAAAGCAAGTCTTTCAAGCACTGCCTAAGACTGATTCCATTGTTACCCATCTACAATATACAACTTAAAGATTTGCTACCTGTTATTAAAAGCAGTTCTTACCATGATTATTCATATTCTGAATATAAATTCATTACCATGCCATAACAATTGATACACAGACACTGACATTCTGTGGCTGCTGTATTTGTTTCAGATGAATGTACACTTCAGATGCTCCTAAGGGACTCAAACTATCATGGGTGTCCTTTAGCTAGCTTTTCTAAAGAGTTTTTAACTAAGTGGATCCATAAGCAGATACAAATCATATGGGCTTTTTTCTCCCCCTCCTAATTCCTTTCAGGACTGTGGCAATCAGATTTTCTGCAACTTTTAGTCAATAACAACATGCTCTGAAGAGCTGGTGTGAGTCTAAATTTAGGCTCGTACACACATCAGCTGGGAATTCTGCAGCATACGGCAGCCTACGAAATATCATTTGCATGAGAGCAGATGAGTGAAGTGTTTGCTGTTTTTTTTAACTTCATATTGATTAATGTGCCTTGGGATTTATCAAGTAATAACTGAAGCAATGAATTCTTTCCCAGTAAGTTATTTAGGTTTTTAAATGAAATTAGATTTTTACTGTACTGTATTTTTATTATATTAGTGTCTAACAATCTAATTTGTGTAAGGCACTCTGTAAACTTGTAGCAAGAAATAGTCTCAGCTCCGGAAAGCTTTATTAAGGAAGGCAGACAAAAAGTGGTAGAGGAACAGAATCACAAAACTGTGAAGTGATTTATCAGGTTTGGTGGCAAAATAGGACTAGGACCTCTGTCACTTGGGTGCTGTCCTCATGCATTCATCCATTGGCTCATTAACTCCTCTGCAAATACTTTTGCATTCATTTTTTGAGTCAGTTCCCAGAAAATATTATGTGCTCCATCCAGCTCAGCTGAACTCAGTTGGTGTTGGGGACATTCAGCTCCTTAAGAAACTACATTTGATATGTCCAAATGCATCATTTCATCCAAATTCATGTGGGACATGAAGTATTTACTAGTAGTATAAGACACCAATTTAAAACAGCATTGCTATTATGGGGACCACAGAGAGCAGACCTTGTGTCCACTGCTGTGTAGGTATGGTTTTCACTGGGTTTTGTATATATTTAGTATAATGCTCTAAATCTATCTCTATATATGTGCATCTTAATACTTTGAATCCCTTTTTTTTAAAAAAATGTTCTTTATCCTTTTCTAAAAACACAGCCTTCTTCCTCCCAAAACGAGTCATTTCTGCAGGCTATGGAAGGTCACTTCGCTTCTTGTTTCTCTTCTGCAGGCTTGTTGTATGTTGGCTTTAGTGCCTGTATGTTTGGCCTCTACAGCTTTATGCCAGTGGTCATAAAGAAAACCAGTGCTACTGCTGTCAACCTCTCCCTACTCACAGCTGACCTGTACAGCCTCTTCTGTGGATTATTCCTCTTCCACTACAAGGTATGTGGAGATGAGAGATGTATTTGGGTAATAGCTGTAAGCCTGAAGAAATACCAGTGCAGAACAATGAAATAAAAGAAGCCTCCAGCTTTGCTAGATCTACGCAGTAAAAGTGCAGATTTTTTTTTATACTTCAGGCTTCCCGCACCAAAACCAGTTTTATTTTATGATTTCCAGTTGTTAAAGAGCTCATTTGGTCTTGTTGTTACAAGTCTTAAGATTTGAGTACCTGTTCATCAGCAACTGTATCTCTAATTTCATTTTACTTACCAGAGGTAACTTTGAACTGCTGTGACCAGATCCAGGGTGGCAGCATGAAAGGAAGGACTCTTCCAAAAATCCCATGGAAATTTTTTGCCTGGTAACGAGGTTGTTTCATTCATGCTGATTCTGAATTTATTACTTGTAATTGTCCATGAATTACACCTTTCTTTTCAGCCAAAGCAATGGCTTTCCTGTTAGTGTAAATGCCAAAATATGCAGCAGATTTGTGTTGAAATTAAACTTTTATTTCTCAGGTCCTCTAATATTTATAACACTGTGTTGTACAGGCACACATTTGGTCTCCAACTGCAAGGAATGGCACTTCATTGCTCACACATATCCCCCCTCTCAGTGTCCATGATACATAAGTGGCATCAGGGTGCCATAGGCGATTGCTTTGTACCATCATTTATTCATAACAGGGAGGTTACTTGATAACTAAAATGGTGGCCCAGAGAAGTGTTAGGCAAATGAAAGTCTTAAAATACTGAGTAGCTAACCAACCCAAAACAGATTTTGTGATACTAATGGTACCTGAAAGAATCTGAACAAGACAGTGAAAGTTCAAAGCTTCAGAGTCCAACATAAAATTGGTTTTCACTATTGCCTTTTACATTGTCTTTATGGCTTCAGGAATTTTGCAGACAGAAGAAAAGCAAGTATAAAAAAAAAATTTTACTGAGAACACAGTGTAAAGTTTGCCTGCTGCTTTACAGGTCTGTCTCATGGTGATTTGGTTCCTAGTTATTTCTGCCCCACACTTCAAATCCAAAGTGTTTGACATTAGGTGTTAGCTGAAAATTGTTATCACCTGTTAATAATATTATTTGATACCCACAGCAAGATATATTTAGTGGTGTTAGTCCACTGTTTCTAAGAAAAATGCCTATGTTACACAAAAATGTCTATGTTACACAATAAAAGACAGAGAAATTTAATTCTGAAAACGGTGGTGGTGGTGTTTTAGCAAAATCAAACTCTGTTAGAGGGAGACACTCAAAAGGCAGCAGGGGTTGGACAGCTTTGTGCTCAGCATTGCTCAAACCTGACAAAAAAGGCCATTTTGCAAACACAAACCTTAACCTTCAGGCACCTGAAAGGCAGAAGGTGCAAAAAAGGTTTCAGTTTTTCCCTGTGTCTAATTGTTGGGTACATTAGCAGAGCCATTTCAACCTCATTGACGCCCTGTCTTTCTACTGTATGTGCATGTTAGCTCTTGACCACAGTGGCACCTTGGCCTCCCTTTAAGATCCATACTGAAAAAGTGCTCAGGAGGAGAAAGCTCAGAACTGGAAGGTTTTCTGGTTGAAAGCAAGGTCTCATCATCTGTCCTGATAAACCAGTTGAGTTCCGCCTCTGAAGTAGCTGGTGGTCCCCTCTGTGCCTTACTTGTCTGATTAGAAAACTGTTTGAAAATCTCATTCTCCTGTGGTTAACCCTATCATGCAATCTTCTTCACAAACTCTTATCAAACTCTTACTTCAGCCTATTTAGGTTTTTTTACCTGCACTGCTTTCCTTGGGATACTGTTTCAGAACATCACTGCTCCAACAGTTAGAAACCTTCTTATTTCCAGCATAAATTTACTTGTGGCTGGTTTTGATCCACTTGTTCTGCCAAGAGTATCCCTTAGCATGAAGAGTGTCCCCGTCTTCTTGGCCTTTTACTCCATTGGTACATCAATAGAGAGCAATCATATATTTTCTCAGCCCCTAGTTCACTAGTCAGAACAAGCCACACTCCTACCTGTCCCCCCAAGCACCTCTCTGTCCTTCTTTGCACTTCCTCCGGTTGGATTTCATCCTTCCTGAGACAGTCCCTTCGGCTTGAGAAGCAGGAAAGATCCCTCCAGCACCTGGTGCAATGCTCTTGTCACTCCATTTCTTCAGGAAACATTAGCCCCTAAATAGTAAGACTGTATTTACTTTTTTCATCACTGCTTTCCCTTTGTGGTTTGCAATCCTGCAATCAATGTAACTCGTGTGTGTTGCTACTTTGGTCTTCCCAGCTGAAGTGCTGGTAAGGAGAAGACCTTTGTCAGGACTTTGTGGAAGGGCCTTTACCTGAAATGTTGTATCAACTTCCCCAGCTGTCAGTGTCTCCTTTCATGCCCTTCAAACCTACCTTTGAGAGGCTATAGTCAGAGAACAACTAGATTTAAAAGCCCACTTAATTATCTGGCTACTTCTTTAGTTACCATGTTTCTATCCTCAGTCAGATCACCTCCTCCTTTTCTTTCTGGCTTACTGTCAGGTGTCATTTTATATGAGGAAGTAGAACTGTGAAATGTGCAACTTGCACTCAATAATGAAGTCTAATATGTTAACAGTAAATGATCTAAATTAATTCCCCTCCTAAGACTGTGTAGTCTTACTTGTTTTCTAGCTTCTAAAAAGCCGTTTCGTTCCCAGCCCAGCTGTACGTCGCCTTCAGATACACGTCTCCTTCTGCTTATTGCTGCACTGGCCAATGTGCGAAGCCCCACTTCACTGGGAAGCAAATGGTTTTATGCTGCATTAGGATCAACTGAGCGGTTTAGTGCCCCTTGCAGAATATAATTTTATGAGGCTTTCAAGAAACAGTTATGATTTTTTCCCTGTGCTGCTAC
The DNA here is from genome assembly GCF_030463565.1 of Pelecanus crispus. NCBI lineage: Eukaryota > Metazoa > Chordata > Aves > Pelecaniformes > Pelecanidae > Pelecanus > Pelecanus crispus. Next base: position 75,945,026 of record NC_134645.1, on the reverse strand, counting down.
TTTTATCACCAGACAGGTTTATTGCACCTATAACATAACAGTAAATCTATGAAAATCCATGGAAAATACAGGAAATTAGTTAACTGGGCTTTAGAGCCTCTAAAACCAAACTGAGGGGAAGATTACATTTGAAGTTGTTTTGATTCGTTAGCATTCCATTTTTTTATGATACAGACTTGCAACATCATGACATTGTGGGACACTGAGTTTATAAACAGCTGCACTTATATTCTTACCCCATATACAGATATCTTTGTAGCACATTAAACAGTTCCCAGGCCCATGGAAGGTAGAATTACAGCATGCTAATTAGACACAACTCTGGTGATATACTTGTAATTCAAGATGATAATTGTTCAAGGTGTTATTGTATTAAAATGTAATGATTTATGACTTTCAATTTGAGATAGATGACTAGATCGTAGTGCATCATTCTTAAAATTATCTGCATCCCCTAAATAAAAGCTCTCTTTTTAGTTTTTCTGTAATCAATAATTGATTCCAAATATTCCAGTGGACGGGGAAAGGTGTCTGGCCTGTTTGGTGGCTGAATATTGGCCACTGCCATAGCATTTAAGTATATGACTCCATATCTTCAATCCTTTTTTTTAAATTCTCGCCATATTTATATATTTTATACAATTTTGATGTTCAAAACTTTCCTAGCTATCTGTTCTCATTTCACCTTCTCCTTAAGCACAATTAAATTATCTCCTGCTTTGAAAAACAAAGGCCATCAGAGTCCTAAAACTTAACAGGTTGGTAACAGGTTTACATGATGGTAAACAGCTTGGGAACCCAACAGGAGGATGTGAAACATGTGAGATACGCTGTGTAGGGGGATGTCTAGGCATAGTGTGGAGGAAATTTAACATTCTGAGTAAAAGGACCGTCCTTGCCCTGTCAGAGACTGCGATAGCCATTCTTTGTCATGCATACACTGATACCAGTGGTGCTGGGAAATTCAGGGCCTGCTCTCCAGGTGGATGGGATTGGAGCTTTTGTATAACTTCAGTTATGTTTTTAGCTTAGGAGGTGTTCTTTTTTACATTTTAGTCTCAGCCTTAGCTTTATTTTTATGTCAATTTTTAAAGTTCATACTTTTCATTTGCAAGCCGTATGTTGTGCTTTAGTCATTCTAAGCAAATTGGGTTCTCACTAAATAATCTAAGCAGTTTATTTTATGTTTTCCACCAGCTAGAGCACGCATACTGATTGTGTTCTGCACCAGCAGGTCGAGTCACACTATATTATATCATTACCTAGCAAGCCAAGCACAATCAATTATATTCTGCCTTGGCAAATTCATTTGTTATTTTATCCAAGATGCAGCTATAAAAATTCAGAATTTCTGGATATAGTAGCAATTTACAAATGAAGAAAATGCATATATTTCATAATAAATCAGGAATGTCATATATCTTGATTTAGAATCATGGAGAGTATCTGTGACAAAGGACTTGGCTATACAGATAAACATGATAATCAAAACCTTTCAGGCACTAGAAATCTGAAGTTATGCTAGCTGAAACCTTGCTTGCTGCTGCTTACTGATGCATGTAAAAATGACTTTTCAATGCTAATTCCCTCCAATGGAAGGGAGCAGATGACAGCCTTCCCATTACATCAAGAAACAAGCCATAAAAGAAAGTGGTTTTTAACATAATGGAGAAAAGGGGGTACAAGTTGGGAGCAATAAATTCCAATTTCATTTTTCCCAGCACAGATCCTAAGCAATGCCCATGAATTGGGGATTTACGTAGACTTCACCGAGATGAAAATTTGGCCATTACTGGAAGCAAAGAAGAATTAGGAGCCTCCATTAAAAGCATTTACTTTACTGTCCTGATCCAAATCACTGAAGCCAGTATGAACTTTTCTGCTGGCTTCAGTGGGCTCCAGTTCATTTTCCTAAATTAGGAAAGTCTGCCACTGAATGAATAATCTTTACAAAACTTCATAGTTTCATGGCTGTGGAGATAAAGACCATGCCTTATTGTGACTCCATATGCTTCACACAGTCCTTTTTTTTGTTAGTGAAGGATGGATATGATGTCTGTGGTTTGGGAGCAGGAGGTAGAATTGGTTTGGTTTGGGGGAGGATTGTTTGTTTATTAGTTTGTTTTTTACTTGGCAGCCATCAATAAACGCCTGAGAGATTTTTCCCAATCATCTGATCAAGCTGAGAAAATACTTCAAATCATGTTCTCCCCTTTTTTTAAAACTTATCTGCAAGTATAAGCTGAAGTCAGTAAGATCCTTTTCTTTGTTTGCACTTGTTAGGGGACTGACCATCTATGTATTTTAAACTTTGACAGTGGTGATGTCACTGGTGCATCATTATTTCTAGTAGAGCAGGCAGTGCAGGCTAAACAGCTATTTTTCACACTATTAATTCCTCAGTCCTATACTTTAGGATATTTTCCTGATCAAATTGGATATGCAAGCTGCTTGACCCATAAACTCTCTGTTTGAAAGGAATTTAATCTCACAGGGCCTTTATCCTGGTGAAGGCTTCTAAGCCTTTGATAGTAATGAGGATAAATCATATTACTAGTTAATTCTTTATGCCTTTGGTAATATGCAGAAACCTACATGCACATTTCCCTTTCTTTTCCAGAGTACTAAATTTCTTACAGTGGGACTCCCTCTCAACAGCTCTGTTCCCATGGAGCTGTACTGTCTGCATGCCCTTCATCTAAGTGTCATTTTAAAAGCTTTTTTTTCACATTTCTTTAAATTTAGTTAGTTAGTTAGTTAGTTAGTTGACTTTCCTCCTGTAAATTATAATCAATTAGAAAATAGTTAGGCATCTATATTTGAAGAGCTACCTTGAGGTGGAAAGGAGTTAAGTGTGTCTTTGGTCACACTTGAATGTATATTCCTGTGACGGAAAGGGCCACATCTGCTCACCCTTTGTCTGAGGGTGCAAGATGCCTTGCAATAAAAAAGCTATGAAGTAAAATGACAAAGAAGAGTAGCAACTGGAAAATGAAATTACTGCCACCAAGACGCTGCAGAGTCTGACAGTAGGTTTTTAACAACACAGCACAGATATGGCAGCTTTCTGAAAATACTGCGTTGTTAAAAGGCTATCTCTTCCTTTCACAGTGTTATCTTGCAATAGATTCATTAGTTGCAAAGCATGAATAGTGAAACATGGATACTTACTGTTTTGGAACCATCAGAAAAGAGTCTAAAAGAAGTGGCATTCATATTGTAGAAGTTGCGATGAAAGCTTCAATTTCAACAGTATTTTTTCAGACACTAGCTCATCATAAATGTCAAGTTTTGTAGGTTGTTTTCAGGGCTTTTAGCTTGGGTAGCTTGGGATTTTGTGGGTTGGGTTTGTTTGGTTTTTTTTTTTTTTTGGTCTGATGTTAAAAGACTGCTCACATCAGAACTGGTTAGGAGTTTTCTAGCAAAATACATTTTTGTTGGAAATGCCTAATTATCAAAACAGAAATGCTAAGTGAAAACATCCTGTTTTCAGTATGCTCCCAAGGAAACACAGGCTGGCATTCCTCAGACCCTGACTGTTGTTTTGGCCGCTCATCTAAGAGGTCGCAGCAGCGCACAGTTTCCAATGTTTTCAGCCAGGTATTCTAGGACTGGAAGGTCTCAGGCACAAGAAAACATGAGTTACGCGGCTCATGGATTCGGGAAGCCAGAGAATCAATCTCAGTTCTGCATTAGGCAGCCCGGAAACCCAAGAAGGAGCTTTTAAGGCTTCCAGGTGTCTGCCATGGAGAGAACCCTGGCAGCTGCAGTCAGCAGTTGCCACAGCTTCCATCAAGCATAATTTGTTTTAGAAATAACAGCTTTAAGTTTTTCATAAGAGAAGCAAATGCAGAATTTCTGTTCTTGAAAGAGCTTCAGTTTCTACTTCTCATCTCAGTTTAGGAATTTTTTTTCTTTTCTTTAATTACAGAACGACAGTTTGATTTCCTAGCCAGGAACTAGTTTGTAATTACAGCAAGAGAACAGCCAGAAGTTGATCTACCTGCCTATGCATGGGTTTATATTCTCTTAACTATGTAATTCAGAGTTCTTAATATTCTTAGTGAATGCCTGGTTAACAAGGTTTACTGACAACAGCACTGTTCTGTGCCTTGCTACTCCACACCTGGTTGTCAACTCAGTATGGTTTTTGGTTTTTTGTATCAATGATTAGATGGTCATAATATTTCTTTTCTTTCTCTGTTTCTTCCCCCTTTTTACTGAGTGTAACTTTTGAATCAAATCTTTTTATGTCTCTGTATCGCATCTTCCTGCATAGCTTAAGTGGTAAAATGTTAGAAGATTTGTTTGCAATTTCAGAAGAGCTTTTCAGTTTGACACATTTATACTCTTTTTAAATATCCACATAAGCTAGGTATGGAAGTAAATTTTCATTTGTATAAAAGGTGTTTGAGGCCAGTTGAAACTCATGTAATCACTAAATAGAACCAATTTCAGACTGAAGTGAGAAGTAGTTTATACTAACAACCCAACCAGTCAGGGGGAAAAAGCACTGCTATGTGACTGAGTTCTGCCTTTGGTCATAAGGGATAGCAAATTGCCTAATGGATATTGACTACTCAAAAGAATACATGAAATAAAAAAAGAATGTAAATGTTAACTGTAGTAAAGAAATGTGTAAAATCAGCCTGTTCACAGACAGTCCCCAGAGAAAGAAAAGAGACAGTATATCTGCCTGTGCAATCTGCTTAAATTGATGGTCAGACTTGCTTGCAATGAACCACTTAAGTGCTCTGACCTACAAGGCACTGGGAAAGTGGTTTACTTACCTTATAGTGAGAAGTTGTTATTTCTCAAACAAGAACATGAAAAAAGGTTTTAAGTCCTAGCATGGAACCTCTTAGTTTCCTCTAATTTTTTATACAAAATGAAGAGGAACCACAGGATTGTAAGTTTCCAACACTGACGTTTCCCTATACGGATGATGTTATGCTGAGGGTTGGTATTGCTTTCAGTTATTGTAAAATACTCTTTCTTAAGTGTCACGAACAAAGAATTGTCGAAGTTGAACGTGGATAAATAAAGAGGAATATACTTTGACTACTTGAAGAAGGTAATTCACATCACTGTCATGGGACCTGAATTTTCAACACCTTGCAGAATGCCGAGTCCATCATCCCCAAGTCTTCATTGCTTTCTTGGCAGGGGTAGGTGAGGGAGAGCAGTGTTCGGGGATCTAGTGAGAAATGGTTAGGGAACTGGGGTTGTGTGTAATTCAGGATGCTGTTTCATTTGGTATGCAATTTGAAGTCACTGCTGTCTGCAGTTAGAAGAGGCGATCCCAGTAGTCTCTTCTGTCCTACCTCTGCCCCCAGGCTCAACAACGCTCCAGACATATGAGCACTATGGCAGCCAAAGGGAGGCAACAGCATTGTACTGGTGGAACACACAACAGTATCCTTACCTTTAGCATAAGGTCTCCATCCATCAATCATTTTCATGTGGAGTTAATAATTTGATATTATTAAAGAAATGCAAAAACCCAAGTATCATAATAATGGTCTTGGAGCCAAATAACAATCATCTCAAATTACCTTGTTTTAATTAGTTTTGTGTTTTGATATAAGAAAAGTTGTTCAGAGATCTCTTAAATATACCACAGAGTACATTATGAAGTTTAATTCTTGCACTCCGAAGGAAATAAATAGTGTTTTGTAAAAAGTTGTGAAGAGTCATGTGGAAGGTAAAGGTGCTTGTAATTCCTACCCAATATGAAAGTGCAGACATATTAGTGAAAATCTTCCTGTTACTGGATGTAAATAACTCTTGAATGATAAATCTTCAACAAAATCATATGAGTTTTAAAGGTGCTGGTGAGCATGGGCTGAAAAATGAAATTTTGGGGAGTGGAGCAATACAAATGCATAAAAACAGAGAACAAGAAAATGGTTTGAATGAACTGCAGAAAGCAAAAAATATTGTAACAAATACTGTCTTAATTACAAGAAAAAGCGCAGACAGAAAAACATAACAAAGACATCCTATTAAAAGAGCTGGATCTTACCAACAACATACCTTTTCTAAATGATAGCTCAATGAATATGAAAATAAAGACCAAGAGGCTTAGGCTGATAATTTTTTGTGGGGAAAAAAAGAATTAAAAGACAACCTCAGCATTTCCCAAGTCAAGCATACTTCTAAAGACAAGGGAGTACAATGAATGCATCAAGTTACATTCCTCAGCAATAATCTGCAACCCAGAGGAGACAGCCAAGAAAAAGTCATGAATTAACAAAGCAGCAGCTGCCTTCAAAAGCTTAAATAAGGTCCAGTTACTGAAAATCTACAAAGATTTTCAAATTATGATTCTTCAAATTGAATGCTATTTCCACCTTAGCATATGGAAACAAAGGCTAGAAGTTCCCCAGAGATGTAGACAGAGTCATCTTTGAAAGCAAATGGTAAGGGTTAAATGCAGTAGCTGCATTATGAATTTGGACATTTCTTACAGAATTGAGTAAGTCCTTATTTCCAGAGGTGACCAGAAAAGAAGGTAAAGTATTTAGGAAATATTTTAGGAATTATGCCTGGCCGTCCACACAGTCCATGAGCCACTGAGAAGAAACATATGTAAAATTGGAAACTAAATAATTTATCTGTTTTGATTAACTAACTGGATTGAAGTGCTTACTCCAGTTGTGCCTCCTACCAGCCAAATCAATGAATGCTACAGACATACAGAGTTAAAGCATCCAAATTACATTCTGTTTCCTACCAAAATGAAGGAATGGGTCAACAGGCAGACATAACATCAGTCAAAAGACATCACTTCTATATGCTTTCAATATAAGCAGCAGGGTATTTTATTAACTGCTAGAAAGTCTTCAAAAAGCATCTTCTTTTTGTCTAAACTCCCCCTTCCCACTAAACTGGAAGCTTTCAAATCCATGATATGGGATAGATGCTTGTCATCAGCACTGCTGCTAAGCAACTTATCTTAATTCACTGGAGTAAACTTCTGGAGTTATTTTCACCACCTGCATGTGTTAAGTTTAGCAAGGAAGAGTATCTGCTCTTTCAGGTCTTTAAAAGGCTTATAATCAGCGTGAAGGAGATTTGAAATAGCTTTTACTTACAGTAATCTGGATTTTGTATCTTAAGTACAAGAGGAGAACTTGTAGGGGAGAGCTCCAGATGCAACTGGACAAACCATCCCTTTAAAAAAATTGTTAGAAATAAACAGAGAGAAAACAAGGAATAGAGAGTAGTCAGAAAAGAAAACTGTTACTGTATAGTTGAAAAATAAAAGGAGTAAAGTCCTTTAAAATTGCTATAAAAGATAAACCAAGCTTGGCAATGAAGAAGATAGTAAAACAAACAGCAAAAAGTTATTCTTGTATATGAACAGAAGAAATAGTTTCACTATGCGAAGACAGCAGAGGCCAAAATTAAACAACCTTTAGTTTGGCACCAATACAAAATCGGGACCTTCTGTCACATTCAGTAAGGACGAGAGTTAAATCTTAAGACAATGCACAATAATTAATAGAAATGGAAATCACTACATCAGAAGTAGAAACAGAACACAATAATCTGAATGCTTTCAAGCTTGGGAATATAGACAGTTGGGAGAATTGTATATGAAGTAAGCAATAAACTAAAATTGGAAGTAGACACCAGGGAGGAATAATTAGGGACATCAAAAACCGGATAAAATGCAACCTGGTTCACAAAAGGTAAATCATGCCAATCTCAATCTGATGTCTGTCTGATAATTTAACAGATTTTTGTAGACAAAAGACAAATGGTAGATCTAATCTGTAAGGCTTTTGTACGATGCAGTGTAGAAAATTATCAATTAAGCTAAGGAACAGGATTAGCACTGTAAAGACTGAAAGCTAGGTAAAAAACTGGCAAATGAGGATAAAGGACAAGGCAATGTGCTGAGAGAGAAAGAGCTTGCTAGGAGGAGCTCACTGATGGAGGTCCCAAGGAGTTGGTCTGAAGATCAGTCTCGTGTAGTGACGGTAGCAATAGCTTTGGCACCCTCACTAGGAAGAAGGATTATATCAGACAACGAGAACTGAATGACATTGAGAAATGCTATGAAGCACAAAGTGCAAGGTAGTGTCTGGGGCAACAGATGGGAGGAATTTGAGCATGGCTGTGACAAAGCTGTTTCCAAATGGGTCAGTCTAGGTATTTCTAGTATTGATGGAGAAGCACTAATGCCATAGGACAGAACAACTTATCATCTCAGGACAGCACTTCGCTAGCTATGGAGATTTTTGGTCAGCCCAAGAGGGCCACCAGAGCTTTTTCTCTTATCTGCTCTAAAGCCTTGACAGAGTAAGTCCTCTAACAACGTACTGAATGTGCAAATCCTAAAAAATGTTTGCTGTATGTAGCATAGCTTTGATTTCTGAGGGACTGGGAGGGACTGTGGTACCTCAACATAAATAAAGTAATCTATAAATTCACAGGGGGGAAAGGAGAATTATTTGAGCTGAAGACCAATGCTGACATAAGTACATAAAGGTGGAAACTGATAAAGCAGAGATTTGGAATAGAAATTAGGGGGATTTTTTTGGCGATTGTAGCAGGGAGGTTCCAGAGCAGACTTAAAATGGGTTAGGGGACGTGGACAAAAATGCTAATAAGGCTTGTAGGAGGACAGGGCATATTTGCCAGATGGAATATGTGACCTGGCTGTACGCAGTAATGGGGGATTGGATTTGATGGCTTAGGAATGCTCTCTGTTCTGATTCCCTCGTCTGCCTGTCTTGTGAACTGACTCAGTTGAGAGCTCTTGGAGCTCCTGGATTTTGGCCTCATGTTGCCTGCAGCAAGCGTGCCAGACCACGGAGAGCCCCAATGAGAAACAGACGTATCGCGCTCCAGACAGCTTACATAGTCCCTCATGGTAAGGGTAACTGCAGCTGCATATTCCTTGTTTGTCAGGGTCGGAGTGCTCCCCATTTGTGTGGCTGAGAGAAAAGAACACCATTCTGGGAGAGCATTACTGCAGGAATATATTGTTAGATTCAGCAGAAAAATATAAACAAAGGATCCAAGATGAATCTATTGTAAGCTTGGTTTTGAACACATTGCACGAAATTAGCCTCATATACAGTAATACAGAATCAGGCACAGCAGACACCTGCTACTATGTTAAATACTCACACACAAAACCTGAAAGACACATGGCAACTGACAGCTGATAGAGCAAACCAGCAAAGAATATTGAAAGGTAAAACTGAGGAGGGGGAACTGGTTTTATTTTTATAAGCATTTCTGTTGTGCTCCTCGTTTTAGTATTAACAACATTTAAAAGGGTAACTGCTTTACCACTCTCTTGGCAAGTGATTGATGTACCATAACCAGAAATGAAGCCCCCTTATCCCACAGTAAGGATGCTCACAGGAAATTAGAGCAGTGTAGTATAAGTGTTTTAACTTCACATAAAAATCTCTTTCCTATGTAGATAAGATTAAAACAGATTGCAGGACTCGTTCTACCTTGCACTTTTTAATTAGACAGACTGCTGGTACCACAGGGGTACTGAACACAGGCTCATTTTTTCTCCGCATCTGATGGCAGAGACACCAACGGGAAAAAGAAGAGAAAGCAGCATTCCCATCTCTCCCAGCACCCAGGAAAGGAAGATAAGCCATTTCACACAAACATTTTGCCCTAACAGGCATGTATTTAGAAAGGACAGCCTATTATGAGATTTTTCTGATGAAACCATTTGAGAAGCATGAAATCATGCAGATTTGTGCAAAACCAGTGTTTGCCTTACAGCTGCCTGCATCAACCTCAGAGATTTTTCTCCAAATGCTATCAGTTTTCTCCATAAGTTTGTTTTGTTCCACCAATGAGTTCCAGAAAAACTATGAAGTTTCCCAAATTTTAACAGAATTTGTGATGACAGTTTTCTGTTAACCCCCTCTTCCTTTTTCTCCCGTATAGATAACCTCAGTATCTAAGAGCTTAAGACTTTCCCACTCACCATGGTCTTACCAGTTAAACTGTGCCCACCAGCAAATACTATGCCGTGACTGAAAAAGAAGGTGCTGCTGTATGACAGAAGGCATGGACCACTATGCTTTACCTACAGTAAAATATGCGAGCACTAGAACAGGATCTCTGAGAATCAACTGAAAAATACAGAAAATGTGCAATATCTTTACTCCACAATTTCTATGCACCATTGCAATTCAGTATAAGCAGGAGTTGATTAGTCATAGTAACGGGCAGCATTTCATCTGAGTTAGAGCACACTGAGGATGCAAGCAGGCATCAGGAATTGTGGAGTATGGCCTTTCTGTCATGTGTGAAATGACGGAGACAAAACTTCCTTTGGCTTCTTTGTTTTGACCAAATGGCAATGAGGCTGATGTGAGGTTTTCACTGTCATTGAAGCAAGCCAGATGCTTCTTGCTTTGGCTGCTGGCTGGCATGAGCAACAATGATGTGTTGAGACATGCCCTGCAGCTCAAGCCTCCTTCATCCAGTGAAAAACTTCTTATGTGACTGCCAATGGACATGAAAGAAAAGAAAAAATATGTGGAAGAACTAGCTACAGATTTCATTTTGCATCCTGGCTGAGTTCAGAGGGCAAGATAGGACCTTAAGTCATCACTTAAGACTATATCCTCACAGTTTGCCTTGGAAATAGCTGGAGGACATTAAAAGATAATGCAATCCTGTTGCTAGTGGACACACTCCCTGCCCAGAAGTTATCATCATTACTGAACCTGTCCAGCACCCCTTGGTACCCTTCTCAGCAAGAGAACCAACACTTCTGCTCGGGCATTCAAGCTTCGGCAGTTGGAGAGCTGAGAAGACATGCTAACCTGTATCTCAGTGGTTTGGGTCCCTTTAGGGATCTCTAGATTAAAGATCTGAGAGATCTGGCAGGACATATAAAGGTTCAAGTGTGTGAGTTTTATCTGTTTGAATGCAGTCTGGAAAACTCACAGCAGCCCTTCTGGTGTTTGGTGCCACTTGGGTTTTACAAAATACTGCATTTCACTTTTGGTGGCAACCCCAATTTCTGTTGATGACAAAGATGTATCACCTGCCTAGAGCTTTGGAAAGATGTCTACGTATCCCTAGGAAATATTCTGCCCATAACTCTCAACTGGGATCAGTGATCAGCCAAAGGTTGGGTCTTTATCCCTCATCCCTGAAGGCAGACAGCAATAACTGAGGCTGAACCAGCAGATCATTCTCCCAGTAAAGAGCAGGGCAGACCCTGAATCCCAAAGGGAGCATCCCTTCCTCCCTGATAGGAGGAAACAGAGACATCTTCCTCACAGGCTGGGACAAAAATAGTCAACAACAGTTTGAGTGAGTCACAGTACTGACCTAAGACAAATTTGGCCAGGTCCTCGTGGGTCTAAGCCGAGGGAGTCACCAGAGAGCACTATGAGCTCTGACTAGGATGCTGTCTTCCATTCCTACTAATAAAGTAATATGGCTGTAACATCCAACTATGCAAGTGAAAGCACTGTGCGAATTCATAGCTTTCAGAGCCCTCACCCTCCCTGGTACTGGAGAGTGTGTGCATCCCACAGTGCAACTTCTGCACTTGGTCACAGTGAACTTCATTTGCTATATTGGAGACAAAAATAGAAAACAGTGTGAAAAGAAGCTCAGTCTCTCAATCAATTCATCAAACCGAGTGGAAATGTCTGTTTGCTATATAAAAGATAATGAGAGAAATCTGGTTTTAACTCCCTTAGCTCAGCCTGCTCAGGTACTCATGTGTGAAATTACCCAGGGGGAAAAGACATAAGTCGGTGCAGGAGCCATTCTTGGCCTTAGCTTTTATTGGCTGTGCAGCGTATGCGACAAACTGAATTAGTTCGGAAAACAGAGAGTTTCATCAGACTGCACAGACCCACTGATTGGAATAAGATGTTGGTGGGAACTGCCTGTCTGCAGAGCATGGAGGGTGTCAACAGAAATACCGGACTACATGAATTCCACCTGATACATACATTCTTGTCCCTCTTCATTAGTGCAATTCTGAGGCGATCGCTTCTCTCTAAGGTTTAAAATTTGAATTAATAGACCTGATTTCTTTATTAATTTTTGTCAGAATGTGGAGAATTTATGGAGGATGTAGGGGAAAAGGTAGTTATTCCATTTCATACTCTGTCACTGACTATATGAAATATGACAATTCTGAATTTTCAGTTAGTCATATAAGAAAAAATTCCTTTCAGAGACTTCAAAAGCACAGTTAGGTTGCCATGGGCTAGGAGATGGGCTTCATACTACCTACCAACAGATTTAGTCTACAGCTGCTATTGTGAAATACAAATGGAGTTGGAGCGCCGCAGTTCCAGTAGTCTGCTCCGGCAAACTATTTCCAGTTCAATGGACCGAGTAAAATAGGATTTGCATTTTCATAACCATCATAATAATGGTCATGATCATTATCATGATAGCTGAGTGAAAAACCAAAATTAGCAAAGCATTGAGTTTCTTTCTCTGTGTGGGCTTTTCTGCAGACTCACATCTGTCTGGTTTTGTCACTTTGGATATCGTTTTGCCCTAGTGTCCGCGGTAACATGGATGTGGACATCTGTGACAGTCAGAACTACTTGTCTGCAAATTCCCTCTGCAGCAGTCCGTCAGTCAGTGCAGTGTTTCCTAGCTGTGATACAGCAATTCTTCCATGGCCTTTCCTCCTGCTTTCCCTTCTAAATTCATGATCTATGTACTGAAGAATGACTCACTCTCTCCAGACCCAAGCATGAATTTACTGCCTTCTGAACAGTTTTTCTTTCTTTTTTTCCTCTACTGTCGTTGTCTTACCACTATTCAAGACAATGAAATCAGACACACTTTTTGCTCCCCACCAAGAAGTTTATTTTGCACCTATCTTTTCAACTGGATCACTTTACAGCACAAGACTCGCAACTGGAAATGGTAGTGATGTGTTAGCCACAATGGTTTAAGGATATATGAAAGTTTTGCATGGAGACATAATAAGAAGTAGAGGATAAGAAATAGTGGGGAGTGAATTTTGAAAGGCTTAATTGTTCATTCTGGATTTTTAAAAATCTTGAGTTACCAGATGCCTTTATGTTGGTCTTTATTTTAGAAACCTTGTTCTTTATTTTAGAAATCTTGTGATGCTTGACTTACTCCCAGAGTGCCTAATTTTGATTCACTTGGAACAAAAATACTGTATATGAACTAAAATTCAAATGGGTTTTGTAAACTTCATCCACAATTGTATGTAGCACTGCCGTAAGGTATTTTATTTAAAAAAAAAAACAACCACAAACTACTGCAGATATGTTGGGGTTCTGTTCTTTTTTAATGTAAAAGAATTTGTGTGTGAATAACAGAAATTCAGGCTGATTTCACCATATATTTTCTGTGGTCAGCTAGACCTTACTGCTGCAGTGGTTTTCTGGTGTGGTTCTGCAGTAGCACGTATCAGAGTGAGGAGCAAGACCCCTGCTCCTGCAGCTAGGCCATGTCCCTAAAGAACATCTCTTAGATAAATACCAGAAACATCCACTCACCCAGAATCGATGTGGGTTTCGATAGACCGAGCAAATCTTGTTACACGTGTCATCTTGTTACATTTGTCTAGGTTTTGCTTTGTATGTTTATCTTCAGACAGGCACCTAAACTATGCTTTTTATACACTGAAAATTAATGGTAGTTTAGTGTAAACTATTTTTACCACAGGTAGTAAATAATGTCTAGGGAAGACATGTTTTTTTACGTTTTCCTGATCTTTTAATGTGTGTAAATATTATTGTGTGTTCCATATTGAATACTTTCGGTTGGGAAGGCACTTATAGACACCCAGATGTCAGAGCAGAGCAGCCATGGTGAGGTCTGTAGGGCTGATTTAACTATTTGATTTGACTACTCAGTAAGTTTTGGCAGATGCCTTTCATGTCAGTGATGAAATCTGAAATGTTATTGTAACTAAGACATTTAGTTATTCTCTGCAAAGGAGACCTCTGCCTTCTCCTCAGAGGAGGATAACCCTATTTCCCCTGTTTGGTCTGTAAACAATCATCTTTATTCAGTAACCAAGTGTTACCATCTCTTTTAAATGGGTAAGAAACTGAGGGTCATCTAAAATAATTTTGATTCACAAAAGAAATTCATAGGCTGAAAATCAATCCCAGGACTCGAGAGTCTAGATCATTGATTTAATCACAAAGTCATCTGGTCTCCCAATAAACTACATGATGAGCAAGCTCATATACATATGTACTTATATGTGTAGATACAAATCCTATAGTAAAATTATTTAATGAGATAGAAACATGAGTTGTTTTTTTGGTTGCTTAATCTAGGGTGGGTGACACCCATTGGCTAATCTGAGCTAAACAATTTCTGACCGTGTTACTCTGAACAGCTTACAGTTATCCTGTTCAGCATGGAGGGAAGTGGGATTTGGAGAGACATACAAATCTGGATAATTTTAAAATATTTTTTCTTAGAGGAAATATGTTTCTGTAGAATGCGAGAGGTAAGTCAGGAAAATTAAGCACAGAATCATTCTCAAGTAGCTTTTCAGCCAAAGAGAGGAATTACACACTTCCTAAGAGCCTGCAGTTCGGTGCTGCAGTTGTGTAGAGGGTAGCAATGAAAAATTATCTTCTCTCACTTCATTTCTGAGGAATAGCTCTTTCTGCTGGTTTTGAATGTGTCTCTTTTGCTGTCTATTAATAGTGAAATTCAGCAGAGGAGGTTTGCAGGTCAAGATAAAAAAACCCTCCAAAACCTACATGTAGACATAGCATTAGAGTGTGCCTGGAAATCCTATCTTCAGTAACATACAAAGATTTCAGCTAGAGTCTGAGGAACACAACAGTGAACAACAAATTTTGTATTTGATGAACTAAGCCTGCGTCCTCCTGTCACACTGCTGGATTCACAGCCATTTTAATAGGAGGAGAAAACCCATTGATTTCAAGGGGCTTTGGGTCAATCTGACAGAGTATTGACGAAACCTAGAGATTTCTCATATACCTACAGTATATATTCCTGTATTAACCTTACTAACAACCCTTCTACTTCAGTGCTGCAGAGAGCTGCTGCAGAAAACAATTCAGCCTGAACCTTAACTTGTTTCTAAGGAAGGTAAAGATGGAATTGTTGTAGGGATGTCAGGATCCAGGTCTCCTTGCACTAGCTGTGCATAGATACCAAAGGCAAATGATTCACAGCCCTTTGTTTAGATTTCCCCCAGCTACATCCAAACCCTTTCTCCCAGGCTGGAGAGCTGCCTCTGGGGGGGACACTGCCATGGAGAGAATATATCAGGTTAAAGAACCCACTGGCAGGAAGCTGCTGAGAAAGGAATGAGAGGCATGGCCAGGAGGAGGGGGATATGGTGGAGCTGGAGCCATGAACTAAAGCGAAAGTGAATTGGTTTTGGCTGGGCAGCTCCTAGCACAAGAAAAAGGGCACATTTAGCTGCTGGAAACCCCACAGATTCCTCACAGCAGGACACAAAGCAATCACAAATCTGGCTGGCACTCTGGTTATACAGTGGAGCAAGCCAGCTGGCTGTCTGGGGTGCGAAATTCAGGCATAAGGTGCAAAGGAGGGACAGTGGGAAACTAGGGAGCTAGTTCCCAGTTTGGGAAACTAGATGCATTTAGCTCCTGAGTTTTGCTTCATCTTAGTCAAGTCCACGGCTGCCAAGTGGTAGCCAAGTTCACATGCAAAGAGGAAACGGGGAAAAATTGAACTGAGAATGGGGAAAAAAAATCAACTGGAAAATGCATTGAAATGATTGACTTGGGTTTGATTGCCACATGGGGGAGATCTAAGCCTAAACAGTCCTTTCAGAGCTCTGTCAGATAGGGGAATGCTTCAGCAGGCGCAGTGACGCTTGACACTGTCTTTGTGGCTGGTGGGACAGCGGGATGATTCCATCAAATCATACCGCCAGATGACACGTGAAGACCTGGTGGCATTCCTCGAAGAAAGCAATTAACATCTGCTGAAAAGCAGAACTCTTCCTACCCTGTAATCCTTCTGAAACACTTTAAACTTTCCCCATTATGATGCTTTCCCTCTAAAACGTGCATGCTAGCTGTGGGAAACAAAAACATACAGCCCCGTGGGTTATATGCAAAAAGCTTTCAAAGATACTGTGGATTCTTTAGAAAAGCCAAGTGCTTTCTCAGGCAGAAAGGTAAATGCAGGTTCTGTAGGTCTGTTAAATGACAACAGATTAACATCGCTACAAAGTTAGCTTAAGTAAAATTTGCTTTCACCCTAATGATTATTTCTTTAAATATAAAAAGCAGAATTGCTAAAAAGCTGCTTCTTAGATAATATAGTCCAGTCTGTCCATTTTGTGCCGTGCTAAAGTGATCCAAAGGAAACAAATTGGGCATTCATCAAAGCAGTGTAGTCAGTTAGGATTAAAAAACAGACTTGCAGACACCTTATGTAAAATAGTGAAGTACGTCATAAAGCAGCTAATAGCAGGTTGCAGCTAGTTGTTGGTGTTTAAGTATGGATCCCTGACAGCTGCAGAATACAGGCGCTTTTTAAAGTCACACTGAATACTGATGTGTACATCCCCCGTTCTATATCCCTACCAACAAGCTGGCTATACAATTGGTCCTTCGTGGCTTCTCACACACAGCATGCAAGAAGAAATAACTTGAAGTCTGGTATGATGAAACAAGTCATATGGGCTTAAAGCCATTTTTGTGTTCTCCATAGTAGAAACCCAGTGTCTAAAGCTAATGTCCAATGGTCTGTACTTTTAAATCCCTGCTTTTACCTTTACCCGCAAGGACTAATGTGTTGCCAAAAAGGTTATTTGTGTTGTATTTTTAGACCAGGCACACTGAGTCTGTATATGTCAGAAAATTCAGGCTGACCTCTGATCTAGTGGAGCTGTGTGCCAAAGTATGTGTACTCGAGCGTTTGGTTAACTGCCCTCCGCATGTGCTTTCAAACCTCTTGAGGTCAACCCAGAGCATGTTTCACAGCTGAAGTTCATCCCCTCCAAACTCACATTAAATCTTCTAGCGTCTGCTTTCTGTTTACAAGCAAGAGAAGCTGCAGGTGGGCTTTTAAAGTGCCTTTATTAAAATATTTTTTTAAAGTATGTATGTTTTAAATGTTTAGTCAAGTTATTTAAATGCTTATTTAATTATCTTTTTCTATTACCAATGGCATGTTATACTTCACAGACATGTGGTTTAGCTGTAATTAACTTCAAATTTGTCCACTACCTGTCAGACAACTGTAGGCTCCACACTGGAGCCAGAGAAACTTGCACTCAGAGAAGTAGTTGGCTTGTCTAAAACCACAATAAAATCAGCTTTGGATCTGTGACCAGAACCCAGCTTTCCCAACCTGACCAATACTTAACATGTCTGGGGCATGGGAAGGCACCAGTTAGCTGTTGGTTATGGAAGACAGGGACCTTAATGGGAGCAAACCAACTTTCAGAGACATTCCCATAAAAAATGGACATCCCAGTGACAGGGGGGGTTTGTTCTGTGCAGTGCGTGCCAAAACAAGGATCTGTGCCTACCCCTGCCTGTGGGTCTTCGTGAGCTCAGGATAACCGGTGCTATGTCTAATGACTCTACTCTTGTTTCTGCTTAGTTTTCAGGACTTTACTTGTTGTCATTCTTCACTATCCTTGTTGGGCTGGTGCTCTACTCCTCCACGTCCACCTACGTAGCCCAGGATCCTCGGGTGTACAAGCAGTTCCGAAACCCTTCAGGACCTGTTGTAGACCTGCCAGCCACTGGCCAGCTGGAGCCTTCGGTAACATACACCAGCCTGGGGCAGGAGACAGAAGAGGAGCCTCACGTTAGAGTTGCTTAAAGCCAGGGCTGTTGATCACGTACTGATGATTCAGTGGAGCTCGTATATCCATTATCTCTGTATTGTACATAGAGAAAGGTATTTACCAGGTGCAGTTACACCAGTGAGCTGCAAGGTAGCAAATAAGGAAAGCTCATAAAAATACAAATTAATTGTTCCAGGGCGTTCATTGCAAGGAGATGCCAGTCCCTCGTTTACGATATGAGCAGCATGTTTGCAATACAAACTGCTGTATATGAATCAGTTAATGTCAAACTACCTGTGAAAGATATTCAATATATAAGCTGAAATTACAAAAATAAATTCATAGAAGGGTGTTTTTGCACCCACTGAGTGATATTATGCCTAAGCCACAGTAGTTGTGGAAAAGCCGACTTTTTACAGCAAATACACTTGTGCAGTCACTGTTAATTTCTCTCTAAGATTTGTTTGTTTGCACAAAATAGCTGAGTTACTCGTGGTAGCAACACCCTGACACATGTTTGCTAGCACCTTGGATTTGGTGAGGGAAAGACAACAAATTCATCTCTGCTATCTGTCTAGTTGCCCTTTCTGGGTAATCTGTTCCATGAATCCAGAGGAGGGACAACTTACAATATCCGTCTCTATTCTAGGAATAGGTATAAGGCGAGCATTTTAGCCTTTCTATATTTGCAGAAGTGAAGTACACAAGCATTGACCTCTCTATGATCCATGGCAGATTTCCTAGCGGCTGAGGTTCTGCATCAGGTGACAGGGAGTTAGTTTCTCTGTAGTCGTGACTTAACACAGATTTCTTACTTTTTAAATTTTAATCTGTAAAAAGAAGAATGCATTTTCTAGTTTCCTATGTATTGTACCTCCCCATGGTAAGATGACATATCATGTGGATCAGGGCACTTATTTTAGATACTCAGTGCATCGAGGGCGCCTTCTGCTGTTCCAGTTTGCTTAGTCTCCTGTGGTTCATTATTCTAACAATAGCTGTTTAGAAATGTGTCAGTTTTTCACCAAAACCCACAAATTGTAAAAATCAGGAAGATTAAGCAAGGAATTCATGAGCAGAAAGACTGGACCATCTGCTGGTGTTGCTGCAGTAGTGCAAAGGCATTCATACCAGCAGGGTGCAGCCAATTACTTTTCATTAACTACAAAATCAGCAGAAGAATTCAGCAGTTTTCTTACATTCCTGGGGACATGTGAAAATAGTGAGGGTGTGCTCCACAACTGTACTTCTGCTCCAGGACCCTTACCAGAATGGAGGAAATCTTAGTTACCACCATGAAAAAAATCCACCTCTGCCTGTATGTGTGCTCATCTGAGAGCCCAATGAAAGGAAATCATCCATCATCTATTTTTAATTCAAAATTAAGGAAGGGGAGGTGGTCTTACATCTGACAGATAGGAGAGGGATCCAGGAGAGCTTGGTTTTATTCACAGATATCTTCTCTGCCATATCTCTATGTGATCTTGGGCATGACTTACCGTCTGTGTGGCTGATTTTCCCAATCTGTATATACGGGAATAATGATATTTTACCTACCTCACAGAGGTGCTATGGGACCAAGTTATTTTAAAATGCTTCAGGATCTTCAGAAGGAAGGAGATTAAGTAGTACACAATAGTGCTGTAAAAGTGTGTATACATTCATTGTATTTGAAAATGGAGTTTACGGCAGGGTTGATGAATATTTTGCTTGTGGGCACAGAAGATGAATTTGATTTGAATGTTGTTCTGCTGAAGGAGTCCGTCTCAAGCAAAAATGTAGGGCTTCATGTTTGAAAAATACAACTTACCTATTTCTATTTAAAAAAGAAAAAAAAAAATCAATCTGTATTCTGGAGATTAGAAAGGCCACACAGTTCAACCAAGCAGGATGAATTTCTGCTGAGGTAACATTCATCTTTTATAGCCCTGTTCTGCTTTAATATAGAAGGGACTTCCCTGAAGCAGACTGGGAGAAGTATGTATGCATAATATACATGAAGCGGCAAATGCCAAAACACTATTGAACAGCAGAAGTATGTTGTATCTTATTCTTGCTGTGGAGGAGGAGAGGCGTTTGCTGTCCCGCCGTGTTTAGGCTGCCTGCCACGGTCCTGCTGCAGCTGAGGGGAGGGTCTGCAGTATTGCTAAACCATGCCCAAAACCTTCAGTTAAAAATGGATTGGTTTTAAAATTGTAACAAATGTATGATTTTCTTCCCCTGCCTTCTGTTTATTTAATCTTTTTAGCATTCATGTTTCCAAGCTTTTTGTCTTAAACCATTGAGGATTAAAAACAAAAAAAGATTCCCACAAAGAAACAGAGCCCGTTTTCTGGGGATATTAAGGAAAGTCTAAATACTACAGGATTCAAAGAAAAAAAAATTAAAAACCACACAAGAAAGATTATTTGATACGTCAGGGTAAGGTCTGTGGGGTGGAAGTTCAGGTGGGAAGCGCATGGTTGGGTGAAGCCCTCACGCACAGGGGCCAGCAAGCATCCTCAGCTCAAGCCCTGGGAGGGCTTCGGCTTGAGGTGGGTTCCATACATTCCCCAGGAGCAGGGGCTCTGGTTACAACCACCACGGCTCCCTCAGGTACCTGGAGGCACACCAGTGGGCACCTGTCATCTCAGTCTTTTTTGCTACCTTTTATACCAATTAAATACCTTTCTCAGAACATTAGTCCCCGTGTTGGTCTTGAGACCTTTGAGGATTGTGTGCGTGTGTGTTTGTTTCATGTTTACAATTCCTTCCTTTTGCATAATTGTTTTGGTTAATTTCCTTATTAGTATTTATTTTTAAGCCAAATGTTTGTAGTCCTTCCACCTCCCCCTCTTCATTTTTCTGCCACTAACTTGTAGATGTTTGTTAGAGTCTTCTCAGAAACAGCTGGGCAGGAGGCATCTCCCAGCCAGGTCACTGGGCTGGGATTTTTTACAAACAAGGGTTGGTGATCCCCGGGTGGCAGAGAGGTGCCACCTGAAGCAATTTTTGTAGGCTATTTTAAAAGGCTCTGTTGTACGGAAATAAATTATGAATGTTTCGGTGTGCTCTCTGCGCCCAGCCGCCGTCCCCTGTGTTACTCGCACAGGAGGAGTTTGATGTGCAAAGTGGAGCTGCTTCACTGTCTGTGTCTCCCGTTAAACAAGGTGGATACTTGGATGAGCACCAGCGCGCTAGCGCTGGATGGACCTCAAAGGAAAACAGTAGTATAGCTTTACAAGTAACTGTGTTGACTGAAAAACTGAGGTCTAGTAAAGGAAAACATTACTTCTACCTGCTTGTTTTCTGCAGTTGGAGACCTCAGTACGCACCAGCAAAGGTTCAGCTATCTAACCGGCAGCTACTCTCCGTGTTGCGTAGGACGTCTCTAGCTCTGTATAGCTCCTTGCCTGAACAAACTGAAACTCTGTTATACTGCTGGCCCTGAGCAGCCCTTAGCAAGACTGATGTAATTTTCTGCTACTGGATGAAAACCTTCGCTGGGAGACAGACCTTGTCTTTGTTCCAGCTATAAACTTCCAAAACACACAACGATAGACCAAGCAATTGAAAATTTTGCACCACTGTGTCATAAGAAGAAGTTTCAATGTATAGTGTAGAGATTGCTAACTTGTGCTATTAACATTTTGACACGCGTGTAGTATTGTTTTCTTTCCTTTTTTTTAAAACCATTTAGTATTCCTGCGCTAGCTACAAATATAAATTTTACCCCATGGGTAGGATTTTATTGTTAAATGCCATAATGAAGCACACTAATCTTGACACCGCAGATGGAAATATAAACCAAAACCAAAACCTAGCAAACAAAATCCCAACCCCCAAATCCTGCATCGAAAAAGCTGAACAAACCTTTCTCCATTTTGATATTTGCATGCTCCTATATGGACTGGCTGTGGCAATGTAATGCCTGTATAATGTTTTCAAATAAAAAAAATAAATGCTTTATGAAAGCGGGGTTGTTAGTTTCCTTGCCTGTTTCCTTTCTGCTTTCCTAGCCTAAAATGGTTTTTCTGAAGTGTTAATCTTGACTGTAAATTTTTCACTGTGCTGAGGGCTTCTTTCCCTTGTGAGGTGGTTAACCTACAAGTCCTTCCAAGGTGCCTAAGCATAGGCACCATTAGGCACCCTCCGGTATCTTGCCTGACCCCCAGGTGCTGCTCCAGAATGATAAGGGCTCTCCTGTGCACCCTCTGTCTTAACCTACCATTCCCCTATGGCTAGCTCAGGTATCCTGATACTTGTTCCCCTCATTTGGACACAAAAGCATTCCCCCACTGCCTTCCTTGCACTGGTTAATCACTCTAGAATTAATCTGGAGCAACACAGACGTGTGATGTTGAAGGGTTTGTCTGGCAGAGGGTGCTGAGCGTCTGCGGCCACCTTGCCCAGCCCTCCCTCCCGGCTGCTCTGCCCTGCGGGGGCCCCGCTTCAGCACTGCTCCCTGGAGGGTCCTGAAATGGGAAAAGAAAGGATGGAGACAAAAATTAGACATCAGGGGAAAGGGAGTGTCAGGAGGAGCAGAATTGGGGAAAGAGAGAAAACGAGACTTTGGCTCATTTAAAGTCCACATGGGAAGAAAGGGAAGGAAGATCCTGAGTGTGTGAGCGCAAGGGATTTTGTGAGCATTCACCTCTCAGAGCATTTGCCAGCATATGTGTCTGCCCATCTCTCTTTGCCTGATGTCTCCGCAGGAAGCTTCGCATCAGTATTTCTCACATACTACATTGCTGAGAGTAAAGAAGGGAACGGAGACTGGTGAGCTCATTTCCAGCCTCTCCCTGCACCGCAATTGCATGGAACCCCAGATATTACAAAGCCAGCAGTGCTGCACCAGTGTGCTGGTTTATGTCTGATTTTCCAGTGTGAATGTTTCCTGAGTTATCAAGAGCTCCAGAAACTGAGTTAGTGTGTGCATGGCTTTATCATGCTAACAGTAGATTTGTATTTTCCTCCAAATCTGCTCAAGAGTCTCTCTGACATTACAAAAATCTCCTTTTATTGCCTGGCTAGAATTCAGCCTGGGTGCTTGAGTCACATGAATAGTAATTACTTGGAATTACTCTAAAAATAATCATAAATAGGCATTAATGGATCTTTCTGTGTTTAAATCAAACAGGTTTCAACACTGAAGGGCACTCAATCAGCTTAAACCTACCAGTGTCCCTTTGTTTTTGTCTATTAAGAACTACATTAATATAAATATTACAAACCCAAAGCTGAATGCTTAACAGCAGTATGCTGTGGCATACAAATCAGGAAGCAATACTTTTTACAGTTGTAAGAGTTGTCTTGTTAAGCTATTCCACAATTTAAGACAAAAAATATGCCAAACCCTTGCGAAAGGGAGCACCTCTGCTTATGCAGCCATAGACCTGTTCCCACAGCAGTTGTGAAGTGGGTAGCAAATGCCAGCAATGCAGCAGTGATGATGTCACTGGAGTAAGAGCATTGGGATGTTGTCCTCCTCCTCCAATTTGAAGTGCAGGGTCGTGCACTGCAGTACTTATTAATAAAAATTCCTGCTGTATGGAGCGTGCTCATTCCATAGGGCTGGGATCACCAATCAGTGATTAGTCACAGACTGGCTGTGAGCCACGACCAAGAGACGAAAACCCACAAATTGACCACAAAAAGCCAGTTGTAACCCTCAGACATCGTAACTTGCATTGCAGTTGGTATTTCAGGCTCAGTGAAAGGCCCACCACATTTCTTCAGGCCCCATCGCTGGCTGGGTGGCAGAGAGCAGCCTCCACAGCCTTGGAAAGCACCACGGGTGGCCCGTGGTCCCATGTGGTCACTGCGCTGGGTGCAGGGAGGAACCGCTGCGCTGCCTCTCACCGGCATCTCCCTCAGCAAGGAGGAGACATTGCTACCACTGCTACTGTAAAGCACCCAGGCGGAGGAATAAACCATGGCTGAAAGTAAATCCTGAAGCTCAATATGAAAAGTCAGCCCTCGCTGCAGTCCTTTCTGTTGTAAAAGCATACATTTGCTATTATTTGGGGGCATTTTTTTCTTATCCATGAAGTTCCTTTTTTAATTGAAAACAATGCACTGGGTTTCTCAGATATTCATGAGGTCAGAATTTGCCCCTTTATGGATAGTCTAATGTTGCAGAATCTCTTTAAGAATACAGATATTGTCGATCCTATATACTATACAAATATTTGTAATTTGAGACTAGGTGATGCTGATTTTATTGGATTTATAAATTTTATGCTACTTAGATTCTGATTTATAACCTTGAGCTATAGTTGACTTTTTTGTGACTCCTTATGTACAATGTCCTCAGGCAATTGCCTACTGCTACCCTGATCTTAATAATGCATTATTAATTCCTTACTGCCAAATACATTATTTATACTAACTATTGCATTTTATTCCCCACATCTTGATAGCAGTGGACTCATCCAATTTTAACATAACTGCAAAGTTGTCAGTATGAAATCTTCCCCGCCTTCCCATGTGAAATATGCACGTACTTGTCAAGAGCGAAGTATTGGATTTACCATGGACAAATAAAGGACTTTTTTTATTTGAGACCTCACCAAAGCAGAGATGGATAACGAACATGTGCTGAGTTTACATGATCATTGAGCACTGAAATGCTAAGCGATTTGACTACAACGCTAGAGACACTTTGCCTACAGAATAGTGACTCTGATATTTGGTAGGCTTGGATTTTTGCAGGTGCAGAACGCCTGCAAGCCAACAGATCAATGTTATGTGAGGTCATGCATATTTAACTTCACACTGCCTCTAGTAGACAGCATCACAGAAGCCTGGGTTTTTGCCAGATCCATAGCAAACTAGCAATCAGCGTTTGCATTTTCTTAAAATGACTACTTGCCTAAATGAACTTACTAAGTGAGAAGGGGGAAGGGAATGGACTAATCACAACAGTAATCTGAACAGTCTCATTATGTGACTCCCTGTGAGCTTTGGCTTGAATTGTCTAATGTAGTTCTTGGCATTAAACAGATTTGCAGGTGCTAAATAGGTCACACATGCATGCAACCATTGGAGTGGATTTCATAAGTCTTTGTGTCCCCATACTTCCTCTGTGAGCCTACACTTTAATTAAAGAGAAAAGAGAGTACCCACAAAACAGGATGAGAACTTTATTCATTTAAAACTGTTGCAGTTCAGATCTTCCATGCTTCAGCCTCCATTCAGCAAGGTTCATTTAATAACCAAGTTGATGAGGAACATTAGCACTGCAGGACCTGCTTTGACATTGCATCCTGGGAGCACACCACCTCCTGCGGCAGGGCGTACTGCCACAGTGCCAGTGGGCCACACCAGCCAGCAAAGCCTTTGAAAACACCAAAATTTTAGTCTTTATTTTAGTCTGGAGCTTTCATACAACATACAAGAGAAGGAAACAGGGTTTTAAAGTGAAACACATATGTATAGAAAGAAGAGGATACCACCTAGCTCCCTAGTACCTGTGCTCTGTTACCCAGTTTGTCCGACAATCTCTTTTCCCAAGTCACCATCCTCCAATCTCTACATGGCCAAGACAACTGCTAAGCCCATCTTCTCTACCCTTTTGCTCTAAGTTAGTCACACTACCTTCTGAATCCCTGACCTAAATGAATTCATTCACATCTCCAAGACCCTTAGCTGTCCTGCCTTTCCCTCCCACTCTGCCCCCACAGTGTGGGTCCTCTGCCTGCTCACTGACCTCTCAGACAAACATCTTGCTGCATTGCTGCTTGTGTAGTCCAGCCAAGTGGACTTCTGGCCTTGCCTTGGGGGCAACTGGTCACTGAATATTTGAACAGGAGCTTCTTTCAGTATCTGTATGAATGTCAGATTCCAGCCCTGTCCATTGCAACTGGAGACATTAAAAACATTTTAAAAAAATTTAAATTGCCACCCCCCTCCCCAGTTCTACTATATGTTATTCATACCAATATGGTATGCAACCAATCATAAGAGATTCAAAAAAAACAATGTGCTTTTGCCTTCCATTTGACTTACAGGGGAGATGGAAACTTGCTTGCTAAAGCTGTCTCTGACTTTGAAATTAAGAGGGGTGGCTGGTGGAGGATGAGCTACAGGTATCATTGAAGTCATTGGCTCTAACAAGTCAGTAACAAAAGAAGTCATATTATTTCAGGCTGTGAGGTGGCATTTGGACTGAGCAAGTGACGGAAACCCATGTCAACCCTTCCTGAAGGAAAAGACAAACATAAAAAGCAAAATGCCTCTCCAGCTGGTAATTACTTAAATTATTTACAGAGATGGCATTGACAATCCATTCACATATGTAGAGACTAGCTTACTCTTCCCAAGCCTTCTCTCCTGCAGCTCATGTTTTCCTCTCCAGCCTCTCTGCAGCTGGTCACACCAAGGAAAGGCTTAATTGCATTTAAAAAATAAGAAAAGGAAAAAAAAAAAAAGGCAGGGTTTATCCAAGGTATAACTGTGATAGCTCACAGCATCTCTTTCTCCTTGTGCAGATGACTCCTTTGAGCTACATTTGGTGCAAATATGAACTGTGGCTGAGCTGGCGTTTGTCATCACAGGCTGGGAGCAGGACTGTGAACACTCAGCCCCCAAACCTAGATCTTCACGTCTACTCCAGACCTCAATTCAGGAGAGAGGATGGAGAGACAAACCCAGCTGAGCTCTTTTTATTTCCTCTGGGTGTGGGAGGGAAGGATGTATGCCCAAGACAGCATGAGAAAGCTTATGCTGCTACAGCTACTCGAGTTCAAATCCCGTGGCTAGATATAGGGCTGTGCTCAGCAGAGCCAGCAGTCTGGCACCTTCCACAGGTTTACTTTAATTGGAATTATTGTTGTAAGCTGCTGAGCTATAGAAAGTAATTGCAGCAGCTGTACTAGCAATGGCTTGTCTCCACTACTGTGGAAGGGAAAACATCACTGCCAGCTACAGCACAGGTATTTTATTATGACAGGAGAACGCTGATGGACTTCGCTCTGACTGTGCGTCACAAAACATCAGGGAGAGGCTACATGTTCATTAAAAAAATACCGTAGAACTCCCATTTTAATTTGTGCATTTTTCTTGTGACTTTGTCATGCTTTTGCCCACACATGGCACCAAGAGACCTTCTTCACATCAGCGTTTGAGACTTAGAGCAAAATGCAGATACAAAAAGGCCAAAACAGAAGGTTTTGGCAGCCCAAGAGACTTTCAGTCACATGAAATTCAGTCCTGCACCTCACTCACATAGTAAGCATTCCAGGCAAGAAGGGGTCTGCAAGGCCAGGTCCAGACTCCTGCAGCCCTCTGTGATGGTGAGGGAGAAGGCTCACAGTCATGAAAGGTGTCGTGGTTTAGCCCCAGCCAGCAACTCAGCACCACGCAGCCACTTGCTCACTCCCCCTGCCCCAATGGGATGGGGGAGAGAATCAGAGGAGTAAGAGTGAGAAACACTCCTGGGCTGAGATAAGAACAGTTTAATAATTGAAATAAAGTAAAATAGTAATGATGATGATAATAGTAATAATAATAATAATAATATACAAAGCAAGTGATGCACAATGCAATTGCTAAGCACCCACCGACCGATACCCAGACAGTTCCTGAGCAGCGATCCTTGCCCCCTGGCCAACTCCCCCCCAGTTTCTATACTGAGCATGACGTCATATGGTATGGAACAGCCCTTTGGTCAGTTTGGATCAACTGTTCTGGCTGTGCCCCATCCCAGTTTCTTGTGCCCCTGGCAGAGCATGGGAAGCTGAAAAGTCCTTGACTAGCATAAGCAGTACTCAGCAACAACTAAAACATCAGAGTGTTATCAACATTATTTTCCTACTAAATCCAAAACACAGCACTATGCCTGCTACTAGGAAGAAAATTAACTCTATCCCAGCCAAAACCAGGACAAAGATAAAGACATGGCAGTGGGGAAGAGAGGAGAGTGGTGATTATGGACAGAGTCTCTTGGGATGGAAAGGGGTTACAGAAGGAACATGAATCGTGAAGGAAAGAAAGGCTGAGGGCAGAGGGGCCATGGCCTGGGGGGATATTTAGGAGGCTGGAGAGGGGTGGGAGAGGGGATCATTGCTCGACCTGCTACCCAAACGCTGCAAAATCGGATGCTCTAGCTCTCCCCTTGATCAGCAGTGGGTGCGGGGAAACATACTCTGCCCTCACCCTTGCCAGAGGAGCATCTGCCCTTTGCTACAGGCAGCCATCCGTGACCGCCCTTGATTTTATAAAGCAACAGGTCTCCTCCACATTGCAACGTCATTTCTGTTGACTTCTACGAACACTAGAAAGTAGGAACTGCTACTCTTTGCTGTCTCCACCAACTTTTAATGGTGCTCTGGCTTTGCTTGCCTTCCCACACGGCAGCGCTTTGCCTGGGGGCTCCCATTTCCATACTTCCCATACCTCCCTCTGAAATCACGGTGGAAATAGAAAGGAGCTGTGTTTGTAGGTGGCTCCTCCTTAGAAGCTGTATCTTGCAGTGCTTGCGTTGGATGTGTGCGCACCTAAAACAAAACACTGCCAAAGCCAACAAACATTGGCTTTCAATTCAAGACAGAAGAAAAATTCCTCAAACAAGAACGATAGTCTGGAAAGGGACTTCGTTCTTCTTGTCAGACAAGGTATTCTTGTTGCCTTGTTTTTTGGATTTTTTTTCTACCAATGGCCCCCACCCCAAACTGAGTTTTAAGAACATGTATCAGTGTATGAGGGAACATTGTTGCTGTGTTGGATGTTTGTATTCTGGAGAGATGTCATCTCTGTGAACATGAGAGATGGTCAGTATGTCTGAGCAGAAGGAAAAAAAACCCACCGTACCTTGTTTTCCTGTATTTCACAGTGTTGATACTGGCTGTCTTGGGACTGCTCTTTGCACAGGCTGAATGGCAATTGCTAAGTGTATTTGAGGCACTGTAAGAGGAGTGCCTGGAGTTTGCCACTGGCACTTCAATCTAATGAGACATGCCAGGCACTTTCTGTTGGTTGTTTAAAAATATTTTGCTTGGAAGAATTTTAAGACTTATAAAATAACTCAATCTTGTTATATCAACATTTCTGGACAAAAGCAACTCCCAGATCTTATGTTCAGTGTTTCCTGTCCTGCTTGCCTCATACTTGGCTTGCAACAGCCTAGGAAATAAAGGTGTCACTTCTTTCACTGTTTGTTCTGCAGGAAGGAGAAAAGATGAGGGGAGGGAAATAAAAGGAGAAAAACTGTTGGAGCTCTGTGGCCCTCTTGTGTGACCATTTCACCTCTGTAACTGTGGGTTCATAAAGCAGTAAAGCCACAATTGCTCTGGGCTCCTCTTCTCCCTAGGCCTGGTGATGTGCAAGACTCTTTAATAGCTGAGCCTAAGGGGTCCATTTTGATACACAGATTTGATAGAGAGAATAAAGAAAAAAGAGTGAAGAAGCACATATGAGAACACACTGAACAGAAGCTTATAACCACTAACCAAGAACTGTTTCAATCTGTAATTGTAACTAATGCATTTTGAAAAAATAACACAGCTAAAATGCTTGGGCATTCTGATTTCCATGAAATGAAAGGTGTGGTGCGCAGAAAATGAACCAGACAGTCACACCATCCATTGAAGAGTGTAGAAGGAGTAATCCTTAAATGGAAGATATCTTTGCAGAACTGTCCCCAGATTGCAATAGCACCTGATGAAAAGTACATATTCCGTGGGAGCTGCTGTACTTCTGAGGCAATGGTGTTTATCCACAGCCTCACAGAACAAATCTTTCTGTAGGGGCCTTTCACTTACAATTGGTGACCTGAATGCAGTTACCTGGCCTTTGCATATGCAAAGGTGATTTTCATTTTAGCAATTTGACATACAACTATTTGTATTTATATTACCTAGATAAAAGCAAAAACATTTTTCAGCCTGCTGAGGATGTAGCAGGTGATGCTCATTTGCGTACTGTAGATATTTTCCCAATGTTATATGGCATAGCTCTTAAAATTTAAACATGCTGTTCTATTTAGAACTATTGCCATAAGTGCTGAATTGCTCTTACTGAGTTTTCCACATTTATACCTGTTTCTCTGATGAATGTGTGGTGTTCTATGTATTGTATTTAAAAATAGGAGCAACCTAATAGATTTTGCATTTAAGCAGAAAAGAGAACTGCTGCAAATAAGCACAGGCAGATTATTCTTGATATGTATTCGTTTCTTGAGCTGTCAACTGATGCTTCTCTTTAAATGGGTTTTCTGGTTCTGGATGCCACCCTCCCATCTCCATCTCCTGACAATGCCTTCAGGCATTCCAGTACACATGGAACAACTTCTACAGAAAGCTGTTTGATAACAGACAGCTGCAAATTTTGACCTTTTCTGGAGGTACATTGTGCAAACACTGGCCGGGCAGTAGCTAATCCCCTTGCCTTCTGCCCAGCTGCCAGATGTTGCTGAAGTTTCCGGATGGCTCCTGCCCAGCCCTTGGGAAGATATTTGTAAACATATCTCTAATCCTGCACTTTCTCTCCCCATTTAACTGGCAGTCACCTTGACCTCATCCAGCAAGTCTCTTTGGCAATTGCGTGCTCCCCTGAGATCTAGAAAATTGTCACTCTTCTCTTTTGTCTCTGATGGTGTGTCTTTGATGGGTGTGCAGTTTTGTCCTGAAGAAATGCTGCTGCTCATCTTGGTTTAATTGAAGTAGTTTCTCCTTAAAGGTTGTTCTTTGGGCACAGCACTTAAGAGATCAATTCCACTTTTTTTTTTGCTTCTGCTGCAGATAAGGAGGGGGAAAAGTAATTAGCACAAGTGTCTCCAGCAGCAGAGGCTCCTCACTGTTTATCACTGAAGTGTTGTGTATTCAGCTGGCATCAGGCAAGTGGATGGTTTTTTGGGGTTCTTTTTAAAGGTTTCCTTAGTATATGGAAGCTAGTCATGTTTTTCATTTCAAATAGAACAATCCCTTAGTGCCTGAAATCTTGTAGTAAATTAATGTAAGTCTGTGTAAGACCTTAGGGAAAGGGACGGAGATACCTTAAACCACAATTGCCACCAGTCACACTCACTGTCTCATGGATTGCACTCATTCACACCCAGGTATTCACAAGCCATCCAAGATCAGTAGTGAACAACACCAAGAACTAGGAATTCAGCTTCCAAGTCCTCAACACATGTCTCAGGAGAGAAAACTCATTTGTGGACAGACGTGGTGTGCCTCTGAGAACTCAACAGTTACCATGGGATGAGCTTTCACCACTGAACCTTGCTTGTCTTGTCTTCCATTAATCTTAGGTACAGCTGCTGCTCGTCGCCTTTATTTCCTTGTTTTGGTTATCTTTCTGGCTGTAACTTGACTTCTGGTTGGGTGACAGGGGTGAGAATGGCACATGTGATGTAACCTTGCTCCTATCATCTTGTTTACATCTAGATGAGAAGCCCTGCATCCTGATGGAAACACATTCTTCTGTGTTTACAAGTCTGGTTGCTGTCCCCCCATGTACTCGGTTATCTAGTGCTATATGCTATTGTTTTAACCCTTCATTTTCTTTTGGTGCCCTCACACACAGGCAGACACATTCAGACAAATCTTGGTATTTCTGCTACCAATATTTCTGAACCTATAGTCTGAATGGTGAAGTAGATCTAAATTTTGCAATTATGATGGTTTACTTTGGTGATTTGGCCTTTTGCTGGTACATAAATATTTAATACCACAGGACATAAAGCAGATGTACAGGCTTTCAGTTCTGTTTTGTTTTTTACCTGACCAGCTTATACTTTCCCTGTTGCAAGCGCCTATAAAAAAAAGAAAGATGGCAAGATGAACATGAAAAAAGTCACCATGGCCAAGAAACTTAAAATGCTGGAAGTTATTTCTTGAACATAAATAATTCTAGCACCCGTTTCATAATTTTCCAATGCAACTACTTTTTTTCCTGAAGTATAAAAGCAGAGAGACACTTGTGGGGTTTTTTCTGCAGATAGCTAAATTGGAAAATTAAATGATTAGTATCCACTTCGCAGCAGGTCAGCTTCAACTGTGTGTATGAAGTAGTTGCTCAACACTGACTGTGTCCCCAGGACCATGGTCTTAGTGCTGAGCAGAGGGTGGATTCCCTGGTAGCAGCCCTTTTGGTTCTTTCAAAGCTGGTACTGTTTCAAATAGGTGAAGTAATTGCCATCAAAAAGAGGTATGTATACCATAGGCCTTCATGTGTAGAGGAAGAGGGAGATGTTAATTATCCAGTGAACTGTCCTGTGTAGCATCGCTTCCCAGTTCCTTCCAATGAAATAAGTCTGGTTCTGACCTTATTTTCCACAATAATCAAATAATTTGAACACTGGTTTTGGTAGAAAAGATGTATACTGGGTCTCTCTCCAACCCAACTTTCTTAAGCTGTCCTTTTGCAAGTTGAGAATATAGTCTTTCCCTCAACCCCAGTACTTCTATTATTGTTCTGCACATATGAAGAGCAGTGATTAAAAGACCATTTAAAGCCCTCATTCCTGTGTGTCTTAGTTCTAAACCTTCCAAGATCTATAGGAATTTTGTTTATATGAGTTTTAAGGTGTGATTTTTTTTCTCCTTATCTTGTACTAAAATGCAAACCTGAGGTTCCAGCTATTAACACAAGCCCAAAAATTCAGTGAAACATTAAAAGCATAAGCAGTTAAGGTCTCTTTCATCACAAGTCCTTTCCACCTTTGCTTCACTCCATCAATTTAGAGCAGTCTCTGCTCCTATCTACTAGACTGGGTTTTGGCTTCCAAGTGAAAAAATATCTTACAATTATCTTTGCTGGTTTTGGAGTCCTTGTATGTTAGAATTGGACTCTAAACCCAACAGCAATAAAACATCTTTATTTTAGACTCCAATACTTTAAAACAAAATTCATTAACCCAGGTAATCTCTCCATGTTTACCTATCTCCCCAGAACTCACTATTTCCGCTTGGTCTCTCTGCTTGGGCGGGGGGAAGTAATTGCTGTGACGTGTTCGCTGCTATAGTTCAATTATTGTTTGTCTGTTTTCTACAAAAGCATTTGAGATTATAAATTTCTTGCAGTTACACCATCCAAAACACTTTTCATGCTCCTGCTACAAAAAGGAATTGGCAGGAGCTTTCAGTTCCCTTACTTTAATATCTATTCATCTTCTTACCTCACATTGGGAAAACATGTAGTTTGAGGACACTGTTGTGGGTTAATAAAGCATACTGTAAACATCTGTCCATCAGCTGTTCAGACTGAAACATTTTCAAATTACCTGTGGATTAAAGGCAGGCAAGTGAGGGTTAAATCTGAGTCTGGCTGTATTTACTTCTAATTGATTACCACCCAGTGGCTGTGATGGGACCATTCTTCACTATGTGATCAAATGGTGGCTTTCCATCTGTTTTCTTTTTGTTGTTGTTGGATATTTTTGTTTTGATGTCAAAATTATATGGCTTGCAAACAATGTTCATTCTGTCAAAATATTTAACATAGGGTTACAATGGGGGATTACAAATTCCAACAAGATGCGCTTAATTGTAAGAGATAAACACTTGTGCCAAATCTGAAGTTTCCTTTCTCCATGGAGATTACAGTGCTATGTAGATTTTCAGTTTTTCTAATGTTTAGGTTATTAGAATATTGTGGCCTGCAGTGAAAACTCAGACTGCAATTGAATTTCAGGATATAACTTTTCATCTGCAATTATTCAGACGATTTATTCCTTAAGAAGTTCATGAATGAGTGCCTTAGTGCCCTATAGATATGAGTAGTTTTAATAGAAATGTAATAGAAAACTGAGATACTTAGGTGCAGAATCTTTTCTTAGTGAAATAAGTAGCTAGAGCCTTTCTGACAATTGACATTTAGATACGTGAGTCAACAAAAATGATTTTTCTAACTGATTTTAAATGTTAAATATGTAAGAAAACCTCAGACATACACAGCAGCTCTTGGACTCTTGCAATGCAATGCAATGCAACATCTAGCATCTGACTTTTATCTTGGTTCTCATGGGATAAGGCAAGGAGTATATTATTTATACAAGAGGGGGTGTGTGTATATATATCTCCCCTCTTTCTCTTCAGTCACGCAAGGATATGTAGTAGCCCACTACATGGACACATGCTCAACATGTAGACTTCAAACACCACATAACTGTTTATGAAGGAGCAGAGACAACACTAGGAGGAGAGAATTGAGAATAAAAATGGATGCTATGAAAAAAGAGACAGAAGGGAAGAAGTGGTGGAAGGTGGAAGGAGGCTACATCTGCCCTGGGAGTCAGAAGTGCTTTGGTTACCAGTATGCCCCACCCACACATCAATTCCACACAGATGTAGGGTCTGGAACGCACCAGTCCTCTCTGGCTGTGGTTTCCACATACTCTACTCCAACAGGTCCCCGATCATGAGGAATGGGGTCCTCAAAACACAGCACAATGAGTCCTTGCAAGCAAGGGAAGGAGCTGAACATAACATACAAGGCAGAAGTTGTAGCTACAGGCATGCCGCTGTCAGCAAGAGGGCTCTGATGTGTGCTCTGGGAATGGTGGCAGTAGCTAGGACATCACACCTGTTACCTGAACAGTTCAAAGTAATTCTTGCTAACTGGTTGTGCTCTTTTTCTTTTAATTAACGGTGCTTGTGGCTTGCTGAAAAGCTCAATGACTGATGCATAGGCATGAGGTGTTACTGGAGCTGTCTGCTTGACTTTATTAAATAAAGATTAATTTATCCTATGTGTATAGAGTACATTGCAGGGTTATGTAAGCCTTTGGTCCTGAGTTAGAGTTTTTGACAGTCTCCTTAGATAACAATTTGTCATAGCTATTAGTGTCACTTTTCTACAGTGCATATTCAGGACAATTGATCAACTGCCTTTTGCTGATGGTCTCACAGGACCTCTTAAGTTAATAGTTGAACTACTACCTGCAATCTTATATTGCATACATAATGAAGCATATAAGACCACTGGAAACCTTTTGTACATTCCTTATGTTTGTCTTTTATCTTCTTTTCCAGCATGCACACATCAGTTTTGAGGTTTATTTAATTTCACTCCACAATAGCAACTGCATCTTTCAGAGTGTAAAAATTTGCTGTTCAATTTTAAATTGTGAGAAAAACTGGGGAGGGGGGAAAAAGTTCTTCTCTGTGGGAAGAATTGACAAAAAGAATAGTCATTAAAAAAAAAAAATCTCTGAAAGATTTTTAGCTTCCTCAGATGTGTGCTGCATTGTGTAATGAAGCAGAGTTCAGCCAGGGCTAGTTTATGTACAGCTGCACTGAGACGAGGCTCTGATCTCTGACTTCCAAAGAATTGTTTCCTTCCTCAAAAAGAATTTGAGTAATTGCAGGAAGGGTAAGAAGTCTTGAGGGAATGTCAGGAATGTTTGAAATGTGGACAGATTGGTTTTGGGGAAAAAAAAAAAGATTTTATACAAGTAGGTAAAATAACATTATCTGTCCATAGGTGAGAGCTTTCCTGAGTATCTGAAAGACTTGACTCTCAAAGGAGGGGGAGATATTCTGAAATCAATGGCACTAAACTAATTAACAAAAAATTTAGCCTGCAGGTAAATTTGTAATTATTACCTATCAAATTAGAATGGTTTCCTAAAACATGATGAAGAAGCAACATTACTTAGGGTGTTTAAAGCAACATAAGAAAAACCATCCAGAATAAAAATTGAAAGAAAAGAAGGGATAAGAAAATTGCTTTGATTAGACCACACTATTAGTAAGCTACCAGGTGCTTGTTGTCTCTGATTTCCAAGACTGGTGTTGGGCAGTAATAACATATTTGTTAGTCAGGAATCAGTTCTTCCTATACTAACTAATGCAGTATAAAATAATCAGAGGCTTTGGAAAACTTCCCTATTCTGCTAAGAAAACCACCCTTTATAATTTACAGGTAAATTGATATGAGGTGTTTAGACTGGCTTTGTTGGAAGTGGTATTTCTTGGGGCCCAACTGAATGTGTCTCAAGAGCCTCAGATGGTTTCCACAAGGGAGATGGGTGCTCTCTCTTTAACTACACCTCCAGGGCTGACTGGCTGAAAATTTCATAGTTACTAATTTTCTGGTTTAGATTTGAGTCAGGGTTATTGCATTCACATCAAATGGAAATTATAGCTGCCAATCCCATTATGTTCAGTGTTGTTTATCCCAAGACTACAGCTGTCAAAATACATATTACACTATTAGATTTTGAAGAAGCTGTCTCTAACTGTTGTGGTATATATTAGTAAATGATAAACAGCTCAGATTTTTACACCCTTGTTGGGGAAGCCCCTTCTGGCACAATTGCAAATCCTCATTAGAAGACATCATTAAGCTGTGATTTTCTGATTATGTGCATGATATTCACCATATTTCATATCTTAATACAATATTTGTCTTCCTGTATTAGTAATGCCACATCACAATTCTCTGAGTTTTACCAAGTTGGAAGATTCTTGCAGTTATTTGGGTTAATTATTGCCAAAAAGAAAAAAGTAAAACCACTTAGACCCTAGTCAGCATCTTTCAACACGTAGAGCTGCTTCTGGAGCTATTCACCTAAGTCCCTTCATTCTGGACTCTTTGGACCATGTCTTTTTAGAAATAAGCTAATGGCTGATCCAATGGGACTAAAAACCTAAGTAGCCCACTCATACTGGCAAGACGTCTTTTGGGGTAAAGTATTTTTCAGTGCAAGTAAACAAATTGATCTTTAGTACATAAAGATTAAGTACTTCCTTTGCCTTCTCGACTGTACAGCCAGTGTTCAAATGAGAGTGTGCAATTTATGATCTTAATATGTACCTCAGGTTCTTGGAAACAGCTTTGAGATGAAAGAGCTCACTACCTCTGTTTAGACTCTGTAATAGTTGCCGATATGGTATCATTCTGTCATAGGCTTTTGAAAGGCTGCATAAGGAAGATTTGGGCGGGGGGAAAGCCAAAAAGAAAAGCAAAACACACAAAAAGCTGTAGATGACCCCATTTGAATCAGCATAGCTTATCTTCCTATGAGCTCTGTCACTGTCGAGAAAGTGCAACTTCTCTACCTCCCTTTCAACAGTTGTAGACTCAGTCTTTCACACAATATGTATTATTTTAGAGGACTTCCATAAAATTCACCTCACCAAAATGTCAAAGGAACCAATGAAAGGTGAGCCATGAGTCCACACATTCCAAGATGACTCATCTGCCGCATAACTCAGCAAAAGGCAGCATTGATTGTGCTCAGCTTCCCATATTGTGTGGATGTCAGAAAAGATAATGAGCAAACCAGTCAGGGGGAAATGACTGTCACTCATCTGAGAGATGGGAGAATTGTTTGCTTGTTTGCTTTTTAATCTATGAATGGATAGGGTTTTTTTTTTGTGACAGCGCTATTCACCTTTAGGGGACCTGGCTTGGATGTTGAGAAAGGTGTTGGATTTATTTAACTTAGAAACTTAGGAACTTAGAAATCAAAGAACCCCTTTATATTTAGGGAATGGGCTCATCAAGCAACCTTTCTCATGATGTGTTGCTATTTTCAAAAGCTTCTAATATATTTCCAGTACTTAGTAATTACCAGAGAATTTTTGAGTAGGGAAGAGAAGTAGTATTAACTACGTTATTTTTTGCAAATACTGTTGGGGAGGAAAGCATCACCCTTATTTCCTGAACCACTGTGAGGCACCAGCAGAAAACTACTGTAACATGTAAAATCTATTGAGGCTGTGCCGCACTCAAAATTCAAATCGATGTTGTGGTCTCTTAGATAATAAAGCCTTGACTGTATGCATCATGAGCACTGGCATTTGTGATTCCTAAAGCTGTTCCCATACTGTTTGTTTAATCTTTCATAATCACATACTGGGCATCTATAGACAATTTACCTTTGATAGATAATGGTCAGCAATGGTTGCATAAACTGTCAGCTATGAGCAGGGATGGTAGATGATTTCAGGTTCAGATAGGGCAAAAGATGAAAAGTTGTAACCAGAGCAGCGAGTAAAGCAGAAGTTTCAACACTGAGAAATGTTCACCCCTGTCCTGGGGACTGGTGCAAAGTGTTTTCTGTCTCCATTTAGAAATGTAACTTCAAAAGGCTGGCAAACATGCACTGGGCTCCTTTCCTCTAGATGCCGTGATCTCTTGCCAGCACTCACCCCGCCTTGTAGCTGGACCTGAAGAGAAAAGCACTACTTAAAACTAGAAACTTCTGACAACCCAATGGTAACCATAGTGTTGTCCTATAGCATTGGCCTGAGGGACTTCGCCTTTCAGGACACAAGTAGGAGTGCCACAGACAAAACTCTGAGACTTGTCTTTACGGCACACTTCCTCTTCCAGCCAAGGCAAACATTGGTTTAGTGCTCTTAGTCTCTAATCTGCCTTCTCAGAAACACCTCATTTTGTCCTTTTCTTCTCTCAGCGATTTGTTTGCAAAGAGAACAAAGCCTTGGCACTGGTCAGGTCTCAGGGTACAGGACTTTTCTAGCGGAGGAGCTATTCTGCATGGACTATAGTCCCTGTCATGGGTTTTTGATGGGGAGGGGTGGCTTCTGGGGCTTTTTTGGTTTACCATAGGGGACTTTGTAATTCTCAGCTGTGTGAGCTTATATAAACTGTGCCGTTGTACCACTTGGACTAAATACAAATGCAAACCACCTGCTGTTCTGCAGCCTGAAGTGTGAAGATTGCTCTGGCTTTTGTCGTCCAGTGTTCAAAGTGAGAGAGGGTGTCACTGTGACTTCTGAAGGACTCGCAGCCAGACGTGGTGACAGTGGCACCCTCTGAGTCATTCCTCTGTTTGAAAGAAGCTGTGTTGCAGCTTATTTTGGAAAGATGTGGAGTTGTTTGTCCTCAGAGAGTGTGATTCAGGCCTGTCAGATAGAAAAGTTCTTCTCCATGTGTAATTTTATCTAATATTGAGTCTCCTCTGCTTATCATCTCTATTTTCTTATAGCATAATTTTTAGAGGCTGTAGTCCATCAGCTGAACATCTACTAACAAGCAGCATGGGTTCAGATCTTTTTTTTTTTTGCCTGGGGTTCCGTAAGTTGAGTAAGGGATCTTTAATTACTGGCTACTGGTTGAAATACAGGCTCTCGCTATTGCTTGCTGATAAAAGCCAGCTGCAGTTTCATCTGGAGTTGTTCGGTATTACCAGCTCTCATGTGAGGGAATCTCTACTCAGCTGAAGAGTTCTAAAGAGCTTCCTTTTCTGCATGGTCACAGGTGGGGTGATGCCCACATTTTAGGGTTGGCTACGCAGTGGGCAACAGACCTGTAGTATAAAGATCACAGGTCTGAAGATGACAACATGCACAGGTAGCTTATCTCTCAAACTGTGCATGTCAAAGCAGTGGTTATTTGGTGAGAAAAGTAATGTTTTGCTTTTATCTATTAGTCTCCCAAGAAAGCTATCTGATAACAGAGCTAAATTCAGAAGAGTCCATGGCTGTGCTGTTCTTAACACTCCCTTTTTACAGATCACCATTAGAAAATAAAGAAAGAAAGGAAAAAAAAAAGAAAAAAGCAGAAGAAATTTCACAAGCAAACACTCTTCACGGAGCCTGTGAATTAATCAGTAAAAGGATGATTTTGTTCCAAGCATTGATAAGTTGTCATTATAATTCTAAAAGCATTTCAACAGCCTTTCACCAGTTATATCTCAGAGAGTCTTGTGACTTGTTCGTTGGAAAAACTGTACCACGTGTGTGGCTGTCTGCTTTTACAAGATAACGAGGCATCAAAAGATGCCAGGCATCGTGCCAGCTAACGAAGCCATTAGAGCAAGACGACCACAGCACTTCTGCCTAAATGCCTCTGCTTGTTCCAAAATCATCAAATGGTCACAGCGGTGAGCAGATCTGCCTCCTGTGAGGGATACCTCTGCCGAAAGCGTGATCTTGAACTGTGCTGAGATGTGTCACCCTGGAGTTAGAGGGAGCCATTAACTAACTCTTGCGGTGAAAGAAGAACATTAAAGAATTTTAGGTCAGGCTCAAGTGGTCTAATATGAGAAAAGAAACAGATATTCATATTATTAATGATATGACTACAAACAGAAGGTTATAAGAGTGTATTTTGTACTACTTTAGTGGTACATTAGAACTTGCTTATTCACATTTTGCTAGTTTTTAGAATAAATGCAGATACCTCAGCTTGCTACCAGCAGAGCCTCAACTGCTGGCTTCTGCAGTCAGCTCTCTTTATTCTGAAAATGTTTTTTCTTCCTTATTCTCTTCCCCTCCAAATCCAAGTAAATATTTGGTGAGTGAATTTATATGCCATAATTCAGTATTGGAACGAATTAATTACATCTATTAACTCAACGGTTAAGGTAATTCATCTGTATTTTTTCCCTTTTTGGGAATCTGCAAAGCGTATTCCAAGTCCAGCTTATTTTGGGGCACTTTAAAGACCAGGTAGACCTAAACCTTTGTGACATGGGAGAAGGAGAACTGGGGATGCAAATACCAGCTTGCTTGTGTGGGTGACAGGAGGATGAGAAAAAAAAAAGCCTGTAGTCAGCCCCCTTGAGACAACAGTGGTGAAAACCCTCAAAGCAATCCTTCACTGAGACAGTAAAACTCACAGGAAACAAACAGGGCTGCCTTTCCAGAGCAAGAAACTGTAACAGATCGTAAAGATCTCCTTGTCTTTACTTCCTTCCTGTTTTTCATTACTTTGCTTCAGTCCTGCTCAGTTACACAGCTGCACAGAGGTACTGTACATCTATAAAAAAAAAAAAGAATTTATTAAGTCAGTGGTTTCACCTTACTTATCTCTGTAAAATGTGTGTACAGCTGTCCCTGTACACAGTGATATATTCATAGAGTACAAGAATAAAGTTACACTTGAGAGAAAAAATTGATTTGAAGTTCAGTAGCTGGTGCTGGCACCTGGCCTCCTGCCTGAGAGGGTTTGTTGCTGTGCTTGCAGGGCGTTAGTGTAGGTGATATTACTAACACAGAGTTGGGATACTCTGATTATCTCAGTGTGAAAATTTTAAATTGGTATAACTGAGAAACATAATGCAGGAGATGATGGCTTTTGCATTTATTTTAAGGCTTTAATTTTAGGTTTATGAGCTCTTCACAGAGTCGAGTGGTTTTTTAAGATCAATTTTCTGGGTCTGCAGTTTTAAACTCTGCTTTAAATTCTACTTCTGAGTGAAACGAATTGCATGGTCCCTGCTTAGCCCAAGCAGACCGAACCTGTTGGACCAGTTCATGAGTGGGTAGATGTTGCCTTGAGGGCTGATGATAGGATCCAGCATCCCCCTGCTGGCATCACTTCTGTTTAAAGAGAGAACACGCCGTGGCCACAGCTATTCCTTAACCTTCACAAGACATGGTTTATAAGACATGTAAGCCTCTGTGTGCCTTTTCGGGTGGCAGGGAGGAAGAACGGCCTCACCTAGAGCTGCCAGCTGCCCTTGGGGATTACAGAGTGAGGCGCCCTTTCTGCACCCTGGGAAGCCTTTCAGTCCTGGGAACTCTCCTCCGAGCAGGTTCATCTTCTTCCTGCTTCAGCCAGCCAAGGGTGTGCTATTCCCCCCATCCCAGTGGCATGAGGGGCTGCAAAGACTTTGCCCTATGCTGGTCCCTTTGCCCCAGCATTCCCTGAAAGAATAAAAAAAAAAAAAAAAATTGGCATGCCGCAGTTGCTCATTCGCAGAGCACGTGTTTGCCTGTCTCTCGTAGCCTGTAAAGATTATGCAGGCAGACAATACAGATCAAAGAAATCAGAATTACAGCTTGTGATGATCGCTCACCAACAACTCTGACACCAACGGTAGCAGTATGCAAGCTAAAAGAGAATACTATAAACCTTTTCAGCTTCTGCCTCCCTGGAAAGTAATATTCACTACACTCAAAAGCCTGCTGGCTGCCCTCCTCTAGGAGCCAATGTGCTCCAGAGGGGACTGCAAGGATGTTAGTGGAAAGCCAACAACCCAAAGGAATGCGGTAGGTCTGTTGTTTTAACATGTGCATCCCAGCTTTGAAATGTGAGGTAGCTGAAGATTCAAGTTGATTGACATACTTCTTGTATATGCTGATGCTGGCTTATGTGTTAGGATTTGCATTTGCAAAAATGCTCAGTTTTTGGGCCAGCCACAGGGTAGCCTTTCAGGATGATTGTGCTCTCCCTGTGGTGCTTCAGAAGCAGGCAGCCAGCTCATATTCCTGGGCAATGCATCTCATGAGGGTTGACCGTGCTGGTTCGGAGGGGTTCAGCTGGAACAGTCACAAGATCACAATAACTTGCTAACTTTCAGCTCTACTGAAAATTAAAAAAAAAATCCCAAACATCCCAGCAAATGGAGATCAGACTGG
This sequence comes from Pelecanus crispus, assembly GCF_030463565.1. Lineage (NCBI taxonomy): Eukaryota > Metazoa > Chordata > Aves > Pelecaniformes > Pelecanidae > Pelecanus > Pelecanus crispus. Next base: position 75,902,984 of record NC_134645.1, on the reverse strand, counting down.
TGTTAAGGAGGGACTGGCAATAAAGTAGGTAAACATTAAAGACTCAGTGTTCTTTTAAAGGATAAAATTGCATCTGACCAGCCTCTTTATAATAAAGAGATCATCCCAAAATTTGAGTTTGTGTGTGTGTATGTGTTTCAAAATACAGCTAACTTAAAAATAAGTGTAGAAGAATGTAAACATTACACAAATCTTAAATAATTGCCAGAGCCAGAGCAGCAGAACGAGAGGCCACCACTGTCTGTTCACAGTGACTTTCCCATGAAATACTGAGTCAAAAAAAACCCCAAGCTTGTTTTCATGCAACTGCATTGTATATGAAAAAGGATGAAATGGCAACTGCGTGTTTTGGAGTTGAGCCAATTTTACAATAGTTTTATCTTATTTTATTTGTCTTTCCTTGGAAGCAGAGGATACATGCCACTGAGCTTTGGACGAGGTGGGGATATGGCGCAGCAATAGCTGCAGCTGTTCCCAGGGCATGTAAGGATCCAAATCAGTTTAAACTGGGGTGTGGGAGGACCAAGTTGACCGTGCACAGGAGCTTGTGGCTCACCTTTTGCCTTGGGAGATGCAGATGCCGGGCTCAGAGGATAACTACATAACCAGAAGCAGGAAGGGGGAGCAGCTCTGCGAACAGCTGGTGCTGGGGAGAGGGGGAGCTTAACTGCATTGCTTATGTATGTAAAGGAAGAGGTGATTTCTAATTGTGAAATTCCCATGAAAATCATGTTCTTGTATTGCTGAGCAGCATCTCATAACATCGTGTGTGCATAGGGAAGCTAACGTACAAAGGAAGGATACATATTTGCTATCGCAGCTTGACTGTTTTTGTAATATTACTTAAATCCAGTACTTGCTGTGCTTTCTAAATGTTGATCCAATTTATGAGAGTTTAAAGGCAGTGTGTGGGTGGCTGATCAGCATGAATTTTTTTGTTTTATATGAAACGATGCTGTCATTTACCAAATAAAAAGGAATGATCCTGCATATTTTTACTTTGTTGGGTTTTTTTAAAAAATGAGACAGACATGTAAGTTGAGATGACTAAGTGTATAGGTTGTCTAGTACATTCCTACTTAACTGTGATTTATTTTAAAACCATCCTACATTCACGCTAACCAAAAATTATTAAAATCTAAGATTCTTCATTGGCTTGCTTATAAAATGAACTAAGGGTTCAAACTAGTTTTCAGTAGACAGAATTGTGTATCACAAAACATTGTAAATACCAGGATGCTCCAAGTGCCCCAGAGTGGCTGAAGATACAGGTTTTCATGCAGTCATGTGCTTAACTATATGCTTCAGGTTAAGCCTATGAGCTATCCAGCCTCTTAATTAGCAAGTCCTTAAGCATCTGAATGGTCACAGAAACTCAGTTAACCTTCTTTTCTACTTTCCCTCATAGTGGCCTCTAATTAGTTATGGTGCTGTTCAGAATTCTTTCTCCTCTGAACTTCAAACCTCACAAACTCCTGATTTAAGGACAGAAGTACCTGTCCTTGGACAAGTACTGCTGCCTGGGAGGCAATTGCCAGAGCCACATCTCATCACAGACGTGGCCAATGTTCTTCTTCATCAGAGAAATACAGATTCTTCTCCTATGATTCTATGACCCTCAAGTCCACTATTTCTGATCACTAATATAGAGTCTCAGCTACAGAAGCAGATTGCACAGCCAAGAGCAGGAGGGGAAGCCCACCCAGCCTTGTACCCACTGTATTTTGGGTAGGAACTGTGTCTGCATCCTCCAAGAGCTCCAGCCAAGTAATTTAGATAAAGGAGATATGTTTGAAAAATGAACATTGAGAAGCCAGACTGACAGAGAAATATACCAAAACCTTTACTGTGTCTGCCAGGCTGTTTTACTTGATGCCAAATTAATTTAAAAGACCTTGCAACTTAGCATCAGCTCAAATCTCTGCCCCTGGCATCAGTGCCAAATTTGGCAGTGGATCACCATCACCGTGATAGTGTAGCTTCTGAACTAATACTTCTGTTTCTTTTCCTGCAGTGAAACATTCAGAGAAGAGACTGAGAGGTCAGCCTTAATGTCACCCCGGCCTTCTGTGAATTAAATGGAAGGTAAACTTGCATAATGACATTTTCCATCCCATTTTTAAGTAATCAGTACAGCTACAGAAATTCCATGACTGTAGCTCCTTAGAATATAAGAAATCCATACCAGCAAGTACTGCATGATGGAATTTGACAAAAGAGCAATATGTAATGTCATATGCTCTACCAATATAGACAACAGCAGAGAATAGAAGATAAAAGTAGATGTAAAGAACTAGTAATTTTCTCATAACTATGTCTTCTTTTTAACTGCAATGTATATGACAACCTGTGAATACTGCTAAGCACTGGCTGAAAATACAGAAGACTAAGTGATCAACATGTGAGGTAAAATATGACTTTTCAATTGCTTGTAGTTGACAGTTGCTCAAGTTACTCACTGTTGCATTTGGAATCATTTTTTTCCAAAAAAAAAAATTGTGTTAGGATGGTAAATGCTCTTCTTGGGATCTAACAGCAAACCCAACTGCGATATCTACACAGAATAGGATCTGGATCTACTCGCAAAATAACAAAAGAGAAAAAAGTGGATTTCAGCATCTCTTAACTTGTTCTCATTTCTCTGTAAGTATCTTTGCTCATGGAAGTATACACTGAAAGCTTTTTGATTTTGAAAATTGAAAGATCTCATCAGTTACCCAGTTGATAACCATGCTGGTTCTGATCGGTCCCAACTTCTTACTTTCTAACCGTACTGGTTGTCCAGATCTGTATGAAACCAGGAAGGTTTTGCACAAACAGCAGCAAATTAATGAGAATTTTGAATGTTTATTATCTAGCATCCTCTTTTAGGCTATGACAAAGAGTGCAAGAAATGGCTTTGTGGAATGTGGGAGGATTTCTGCCATTCTGTCTAAATGTCTGTGCATTTCCAGTCATTAATTGCCTGGTAGATTTGCAAACGGATCTTCCCAGAGCCTGAAATTCTGATTTTGTTCTACCCATTAAGGCTGGATGCTTGTTTACATTGTCTGATGTCCCAAATTATGTCTAATCCATCATTAGATTTTGATGTAGTCTACCCTTATATAAAGGTATACGGTCTTAATGTATGACAAAGAGAAGAAGCTTTGTCAGTAACTTGACCTGATCTCCAGTCCTAGCTTACACTAAAACAACAACCTGCCCAACTCCTTCCTTTATTCTCACTCAGAAAAAATAGAAAGCAAACCCTTGTTATGGATAGAGGCAAATTAGAAGAGCTTTCTGGAAAGGACTCTCTGAAGCAAGCAAGTCCTCACCATAAGCACTGGAGAATTACATTTATAACAGTTGACTTCTGCAGAGATTGCTTTTAACTTCCTGACCCTCTCTCCTTGTTGAGTTTCTTCCCTGTGGGGGAGCTTGGGACTATGTGGTGTCTAAGATGCTCATTTCATCTGTTAGTCATGACTTGGGATCCAACATGCTAGTAAAGTAGAATAGCATTTTTATTAGTACTTTAAGCATGCGTGTGCAGCTAAACCTTTTTGTCTGTTGCTGTGGTTTTTAACATTCAGAGATTGCTAAGGAAACTGCTTCTCTTTATCTGAAACAATACGGTGCTTTGATTGTTTGGACACAAGCAACAAGGCTAGGTTCTATGCATTTTTTTTTTTTGTTTAAGGACTCCATAATTTGAACTCCTTCAGCCAAGAAGCATGCTACTCATTTTTTGAAACCCAAAAAAGTTCCACCTTTAAAGGAGTTCTCATTTCACCTCACTACTGGCTAAATTGTTTTTTATGAGTTTTTAGAAATTGAAAAAGAAAAACTTCTTTGTTTAGTAGGTGCTAGATGTCCAGACTTTAAAGTAATATTGATTTTTACAGATTTGCTTATTGCATTGGGTAGACTGAAAATCTAATTATGGAAATGGACTGTTCCTAATACTGTGTGTGTATATATATATATTTATAATACAAAAACATATAACAAAATCTGCCTAGACTACAGCTAGCTTCAGGACACTGGAACTTCATGCTGAAATACTTTCAAATTTCAAGGTAACAGAAACTTCTTTTTCTTTTAGTGTAGTTCTGGCCCTGCTCCATTGTTTCAATTGATGCAAAATCAGAAAGGACACACTTTCCATCAGCATAAGGTTCCTAGAGATTAGGCTAAATCTGTCTAATTGACATTATAAGAACATGATTACTCATATTATGCAACTACTATGCACAAGCTCCTAGGAGCACTTCTTACAAATTTTTTTCCAGTAACAGTGCAAAAAACACTGGAGCAAATGTAATTTTTAACTTCACGTTCAAAACGGTGTAAATTGTTTGGGCAGTCATGTGTACAAACAAGATCTGAATAAAGGGCTATTGAGTTTAAAAGCTCTGTGATTCATACTGTTATTGATCCTAGAACACCTTCATCAGGGAGGTCTGTGAAAAGCAATACTCAGATGGTGATACACCCTGACAGGTTGTCAGTCCTAAAGCATCTGTGTATTTTATCATTGCCAGGTAGATTTGTTTTGGTTTCTTCTTAGAGAAGGATAAATGTGGTGGAATGGGGCTTATCTCCTGGTGCCAGAGAGGGTCAAGAGAACCCTTAAACCCAAAGTTCAAGACTAGGGACAATTTCTGCTGGCTGGTGTCCTGGTCTGTGTGCTTTATGTTGTACTTGTTCCTGCAATAGCATCTCTTTGGAGCCACAGTGTTTTAGTCAACATGAGCCATGCTGGCTCATACCTGCGCTCAGTTGTCACAAAGAAGTGAAATGATATTTACCTGTCAGATATCAGCTGCTGATCGCTGATCTGCTTGAAGTTGCAGCAGTGGCAACGTTTCTGCCATGCTAGACCAAACTCTCAGGAGCACTGAGAGACTTTGCTCCAGGCACTGATTTGACCTTAACTAGCCACCTAATTTTTTTTGTGGCTTGGGTTCAGCTATCGCACAACAGGTACCACTAGAGTAGCTCTGAATTTGTGTGCACTAATGTTTTTAGTTGCTGCACTTGATGCATTTTGCTTTCCTTTGGGTTATGAATCCCTTTGTTCTTTGCTCAATTTGTGTTTGCAGTCAAAGATGATCTTCAGCGCTTTAAAATTCACAGTGCAAGTGCAAAAGGAAAAGATTTGGTGAACATGATGTTCTGAAGCATGAAGCTGATCTCTCTAGTGCAGCAATGAGGTATTGATTCGGTATGTGTGTGGCTGTACTCCTTAACAGTACAGAGACACAAGCTGAGAGAGAAGCAGATTGTTAACATGCAATCCCCAACGGAAGTAAGGTATCGATAAGGAGGAAGCAGAGAAGACAAACAGCAAAGGGACTCAGTGAGGATGGAAAAACAGAGCAAACAGGCTTCTGTTTGCTATGCCTGTGCTTTGTTAATTTAAGGGAAGATTTTTGACAAGAATGTGGTCTCCACTCAAAACAATGTTATGATATTTTGTCTGCATGACTTGCTGTTTGTCCCTCATTTCATCTATATACTGACCATCTTGCTGTGATGATACGAGCATTGAATCTTCTTCCTGAAAAAGAGTAATTTTTATTTCGAGGTGTTCTTTCAACATCCTTCTTGATTTTTCTGTGGTTCTTACACAGGTGTGAAGTCCTTCCATTTATGTTCCTTGTTCTAGGAACCCTGAGCACTACTTGTGTTTTGGTGACATCTTCTGGATAAGGTTGCCGCTGGAAGGAATAATTAATACACCTCATCTTCTAGCCTTCTTTGCACTTGTTTCTGATCCATTTTGGAAAAAAGTGCACTTGCACCTGGCTCCAGTGATTAGCATCCTATCTGAAATTTAGTAATGGGTTTGAGACTCCAAAGTTAAAGAATAAAACAGATCTGATTAAAAATGCAAACAGAAACTGCTTACATGGTGTTTCATACATGGATGCAATGAGATCTTTTGTTTTGCACTTGGATAAAAGATTTCTTTAATTGCACTTACGTATTTCTCTGTTTTTCCTTTTAGGACATGTCTGTACTCTATTTCCTGTTGGCTAGAGTAATCAGAGAAAAAGAAAGGCTTTTCTTGGCCAGAGCAAAGATACCCATAGCCAAGTTTCCTGCCTTCAACAGCAGTTGCCTAGAGGAGATGGTAAGGTCAAGGTAAGCCAGGAGCAATAATTCATAGAAGACATTTTTAGCCACAGGCAGAAATGCCATGGGGGGAACTTTGAGACACAGGTGGTGATTTGTATATAATAGGTTGTGATGGATTCTTCGATCAAGTTTTCCAGGTGCTCTTTTGAGCCCGAAGAAGCTTTTTAGCATCCATAATGTTGTTCAACAAGGAGTTTATCATCTTCTCTCCATGCTGTGTGGGATCAACCTCTTCACTTTGTTTTCTTTTTGAACTTGACACTCGTTCGTGTCATTTGATGCCCCATTTACTTGTATTGGAAAGGATGGGAAATATCCCTACTTGTTTCTTCTAGGACACTTGCAATTTTATAAACAATGCAGTTTTGTGGGGTTTTGGGGTATTTGTTTGTTTACAATGAAAAGTCTTAGTGACTTCAGTTATTCCTCACCTGAAAGTTGCTCCATACATCTGACTGTTCTTTTAAGAAACTTATCAATTTTTCCTTTACCATCTTTGAGACCGAGGAACTTCCTACAGCACTCAGGGTACAGACATACCCAGGGTCCCAGCTGTATGCTTGGGTTTGTATCTTGTTCCAAATGACTCCTCCTTCTCCTTCTCCTTCTCCTTCTCCTTCTCCTTCTCCTTCTCCTTCTCATTCTCCTTTCTTCTTCATTCTCCTTCTCCTTTCCTCTTCTTCTTCTTTTTTTTTTTTTTTTTTTTTTTTTTTTTTGGTCACTACTACTGAGCTGACATTTTAGTGGGAAGCTGCACTTCATCTTCTGTTTCATAATACAATTGTTCAGTATCACAAGGTCCTCTGTAGTCCTTCTCTTGCTCCCACCCCCACCCCATATCTTTATTAAATACTGGAAGAAAACCTTTTTAACTTTTTTCCCCCCAGATCATGTGTGGATATATTGCATAGCATCAGCTTGAGCACAGATTCGTATGAGATCTCACTCTACTCTGTAAATGTTCCGTTCAATTCTGCCCTCTGTTTCTGATGCTCTAACAAGCCCTTGATCCATGTGAGGCCATTTCCATTCACCCTGGGGCACCAGAGTCTCTTAAGAAGCTCTGGAGACTTTGCGAAAGCCTCTTTGAAAACCAGGGAGCTGGCACAAGAATGTGGACAAGGAGGTCTGGGCCGTTGCTCTCTTGAAACAGTGAGAATAGATGAGCACAGCTTCCCTTTAGAAAATCCAGACTGAGTCTTCTCCAAAATGTTGCAGTGACCCATGTACTCAGTGGTGCTGCTCTTTACAGCACTGAACATTTTTCAGTTGGGAATCTCTGGTCTGTGGTGCCCTGGCCTCCCTGGCACTGCTTAGGAATGTTGTCATCACATTTCCACCTTCCCCTTCCCTCTGACACCAGGTGAGACAGTGCACACCACAGGCAGCAGTTCAGCTATTTTAGCTCAGGGTTTCTTGAGAACTCCAGAGCAAATGCAATTAGGTCCTGGTCATTTGCTACCACTCATTCTTTCCATTTACTGCTTGCTCACCTCCTCTTCACTTTGTTCATTATTCCATAGCCCTTCCGCCAAAATTTGCATCTGGAGAAAGATCCTCTGCATCTTCTACTTAAAAAAAAAAAAGGGTGTGGACAAGAGTGAGCAGGTCTAGCACTGGAACTTCTTCAAGCTACCTAATGGTAATGATGCGAAGAGATTCCTTTAGGTGCTTGACCATGGTTTATTTTCTCTAGGAAGTTCTATCATGTCTGGATCATCTGTATGTCCTTTAGATGCTAACCTTAATGAGTTAAAAGAAGTTTTGGGGTTTTTTTTAATACACTTTACAAGTTGCCTCTTGCGCATTTTTAGCCTGTGTACTGTGAGAGTTTGCAATCCTCATCAGAAGGACACCACGCTTTTTTCTTTGTTTGTAAGGATATTGTAAGTAATATCTTTTTACCTTAGTGCATAACCATGTTGATTTCCTTTCAATATTCCTGATTTTCTTATATTGTTTTGTGATTTTGTATTTGCTCTGTGCTCCCAAAGAGGAAAATCTAAATTGTCTCAATGCTTCTGTAAAGATTCAGCTCTTGCAGTTACCCCTTCTACCTTTTTTGCTTAACAAGATTTCTTCTTTGCATGAGTGTCCATATTATAATCCTTTAAATTAAGCAAAATAAGATAGAATTGTGTTGCCTTTTTTCTGCGGTTTTAATTTTAACTCTTCCACTGATCTTCTTGCTGCCTTGGAAAGCTGCATATGTGTCCAGATATAAATTTATCTCTGCTTTTATGTACTTTTGTAACTCTCTTTGAGAGAGTGCAGCAATACCACTTCAGACATCGGTGCTGAACTGTTTCAAGAGGAACTAAGCACTGACCTCAAACTTCTCTCCTATCATGGTTCATGGGAAAGCTCTCATTTTTATGAGGGGCAAAACTGGACCAACTTTGAAGCACTTTTTGAAAACCTCTAGTCCAAATATTGATCCTATCATTTGTCAGTCCCTAAATACGTTTTGAAAACTCATTCGCCCAAGCAGTGTTGGAGCAGTGTCTCCCCTTCTACTGCCATCCCTCTAGTGTTCCCACCTGGCCATTGCATGTTCTTTTCCAGACACCCCATTTTGCAATGGGGGCCTTCTGGGGCAGTTGTGCCTCCAAAACATTTTATTACCAGCAACCCAGCACTTGGAGAGGAAGCACCCAAGCTGCTGTTGATCAGCATTCAGCAAGGTTAAAATAGCATTCAGGAAAGAAAAACATCTCTGTTGTTGCTCACAAGCAAGTTGTGAGTAAGCTTAGACCTGAATCCACAGGATATGAAGCTGCTCTGCAATGCATGCTTCAGCTTCATGGCCAAGGCAAGGTGAGTCATTGTTAAGAACACGCCTATTTTGCACTGCAAGTGAGACTGGGCACTTGTAATGAAATACAGACCATACTGCAAATCCATGATGCCATCACCGGGAGAAAAGTGTTCATACAAAAGCACCTGGAATCTTCAGTGGGAGGGAAGCATAACTGCCTGCTGACACAAGAAAGGCAATTCATTTTGATTTTGGAAAAGGAGTTGCTGAAACCAAGATTGCAATACTGCCTGCCAGAGAAGGTTAGGGTGGGCAGTGGTTTAACAGGGCTGCAAAGGTAGGAGTTTTATCAAATTTTAAAAGTTTTATCATTGTTTCTATTTGCTATTAAAGTAGAACTTGTTTGCAGGCAAAGTTGGGGGTACAGAGTGACAGCCATTAGGCCTGAGTATTTCCCTCACCCCAATGACTTATTTACAATGCAAAGAAGGTTGTTCCAGTCCAGATCATGCTGAACAACTGTATTGTTGTATATGTTGTATATGTTGACTAAATAAAGTCAACACTGTATTTCCTTCCCAGCTGTGCCAGTGAAGAACACCACTGAGGTGGCGAGAGCCACCTGGCTGAGATTGGACAAAGGTTGACATGGGTGCAGAAGACGTTCAAGCCACAAGAACCTCTGGACATTTTATACCACCTGGAGCATTGCTGAACAGCTGTCTGCCAACATCTGGTGCCGTGTCACAAATTTGTCAGCTGGCACAGCACTGAAGAGAGAAATTACTGTGCTCCTTCGGGCAGCAGTTGGTACAGGTATCATACAGCTGCTACAACTCGTTGGACACAAGGTCCAGTTGTCTTGTCCCTGCTGTAATGATATTTGGCAGCTTCTGCCACTCGCAGGGAGACAAAGTACAATAGAATCATAGAATCACAGAATCGTTTAGGTTGGGAAAGACCTTTAAGATCATCCAGTCCAACCATTAACCTAACATTACCAAGTCCATCACTAAACCAATTAAGGGGAGAGTAGCAACCCCACGCCTCCTGGCTTGGTGGCTGGATCATTTATAATGAAAGTAAAAACTAAGAATCATTAAGATTGGAAAGGACCTCTAAGATCATCATTCCAATCATCAACCCAACACCACCATGTCCACTAAACCATGTCCCAAAGTGCCACTTCTACCCATTTTCTGAACACTTCCAGGGATGGTGACTCCACCAGCTCTCTGGGCAGCCTGCTCCAATTCTTGACTACCCTTTCCATGAAGAAATTTTTCCTAATATCCAATCTAAATCTCCCCTGGTGCAGCTTGAGCCCATTTCCTCTCGTCCTATCGCTAACTACATGGGAGAAGAGACCAACACCCACCTCACTACAACCTCCTTTCAGGTAGTTGTCAAGAGCGATAAGGTCTCCCCTCAGCCTCCTCTTCTCCAGGCTAAACAACCCGAGTTCCCTCAGCCGCTCCTCATAAGGCCTGTGCTCCAGACCCTTCACCAGCCTTGTTGCCCGTCTCTGAACACGCTCCAGTACCTCAATGTCTTTCTTGGTTTGAGGGGCCCAAAACTGGACACAGTATTCCAGGTGCGGCCTCACCAGCGCCGAGTACAGGGGAACAATCACCTCCCTGCTCCTGCTGGCCACACTATTCCTGATACAAGCCAGGATGCTGTTGGCCTTCTTGGCCACCTGGGCACACTGCTGGCTCATGTTCAGCCGGCTGTCGACCAACACCCCCAGGTCCTTTTCGGCCAGGCAGCTTTCCAGCCACTCTTCCCCAAGCCTGTAGCGCTGCATGGGGTTGTTGCGCCCCAAGTGCAGGACCCAGCACTTGGCCTTGTTGAACCTCATACAGTTGGCCTCGGCCCATCAATCCAGCCTGTCCAGGTCCCTCTGCAGGGCCATCCTGCCCTCCAGCAGATCAACACTCCCACCCAGTTTGGTGTCATCTGCAAACTTACTGAGGGTGCACTCAATCCCCTCATCCAGATCATTGATAAAGATATTGAACAAGGCTGGCCCCAAAACAGAGCCCTGGGGAACACCGCTCATGACCGGCTGCCAACTGGACTTAACTCTGTTCACCACTACTCTCTGGGCTCGGCCACCCAGCCAGTTTTTTACCCAGCGAAGAGTATGATACCTAGAAGGTTGCTCTGATAGAAGTCCTGTAACTTGATAAGTTTCTGGTTGAAGAAATTAATGATTTTCTTTCAGGAAGAGGGATGGCTGTTCTCCAGGTGGCTCAGCACCACTTCCTTCCACAGGCCGTATGTACTTGCCAGAGCTCTTGCTTTTCTGAAGCCTGATAGTGACATTTGAAATTTAATCATCATTTAAAATCCCAGTAGGAATCAATTTCAAATCTAATTTAAATTGAGCTAAATAAATAGGCTTACACCACAGGTGAATTTGCCCTGATCTGTTTCCTGGCATTCAGACATCAACAAAGTCCCAGAAGTTTTGAAGTAGAACTTGAAGAATACACCATACTTCTGCTGTGAGTTGCGAGCATCTCATTTGTCAGCGACTGACAGCTGTCTTGTTTCTCTTCGAACACGGGTGGTGTCAGCTGGGAAGTCTACGTCAGCATTTCCATTGGTCTTGTGCAGTTTTTCTTTAGCACTGTAAAGGTTCCACCCACAAACTCTCTGTGGCTGCAGCAAGTTGTTTCCTGGTGGTCAGGATTGCTGTTTCCTGTTTGCACCCTCTCTGTCTTCACAAAAAGTGACTGTGGAGCATTAGGTCAAGTAGATGACCCCCTTGTAAGACACAAATTTGTAGTGCTTCCTAGCACATTAATGTCTTAGTGAAAATCAATAGCCTATTATTGAACACTGGAATTCCTAGCATCTTTCAATTGAGGATTTCTGCATAACTTAACAGTTGTCTTTCCTTCTTCTTCTTCTTCTTCTGATTTCCTCCTCAGTTTCAAAGTCCTTTTCATGGACACCAGACAATGTTCTAAATCTCAGCATGGGTTGTGCCTCTTCACCTATGTCTCTGATGTTGTGTGACAGCAAATTATTTCCCAAGAATATTTTAGGTGCTGACCTTAAGAACAAGAAAAAGACTATTAGATATAGCCATACAGACAATACAGTACAATCCAACAGCAAAATGGGCTATTGCTTTTGTACAGGAACTCAAGCATCTTCATGTTTTTTGTCACAAGTTGGTGGTTTGGTTTTTTTAATTCAATTTAATTACGGTGCATGCATAATTACCACTATATGAGTGTACATATACATGCCTTTACATTACATATTTATACATAACATATTATGTTTGTAAATGTATTGCATATGCCAGACATTTCTTATTTGCAGTGAATTCTTTGAAATGCTGATATGTAGTGATTCAGACACTTCAATTTTCTGGTGTCATGACTTAAAAAACAAAATAATTTGGTGTTTCTGGTTCTGTTTAGACTGGAAAGTTCATGACTCCATCTCACTGTGGTGTCCCAAACATTGTTTCCACTGTGGTGTGTTTTTTCTGAGGATCTTGCAAATGTTTGGGGTCCTGAAAGTGTTGCTACAATTGTGCCCCATGTAAAAGTCCATTAAATGAGCAATTCATGTTATTCTGAAAGATGCACAATTTACATTGAGTATATCAGACAAGTCCTGCTGTTAGTAGCAATTAATTTCTTATGTTTTGATGTGGTAATTTGATTATTCGTAAGCTTAAGTGCTAGTAGATTTTGAGGTCTCCAGAGCCTGTGTACTTTGTGTCAAACAAATTGTTCTGTAAGAATGGCATCACTGAGTGATTAAAAGAGAAACTCATTAGTTTAGCCAAGGTGTTTTGCTGAGATTTGCATTTCAATTACACTGAGGCAAGTAGATTGAAAATTAATGGGTTTTTAGATGGCTTCTTTGACCATGGGTGTGGGGCCCAGAGGGACTGGACTTAAACTTGTCAAGATACACTTACCAGTTCAAAGCTCCTCTCTCTACTGATTTTAAAATGTGGATGATGCTCAGGTAATGTGTAAAAATCTATGGAGAAATTTAAGAGATCCTGGAAGCTATGGGGAGTGGAGAGCCTCATGTTAGGGCATAATTCTCCCCACTGACCATAGATGAAGTGAATGCCATGAACCGACTTAATCTGAAGCAGCGATTTCTCAGATGCCTTCTGCTAACCTTGTCCTAGGCACAGAAGTAGATCCAAACCATTGCCTGATTGAAGCCTCACAATGGGCACCTCTATTAACCTTAAACTTTCTTCAGAGTAGCTCTGCAGCAAGGAGGCAAGGGCTTGGCTTTATGCATTTGGCTCTTTTTCCTCCTCCCTCGTAACAACCTACTAGCACATGCCAGGGCACTTGCCTGGGACTTGGAAAAGTTGGGTTCTGGCTTCTTTGGAGTCAAAGTGGGTTTGACTCCAGCATTATTCTGGTTCCCTGGGTGAGTTTGCAAACCAGGGGTTAGATGAGTTCAGGGGGAGCTGTGGGCGTGGTCCAGGGGATAAAGTTTGCCAGGTCCATAAGGGGAGCTGGCATCGGGGTGGCTGCCTCTCTGCACTCTGCTGCTGGAGGTGGGCAGCCACAAACCCTCTTCCTGCCTCCGGGACTGTTCCAGCAGTGGCTGAAAACAGAAATGTCAATCATAGATGTGAAACACAAATAGATTATATTTTCTCAGTAACTTACAGGATGAAGGCTTAGGTGCTTAGTGTGAAGTTGTTTGTATTCCTGTTTGATATTACTTTTTTTTTTTTTTTATTTTAGCATCTTCTGGTCTGGCAAGAAAAACAATATTATTGTAAAATAATACATAAATTTCAATGCTATCATGATAAACTCTACCTTTATGTAGGAATTGCTCTTTGTAGTGACAGCCATCCTTAGTGTGTGAAATATTTTATGAATAGCTTGAATGAAATGGGCTGGGTGTCTTTCAGGATATAGACACCTCCATTGCTCTGAATTTAAATGATATGTCAGTGGAAAGAAAACGATTAAAGCTTCATGCATATTTTAAAAAAGAAATTTGGGTCATCCTGCACGAATGTTGAATTTCTTTTTTTTTCTTTTCCTGAGAAAGCAGAGCACTGTGCTTGCCCCTGTGGGAGGAACACCTTTCTGCCCTTCACCATTCTTCTTTATCCCATGCCTCATCAGAGGGGTCAAAAACTCAGTGAGGGAGATGCGGTGTTCGCTATACAAATGTGTATGTGCTATACATACTCCTGACAAGTTGCTTCTCTTACCTTCTCCCCACTCCCTCCTGAGAAAAAAAACCACCACAGTGTGTTTCCAGAGACAGGTACGGTGCCTCCCGGAGAGCAGTGGTGGTGTGGTCAGGAGTGATGGGGACACGGGCTCTGCCCTTCAGGCAGGGATGGGCAGGACAGCCGGGGCAGGGCAGCGGGGACCGGGGCGGCATGAGGAGGAGCTGTGCAAGGCCTGGGTGGGATGCCCAGCTCCTGCCCTCCCAGGCGCAAGCAGTGACCCTTTCATTTGCTTCCCTGCACATCCCGCTTTGGAAGAGTGAGTTTATAAATAGATGCTGAGTTTTTCAGTGCTGCTAAATAGTAGGGGTCCCTGAACATCCCTGCAAAAAAGGTTGTGGGCTGAAGGGGTGGGATGGACAGTGGCTGGTGCCAAACACCTCTAGAAGCTACTGCACTTCCTTATGGAGAACTGAGATGTGATCATTCCCCACTACCCGATAACGTAAAGTTTGGCAAAACATGTAAACCTCTTGTGTCTCCCATCTCCAACCAACAGAAATTGCCAGCAGGAATGGGGTAGTTTTCCTTAAGTGCTGATTTGGTGTCATTATAAAGAAGCTTTATTTGTGTGTCTCCCCTCTTTGCTGGCCAGTGCCAGACACCAGCACTGCCTGGGAGCGGCAAGGGGCAGATCAGCCTGGCCAGCCGCACCTGGGTTTGCTGGCAGGATAAACAAGTTTGCCGTTCTTATTATGGAGATAAATTAGGACCAAAGGCTGTTATTAAATGCCTTTTTCTTGTCTTTGCAAGAGAAACAGAACTGCTAATGTAGGAAGCAAATTCCTTACCGCATTAATAATGTAGCTGATGTGCCCATTGCTAGGGTAAATGTTGCTGGTGATTAAATAGTGACTGGTGATAAATCACGAATAAAGATAAATGTTCATCCAAGACAAATGGGGATCCAAGTCCTCTTTTTCTTACTGTAGAGTCCAGGCATCTGAATAGTTTTGCTGAGTACTCAGGGAAAATTGCAGAAATGAAGCTTGAAGGCTGCAGAATCTTTTTTATTGCTATTATTATTCCCAAAGATGTCTCTAGAGCCATGTCTGTGCTGCTGACTGAAAGGAGACCAGAAATCCCTCTCTGTTCCTGAGGGCCATGCTGCAAGCGTGCCCGCACTGCTCCGGGGTCACCCCTGCTAATGGTACGTAGTAGAGCTTGGGTATAAAGCCAGCAGCTGAGCCAAAAGGCTGAGCCAAAATGCTGAGCCTTGTTCCTCTTTTACATAGCAGTACACTTACTGCTACTGATCATTAGAGTAACTGCTGAGAGCCACGGCAGGTAATTGGAGGCAAGGAGCATAGTGTATGAATAGTGAATTTTCTTTAAAGCAAGTGAGGGCACCTGAAGAGCCTCTCCATGGATTAAGGAGAGCAGCCCTGGGCTGCGACATGCTTGGAGCTGGTGGGGAGGGTCTGGAGGCTCCTCAAAGCCCCCCAGGCCTCCCAAAGAGCTTTCCACCACAGGAAGGAGCACACTGGGGAACACGCTGGTCCAAGGTTATCATGCCGTATCTGGGCCAGTTTGGCAACCACCCTGAACTTTTCCACTTTCCTGTGTGGGGCCTTGCTTGGATGAGGATGGAAAAAAACAGTGAGAGGGCGGGAGCTTGGCCAGACAGCACAGACAACGAGAGCAAGAGAAAGATGGAAAACTGCAGGCGAATGGGGATATTTGGTGCATCGCTGCTGCTTTCAAACATGCCCCAGCGTGAAAGTCCCTTGTAAGAAGACTTCTTGCCATTCACTTTGGTGCTCTTTGTAGCTATCTTTTATAGGAAGCGCCACAACTTCCACGTGGGGGCAAGTTTGAAAGATCCGGCGTGACAGCTGACGGTCACAGTGAGCCACTGCGTCGCAGCTGCGAGAGCTGCGGTCTCTCCCTTCGGTGATGGTGCCCCAGGGTCACTGTGTTCCTGCTCTGAAGTTCATCATTATTCTTTACTGAGCAGTGGAATAGAGTCCTACTCCAAAGGCTCGTGGCTGCCCCCGGCCAGCCCAATGTTCAAAGCTTTTTTGTGCCCAGTCAGAGGAGGGCTGTGCGTTCACAAAGAAAGATGCTGCTTGTGGGAATCCCTGCATTCACACATTCAGCCTTAGTCTAGGGTTTTTAAAACATCAGACTCATAATATCTATGGTTTGGGCTTTTAAATTTCAAGGCTTTTCTTGGAGTTGGTGGGGTTTTTTTCCCTTTGCTTTATTTCCCTTCCTCTCCCACAATGTGCTCATTTACAGGTGATGACTTCCCAAATGACAGGGGGCATCTCAGGAAGGTCCCTTATGCTTTGAAGCTCTCCATGAGCCATAGTGAGGCATGCAGGCATGAGCAATCCTGGCATGTACTGAATGGGCTATCTCTGCGCTAGTGATGCTTTTGATGAAACCTCTCTAGCCTTTTCCTTTTCTCCCTTTGGAGAAAGAATAGGATCTGCTTGTTAGAAAGACTTTGATGGCATATACTGGCTGCACTTTGAATGAGGGAGCTGTATTGCACAGGATTTTCCTGGCAGGACTGGATAGTCTTTATCCTCGGGTGAATTCACTTTATTTCCTCTTGAATTCAATACAGTATTTTATTAGCTGTGCTGTTGGATGGTTTTCTCCAATTTAATTTTTGTTTGTTTTGCTTTAAAGAAACTGTTTGCAATACTGATCCAAAGGGTGGTACCAACAGTTTCCTGTTTCATTCTCCCCTTCATAATGATCTTGGTAGTTACAGATCTCGGTAGTTATATACTAGCAAATTAACATGAATCTTAAAGACTTCATAGTCATTTCTCCAGTTTTTCTTTTGCAATAACTTGCTATTTCACTCGCAGGGTAAGTTTCCTTCTTCCTGGTCAGTATTCACATACCCTTACCATTTTAACAAGCAATGGTACAAGCGTAGTCAATCGTGAAGACAGACTCCTCACTGGGCAGCCCAGTGATGAGTGCCATCACTGAATGCCGAACCAAAGGCATTCAGAAATAAAAATCTCCATTCTGAAGACACAGGTCATCACTAGATTAGAAAGGCCAATAAGCCTTTCTGTACTTGTGCTCCTCAAGGCTGCCCCTCTGTAAAAGAGAATCCATTACTTGAATGGAGCCTATGTTGCTTTCAGCCAGAGACACTTGCATGTTTCTAAACTGGACTGTGACAGTGTCACCTTTTGCCTCTGCATACTGTAGCTGGAAAGGGTTGTGCTGTTGAATCTGCCTTAGGAGAAAGCCAGACACATTACTGATTAGCTAGCAAAATGTCAAGTGGGTGGAAGAGCAGTTGATGGGACAAGAAGAAGGTGCATGAGAGCAGGATGCACAGGGATTTAAGTCAGGATTGGCTTTCACCCTTGCTTTTGGTTTGTCTGTGCCAGGTACGGGCAACAAGAGCTTGCCCAGCTCCTTTCCACTCTTTGGCTCAAGCCAAACCAAGCCAAGTGTCCCTTCACCTCTCCCCTTAGCTCCAGTGCAGCAGAGGCAATACAGTGAATATGCTGATGTGCACAGCGAGTGCTTGGTGTGCAGGCACAAGGTATAGCCAGGGAGGATCCGCAGGAGGCGAGACAACGGACGTGCACTCAGGCTTTGCTGTGCTCCCTTGTATTGCAAGGGTGATGGGTAGGAGGAGGGTTGTTACCACTTAAGACAAGCATTACTAAGTGGTAATGAAAATCTTTGAGTCATGGCTGAAGAATATTTTTACTGTGGCTGTTGGACTAAGATGAAAGGTGCTGCCTGCCTTTACCTGGGGACAAATCCCCGCTGCGCATGCTGCTTCGCACAGTGAGGGCTCACTGGTGCATGGGAGCATTTGCTGCTTCGGGTGCATCAGCAGCCATTTACATGGGGAGTATAGGAAATGCAGTTTATACCTGGGAGTGAATTCTTCATCTGTCACACCTAAAGACTGGTCCCTAAAATGGAGTTAGATATGCACGTAGAAGGACCTCCTGCTAGGCCTTCTGCTCTCAAGGGAGTAGGGTTAAGATCCCATAGAGTGGCACTAAGATCCCACACTGCTGGCACTGAGGTGTGAAGCAAGGGGACAAAGTCAACTGCTTTTATCTTTTTAATATGAAGGAAATTAAAAGCACTGTAAATACACTACTTGTGATCACCACAATCCCCATATCTATCCACTTAAACTAGTCCTGTACATTTTGTCCTGTGCTTTTTGTCCTTATCAGTGCTGCAAATCTCTGTTTGCTTGGCCAGGACTCTCTGTTGTGAAACTACTTTATTTCTGTAATCCTGATGTTCCTTGTCCTGGTTGGAAATGAGAGAATCTGTCCACTGTTTGTCAAAGGATCAAAACAGCTGTGCCTGAGCTTTTGATACTTTCTAGCTCATTTTCCATTTAATATTGCACATACACAGCCTGAAGCACCGACAGACCGCTGAACATATGAGTGGGGGCCTTTCAATTAGGAGAATTAAATCACACGGTAACACTGGTGTGCAACAGCAGCCGCTGCCGTGGTGGTCGTCACCACCCGTATCCGTGCCTTAGCGGCGAGTGGCACCAGGAGGTGCCAGGGGCCTACCAGTGCTGCAGGATGGGGAGGAAAAACACCAGGGTCCAGCTGGGAAGGGGCGCTGGGAGCTGCTGCTCTGTAAATTCAGGGGCAGATGGACAGAACGGGAGAGCAGCGGAGGCAGCGTCGACTGCCTGCAGCAGGCGGGAGGCAAACCTCCGCTCCACGCAGCCCCGTGATGGTGAATGATGCTCTCCCATGGTGCTCGCTTCCCAAGGGACTGCGACCCAAAAAAGCCAGATGCCTGAGCAATGCGCTAGTTTTTTCCGCTCTCTTGGTCATTCCTCTGCAAGCACGTGAGGCAGCAATGCTCTGCCGCAATGCACAAGCACAGGGCAACAATCTGCAAACCATGGCTGAGCAGACCGCAACGCAGGGAATCCAGCCAGCCCAGGGAATTCAGTGTTTAACAAGTTGATCTGGTACTTGATGAAAGATGACTTACATTCTGTGCTAGGTCTACTGAAGAAGGAGAGACAAATAGTTCAGTTCTTCCTGCAGGAGTACCTGTGGACCCAGGGAAATGGTGCTGTCTGTAAATGAAATGATAGGTGTTTTGCTGAATCTAGCCCTTTGGGTACTAATTAGAAAACTTTTCAAAGGTTCCCCCCCCCCTGCCCCCCCTGCCCATTGTGTGAGAAACAGATTTAGTTTTGTAAAGCTCAAGTAATCTCAGTTCTGGGAGAAGAGCAGAATTTTCCCATGTTACCCCATTGCCATGGGGTGATAGGGGACTCAGGACAGAAGTAGTACCCCAGTTTTGTGGGTAGATTGAAAACCACTAATTTTTTTTAGCATCTAATTTCACCTATACAGTCTTATGTGTGAATGCTAATTAGTGGAGATGCTGTTTAGTTCTTGTGGAAATTTTCATCCAGAGGTGTCAAGATGCTTTCCAAAGGAGCCTGTGCAATCTCCACTTGACATACACATACACTGAGGCAGTGAGATGGAGCGACTTGCCCAAAGCTGTCCAGCACACCCCAAACAGAACAGGCAGCACCACATTTGGGCATTTTCCGCCTGTTTGCCAGGACATGATGCCTCCGAAATACATTTCTGGCATGCCACAGATGCAAGGTTGACCTCTCCTTGGTTCGTTTGTGTCAAGAAGAAACAAATTCTTCACTCTGTAAACTGAAACAATTCAAAGCATTCAGAGGTCAGATTTAGAATGCATAAGGGGAGGGATATTTAATTTCTTTTTATTAGGTCAGTTTATGTAATAGATTTTTTTGCTTCAATTAAACAGAAAACATATTGTATCTTTGTATTAATGTGCATATAAATAACAATACTATGGTGCTGTGATACTTTTAGAAATTCTTTCTGGACACCTGTGTGTAGCCCTAAATCTAAGACTTGGAAAAATGTCACTACCGCTGCTTCAGACTACCTCTCCGTGAAACCTCCTTTTATCCCCATTTCAATCAGTTGAGATTGAATTGCCGCACAAACGGTTTGTCTCCAGATGTCCAAGGCAGAGCTAAGCTTTGACTGCTTGCCACGCTCCCCTGGTGCAACCCATCTATCACTGGGTGAAGGCCTCTCCCTCTCTTTTCTCCTGCCGCGGAGACCATATGGACCTTGCCAGCTCCTCTGTGCTCCCCTGGCTCTGTGTTTCGGCATCCATCCAGACCTCCCATTCCTTGCCACACAGTGTGAGGGACTTCTCTCAGACTACTGTAGATGACCATAGAGAAAGGTTAGGCTAAGCACTAACAAAATGGAAATAATGCAAGTCCTGTAGGGAACCAAGCTGCAAAGTGGGCTCTGTGTGCATGTATGTGTGTGTGTGTGTGATTTCTAACCACCGCATGATGTTTCAAAGGGACCTATGTAACAAGGTCATGACAAACAGTCAAATGTACTCCTGTGTCTGAAATCTGGAAGGATAAATTTAAATTTCAGGAAAACACAGGCTTTGTTATCTGCTGCGTCTTATCCACTGCGAATTTGGCCTCCTTGCTTATGTGTTAATAAACTGCAATTGAGTTGTAACAGTGAGAATTGTAAAGGACTCTTCCTCTCCAAGTGGCAGAAAGCCCCAATGATGGGCTCTGTAACACAGCTCTCTACCAAGAGCCCACAAGTGCTCATTGGTGAGATGGCGTGGCAGCGACCGCTTGATTTACTGCTTCCTTAATCACTCTGCCACAGGCTGGGCGAGAGAAGCAACAGTTTCCCTTATTCCTGTATATTCAGCCTAGCAGGCTGGGCTGCATGCTGCGAGCACCCCGCAGTGCCAACTCTCAGTGTGAGTGAGGATGAATCAGTGCTTAGCAATGGGAGACAATGCTGGTTTTTTTTTTTCTCATTAAGTTGCCTCGTATATGCTAAGCGCAACTCCCATCTCTCGAAAGAAGGAAAAAAGTTCCTTGGAGAAATGTAGTTGCTGTGAATCGTTTCAGCAGGGCCCCACAACGCCGTGCATCTCCTGCAAAGGTGCAGAAAGGCTTTGCTCCAGCATTGAGCAGCTCACTTTTTGGCACAGAAGAGCTAACACACAGCTGGCAAAATGGGGAGGGAAAGGCGCATGTTCTAAGTACAGAGGTCACACATCCAGCCTCCACAGCCCTTTGAATTCAATGGATTTTTTTACTTGACACATGCTCAAGTTCTGAATAACTGTGAACTTTCAGAGAGTTTTAATTCACTTTTGGGGGTCAAGTTGTTTGAAAGATGGAAAAAAAATCATGTTACCATTATCAGCTGCAAAACGCATTGAAGTTTTAACTTATCTAATAAGTGAGCTAAATTATTGGAGCAATGTCTGCTACCCTCAGAGACTGGGGAAAGGCTCTTACTTGTGAGCGAATGGAAGGTGTACACAAGCGAGTTAACAGCAGCACTAAATGCAATTGTAGCTGGCAGAGATTAGTTCAACTTCCAGTTTTCAGAGCTGTTCACTGTAATATGGAGCAATGAAGACTTACCCCCATGGAGGAGGCTCAGGCTACACATTTAAACAAGCTGGACATGCACAAACCCTTGGGCCCTCTGGGGTGCACCGGCAAGTGCTGAGGGAGCTGCCCGATGTCACTGCGAGGCCACTCTCAATAACCTTTGGCCAGTTGTGGCAGAAGGTCCTGAGCACTGGAAGAAAGCAAATGTCATTGGCATCTTCAAGAAGGGCAAGAAGGAGGGATGCAGGGAACCAGAGGCTGGTCACTCTCACCTTGATCCCTGGGAAGGTGATGGAGCAAGTTATGATGGAAACTGTTTCCGAACATATTAAAGACTGTAAAGTGGTTAGTAGTATTCAGCATGGATTTATGAAGGGGAAATCATGCATGACCAACCTGGTAGACCTCTACAACAAAATGATTTGCTCAGCGGACAAGGGGAGAGCAATGGGTGACATCACCTTGACTTTAGGAAGGCCTTCAGCACTGTCTCCTATAACATCCTCATGGACAGACTGATGATGGGTCCTATTGCCATTGTCGGTTAATTTGTCTGTAAGCCTGTAACAGTGTAGTTCTTTGCTTATTTAGAGAATAGACCTGAATTTCTTTCCTGAACTAGATGCTCCTATTTTACGTGATCAAAGTCTTTGACTTATCCTTTTGCTTTGTAAAGTCGCCGCTTGCAACATATGTTACAAACAGTTGAGTTTGTTTCATTTGTGGAAATAGTAGAGGGGTTTATTACCAATTCTAAGTTATACAAACAAATCTACTGGGGCTTTAGAAAACTACATGAAGTTGCAACACTCAAGCAAGCTGTTAATTCCCAACCCCAGGCAGCTTTGACTCTTCCATCACCCAGAAAGTGGTCTCAATCATAGAAGTATGTCCACACTGAGTATAGCAATGCCTAAATGCTTTGGGCATGGGAATTTGCAAACCCAGCCTGGATGTCACCAGAAGGGTTTGTGCCTCCTGCTATATGGAGCAAAAAGATGCCTAAGCTGGTCCACAGGAAACACTAAGATGGCTGGTTGCCTCCTGCCTCTGTCCCGCACCGACCTGCTCCCAGAGAGGCTCCTGGGTAAGAGGAGGAATTGCAGCAGAAGTACTGTCCTGCACTCCTACCGTCAAACATCTCTTTAGACACAGCCAGCTGGCTTGCTCAAATTCCTCCAAAACTTCTGAAGGTTGTGCGCAGGATGCCTCCTCTGAAATTCACTCTTCTTTGGTAGCTGCGTGGTGGCCTCTGACTTTCAGCAAGAAGCTTTGCCCCTGTTTTACCATGGTCTATAATCTCATAATTAAGGTGCCTTCCTGGGAAGTAGCTGTTACAGGTGTGCACTCTCTGTCCCTGGAGGAACAAATCCAGGTTCCCCAGTGACAAGGGAAGGGCTTGTTTCCCAGGCAGGAGGTTAGCACTGCGCCCCAGGGTCCCCCTCGCTCGCCCCAAACGAGCGCAGCACAGGGGTCCCCACGCAGGGTGGCCAGGAGCAGCGCACTTGTAGGATGAGCAGGGGATTTTGTGCCTTCCTCCTGCAGCCTGAAAGGCAGAGAGAAACCACCTTGCTGTTGAATATTTACCCATCAGCATCAGAGCTGCTTAAAACAAAGTCCCTACCAGCCTCAAACATCCTGAATCAGAGAAAGAAATCTGATGGGGTAGATAACCTTCTCAAAAACCTTCAAGCATTGGAGCAGGCTGCCCAGAGAGGTGGTGGAGTCCCCATCCCTGGAAGTGTTCAAAAAATGTGTAGATGTGGCACTTCGGGACATGGTTTAGTCTAGTCTACCCTTGATTGGTTTAGTGTGGACTTGGTAGTGTAGGTTAATGGTTGGACTGGATGATCTTAAAGGTCTTTTCCAACCTAAACGATTATGATTCTGTGATTCTAAAGCATTCGTGCCACAGCCCAAACGCCAGCCCGGGGGTCCGTAAATGGCAGCAAGGGCACAAGGCTGCTTTTGGCAGGACAGCGATTGCTTCCTTCTTTTGGACCTGTACCGGGAGCTGCTTTCCTGCCCTGCTGATGGACGCACCAAGCCGTGCGCACTTTCCAGGGGGAAGTAACAGTAGCATCCTTTTTTTTTTTTTTTTTGACAATTAAGAAAAGCCCTCACTTAAAATTGCTGATTTCTCTTTGCCAGATAAAGCATTTCTGCTTCAGACTCCAGAGTTACTGGAAATAGTTTAATTCCCAAATGAGGTATTTTAAGCCTAAAGTCTCCTTTTGTTTACACAGGCTGGGATCAACGATGAGCCTTGAGAAGGTCAAGGCAAAGTTTAGCCAAAGACTTGGGGTTAATTTTTTTAAAAGAAGGATCAGCTGTGTATTTATTATTACATTCTCAATATATTTTGGAGTCAGGCTGCACGTACTTAGTTTAAAGCTGCCTGGGATCCCCGTGCTGTTAGCTGCTCTCAGCCACTTGTGTGCTGACCTTCATAGCCACTGCAGCAGCACTTTGGGGAAGATTTGGGACTTTTTCAAAATACCAGCAGTTCAAGAAAACAATTTTCTTTTTAAATTGCTGAAAATCTATGTGTTTTCAGCTCCTTTCACCTCCAAGACACAAATGGATGTCTCTGAGATAGCAGGGTCTGAGCAGACCATTGCTTTTGCTTAAATGACTTGCCACACTCCCCATGCTGGGCCATACCCAGCACCAGCAAGGCTGTCAACCTGCCCTGTGGGACTGATTTTGCCCAGGCACACAATCTGGGCTGGTTCCGTGCACGCAGCCACCCCGGCAGCAGCAGACCCGGGTTCCGAAGCTGCCCCCAGCCAGGAGCAGGGTATACTCACTCACTGGCTCTTCATGGCGGTAATTAATTTTTATGAATGAGGGTGAGGAAAAGGGTGGTAGAAACAGATTGATTATAATCGGCTTTTAATTAAAATGTTTGAACCATAATTTAACCTAAAAATATCCTATTACTTATCTTTGCTATTTCACAGGCACTGAGGCAGCGGGCAATAATGTAACTAATGATCTGATTGTCACTGGCTTCTATAATGAAGCATGTCTGGGGGCTGATCAGATTATGCCATCAATCAAACCCCCCCGCAGCGCTCCCTCCTTCAGCAGAGCTCTGTGCGGGGGGGATGAGCCTGCACCAGCTCCCGCTCAGCTGTAACTTTTATTTTCTCTCCCCAAAGCGCTGAGCTCCCATGAGGTAGGCAAAAGCTAGGCTGAGAACGGCTGAAGTTTGATGATGTTCTGGTCGTTGTTATTATACTTCAGGGATGATTCTTCTGGGAGGTGGCTGTTTCATGGCTTTAACCTGCCAGGAAATCGCATTTATCGTAACAGAGTTACTGACCAAAGAAGGGTGTGGAAACTGGGTCTCACCAGCCCAGCTCTGATGCGAGAAGGACAACAAGGAGTTGTCTGGATTAATGGGAAGGTGAGCTGAGCCTGCAGAGGAGAAAGCTTGGTTTGAAAATCCTGTGGGAGCTTTCAAGTGGCTGAACCGAATGAAGACTCGGGGGGTTGTGCTCAAGGCGTGATGGCCACCAAGGGCCCTCTCTGGTGGGCAGTGGGGTTTCCGAGGGCTGGAGTGGGGTGTCTCAGACTCGAGAGCCTGTCTCACAGCCAGGATTTGCTTGCAGTGGGACAGAGGGTCTTCACCAGCCCATCCTGCCCCGCTGCACGGCTGCCCCATGGCTCTGGACTTGCCCCAGGCGCCAGCACTCCTTTTGGGCCACCTTGAAACACGGGGCTCAAAGGCACCAAGACAAGACCAGCTTCTTGAACAGCTCGAGTGGCCGTGCAGTGGGGGAAGACGGGTCATCTGAAAAAGCTTGTGTCGTCACTCACTCTGACCAGAGCTCCCTCCCTCCCTGCTGCTGGAGTCCCCCCAGAGTTAACTGACACTAAATTAGGCCTGGTCTGATTTAACCATTACGAGATCAAGGACAGCAGAACATTAGAAAAAGCATCAGTCTGTTAAGTCCTGTCATCCAAATTGCCTTTAGAGCGGCATGCTGCCTTGCTCTTGTGAGTGGCTGCGTCTAAGGAGGCAGCTAGGTGTCCCAAGCCCAGATGTAACACACCTGATCCCTATGGCTAGAAATACAAACCCAAGCTTTAAAAAATGTCTGAACGTGATTGCAGAGCCCCGCAAAATAATTTGGTAAATTAACGAAAGTGGATATGATTACAGAGTGTAATGAGTCCTTGCTCCAACTGCTGCATTATCATCAAGATCTCAGCCGAAGTGATTTCTGTAGTATGCCTGCTCCACAACACCGGCATCGTAAGTAACAGCCATGAAAAAAAAAACAAAACCAATTAATTTGCCATCAGAGAACCAATAGCAGCAAAAAAAAAAAAAAAGTTTTAACCCATTCAAATGTAGTGATTAGAGTGGTTTTTTTCCCCTAACAGTAAATCATTACAATTGGTAATTATAAGGAACCGTTGTCTCATCAGAGAAAGCGGTCAGTTGCAGACACAGACATTTTGAGCGACTTTTCTCTGCTGGCTCAGTACAACAGTCCTGGGAACAGGTAAAAGGCTGATTTGGCTTCACACTCTGCCTCTTCTTCCATGTGCTAACGCAGGAGGGACAAGGTTTACATTTCTGTGACTGAAGCAACAGGCTGCAGCACCTGTGCCACAGCTAGCTGAAATCCTTTATGAGCTGGATCTCACTGGTGCTGGAAAAGGGCAAGCCGGCTTCTTGAGAAAGAAGGAAAATCCTGCCTCTGGCTCAGCCCATACTGGAGCACCATGACCAGTTTTGTGGCCGCGAGGCTGGGGGCCAGCTCCTGACCCCCCCGAGGCAGAGCTCAGCCCTGGGAGCTGGGGCAGCAGGGAACTGGCCCCGCGCTGGGCCAGGGTATGGCTGGGCCCCCTCCCCAACACGGGCTGGCCGCACCAGGGGCCAGCACAAAGCTCAACACAACACATTTGGTCTGGGAGGGGTTTTTGGCATCTCCCTGGCAATCAGGGACCACTTGTATTCTCAGTTTTTAATGTAGGGAAGATGAGCTTTTCTGATACTAAATTCTATCTGGTTCCCCCTCAAGGAGGAGTTTTCAGTGAGAAAACTCTTACCACAACCTTCAGCATTACAATTCGCTCTGTCAGCAACAGATGCCATTTTTCTCAACCAGAACTTGACAATGGTTTCTTTTTTCTTTCCTGCAGGCAAAGGCTTCCACAGGTACACAGACCAGTAAATCACTTTTCTGGTCTATTAATACCCACGGGTCGCATTCTTTGGGGGAGCTGCCAAACCACTCATGAAAGAGGCCCGAAGCATTAGCTGAACCTATCAGGTTCCCCACAAACCAAGCAGGCTTCAACTCCATGACTTGAAGCATGCCTTCACCTCCATGAAATTCAGACCTGCAACACCAAGGAGAAAAGCAGCAGCCACCCCCAAAGGGGGAGTAACTCAGGCAAAGTAGGAAGAGAAATATGCACATACTAAAATGTAATTAAATATCGTCGTTCGTAATATACACTCTCCCTTGCCACTTCGAAATTCTCCAAGTATACTGAACCCATTCATTTACAAAACAAACGACCCAGTGTCATTAGCACATCCTGCAGAATTGCTTAATTTACATAATGTAGGCGATCTACTGCGGATTTAGCTGTTGCAAGTTGTCCTCATTCAAGATGCTGCAGCATTACATGCAGTGTTATTGTTTAAGGCTTCATTTTTAGCCTCGTTTGGAGTTGTATTTTGTTTGTGGCATAAAGGCAACAGAACATTTTCTACCACTACTATTGTTAGCAGTGCTTTAATCATGATACTTTGAAACCTAAACCTGACCTCGAGCAGTTCACAAAAGGTCACCCTCAGAAATCTTAACGGAAAGTTGGCATCTGTGCAGCCCTTTACATACATTTATACAGGGCACAGAATGTTTTTAATTGAGCTAGAAGCCCATCATTCAACATTTAGTCACAAGGCTGGAGAAAAGCAAGCAATCTCTTTGAATAGAAGAGGTAACGTCAACTTTTGTGCTCTGCACAATGCAGTACACTGGGGGAAGAGGGGAACACCGCTCTACACACAAAGCTCATTCAGCACCTGATGGTCCAAACAAGCTCTAAGATTTCTCATAGGGAGCTGTCAGAAAAGAAACCGTTTTTGGGTGACCCCACTTCCCTCATCACTTGTGAATACTCCTGTTACATTGACTAAAATCCTTAACCTTTGACTTTTCCTCAGACTGCACTAACTTGACATGGAAGGGAACTCAACGTTGCTTGGTTGTGTTGGACTATACTGACCTGTGGTATTTCACGCAGCAGGGATTTCTGACTGCCTTAACTACTGCTCAATCTGACCAGCTGTCCATTTGTGCTTTCTAATTGAAAAATAGTAATTAAAACCACATGTCCTTTCTGATCCCATTTTTTCCTTGGTAACAGACACCCTACTGGTTTTGCTCCACGATCTAGTTTTCTTTTTTGCCCTGCGTGACTGGCTTTGGGGCAACCACATGTTCCAAAGCTGGTGAATCTTTCAGCATCTTCAAAACTAGCTATCATAACACTGCTGCCCACTATTTTGTGCCAACTTAGTCTTTTTAAAAGTCCCACCTGTGATCTCTCCCATCAGCATCTGAGATGGACAACAGCAGCACCTGCCTAAAAAACCAGCAGGGACTTTACAAGGAACTACACTCTAAAATCCCTTCATTACACCGATAGAATATTTGTGCTACCAAGGCCTTGTTTTTAAAATAATAATAATAATAAAAAAAAATGCCAGGAAGAGAGCTCAGTCAGCTGGTATTCAAGCAGAACTACAGACTACTGAAGGGAAGCTGGGGCGGGAGTTGGGAAGATCTTTCACGACTCCTTTTTTGTCTCCTGCCCTTGGTTCAGCTTTGGTCACTACTGTCACATGCCAGATACTGGACAAATAAGAAGCACGAAGAAATCACTTTTGTAACAAAATTTATTTTTGCTCTGTAGATACAAATCCCAAACATCAACAAACTCCAGTGGAAAAATACCAGTCATTAACAATGAAAACTTTTATTATTACTTAATAAATAGAACTTTGGCATTCAAAATTCTAGCTGTAAACCCTACCTTAAAAAAGAATTACAAAAAGAGGCAAGAAGCCTAAAGCTGAGCCAGCCAGTGGCTCCTTTGCTTTTTACAATGAACACATTGTGATTAAGTCATGACAACTCTATTTACATATGAGGTATTCTGAGCGGTTCAAAAATTGAACCCAATTTATGAAACTACCAGTCTTCAGGGACTGATCCAGTACATGTCAGCTGTGCTTTTAAAAGATAACTCCAGACACTCTTCCCCACTGAACTAATGATATACCGTAATTATTATACACAAAATAAACACATTAAAATTTGAGTTTCCTGCTCAAGCTTCATATTCAAAAAAGCTGCATACTACGACCAGCCTAACATTCGAAGTGTACACCTAGTACCTAGTTTAAGTACTTCTGTTTCTAGACATTATGTGAGAGTTCTTACTACAAAAGCTTATAAACAAAAATATCGGCAGGTAAGAGGAAAGCAAGGTGCAGTCATCAGCATCCTAACAACTTATCTAAAGTTCAAGGGGAATATACACTTACTTCAGGCAAAAAAGGCACAAAGGTATGCAGCTGTGGAATTAATATTGCTAATGAGCTACCAGAATATATCATCCCTTTAGATAATAACCATTGATTTGTTTGCAGTCTAAGAATGTAGATTAGTTCAGAAGATCTTTTCCCCACTCATGACAGAACTCGTCACATCAATGCGAAGAGCCCAATTATACCCCCAACTCCACGTGCGTAACATCATTGATAAGGACAAGGAAAACTGGAGCAAACTACACTGACACAGAGCGACTGCGGAGTGCCGTCGCTGCCCATGCTAGGGCAGCAGGTTGTGCAGGAAGGGGTTTGCTTGCTTCCTTTCCTTGTGCTCTTACCCTGCAAGAAAAATGTCCAAAAAAATGTTGGAAACAAAAGGCGGGCAGCGAGGGCAAAGGAAGGAAGGAAACCTTTGAGTGAAAATGACAAAATTTCAGCTCTTGTAATGACTTCATGGCCGCCAGCAGTTTCAAATGCTAGAGCCCGAGTGGGCGGTTACAGCAATCTCCACAATTTCACACAACAATCACAGTACAAAGCTGCACCAGCGGAGGCTAGCAACCTAAATCACGTTTACACAACTGAGCTGCTTTACTTCTATATAGTAAATACATAGCATCATCTATAGCTTGTCTGAAGACGGTTACTTTCCAAGCCTTTTTCAAAATACATTCTTGAATACAGTAGTTACTGTAAATATCTTCTAAAGGATTGTATAAATTCGATCTGAAACTATACAAAAAATTACTATACAAATCTGCTGACAGCCAGAACGGTACAGTATCCATTCATTAGCGGTTGTTTTTCAGCCCTTGAGATTGTCTAATAGGTACAGCAAAAAGTTGTCATGACTAAATCTAAGCAATTCCAACGTTAACATTCATTAAACAACTCTGTATTAAATATGCTGAATGAGACCACACACACTACATTTTAACCAATGAAACAATCATGCATATCTTCGACAAAGCTTATTCCATTTAGAGGCATCCGTAAACCGATGCATATATAGTAATTGCTACTACTGCAACAGGCCAAATTTCAAGAAATCAAAGCAAAATACTGTATCACTGTAGATAGTCAATTGGCAGTCTACATCTTTGGCTCATACATCCATCATTTACCTCCCTACTTTAATTTGACTGAGGCAGATAAACTCAGGGTTTTTTTAAAATCAAGTGCTTTAAAGTCAACATAAATATTACAGATTCCATAATAAAAATATTACAATGCAAGATTACAGCACTGCAATCAATGTATTACAAATAAAATGGGACCTCCTTCCCGAGGGACTTTCAACTAATACTCGAAGAGCATAAAAGCTCTTTAAGTGCTTTGCAAATATAAATTACTGATCTCAACTTTGCAGTGCAGTATCACCGTTTAACAGGAGGGACAGTGGAAGCACACCAGCCAAGTGACCAGCTTAATAGTTCAAAGTGACTCAAAAAATCTCCTGCTCCTCTTTAATTGCTCTACTAAACTCCTTGTTATTTCCTCCAAATTTAGAAAAATGTGTTGCTTGGTAATTTCTTAACAGGTACAACATTTCCATCTAAGGAAATAATAACGTGCAACTTAGGTGCTTCCTCTCTCCCTAATACTTCTAGTTTGTTACCTGAAATGCTACTGTTGAATTCCAATATGAGACAGATGCCGTAAATGGGAGACTATTACTTCACTGCAGGGCCAAACCCAATGAACTACACCAAAGGAAGAAGCTGAGGCCCTAGTCACAAAAGCCAGTACTGTTAGAGGCACATGAAACTATGCGAGCTCATTTTGTTCAAAGACCCGTAGTTTTCAGTTTTGCACTAGTATAAAAGTACACCTTCAAACCTACAGAAAGACCATAGAAATTTAAAATAAAATGGCCTCGGTTTTTACCTTGAAGTAGAGATACTAGGCAATTTCACTTCAGATTTCATCTAGACACTGTTTTAGTGCTTACAGGAGCTGAGCCAGTCAGATTCATCGATCTGATAACACAATGTAGCAGTAATATAGACAGCAACACTGTTTTTCACAAATTAGTCCACGTGTAGGTTCAGGATAGAGAAAACTGTCAAATAAGTCCATATAGCTAAAAAACATTTAAATCACTAAATTATAAAACCAACATTAACAGTACAACTGTTTAAGAATGAACAGAAAGCAAAACATCACCAAGTTAAAACTGGTAACCAGTCTACACTGCTATACCATTTTTTTCTATGAACATAAATATAATCAGAAAACTGAAGATACTAACACTTTTGCCATAAAAATGTTACCCTAGAATTTACTTGGTTCTAACTGCTAAGCTTTCTAAGAGATTTCTGCTGTTATCCACACTACTGGTCAGTTGACTGACTTGCACCTTAGACATTTAAAACTTTCTTTTAATACCATATATTTAACCGATGCTCACATATTTTCTTAAAAGTGTGATTTGAGAGTGGTTTTGCTCTTTGCAAGCTTTTGTTTCTTTCAGTTAAATACTATTTTACAACCATGCATAACTGTGCAGCTAACTTGCAGTAATGTTCCAGGAAGTTAGAAGCGTTAATATGTCATCTGTCCCACAGGAGTGAAACAGCACTGCCAAGTGACACTCACTGAATAAACTATGGAACATGATCTTATTTTTGTAATGTAATTGCTTCCTATAGAAATGGAGAAATCAAGAATTCCCAAACAACGTGGAAAATTTTGCAGTCCTCAGATAACAGAGTACTTAATACTGCTAAGTAGAAACATTCTGTTCTGAGCCCTGATTTTGCCAAGTGCCAAACACCCGTTTTGCAGCTGTGGTAAAAAAATGTTGAGGTGGTTTACAACCTCATCAGAGGCCTTCAGGGATGGCATATAGACCAACCACATTTTAAAATGGAGATGACCTAAGGGAAAAATAAGTATGGTACAAACACTAAAATACAGTTTTTTTTTTTTTTCCCCCCCGACAGCCACATACTATGCTGCAACTTCATGCCTTCCAGCTTCTCTGGGTTTGTCACAGACTTCATGTTATTGAAACTTCTTACAGCAATGTGAGAGCGCTTAAAACAATTTGATAGTGCTGTATTTTACAGATTTCGTCTGCATAAAGGAGTTAAAACTTGTTTTTCTTCTGCTATTGGGCAAACAAGCTAGACATCCATTACTAAAACCAACATCTTTCCTGTATCAAATTTTTTAGGCAACTTGAAGAGCAACTACTTTCTGTAGTGCTCCAAGAGTGTTTCAATTGCAATTCCTGGAGTTGCAGAAGCCTCTGGCTTTACCACATACAGCTATAGGTCCTTCAACCCTCTGCTCTAAGAGGACAGATAACACAGATAATGTCATACAAACCCCTGATGAAGGAAAGGACTGAGAGTAGTAGCAGCACAGCTGTTTTGATGCTCCGATTCCAGAAACTAGGTGAAGTAATAAAATGAGCCCTAATGAAGGAAACAGAGTATCCAACTGAATCATTCTTCACAGCTTGTTCCTACATTCAGTAGTTTGGAGAAAAGATTTCTTGTAGTTTGTACCACTCTGTTCAAATGATGACTCTCCCCTCCCCACCAGACTCCCGAGATTAAATATTCACAATCCTCGGAGAGATGCATGTGCGGCGCTATTTACAGTCTTCCAATATGGCTCCTTAATAGAAATGCAAAGACCTGTGACACAGCAGCATTTAATAAGTCATTTGCTACTAGATGAAACGTTGTCATTGAGTAATGCAATTGTCCCCCATGTCCTGAGCATAACGGTCCGACATTATAGTCCTTAATTCATCAATATCCTTTCGTAACTGACAAACGTCCAAGAGCTTCTTCGAAAGAGTTTCTGTGCTGTGGTAATTTTCATTCTCTTCAGCTGAACAGCTCAGTGCTACAAAAAACAACACCCAAGGTTAAAGCTCTAGCAGCTGTGCTCTGGGACTACTTCAACTAATCAGTCCCCCTTGAAGTAAGGGGTAGGTCACTTTCATTTAATTACAACAAGACAAATCTTGCTTTAGTATGATGAAAAGCCAACAAAATGTGGTACTGTGTGAACTTAAACTCAGAGCCCATCAGTGCTTCTCTGAAAGACATACTTTGCTGTCTGGACCAAGATCTAGACTTGCTAAAGTCTGATGGATCTCAACAGCAGTGAAAAAAAAAATGGGTAGAACAGCCATTTCCTCGAGATTTTGTAGGTTTCTGTAGCCACTCTTCTAGAAAAGAGGGATAGGATGGCTTGCGAAATGAGGCAATGTAAGATGATGAGACAGTACTACAGATGTGCTGCACTATTCATCCTGCTGGCTGACAATGGTCTCATGGACTTTGAGACTGGCATATGCTGCACTCCCCAGTACTTCAGGCGGTTACAGTACAGATGACTATGTGGCATGTAGCTCTTGCTGCACAGGACACTATACTTTTACCCTCCTACCTTGCTGATGGTCCAATTCAGCAAGCAGTCTATCTGATTAATTCTAATTAACATTCAGAAAATAATAGAATATGATACATTCAGGTCAAAAAAATGTAACTGTTTATTAAGCCTTTTATGAAAAAAGACCTAACACAAACTCACTATGCTGAAGCTTTGACTGGCTTTAGGGCATGCTTCTCATTTCCTAGTGAAGTTCAACAGCTTAGTAAGTGCTGAAGACTAGATGTGCCGTTAACAGTACTGGAAACGTGGAAACAGAGTTGCGGGGCACTAGGCTTTTCTAATACATGCAGACACCCTCACCCCCCACCCCCAAACAATACATACACATGTTCAAACAGCAGATGTATATTCCTACCACTTGACCCCAAGGGCTTTAAAACAAAAACGTGTGACGTAGCTACACCAGGCCTGCTTATGCCTCACCTCCCTCATAATGAGTTTATAGGGCAGAACACATTTGACAGAAAAGCATCCATTAACCCTCAGGGTGACTGCAGCGTGTCTCATGAGGGATGGACACCTGGCTACACACCCTTCTTTTCTAGAGGGGTGAACACATCCATGATTGGGTCCATATGAAAAGCCAGCTACCTTCTCTCCTGACTTGGCGAGGACCTGTGTAGTTGTATGTATTTAGCAGCCCAGGCACACTAAAAGCCCAGCTTTTCCAGAGAGCTCCAGGAGTACACTTCACACACAACTGCTCCAGCTGCATAGCAAGGGAGACAATGGCCTGCCCAGCTGGCACGTTCGAACACCACTTAGCTAAACTGTTACTCCTCTGTGTCAAAACACTATTAAGCTTTGGAATGACAACATCACTTACATCTGATTCCCAGCAGTAAGGAAAGGTTAGGCTCCTTGCCCTGAGCTCTCTGGGTGAGAATACTGCACAGTGCTTTCAAGTCAAACAAGCAATGAGACATTTCCTTGAACAACTGGTCTGCTATAGGCATCTTCTCAGATATTGGCTGCCTGGACTGCTCCACCTGCCGTATCTGCTCCTTCAGGGAGGCATTCTCTTCCATCAGTCTTTGGTTCTTTGTGAAAAGTAAATAGGAAAAAGGGGTAAGTTAGTCTGCAGCATGCACTGTAGCAGAAAGTTTCCTGTTTCAAACCAAAACCAATATAATTAAAAATAATTAATTTCCATACATGTAATCAGTATTTCTGTACCCCTCTAAAGAATGGCAGATAGACAGCTTTCACATGGCTATTTCATGTTACCATTGCTAGCAGCCTTCACCCCTGAAGTTCTCATTTCCTGAAGTAGGAATAGTATCTATTATACGTCTGCACAGCAGCCAGCACAGTCAAGTATGTAACTAAGCTCATAAAGCCCTACCATGAGATCTTATAATCATTCTATAAGGTTCTTCCCCGCTGGTGTGGTCAGGGGTTGGGTTTTTGGAGTTTTTACTTACTTCAGAGAGAGTTTTATTTAACTGCTCTATATTCCTTTCTTTTTCTTCAAGCTCATTTGTCATCTTCTGAACTATCAGCCTTTGTTGCAAAAGCTCCTCTTGCATAGACTACATGGAATGAAAACAGGTAATGATTTAAAATTTTTGTACTTTATATTAGCACTGACAAAAAATGCATCCTCAGTAAATTTCTAAGTTTCAGTTATTTATTGCTTTTGTATTAATTCTTCGGTTTTTATTTTCTACCATGTTCACCTGGTAATATTCAGCTGGACCCCAACAGCTCTCTGTATACTAACACAGCTATGCCAGGTATCAGTGAAACCCTTTAAATAATCAGTATCTATTTACAAACAAGACGACTATAGGTATGCAAAACATTGCTCCAATATGGAATGCATAAAGTCTAAAATAACCATGCAAAATTGTTTATTCTACCCAAATTATTTCTCTTGAAATAAGCAGCAGATTAATGACAGCTAAGCTTCATTTGTGCAATTCCAAGTTGTAACTAAAGATTTTTTTTTTGGCCTCTATTTTCCACGAAGACTATGGCACGGCTTCCTACAACCTTTCACAACACAGAATTCACCTCACCTTCTATACAGCTGAGAAGAAAGCCTTTGACAGTTGATACAGAGTAGCAAGCTCTTTAAAACCACTCACAAGATAAATCAGAACAGTCTATACAACTCTACTGTGCTGAAGAAACAACTGCAGGCAAAAAAGTAACTTATTTGTAGTTTATAGTGTCACTTTTAACAGATACAATAATTACTATTTTCAGTAATGAAAACAGCAGTAAGTTTCTAGGATGCTGTTGTACTTCAATATTGGAGCTTTCCATGACTGACTCCCAGATCAGTCACAAGCAGCAACAAACGAACAACCACTGCAACACGGAATCAGCTGCTGTCAATTCCCCAGTCTTCACCTACAGAGCTGAAACTGAGAAATCAAGAGATCTTTCCAAAGTGGATTTTTTGGGGTGAATCCAGCATGATCATGTGCTTTTGTTGTTCAAAGCACTCACATTTATTCCACTAGTTGGCTTTTAGATCTGTCTTTCAAGGTCATCTGGCAAAATTCAGAAAGAGGAATATTCAAACCATCTTATCTGAGTACTAGTAACAATGAAAAGTGATTACATAAACTCCTGATGCTTTAAAAGAGAGCGATCTTTTCAGCTTTCATGAAAAAAAAAAAAAATCTTTTGTCATTAATGGTATTACTCACAATTCCAATGCTGTGCTATCACAGTGCATATAAAGTGTCCTCCCCATCCCCAGCTCAGCACGTTAATGTGTAAAACCCGTTGCCCAATTTCAATTATAAGATGCAAATCCAATCCCATCATGCTCAATATACAGCTGGAGCACTGGTGACAACGGTGCATGCCTTGGCACAGTTTTGATTGTGGCCTTCCACAGAGTGGAACCAGAGACCATGATGGGGGGAGGAGAAGTTGCATTTCACAAACCGATGGCTCTCAATTTATGGAATGACGCTATCCCAGAAGAATGTTTTTTCTTGAACCTCTGTAGGAACAATCCTAATTATTCTTCTTCCAAAGCAGAGAACTCTCTCAAAGGGAATTCTGTATGGTAGCTTAAATAAAATGCTATAGAAAGACCAATGTCACTCTTTAGTAAAAGATATGCTTAAATTGCTGCACTATGACTCTGCAACCTTATTCAAAGACAGAAAAAACCCCTAAGCTCCCCACTTAACAGAACCACAGCAAACTGCATCAAGCTATGTTTGCTTTGGGTCTTAGGAAAACAATTTAGCTTTGGAAAAGAAGCCAAATCCACTCTTGTGCGAGTTGCTCTTAAGATGTATGAAGAATGGAACTTTCAGGTTACCAGTACTGGGGATTGTGGCACATAGGAGACTGTCTATGTACAGGGCTGCCCTTTACCATGTATGCAGCCTACTGACTGGATGAGAAGCCATTTAATTGACTTGCCAGCTATAAGAATTATTAGTGCTAATGAGAAGGCAGGGCGTAATGAGAGGCAAGGCAGGGCCGACACTGAGTGGACTTTTTAATGCCCTGGCTGCCCACGGAAGGTCTGCAGTCTTGACAAAATTTCCCACCTCACTCAGCTCAACGCAGCACAAGCAGTAAGAAAAGCCAGTGCTTTGTCATACCCTTTGCAAAACTGGAAAACAATGCTGCTAAAATTTACACACTTAATATGGACTAAAACCCCCCACACTTTATTTTCACGTAAGCAGTAAGAATCAGCAGGCAGAACCCAGAAATGACTACTTGTTTAAAACTGTTTTCACACACTCGATCTGCTCCTCAGTTCACCCACACTGTGCCCCTCAAAAGGAAGTGCTGAAGTAACGTGCATCCTAAAGATAAGCTGTGCGAGAAAGCACAGCTTCACACTCCAGTGGGAGGAAGGGGAGGAGGAAAGAGGGCCCTGCCCCACGTCAAAGGAAACACCCTGGGCCCGGAGAGGTCAGGAAATAGCTCTGCTTCAGGCATTTCCTTTGTCGTGCTTGCAGATGAGCAGAACCCACAGCGGTGTTGAACAGTCATCTTTAGTTTTTTAAAAACATTGTCTACTGAGAAAAAAGGCCATATTTGGTCAGGCTGAAGGTCCCTCTAGCTCTGTCTGTCTGCAGCCAGGCAGAAGAAGGTGCTTAGGGAGGGGAACAGGGCAATGCAGTAATAACAGGTAATGCAGTAATACCCCGCCCCAGCTTCCACGTATCTTTAAATGTCTTTGATGTACTTTTCTTCCACGAGCAAGTTTAAGGACACCCAGAACCCCAGTTACAATACATGCGACAGTACCACCACTTACACATTTCATGTTCGTGTCAAAGCCAGACATTAAAGGTTTGACTGTGCAGCCTCTGAGGGTGGCTGGTGGTAGGGAAGACAGATTCAGAAATAATACCTTCCCCAGTGTATTTCAGAACTGTCTGCCGCTAAATTTACATGACTGTGCAAACTACTCCAAACCCAACTTCTAGTATATTCCAAATAACGTGCACACATTCAGCTCATGAGTTGCACTGTTTAACGGGAACTACTAGAAGTGAAAATCAGTGTTTATTTCTAAAAGATACACCTAACATCTATAATTCTCTGCTACCCTAAACTTAAAGCTCAGAAAAAGCACATGTGTTTACCAGCTTGGCTGAACCCACAGTGCTATGATTACCCAGTTACTCATAGTGCTATGAGCCCTCCGTACTTCACCCTTAATTTTTCCACATGCTTTCCAAAGTTACAATTTGGTGGCATTACTCCCAGCCTGGCACCATTTGGGTTTATTGTGACTGACAGGATTGACAGAGATACTTTAGGTGGCATCGTACAATCTGACTTCCTTCTACTGTCTGTTTTTTGTACCAAAAAATGTTAATTTTGTGATATCTAAATAATAATGTAAATACAGATTTTGTAAATGCCACACCCATGGATAATTTTTCTCTTTCTGAAGATGTACTATATATGCAGCATGACAACTTGTCAAGACCAACCAGAATTTTAATCCCTCACACTCAGGAGAACAAATCAACCAAGCAAAACCATACAAGGAAGATCAAAATCATTCCATCACGATTATGAGCAGATAGAAGCTAGTACCGCTTCATACACTGCTGTATGAAACAGAATTGCTTTGTTTTCAGCTTGCAAGTTAAAAGACAACAAACTGAAATATATTCTCAAGCATAAGTTCACAATGTGGCAGAAGACGGAATAAAATGAGATGATCTGAGCTGAAGATAAACTGTATCTCTGTGCTGATGAGGGATTTCAGTTTCTAATGAACTGATTTTCAATGCTTCCCAGGGAACAAATATGGAAGGCCAGGGAGATCAAGGATACAAAGAAGCTGCTGTAGTCTACAAGTAATTTGAGGGCTAACACCATTTTCAAATCTTATTTTTTGTCCTTATATAAAATACCTCAAAAGAGGAAAAGTAAGAGAAAGTCCCGGAGAACAGACCACTACTCTGTTCACAGATTGTCACAACTACTCAGCATTTCCCAGTCTCAGCTCCCTAAAGTCATTTCAGACTAAGCACACAAAACACCAATCTGTATAAATGTGCACAAAGATCACTCATCTAAAGATAAATGATAGCGATAGCTGATAGAGAGAAAAAGATCAGGAAGTTTAGGAAATATGAAAAGATTAAGGTTGGTGATAATACATTTAGGCAAGTTGTGCGTATTCTTGTAAGCACAACATATACATATAGTATACATGTAAATAATCTTAACTAAACTATGAAGCGGGACAGAGAACCTCAGAAAGGTTATGGAGTCCAATTTAAACTCTTTGTTTTAGTTATGAAATATCCAAAACTACACTTGCCTGCGTCACAATTTTGCATGTAACAGGCTGCTCCATGAAAACATCTCAATTTGATAAATTTTGTCTTCTTCAAACCTAGAGAACCCTAAATGATTGATTTTGCTTTTCAGTTAACAGACGTATGTTATGCTGCAACTTAAAATTCCCCTTCTGTTTCTCTACATATGTACTTAATACACTGTAATTCAATCAAGCAAAAATACAGTTGTCAACAGGAACCAGGCCTGCTATTTACCTGCATGGTAGAGAAAGGAAGCAATTTAATGGTGGAAGACAACTTACTTTCAACAGCTACAATGAAGCAAACTTGGCTCCAGTGTGCAAAGTGGAAATAAGAAAGCACATTCTCTTAGCAAGTGTTATGCAAGCAGTTTTGTGTCTCTTCATTATTTGGATTCTAGCTCCATAGAGTGCTCCCTTCCACTTCAGAAGGAGCAGGCATTCAGCTGATTGTTTACTACCATTTTGTTTGTCTTCCAAACCTAACGTACACAGAGCCAAAGGAGAAGCACCTTCTTTATTCTCAAGGGACAACCCTGTAATTTCAGTCCCTCTAGAGGGCAAGGAAGCAAAAAATGTGGTGAGAAATGCCAATCTAGAAGAAGAATGCGGAAACCAGAATTTGTTGAATTTGGCTTCAGTATTTTCTGAAAACAGATGTTTGTTTGGGTTTTTAAATGCTCAGTATAATGTTTCCTTTTCTCCACAACAAACACTGGTCACTAAATACCTTTCAAGTATCAGAAGCCTGATGTGTTAATCCAATCCAGAGAGCCGCAACTGACTCCTAGCTGACAACCTCTGCTGTCTTGAAAAGTCCTCGGCTCCAAGCTAGGTACCCAAGATCCGCCAAGAGAGTTAAGATATCTAAGTGAGTGAAGTGTCAGAAACCAGCTGAACAGGGACCTGCTTAAACAGTGTGAAATGTGAAGTGGTATGGTTTAGGAAGGCACTTGTCTCTACTAAGGATCTCAGCAGTGAGGCTCCTAATCAATATCACTTTTTGTACTTTGGATGATCACCTGAACCCCAAAGTTGGGTGGGAGGCACTGTTGCTTACAGGGGCAGTCCTCACACTTGAAACAGGCAGCTCTGATATGACATCCACTAGACCAGCAGAATAAGGATGCTACATAGCAACAGTTTTTCACTTCATGATGAGTACTGGCAAAGCGCTAAACCATACAAACATCAATAATGAATACATTATGAGCCTGCAAGAGAACACAGGTCAGCTACAGGCCATAAGACTTAAGTTCTTGGCATTTCTACCTTTGCCTCCTATTTGGGAAGATAAAAGGAGGAAAATCAACTTCAGTAACGTTATCTTATGAACTAAAAATGGACAGAGCAAACAACAGAACATACACTCTTCCTTACCCGCATGTCTGAAATCAGTCCAGCTATCTGATTTTGTTGATTGTCTATGACCTAGAATATAAAATTGCATAATTTACAAGGTTTGAATCTCTTCAGATCCTTTTTTAAAAATCAGCTTACAGGTGTGTAGCCATAGGTTTTAAATGGAATCTTTGAAAATGTAAATGACAAGACAGAGTTTAACTCTGACAGAACAGGAAATTCATGCAAAATAAATGTACTGGACAGAAACAGACAGGTATTGAAAAGAAACCCAAATTAGCAACAAATGTGTAATTCTTTAGTGAGATAGTTATTGCTAAAGTAAAAAAGTAAAGAAATGCAGGACTCAAGGTTAAAGATGCCACCAACAGATCATTTGCAGACTAACCTTACTGGCTTTCTCATTCTTTTCTTTGAGACATTCATTCTCGCTCTGAAGCTGTTTTGTGTCCAACATGGGAAGCCGAATACCATCTTCCAGGCATTTTTCTACTTTCTGTTGTAAACTGCCATTTAACATGAAAGAAAAATTAAGTACACTGACAGAAACCAGAAGGGCTGTGTGTTCTAGTGAAAAATTAGGAAGTTGCACCATCTTCCAACCAGAACTGTAAAACCGTACCTAGCAGAATCCAGCCTTACAAATGAGCAAACCAACTGAATGAATGATGCAAAAATCCTAAACTACTGAAGTTACTGTGGCACTGACAAGAACAGATTCATGCAGGAATGATTTTATGGGCCAGATTCTGTGATGCTTCTCCCAAAAGGCACAGCTCTAGCAGTACAGCATAGGGAAAGAGGGCAGAGAAGAGGCAAAGAAAAGCTTGGTGGTGTTCCCAGCTGCTCTGTGCTACTGTGAGAGGCAAAGCCAGCACCAGCATAGATCAGAGGAGTCTTCAAACCTCTCAAAGTTACAGGAGCTTTAAAATCGGACGCTCTCACTGGGGCATGTACAACTCAAAGCAGAGTCCAGAATCAGAGGCTGCACCAAATACTGGTGGCCTATCCTTCATGTCCTCTGTGACTTGTAAGGGGGAGCATAAAGCTGCTCCTGCCAGCTGCTCCCACACGACAGCATAACCCTTCAGGCCCTCTGTAGGTCCACTCAAGCTTAGGTGCAGCTAGAGCCTTTGCCTGCTCACCTTCTCTCAGAAAGGAAATACATTTTATTAGTGTTAA
This sequence comes from Pelecanus crispus, assembly GCF_030463565.1. Lineage (NCBI taxonomy): Eukaryota > Metazoa > Chordata > Aves > Pelecaniformes > Pelecanidae > Pelecanus > Pelecanus crispus. Next base: position 75,861,093 of record NC_134645.1, on the reverse strand, counting down.
TCTTGCTGTCTAATTTAGAAACCAGAGGCCACCTCAACTATTTGTAGGCTTTCAGAAAAGACAAAATGATCCCCCTCTAGATTACGAGGGCACGAAGAAAAAAGGCCTTTGATTTGTGAGATGGAAACAATGTGTCAACAATTTGGCTGGCAAGGTGTCCCAACCAGCTTGCCTTTCATCATGGAAACACTTTCAGACTCCTGTGGCATGCACCTTTACCCAATGGAGGGACAGTGAACTGTAGTAACTTCCACATAAATTATTAGAAGTTATTCCCCCCTGCTTCCCCCCTCCCCCTTTTTTTAAAAATAAGTGTTTAAGTAGCTCCCCTGATCTAAAATGTACCATAGTAACTATGTCTTCATGTCTCATCTGGAATCTTCTCATGGATATCTGTCCCATTTGTTTTTTCATAGTTATGCAAGTTCAGTGACAGCAGATTAGCTACAGCTAAATCCCCCTGTAAATACCCCCACCCTCAATGAAAAGGGAAGAAACAGGCACAATTTATTTAAATCTTTGACCCTTCCCTTATACACCCGTCAGCCAACATCCAGGGAGCTTCTCCACAGCTCGTGACAGGACTAGTTATCAAACAGGAGTGCTGACAGCTTCTATATAATGATGCACATGTTTATTCTATCCTCTATCTGGCAGCGGGCTATGATGCCATTGCAGCGGTGTCCCACATCTTTAAAGAAAGATAGTGAAGAGTGTCGTAGGCAGACTGTTCTCTGTGGTATTACTTGCAACTTGACACAAATAAAAATCTTGTTGGTTTTTCTATTGCATTACACTGGCATTCTGCACAGGAATATATTTATGCCATGAAAAATCATTAGCATCGTAATAGATTAAGAGTGCAAGTAACATTTGGTCTTGACATCAGGTGGGAAAGTATACCTGTTTCAGGGCACAGCCCAAGCAGCTGTTCATACCTTTGTACTGTTGTGACCAGCTCTTTTTCCTTTTTCTTTTGACACACCAGTTGCAATTCCTTCTCTCTGCACTGCGATCGGGCCTCTCCGAGCTTCCTTTCTAACTCAGTCACAGTTTCTTGAAGTTGCTTGTTCTTCTCTTCTAGAATTTGCAGCTAACACAGGTTACATCAGTCAGACACAATGCCACATTAGCAGAAGGCCTTGCGGCAGGCCACAACCTTACAGCTACCTTTTAGGCCCATTTCACTTATCTGAGTATGAGAACCCCTAATAGCTACAGTGCTTTCTAAAACACTGAAATACTTCTCTTCCTAAACAGATGGGGAAAAAATAAATGTTGAAACAGTAAAAGATTTGACGACAGATACTATGGAGCTTACTTGTATTTTTAAAATGTGAAACACACTGCCTTGACCTTACCTGTTTAGTCTGCCCTTCTATATCATCCAGCGTTGGTAAGTCAGCCAGGTATTTTTCTAAGGTTTCAATTCGTCTTTGTTTTTCTTTGTTTTGCTCAGACTCTTTCTGGCATTTCTTTTTCAGGCTATTAATATATCGGTCTCTAGTTTTAAGCTAGAAGAAAGTAAGAGAACATGTTTTATGACTACAGTGAAAAATAAACCTGCTTTGGAAGCTGAAGCTGGTCACTCTTCAAAAATTGTACTCTCAGCTGCATGAAAAGGTTGGTTACTACAGAGAACAAAACCAAAGAATGATCAATCCCAGCAGCTCCAAGTCATAGACCTACACGTGACCTCAAACCATGGTTGCTTCACCTCTGCCCAGAACACTCCATGTGCCTTGTGAACCGAAAACACAAATAGTTCAACAGTTAAACTATTCTTAATTTTTTCACCAATGGAGATCTTTATATGCAACAAATGATCAGCAAATATTTTAGTCCATCCTCTTCCTCTGGCCTAGGAAAACAACTTAAAACACAGGGACCAAGAACTTAACCCAACAATAACTGGAACCACAAACCTGACTTCGATGCAGTCTGACAATTACATCAGAGGACATCAGAACAGACTAGTGGCTTTCTTAAACACCTTTTCTACAGGCATCTTAATTGTTCATCAGCCTGCAAAAGGTTTTTTATATTGTGTTATCTTTGCTTGCATTCCTGGTACTTACTTTGCTTTATTACCTAGGTCAAAAAAGTGGGAAGGCGGGCAGGAAGGAAAAATAGTATTTTCCAGTCATAGTCCAATTTAATAAAAAACAGTATCTCTATTGCTTGAACTATGGTGTAGTAATTCACAGATAACAAACACTTGTCACTAGAGTAAATGCTAAACGTACTTTTATTTTGGTGCTACAGACATCCACCTCACTGAGAAATAACTGTGTGATACTGTCAGTGTCAGAGCTCAGTAACAGAGACTACTGAAAAGTTTAAGTCAATAATATCTGGAAAGTTTTTCCAGCAGTAGCCTTCTATATGGGCCACAAAACTGAGGATGCCAAAAGGCCGGAAATCTTTATATCTTTTATTTTATCAAGACCTCAAGGCTGAACAAAGCTTTCAGGCTGCTTTAAAATCTTTAGACAAAGCCCAAGTAAACACCACATTCAGTAAGGCAAAGTTGCAACTCAGCCATGATCTTTTGCCACAACACGTGCTTCAGAACCTCATACTTCCCCCCACACCCCAGGCCTTAAGGCAGTGATAGAAATATGCACATGTAAGCCAATGTTGCACAGTAAGAATTGCCAGGAACCTGACTGTTAGCTAAGGGAATCTCTTCCCTCTGTTTCTCACACGCCACTAAGGATGAGAAGTTGACCAGTTAGAATACTCCAGTACTCATGTGACAAAGATTACACGGTTTCCAAATCTTCTTGTCCTGCATATATACCATACGGAATTTCTTCTCCTGCAACCTCTCTCCTTCTAATCGCCAAGGGACTCCTCCCGCCCTCTCCAAATCCCCAGCATTACCTCGAGGACTCTTTCCACCTTCTGTCACCTGAGATGAAAAAAATGGGTTGTTGGGGTTTTTTTTCATTCACTCTTGCTGACTCTGCTGAGGGGAAAACAAGCTTTGGATTTTTTTTAATTTCTTCTTTCATATACACACTGCTGATGACTTTGTTGGGGCAGGAAAAAAATCAGAAAACTCTCACCTCTTGGCAATTAAATATTAAAAGCAAGGCCACAGAAATCATAGTGAACACTACTGCAAGCTGTCAGCACTACCTTCCAGGAGTCCTTCACAATTACCCATAACAGAGGGAGAAGGAGCAGCCAGCAGGGTATGGGTGTCTGAACTGAGGCATTTCCAGCCCAGCAGTCCAATTTCTAGATTAAATGCCTCAGAACTAAAGTGAAGGCTGCAAAATCTGCAGGTGCCAAGAGGCACATTCATGCTTGGCATAAAGAAAAGGAAGAACCTAGGCATTTGTGACACAGACACTGGCGGAGAGTACTGCAGCATCTACCTTAGGAGGCTCGTTCAGCTAGGAAGTGTGAGGAGCTACCACGACTACCGGCCAGCCCACGACAGGGAAGCTTTTTCAGGCTTCTGAAATTTCAGTGCCAATTAAAGAGCTCTCAATCACCTCAGTCCTACACTCTCAACCACCTCAGTCCTACACTGACTACACATGGAGCCTAGGGGAAAAGAACAAGGAAAGAACATTTTTCCAGCCTCCAGCTGCTTTTACTTTAGAGGCTCTCCTGAGGCAGTTATTATTTCTGTGCATTTAGAACAAGGCAGCACTTCCATCAACTCACCTATTTTTCCCTTGAGCACACCTATTACTCTTAGCATCCATAACAGCCTTCACAGAAACAATTTACAGGTTTGCTATAGGGAACTGGCACGAGGAATTGACTCCTTTTGCTAATCACGTACTTGGCTCCTAGAGCTTCACTAGATGTTCCCTTGCTCCTGCAACGGGAGCTGCAGTGAGGAGCTGACTGCCCTCCGTCCCGTTCAGGCTGCTCGTGGCTCTGCAGACTCCATCACGCTCCCCCTTCAGTGACTTCTTTTCCAGTGTGAAGATTTAATCATTCCTCCTGTGATTTTCAGATGGATATTTGCTTTGCTGCCCTTCTCTGAACCTTTTCCAGTTCCAAAACACCCTGTTTTTGTGATGAGGGAGTCTTTGCTAGACTTCTCACCACTGACAAAAGATGGTCAAGGAAACGGGAGCATTCTTTATGTTTTCTTTCCCCCCACCTACACCGAATGGTCACAGATTGTCCTTTATTGTCAAAAACATACCATCTCTACACTGTATTTAAATGTTGTATGTTAAAAACTCCAATGTAGGGAAAGATAATGTTATTTGCAAAAATGAGGCAGGCAGAGAAGTAGAAATGTATGCCAGCAACCTTAACCTAAACTTCAGTGTGTTCCTTTAGCATATGCCTACAAGCAAAGCTCACCTGAATATTAACAGCATTTTCCCCACTCCCTGGCCAAATCTGGCTTTTGGGCTGAAAACACTTACCCTCTCCTAAGAGGCAGGCATTTGCTCACAAATAACCCTAGCAACAATAACGCTATTGGCAGCAATCCCTGTGATCAGTACAGAAATCATATTTTTGTCACTGACCCGGGACACCAACCCTTTGGGCTCTGAGCTAATCTCCCTGTAAGCACAGCAGAGGAACTCCAGAGACAGCTGTCCCCAGGCTCAGCACCCAGCCTACTGCTTGGGTTCCCAGCCTGCCGCATCCCTGCGGGAACACAGTACAGCTCCTTCCTCCCTCCGCAGTCCTCCCTCAAACATAAGGGTACTAATTTTATTACAGAAACATGCTCTCCCTCCCTGCCCTTTCTCTCCTTGACAGCCTTTTGTTTAGTCCACAGAGTGGATGGGTGTGAAAGCGTGAATCAGGACTGTGCAGTGAATCAGGCTTCTAGCTACAGACCACCCCACTGACACAAGCACTGCTGCACAGGTCCTCACCACTGCCACCACCTAGAGCAGCAGTTCCTACACAGTGAGGAACACAAGCAGTAAAAGCTGAGACAGGAGGAAGCAGCAGCATCCAATTTCTGCCCTTCCTGAATGTTACCCTTAGTGAAAAGCATACTGCAGGGTTCATAGGAAACGGTAAGGCAGCATTTGAGATGAATTATGCTTTCTTCTTTGTCTTCCCACCTGCCACTTCACTGTATCATACTGCTCCTCCCTTGAACCTGCATTAATGTAAATCTAAGCCCAGTAGTAAGGTCCAGTAATCAAAGAAGAGAAGGTAACAGTGACAATGTATCCCTAAAACGTCAATTACAAACCACTTGGTCAATGGCACATTCCTGCTCGCAATAAAGGAAGGCTGGCAAGACATTGAAAATTACCCCTGGGTATTGTTTCAGCCTCCAAAGAAACCCCTTGGCAAGACAGTTCCAAGAACACAGCCATCTAAGCCCCTTCCTTGTCTCAAGACTAAAATCTACTCTGCACATCCCAGCAAAGCTACAAGAGAATCACTCCTGCTGAGTAGGCACATACAGGCTAGTAAGTGCATCTCAAAGCACGAGGCCCACATTTACAAGCCATGCTAAAAATAGGGATTTAATTCTCACACTCTATGTTTTTAAATTATACTTTATTTACTGTAATAAACACTTCAAGCTTAGAGCTGAGCAGCCTTTCTTCAAAGCAATTTTAACGGACACCTGGTTAAAACCTTCACCATGACTGACATTTCATCTAGTATCACTTTTTATTATGTATTCACTACAAGTTCAGACTTATCCACTCCCAATACCTACAATCACTATCAATTTTTCCATCACAGATAGTTTATCTACCTTTTGAAAACAGCTCAGCAACCCACAACTAAGTTGCTTTCTAGCGAACAAAACATACGCTGCTATAACAGTGTCAAAAGGAAATTTGTAACATGAAACACACTTACTTTCTCCTCCATCTTCTTTTTCTCCTCACTAGATTTGTTTGAAATTTGTTTTACAAATTCACTGAGTTGTAATTCCTTATTCTCAGCTGCTGCAATCTTTCGCTCAAGCTCCTCAAGGTGGGATGTTGATCTTTCTGAAACGTGAGGTTGCAGCGGTGTGCTCTCGTACTGTGGTTGCTTACAAAAAGAAATAAAATAATCATACAAATGAATGCACACATACCACTGTATACTTGAGCAGCACAGCAGAAAACAGTCCCGCATTTTTTTTTCTACTGTCAGGAAGGGTGGGGTTTGATTTTTCAAACATTAAAATATGTGGTAACAGCGTGTATTTCAGGAATCTGGAGCAAAAAAATAAAGAAGCTGGACACCTTTACATTCACAACGCATGCACATAAACATTGTGGGGCCATTTCCCCCTCAGATTTATGGAAGAGGTGTCACTTTTCTTCCAAAAGAAATCCCTGAAAATCCAAACAAAAAGTGTTTTCAAAACAAATCACCACCACTGCATTATTTTACCACTCCCCAGGAAGAAAAACACTCTATAAAATGACTATGAACATATTAAAGCAAGAGATACTCCAATCTCAAGATCTTTCTAAAGCAGAACATTAGTACTAGTCAAACCTTAGAGCTATCACACCTGAGGTGAAGAATGGCACAGGGACGAGCCTGAGACTACAGCCTCCTACCTTCTGTCCTGTATACCAAAACCCTCCTCCCTTTCATTTTCATGCAGTTCAATGTTACTCTTCTACCTTCACTGCCCACAGACTGACAAGCACAAAATGGAAATCAACTGCACATGGGATGAAAAAGGAGATGCATCCCATTAGGCTTTCAGTTTCAAGGTTCTTCTAATAACATAAATTGGTATCTTTAAAGAAATTGTACAGATAGTGTTTTTAACTAGTAACACTCCTTCAGCAAAACATTGAAAGAGATTAAAACCTCCATTAAAGGAGATTTGCATTTCTAAGTTAATCTTACAGAAGGCACACAAATCAAGCAGAAATCCTACTACACTATAAACTTTTTTAACTCTTTAAATTATGAAAGATGAATGCATCTGCTGCTTTATTTGAAGTGCATTATGGCATACTAAGATATGTATGCTAAAATTTCAGTTTCTGCGGTAATTTTTTTTTTTTCCCCCCCAAAAATCTTGATCTAGACAGTATTTTAAAGCATTTTATAAAAGAACTTCTGGAAACACCAAAAGCCACATTCCTAGATGTCTGAAAAAGTTTCGGAATACCTAACTTCACACCAAGGCTCCACTTGAATTTCTCTCCTGTCTCCCACAGACCAGATTCTCACCTGATGCACAGCTGTGTTATTCCAAGGACATAATTAATGTCATGCTGAAGTACACTAGCTGAGATCCTGGTGCAGTGTTTGTGACAGAAAAAGACAAGGTAATAAAAGGGGGACAGAAAAGCTGTTTCTCTGCATATCTGCCTTTAATGTTCTCTTTCTGCATTGCCTTTTTAGATACGCTGAGGTCTGGAGTTGGAATTTGTCCCCTACAACAGGGCAGCAGCCACAGTCCTCAAACTGATCTCCATTTCATGGTTAGTCTATGGTACTTCATCCTTACACTTTCTGATATTTGTGCTAGTTAGATGAAAATTAGGACAAGCATGCCCAAAATACCACCACACATTCCCTTTTAGACTAAGTGTTCCCTGGGAGTTCCATATCCTCTTCAGGTGTCTTGTGCAAGGGTATTCCACCACAGGATCACGGAATTGTTTAGGTTGGAAAAGACCTTTAAGATTATCCAGTCCAACCATTAACCTAACATTACCAAGTCCATCACTAAACCAATTAAGGGGAGAGTAGCAACCCCACACCTCCTGGCTTGGTGGCTGGATCATTTATAATGAAGTAAAAACTAGGAATCATTAAGATTGGAAAGGATCTCTAAGATCATCATTCCAATCATCAACCCAACACCACCATGCCCACTCAACCATGTCCCAAAGTGCCACGTCTACCCTTTTTTTGAACTCTTCCAGGGATGGTGACTCCACCACCACTCTGGGCAGCCTGTTCCAATGCTTGACCACCCTTTCCGTAAAGAAATTTTTCCTAATATCCAATCTAAACCTCCCCTGGCACAGCTTGAGCCCATTTCCTCTTGTCCTATCGTTATCTACTTGGGAGAAGAGACCAACACCCACCTCACTACAACCTCCTTTCAGGTAGTTGTCAAGAGCGATAAGGTCTCCCCTCAGCCTCCTCTTCTCCAGGCTAAACAACCCCAGTTGTCTCAGCCGCTCCTCATAAGACGTGTGCTCCAGACCCTTCACCACCAGTCTGTTTGCCTTCTCACATCTCTTCCATCCATTCCATCGATACAATCTAACCAGTCCTTTGGGTAGTACCTCCTTCCGTCAGTTGTTTTCAGGTACTCTTTTATCAAACTACTTTATCCCCTAATATCTGCCTGTATAACTGTGCTACATGCACACTGTTAAACCCTTATTCTTACAGTGTCACAATCCCTCTTTCTTACCCCATTTTTATCAGATTTCAAAACAAATACGTACAAAATATTAATTTAACTTAGATTTCTGCAAATGTAAGGTAAGCTACAACACTGAGAGGGTATTCTCCCCTATACAATTTATGGCTATACAATTACACAACCATCAATAATCACAAAAGCTCCACATTTTGGCCTGCAGTAAATTGTGAACGTGCTTTCAGGTGTCAGTTACTGGGAAATGGAAAGCTTTGCTGAAAGAAAAATATCCATCCTACCTGCAAATTAGTCATGTAAGGTTCTTCGCAGTTCACAAGATGGCTCAGTCTTGCGTGTTGAGCTCGTAATTCATTCTCCCTTATCTTCTGATGTAAATTGTTAATTTGCTGCTTTTGCCTGTAATACAAAGATTTTATTTGAAAAGGAATGAAACAGATTAAAAAAAACATAGATCTTAAGGCTTATACTGAAGAATACTGTAACAATGCTATTCGACATTAGCTGTAGGCTTTTGCCCACCACAGCCAGACTGCAACTGGTGTAGTTTACCACTAGAACTGGAATCTCATCAGGATATGAGCTATTGAACTACAGTTGCCATTTAACTTTCACTTAAGCATACCCCAAAGGGTCTGTGCTCAATTGGCAATAATAAGCAAGTTTTGTAAAATACGATTTGAAAACTCTATCAGTTTTGTGGGGGTTAAGCGATGCTTCTGCTGTCATTTGCTCCTAGGGCCAGAAGTGTAAGCAGGAAAAAGTATACAGAAAGTATAATGAAAACAAACAAAACCTGCACCTTCATTTTACTTGTACTTCTGCTTGGCCCCTCTCTCTTTGCCAGAGCTTACTTTTGACACAGGTTAAATGGATTTCTAAATCAAGGGGAGGAGAAAGAACTTAAGAAGAAAAAGTCATTACATAAGATAGTCAGCATGGCTTTCCTGCAAGGTCTGTCTTTCTGCTTTGCTTAAGATTTTCTCAGTCAACTGCTTTACATAAGATGTTCCTTACCCCTAGGATAAAATACCGGACTGCATACTAAACCAGAATTAACCTTTTACACCAATCGCTTGGCCAGTGTACAGCAGAAACAGTATCACTATTATATCATGATTTAATTATATCACAAATTATATCACTGTTTAAATCATGCCTGCATTTGAACTAGCATGACTGCAGGGCAAATACAAGCCAGATCTCAGCCCCAGCCCATGTTAGAGCCCTGTGAGGTATGCTGTACTCTCTGCGGAGCATGGGCACACCTCAGTAACCGACTCCAGAACGGAGTTGTCAGCACCCATCAGAAACACACATAGCAACCTTCTCAATAAACTTAAAACCTATTTTGTGCACTCCTTTAATTTCCCTTTTTCCTTCTTTTTTATACTAAGACAGATTTGTATGGAAGCATGAAATTGTTTCTCAAAGCTTCACCTCTAAGCATGCAGTATGATTGGCTTTTCTGGAAACGACGATGCCGAACCAAGATGACTAAACCCAATTTTAACAGGAGATAAACAGCAAATACAGGTGAACTTCAAGGGAGAAGACCTGCCTGTGCACACAGTAGAAAAGCAAATCCTCCAGAAGTACAGAAAATTATCAAAGTTGTTTTGCTTTTTTAAAATTTGGGGAGGGTTGTGTTTAGGAAGAGCATCTTAGAATTGTTGTCATCGGTATACAAAATATGTATTATACAATCCATAAACTTACACAGAAGATGTATTAGCTGAGAAGATGCCAAATTTTAAGGGGAAAAATAAGATGCAAAAACTCAATTAAAGGGAATATTTTAGTCACGTACATTTTCCTAGCTAGTCATCAGCCAACTGTATCACAATTATTTGGTTTACAAGAGGAATTCAATATTTCAAAAATAGTGACGTTAAACTTTTAAGCTATACATGTTGCAGAAGACATACATGATGCATGCCTACAGAACATCTTTTTTATGTTTCCCTATTTTTAAATCTATAAAGAATAGCAGTGAATGGAAAAACAGTATAAACAAGTTGCAATTTGGTAGTACCTTAGAACAATTCATTCAATGCAATTCATAAAAACGGAGCAACTTAATGTATTTATGTGACTCCATAGCAAGTCTTAAAACATTCTGATGATTTTGAGGTGATTTTGAGGCAACTTTGAGGCTTCCCTCTTCCATTCCACTCTCTATATGGAACAAGCTTGTACAAATATAAGAGGCATATGTAACACTGAAAGACTTTGTATAGTTCTGGTTGGCCTCTGTAGGATGGCACTACAAATGAAAAGCTTCAAACTTATTTTGGAAGAAGCAGATTTGAAAATTAGGTAAAAGACTATGCTCTTAACTTGTAACAGACCTTACGTGAGCCCAGGAGCTCATATAATCATATGAGAAAATATAAAGCCTTGATGACTTCTGTGCATGCTTGATCACAAATACCAAAATCATTTAGTATGAGTTGTAATCATTTAGTATGAGTCGTCTTAACCTATGAACAGAAGTAATTTGTCACTTTTTATCACCTTACTACTTACTAGACAGATCTATTAAAATATCTTTGCCCCATGTGTTTTAAAATTATTTATCCATTTGTCATTTATCCCTTGAAGGCACTACGTGATTTTCTGTTTGTGCCTGATTGTATCTTAGCAGTGTCTTCCTTCACAGGCAGGATTTCAATGGCCTGAACTAAACACTACAGACTGGAGTAAATGTTTGAAAAATTTTTTGAACGTCCAATGTAGTTTGAACTACATTACTGTATTTCCTTTCATAATCCCTTCCCTACCCTACCAAATCCCTGCAGGAAAAAAGGTGAGACAAATTAATCCGTGATGAAACAGAGCTGCACTAGCACAGAGTGTAACTAGCTTGTTGCTTTTCACTCTGCAAAGCATGAAACTCTCTACCGTTATAAAACCTTGGCAAGAAAACACACTGTACAAATGTTTTAAGGCTGTGTAGATCCCACACAACTTCTTCGCATAACCGCCTCTCTGAAAATATCATTAACCTCACAGCACCCAGAAACAAAAATTCTGAAAACAAGCAGAATAGAGGATAAGCACCATAGAAACATATTTACTATTTACATACAATCCTGTAAGTCTTTGGACACTTCATACCAGATGCATTTTATCACTGATATTCTCATATGCTAAGTCAGTTTTAATCCTCTGTTAGCCCACAGCTGTTACTATTAATCCACTGCATAACCACAGGCTGTGAGTTTTATTTAAAGGGAGCAAAGAAAAGTTCAAACGCTCTCACAAACACAGCTCGCATACTGCAGCGGGAACACTGTCCCCAGAAGCCTCCCATTACCAATCAATCATCCCAGCGCTTTCAAAAAAAACCTCCCAAAACCCCCAACCTTCAGCATTTAGGTGCTTTCAAAATTCTGCTCAGATAGATGGCAACTGCCACTCTGGGTAGGCCCAAACCAGATATAAACAATCGTGAAACTGAGGGATTTTACCTTCTAGGCAGCAATGTTACTCTAAGCTTGTATCAGCTCTAACGTTTATAACCTCGTGCACATCCTCCGTGTTCACAGAGGGCCAGACTACAGCAGGCTGAAATTCTGTAACTGTTGTGACCAACGTTGGCAAACTCTCCTCCACTCTTCCCTTTCTCAGATCAGCTGCTAACACCCAAGTCTCCTCAAAGATTCAAGATATGTCAAAAAAAGATTGAATTAACTTCTTAATTTTTTTTTTTGCCATAGACACTAGAGTTACACCACTGCACTGCATCACTCTGACCTACTCCATTTCCTGTAACTTTCAACACAGGAATTTCCAATCACTCAATCTTACACAGGACTGAAGTCTCCAGACATCGACCTCCTCAACCCTTTGTGACTCCAGAAGCCACCAGCGTACGAGTGGGTGCAGGCTGTGGCCCGAGCTCAAGGCATGGGGGAACCTGACAGGAGCCCACCCTCGAGACGCGCGTTTACAGAAACCAGACAGCAGCTCCCACAACCAGGTTCAATGAAAATACTGTTCCTAGGTACCATGGAAACTACTCTCCTTCACAAATTCCTTGGTTTTTAAACATGAGTGTTACAATCCTATGTTGATGGCAAAGTAAGAGTTATTGGCATATTATGTGAATGTCACGGGACTTCTGACATGGTTTCATCCAGCTTTAGTCCAAAGAGAAAATACTCTATTTCATTTCAAGTGTCTGTCTTGACACGTCCCTTCCCCTTACACTCAGGCTTAAGGAGAAAAGGAGGCAACACCCTGCTCTAAACTCATCAACCAACCAAAGGGACTCAGAGGGAAGAAAAGTTTTGTTTTAAAAAAGGAAAAAAAAAAAAGAAAATTGCAGAAGGCAGGAATGAAAAACATCCTTTTGGTAGGGACACTTAAAACCGTTCCTTATTTAAATTGATGTTTCAGAGAAAAATGTCATTGAAAGATGTATAAACTTTAACTCCTCTATCCAATTGATTAATACCAACATGACACTAACAACATTGTTTTCACAAACACTTCTGGCACAAATCTTTCCCGCTATTCCTCAAGGCGTAATATGGTCTCCAGGAATGGGGGGTGGCAGTGCAGAAGCAAACAGACAAGAAGAGAATTGAAACTCCTGTGTACCAGACGACCTCCTCCTAGTTCAAAGGAAGACCACTGCAGTTAGCTGCAGAAAAGTTCTGCACTGAAGACACTGTCTTGTATTTTTCTTCAGATACAATGATTTTAAGGCTTTTTTTTTCTCAGGAACAACCTGCTGCTTGTATTTTCATTATTATTATCATTATTATTTTTCTTCTAAAAATTACACTGATGCCTTGGACTATGCCTTTTCACCCTATTTTTTGAACCTCCAGCCATAATTTATAAATATCCTGAGATCAAATCCTCCCTGTGCTGCTCCCCGGTACGTTCTTTCCAAGAGAACTCAGCTGAAGTGACAGGTTATCCAACATACATGACAAGTGGTGGCTATGTGCTCTATGGTCCCCTGCAACCAGCTCTTTTGTCCCAATTCCCACATATTAGTTATTTACATGCTAGGTAGTTATTTACAGAAAACCCTACTACTTTCACAAAGTAATGACTTTAGTTTACTTCCAGGTCTTGTAAAACACACACATCTTTTGTTCCCTTTTCTTCTATTTCCTCCAGCATTCTTTGTTTTTTGTAAACAAAGTTTCAAAGCTCCAGTCATGTTTTACTACTGCAGATCCATGATACTTTGTAAGGAAGGAAAAATTAAAAACCTGTCATGGCAGATCATACCATTCTCTCACCTTTCCCAGAATTACCAACTATTTTCCTGACACAAACCTCTGGCACTAGAGACTAGGCTACCTAAGATGTTGATTCTGTGTAATTATTTTTATGGAGCTTAAGGAGAGTAGTTCTCCTTATCTGACTTCCTGCCTGCAACAGATACTTCCATTCCCACACAGTAACCTCTGTTGAGCCCAACAATTTAAATCAAACCGAAGCACGTCAATCATCAGGAAGCTAAAAGCCCACACTCAAAGGACTGAAACCGATGAAGTGACATACGCCAGCGTGGTTCTGACAGGTCTCTGCCAATGTCCTGTGCTGTAGAAAAAAGTGAAAAGCCCTTGATCCTGAATGCCACTGTGTTTGGGGAGAAAGTCAATTCTGAGCATCAAGAGTATGAGAAGAGTGCTTCACTAAATCTGGCTCAAACATCTATCTTTCTGATGCTCAGGGGATGGGGGACAAAAGTAAATCCCAGAATACTTTCAACCAATTCTGCACCTAAGGAAAAAAACATTCTTTTTAAGCCCTTGCAAACAGCAAAACAGTCCACCAGCTATCCTTTTCTCTTGTAAGGTCCATTAGTGTCCTTTAACATCAAGTAACTGGTTTCTACCGTGCCCACAGCCAAGCCTGTGAATAAGCAGCTCGCTTTCAGTTGGTATATGCAGATGACAAGAAGTAAATACACTAACTCTGTGCTGCCCTGTCTGTTTGGGAAGAGGCTGTCGGTGTCCGTCTTGTGCCCTGGACATCAGCTCTCGGCACCTACTGGATCACAGCCCCCTGCCCACTCCCTCATGCTCCCCAGGAACCCCTGACCCTCATGGGGCTGGAAGGGAGAGAGCAGAGTGAGAAGCTCCTGGGGTTGAAGGAGCCGTGGGGTAAAAAGTAGGGACAGCCTTGTGGTACTATGATCAATGCTGGCCTTGAGCAAAAATGTGGGGCTGGTCCCTGAAGCTGGGGGCCTGGGACAACACTGAAGGCGAGAGACTGACTAGGGAGAGCTGGTGAGGAGGAGAGGTGAGAGTCCAGGCAGCACTGCTGCAGCTCTCTCCTTCCCCTCCATAGCCCACTGTGGGCACCACCCAGCCAAGCTGACACAGCTGGAACAGGGACCTCCGCTGTGGCCCACCCCGGCACTGCTGCACAATAAAGAGAGTTAGTGGTCATCAGTGAAAGGAGAAAGGCAGGCCAAATACTGGCCTCAGTGGTAAGAGCATCACCTCACTAGGACATCTGTATTTGAAGGTCAGACTCAGAAAACACTTGAAGGCAGGCTAGGGTATGACCAAAAAAGGCTTCACACGTGTGTTTCAGTAACGGGCCTGCTAAATTTGCAGTCTCTCTGCCCACAGACAGTAAGGGGCTACTGCTGGTGGTGCATATTCCTGGTGCCACTATTCTCTGCAGACAAACATGGGGAAGACAACATGTGTGCCCCATGAAATGGCAGCCAAGCTCCCCTCCATCCTGGATGACTGTGACTCTACTTACAAAGCTGGCTAGAATCCAGAGGAAAACTACTGGTGCTACTTGACACTAGCTGGATCCATTTAAATGAGCAAAAAGAAAGTCACAGCCATAAGAGTGAAATATCAATTGGTGGGGTGGGAGGGTGAGGCAGATGTCGATTTCAATTCATTTGTAGTTCTGTCCTTTAGTTCAAACAACCCCCTTTGAAAGCTCAAGTCAGCACAAAGGATGTGGGATAGCAGAGAACAGCACTCAGCTAAACATGCACAAGCCTGGACTGTCTTCGGAGACCAGCATTAATAATAAACAAACTGCTTAATATACAAATTGCTTCTCTGTATGTCTCAAAAACATGAGTACAACATAACTGACATTCACATCATTTTCTCATATTCACACAGGACAAACGAACTCATACATGCATTTGTCTGGAAATAAACCACATTCTCTTCAACCTGGGACCAACTCATCTGTTCTCCATAAACCCCTCTTACCCCTCACTTACTCTAACATGAAAGAGCCTTTAGAAACCCACATCTGCCAGAGAAGCACTTCCTCCCCCCAACTTTTAAGAGACTAAAATTAGTGTAAATCTAAGTCCCACACTACAAGTCAAGATATAGAACCAATACCTTCAAACACTTCAGGGACTTCAGAACAGAGCTTCCTCCACCACAGAAGGGACACTAGTAACTTCGTAAGAAATCAAATGACAATTGATGCTTACCTTCAGAAGTCATGAGTTAACAAAAAAGAGTTGCTTTAGGTGAAAATGCCTGAGTGGATTTCCTCAGAATCGGGGTGCAAAGTAAAATATAATATAGATCCTTCTGCTTTATAAATATAATTTATTCCATACCACAGTTGGAGGTATGCTGCCTTGTTTTGTTGCTTAAGAAGTTGGATACTAATTTTTATATCCCTTTGTTTTAAAGGCATGATCTCTTGGGACCACAAGTCCAAATGTGCAGAGTACTGATAGGGAAAGAGATCAGTAGTAAACAAAGTCCTAAAAACAATGTGAATACATTTTCCGTAATTTGGAAGATAATGCCAAAGAACTCCAACATGAGCAAAGCTCATGAGAAAAGATGATCTCAGATTTCCTATGCAATAAAGTCTGGGGTTTTTGGTGAAATTAAGAGCCTGCAGTTCACAGTGAATACTACCTTTCCACCAGTCACAGGAGAACTTATCTTGAAGAGAAGATGGGAACATCACTTCTGGGAGTCAAGGAGTGATCTCTGTTCTAGATGGATTGTTATCTTTTAAATGACTTTTCTGAATTGCATAGAAGTTTGAAATGCTAGCCTGACCCACAGGAGGTAAGCTAGTGCTGAAGCAAGGCAGGGAACAGCACAGTCAGCAACTGTACTCTTTCTCAAATGCTCTGGGCTACTTAGTCAAGGGGGTGTGAGGCATGAGTGGGACACAGACACAACTGTCTGCTCAGACAGCGGACTGCACCCCCCCTCCCACGGTGGGAGGTTTTTGACTTCTGCAGTCTCCTGACAGGACAAATGCAGAGCAAGCCTTGCCCTTCCCCTGCTCTTCTCAGCTCTGCCAAATACTAGAGCTTCCTAAAAATATTTAAATATACAGAACAGAAAACAGCTCGGCACCAGTTCCACAGAAAGGGATCTGGGATTGCAACTGACCAAAACTACACAATGTTGTACTGCAAAAACACTACACAAGCATGGCCTGTGAGAGAGGTGAGTGCTCAGCCGGAGGGAGGCCTCAACTGGCCAGTATGGACACTTCAGGGAAGAGGTACTAATCAGCTGGAGGGATCTCAAGGAATAACAAAAGCTACCAGAGGTCTAGAAAACATGACCTAGGAGGAAAGGCTAAGTCATATTAGGAAAACTTTTTTAATGTTTCAGCTAATTAAGCACCAAATGGTCCAACCCAGAAAGGCTGTAGAACATCTGCTATTGCAGACAGTAATAGCATAGACATCTACCAGGAGTGGCACCACTGTAGCTTGTCCTTCCCTAGGGCCCAGCAGATAGGTTAGATAGGTCCTTTCCAGCCCTACATCTTCTCATTACTGCCAAGATTTAGGTTATTATGTGAAAACTAATGTGAATAAATTCCATTTCATTGATACTACCAGTATTCACCTCTGAAAAGGTGAACTTTTAAAACTGCTAAAATAATTACTCTGTAACAAAGTCTTCCTGAAAGTTCACCAGCCCAAGATACAAAAGCCTCACCACAAGTTACCTGGATGATTGGTGATACCAGAAAAAGATAAATGCACCTTTTTCAAGTCATTATTGCAAGCAAAGAATATTTTACACAGCAAGACACTCTGAGGAGGTTCCTCATAGCCCTACTCCTGCACAGGACTCCCAGTTATACATGCATGTGCTCAGACCCCGGGTGGCATAAAGCTTCAGAGCTTCCTCAAAACTGACATCAAATTATCACTCATGTGGATATGCTAATGCTGCAGACCTTAACAGACCATCCCAAATTAAGAGAATTACAGCTTTACACTAGCAGTAACACAAGCACTATCATAGCACATACAGTTTGATGTCAGCTACTGAAAGTCAGGACAATTTGACACAAGGGAAAGAAAATCTAATTCTACTGTCCCAGTGAAAACATCTAAGCATAACTCAGCTATGGATGGAAAGCTAATGATTTAGCAACTGTTTTAAGAATGTAAATGTTATTATGCCCTGAGGAATGACAGCTATTCACTAAAATTGTACTTCTATATCTACCTTTCCTTAAAAAGCTGTTCAAATGCCCTTAAGCTGTCTGGAAGAGAACGTTGCATGCACCGTGTTATTTTCAGCAGCTTATGTCGTATGTTCAGATATTTGGCATTTATTCACCTACCCCTTACATGCAGTCCCTGCCAAACAAACAGTGCCAGGACCACACTTAGAGACATCTACAGTGGCTGGCCAGTCTCAAGAGACATTCACAATTGTACCAAACACTGTAAGTTCAGTGTTGTGAATGTACTGAACAGAGGAGCAACACAAAGAATTAAAATGTGATGCTGTAATTTTCTAAACCAATATAAACACTGTTGGCTCCCTCTGGTGCTAAATATAACATAGTGTTACATACTAAACCACCAGAGAAGTAAGGCAATGATATAATCCAATTATTTTGTACAGTAGGTGACAGACATTCTAGTAATAAGCATTAGAGCAGCAGATTTCCTCTTACAGACAAAATCCTTAAGTCCTTATTCACAGCCTGTACCAACAGCTCTTATGCAGAGAAAACATGACACACACCTTTAAGAGCTGCCACTGTGATCCCGTGCACACACACACACCCCCCCCAGGCTCCCTTCCTCACGCCACGTTTCTGCTTCCTAAAAGTACAGTCTCTATCCCATTTTTTAAAAGCAGACTTAAAAGCCAATTTCAGGCTCTAATTCATTAAATTGGCAGTGATTCTTAGAGTAGTTTTAGAAAAGAAACCAAAATCACTTTTAAACCCACCCATTTATGCTACTCTGTTCATTTATACTTAAAAATATGCATTTGTTATGCTGAAAAGACTACACAAATAACTCAATTTTAACTAGTCTATTACTAAACCTGCTGTTCAACACAGTGTATAAAATAAAAATCAAGCCACTTGTTCTAGTCACAGACACAAGTGGCTGTTTGGGTTTTTAAAAAGTGTATTCACAGCTTTGAATTTCCAGTGATACACCAAAGTATCCAAGTATGATGATTTACATTGTAAGCATTATTCCTTGAATAATTTTTAACGACTATTTGAAACTTGCTTGCAGCTATTCCAAACTGTTAGATTGCCGATGCAAAACAAGGAGTTTTAATAATCTGATCTGGAAGGGCTGGATTTTTGTTGCCTTTTTATCATTGTGTGGAAAGAAGGGAAGCAGGCAGCAGGTTTCTCTTTCCTCCTCCTGCCCCTCCTGCCTTTTTTAACAAGATAAAGGCAGATCAGCTTAAGGATACTGCCCCGTGCAGAGCCTCCATTTCCTACTTATCACCAGATTTAAGGATCGCTATGCAGAACAAGGTGTGTGGTGCAAAGTGATGTTAATCTCCTCTACCTCCTGGATTGCCGGGGCCTCAGTGCAATTCCCAACAGAAGAGCTTTTAACCTTAAAAAAAACTGGGTAGTAGCCCTGTGGTTGAAAGGGATGCTGGTGACAAGGGCAAGAGAAGGGTCTTCCTGGTGTGCTTCTTTTCAACCAGCTGTTCCTTGTACCTATCAGCAGCAAACAGCTGGGTCTGGAGCACTGCACCGGCTGCTATCCCGCTCCTCCGGCTTCCAGACAGCAGGAGGTTAACCTGTCCCTCCCAAGCTTTTGTCCCCCCAGAAGCAAGCAAGTCTTGCTGGCATCCTCCAGTTACCAGTTGGTAAATTTGGCATGAGACATGACTTAAGGAGACTACACCTTTTAAAACTCCATGAGAACCACAGGTAGGAAGGGCCTTCTGAGCAAACACCTACTATCAGACCTTAGTCAACAAAAGAAGTCCTCCTCCACTTCCTGAAAGCATAAATTCTGTAATTTAACTACCACCATCTTGAATCCTAATTAATGACACTTTAGCAAACTTCATATTTTTATTTTAGGTCACTATTCCCAAATAAATTAAAATTCTGAAAAGAAATTTAAAGTAAGCTCAGAAAGACCAGGAGCTGGAAGACTTGGGTTTACTCCCAAACATTATCTTGACTCTCATTGTAAGGCCTTGTGTCCCCATGTGTTAAATATGGATAATATCAAATTTTCACTTAGTGCCACTTAGTGCCTTGAAGAAAGGTATTATTATTCACACTTAAGTCTTATTAATACCCCATCTAGTAAGAAATACAACACTAGTGCTTTATAATGGAGTTCTATTTCTAAGATTTTGGACAGCAACTATGCACCATTTTCTCCGTGAGTGAAACCAAAAATATTTTTATTTGTTATAGAAAACACCTCTTCTTAAAAAAACAAAAAAAACCAAACAAACAAACAAAAAAAAAACAAAAAACAAAAAACCTCTTGTAAAATCTTTCTAAATATGCAACATCACTTTGTACTAATTTTAAATCATACAAACTATCTACTTTAAAATAATTTTATTTTATTTTAAAATAATAACTTTTAAGGCAAATATTTTGCCAAAGTGGAGGCTCAATGTTCAAAAAAGAGCCTTTTCTGAGATGTATTATTATACTGCATTATTACAATTTACAACATGCTTAACTGTAACACCAAGTGTCTACTTAAAGGAAATGACTGTAACTTCACAAAGTGGTCTTTGTTTCACCTCAATAGCTTCCAGAGCGTATTTTGCCTTTTCAGCTGAATGAAAAGGAATCATCTCAACCAACTTCGATCAGAAATCCAGAAAGAACTATATTCACTATTGTTAACTCACACTGAAGTATGACTTGTACAAAAAAGAACTAGCACACTGCCATTGGATATCAAGAAATAGCTTTTCTTCCTCAACGTGGACAGTATCAAGTAACATTAGCAGGCAACTAGGTTATAAACTGTCACTTCAGAAACTTCACCCTTGACCGCAAACACATTTCCAGTGCGAGAAGAATAACATGAACTGCCTTTTTAGTTGCCACAAGCCTTCATGTAGAGTGCAGAGATGATATGCTGAGCAGAGGCACCAAAGGCCGCCCCTAGCCATCGTGGGCAACGCACTTACAAATGCTGCCGACAGCTTGGGCCCTGAGAGGTGGACTGCAGGTTATACAGCATTACTACTGATATAGCAAGCCTGAAAAAAACACTGTAATTTAGACAGCCTTTAAGCAGCTGATCAAAAGGCTCTGACAGAGGAGATGGAAGCAATGGTTAAGGATGTTTCCATTTCAACTGCTTATTCCCTTGGGAGATCACCACATCTGCAGGAGAGCTGGCCAAGTGGGATGGTGAGCCTGTGCCTCAGCTGCTGCAGTTCGTAACTTTGCGTACCATCTTCAGCTGCAAAGGCAGGTAAATGCACACTAATATGCCACATCAAACTAGGGAAGCTGATGCCGACTTTCATCGCTACAATGCCAGCAGAGGTACAGGCCAGATTGCTGGTGGACAGAAAGACCTTAAACCACTGCAATTCCTTGCTCTGTTGCAACAGAGGAAGGAACAGATCTTGCACAAGCATAACTGTCCTGGTCCCAAAGTAAATTATCCCCAAGTTGTCTATCTCCACCCATTAAAAGGCAGGAACTGCTAGATGAAATACAAAAACATTTGTAATGGATGCCTGACATTCCTGTGATCAACGCACACCTGCTTTACACAGTTCTCATGCTGTGGAGCAAAGTATCAATAAGAGGGCACAACTATTTCAAGATCAGAACAACCACTCCTCTTTCAGCCACGAGCCAAGAGTTTATTATTAAAACACAGACTAAGCCAAATGATAATTATGTCAAATATAAAAATGCCCTTCTTAAATGTCCTACATCCAAACTCTGCAGCTCCTGATGACATCTGCTAATTTAGTGTAAGCTTCATTAAGCTCAAGCCCTTTATTAAAAGCACATTTTCCTCATTAAGGCTCCATTTTATCCAAACAACAGGAACTCCAGAAATGACTTCAGATATACTAGAAACTTAACAGCAGTGAGTTGCTGCCAAGGCCCATTTCAGATTGATAGCAATTTTAATACGAAGCGATGCATTTACTGACATATGGATCCTGGATTTAATATTTTATTATCTGAATAATTTGTATGAGCATTTGAATAGGATTTTACCACTGAATGTTACTGCAAAGGCCAGTTTCTCACAGCTTTATCAACTGTCTTCAAATATATTGTATTTCTGTACTTGTCATGGAAAAGAAAATCAGGGCAATGAAGTTTACCAATTTTCATCTTGCACGTCACTTCCAAGACCTGTACAAGCGGAAAGATGTCTGATGCAAACCCCCAGACTGGTAATAAACTAAGCTGGGGAAGCTGACAGCAGAACTGGCTGTTAGTCTCACTCTCCCTTTTCCATTGCAGAGGCATTAAACCCCTAAGTAAATTTCCATCTCTGTGAAAGACTTTTAGCCAGCAGCCAGTCTTCTCTCCTAGCAAGGATTAGCTCCCATGTATTTGTGCATAAATATTTGCTGGACTGGAACCTAACAACTTTACTGAGTAAGCAGCTCTCCTGAAAGTCAGTTTCTACATCATAGCTTTTGCATCACCTAATCTAATCAATGCAGCAGGAGCAAGTTACTCACCGATCAATCACAATCTCTTTCTGTCTTAGCAGCCCCTCTTTAATTTTCATTAGAGACTCCCAGTTGCTAAAGTCCTGATAGCTGGTAGCTGGGTAACTTTGACGAGATGTTCCAGTCGGAACCTGCATAAAATAATTGTAGAATTAGCCTTCAAAACAGTAAAGGTAAATAATATGCTAGATATTAGGGCATTTACAAAGTGGTTTGTTGTTTCAGAAACCTAACAGTTGTTCTTCAGTTTAATTCAGATTTGCTTTATATAAAACAATCAGATTTATAAACAAGTTTCTTGAAACAAACGTCAGTCCAGTGTCAGTGATTTAAAACTTATTTTATCATTTCTCTACTAAAGAATTCACAGCTCTGAAAGCAGTTTGGGATTAAAAGCTCATTTAGAATTTAAGTACATAATTAAGACAAACACCACAAAATGTTCATATCCTGCTGCAATTCTTGTAGTACTACAAACGAGATAGCTTGATAGCTTTAGACCTGCTGATAACTGCAGATAAGGGTTACCATTCTTGTCACTTGTTTGACTCCCACATGTAACTTAAGCATATAGAGAAAGATAAATTCCCCTAGATGTGTGAGCATTTAAAATACAGAACATGGGAATCTAATTCTGGTTAAATTCTAACCGTTCTCAAGAGTAAAAGTTTCACAAGTAACAGGTTTCAGCCTTTCCATTCATCTTCACAAAAGCCAGGCTACATGTCTCACAACAAACGGAGGACAAGAGTTGAACTGAATATGAACCGACAACGTTATGGTTTGGAAGAAAAGTAAACAACTAACTGGCATGTTTAATCAAGAAAATTTTTATACTCAGAATATAAAATGTCTTACAAATATTTGTATCAGGAATTCACATGAGGGAAGGTTTAAGTTAGAACTACTGTGATCAGACTGAGGGATCCCAGCATTGGCTGCCATGAGGTATCATCTAATCTTCCACCAGTTTTTAAATCACTGAAAAAAAAGATTTCTCTCTTTATTATCTGGGAGGCATCTATATTGTCTTTTTATGGTTTTGGAAGAGAGCAGAAGGAAAAAAAAGTGAATATATGGCTAATTTTTTTTTTCTGAAGTTTAAATAGATTTTAGGATATTTTTACTTGTATTGCTCTAAAATGTTTTAAATGTAATTTGAAATCACAATAAACTGTATTAAGACCAAGACGTATCATCAACAATTAAAATTAGGTAAGCAACTGTGAAGCAATCCGTGCTTCTGGACAAAGCTTTACTGTGAATTTTAACACTGAATGGAGAGAATTTATGGCCTAAACCCCCATACCATGATGCGCTGAAGTCAAGAACCAACTCCTGACAACTGTGGTCTTTTCTGTAAGTTGAAAAAGTATTTTTTCCCATTCAGTCTAGTTCAGTTCAATGTCTAGCTTGCTCAATTGATAAAATGGACAGAAACACATTTTTCCTCTTCTAATCTATAACTTAAAACCAGATATAAGATGACAACACTTACTAGTTCCAGAATTTTTCAAGACTGTCACACACACCACACCCCCCAAGTCCAATTCATCTGCTTCAGGGAATATTTCCTTTGCTTAATAAACTGGATAACTTCAATAGTATAATTAGTTATGAATGATTTAAAAAAAAAAAAATCAACAATTCTACACATTAAACACTTCATGCCAATTTCTGGCCAAAGACACCCTGAAAATGTTGCCTGTGTTGCTTGCTGGACAATATGAAGTATTGTATCTTTATGGAAAAGGCCATATTGACTAGACAAACAGTGCTTTTTAAAATATGAAATAATATTAAAATCAAATTTTCTCTTAAAATGGTTCACTGATTTATGACTATGGTTAATATTTCTTATCCCATGCTCATTCATGATCACATCCCACAAGCAATAAAAAACACCGAAAACATTTGAAAATTGTCTCAATTGTTGCAAAAAAGTGCCTTATACAACTGCTTACTGAAGCATACTCTAGGTTTGAAAGTTTCGTGGGAACAAAATTCGTCACATCTGCAATTTCTAGTAAGTCAGTCCATTAAACCTATGCTTGTTCAAGGAAGTTATGTTAAAGATAGCGCTGCACTCTACTGGGAGGCAAGAAATGGCAAAGCTAAGTGCTGCTTGCATTAAGGTCTACCACCCATTTGTTAACATTTGTGATCGATTTAACAGTTGTCTTGCTTCATTTTTCATGCACAATCATC
Organism: Pelecanus crispus; assembly: GCF_030463565.1. Classification (NCBI taxonomy): domain Eukaryota; kingdom Metazoa; phylum Chordata; class Aves; order Pelecaniformes; family Pelecanidae; genus Pelecanus; species Pelecanus crispus. Next base: position 75,836,649 of record NC_134645.1, on the reverse strand, counting down.
AATATTAGCATTAAAAAAAATCCTAAATTGGTGATATCACCTTGGCTTTTTTTGGTTCGGGAAGCAGTCTAATAAAACTTAGGAAAGATACCAAGTCATGATTCTTCCTGTAAGTAATACACGTGCAGTCTTTAAGAATCAATGAATCTAAAATTAATTTTGCCTGGGTCGCTCACTCTGGACCAGATAACTTCCAAGTCATCTTTGGTGCTTATGGAATACCTCAGGATTGCCACATATTGTTCTGTATTACAGTTATCCACGTGACTGGTTGAATTAACAGGCATTAGCACAAAACTATTTCAGTGAAAGTCTCTCTTAGTCACCCATGCCATGTCATGCAGTATAAAGTGACAACATCAGGAACTATCACTGTACTTTACGTCATGAAATTTTTTCCTTTGCTTTTCCCACTACAGTGCTGATGAATGCTTGTCTATATCTACTCAATACCATTACGCTACAGTCAAAAAAAGAGAAAAAAAAAGAGTCCTTAATGCAGTTGGGATTAGATCCTTACTTTTCAGAGCCAGAAATTCCATCTCTACCCAAAAGAAACAACCCACAAGGGTTTGACATGATAAACAGGAAATACATGGCTTTATAAAGCCAAATCAACCCATTTATTGAGCATAGTGAAATTTGTCTTTAAGACTGAACTATAAAAATGAAGAGATTAAAGACAACTATTTAAGTATGAACCCATCTTAACTGAAAACATTTTGGAAACCACCAGTGGTTTCTCTAGCAAAATTCTTCAAGGCAAGCCCATTACTTCTATCTAATACCTTTGCAAACTTAATAGTTTGCGCTAAAATTAGAAAGAAACCCTTCAACTTTGGTACAGTAAGTGACTACACAAGATACTTAATACTTAAATACTAAGGCTGCTGAAAAGCAAGGCAATGAGTTTTGCAAAGTCAAGAACACAGTAATAGTTTGTCAATCAGATGCTACTGATAGTGTGTTTCTTTAAAAAAAGATCTAATATATAAGGCCTCCTTAGCAGACTGAGATGCTTTTGGCTTTGAAATATGTCTAATCTTATGGAATGTATATATATGCTGTATATACATACGTAACAACAAATAAAATACTATTTTGTATTATAACTGTGCGTTTCAATTTGTCACTCTGAACAGATGAAAACAACAACAAAAAATATTTGTTTCAGCCAATTTAAAAAAAAAAAAGAATATGCTAAAAATACTTCTTAGCACTTCCCAGAATAACAAGACATTTCACTCATTTGTGAGCACATGGTGTTGACTACTCCAAACAGCTTTCTAGCTGCTTTGAATAGTGTGATAACACACAGGTGGTCCACTTACGTTCAAGTATTTTGTCTCCTAAGTGAGAGCAAGATACACTTTTAGGATTCATATACAGAAAGCCATCCACAACTCCAAGTCCTCAACTTCGATCCTCCACAACTACAATAAAATACCAGCTTGAAACACACAGCATTCTTTTCCATCTGCCCCAGAAAATACAACTATTTTTGTCACCTGGCACCTCTTTCAAGAGTATCAGCCTTGGACTGAGAACATCTGTTCAGTTAAAACAGTATCCTTTGCACAGTGGCGTCCAAAGGTCCTCACTAGCTTGTTTTTTGAGAAGGGCTTGGCCTTGACTTTCACAACCTGGCAAGCCTTCAAGTCACTGCTGAGGCACAGCTAGCTGCTGGGAAAAAAAATAAAATAAAAAGCCTCTGCTGTACTAGCCTATATGCAAATATTTATTGCTGGAACACACATTGCTGACTGATTCCATCATGTTTCTTAACAGTGGGAAAATAATTTTTCTCTGGACTAGAGGGTAACAACATTTGGATAACTTAGGCCAATAATGGCTGGGTTTTTAATTGTGCTAATTAAAATTATCTTCTCCAAACACACTTGTAGTTTCTGCCTGAAGCAGTTCAGTGTCTCAGCACACAGAGTAGCACAGCATTGCACGTAACATGCTTTATCGCAAAGTAAAGGTGGAGTCCAAAAATGTCAAAATGAGAGCTCATCTCAAAAAAGCAATGGCTTTTAAAGGCTTTTTTCCTGAAAGCTACAGTTTAAATAATTTAGCACTGTCTATACTACAACTGGAAAGTTTTCACAGCCCACTACTAACAGCTAGCAGAGTGCCAAAAGTTAACATGAAATGAATGATCCCTTTTGGCCATCCGCTTGCACTGCCCTACACTATCATAAAACCCCCTCTGTAGGTATCATTCTTCTCTTGCTGCATTTTACAGGCATTCATTATTCAGGAGAAAGAGAATTCCTTGCATCCACAGCTAATCCATGACAAAGAATCGGCACAACCAATGGCAGCAGGAACACAAATGGTTCCTTTTGTTCGACTGACAGTGGAGGAAACAAGGGTGAGTGTCTCCACCGGCTGTGCCTCAGGGACACGGCGCTGGCCCTACCACCTCACTGGGCGATGAGGGAGCAAGAAGAGGTAGATGGGGCAGCAGCAAGCCCAAACGCGCTATTAGCACAGAGACACCTCCTGCTCTTTGCTCCCCTGTGAAGGGAAAAGGATTAGATCTGTAAAGGCAGAGCAGCAGTCACTGATGAGCTCTGCAACCGCTCCCCACCCTAGGTAAGAAGGATTTACCCATCCCTTCCTCCCCACCCAGATTTCTTCCTAACATCAGACCCAGTGTTTCAGCTCACAACAGCTCCCGTAATTCAGACAATCCCAGAGGATCACCCATCTTCTTGCCAGCAAAACACAACAGGGCTAGTGGCTCTCATGCAGGAAAAGTGAGACGAGGCTGCAACTATGGAATCAGGCCCTAATTTTAAATCACTTTAAAAGCAAGGCAAGGAATCATCCCTACAGAAAGAGGCTGCGCCTTGCTGAAAAGCACAAAAAGAACAGCCACAAAGAAGCATTATAACAGATTCCCAGATGGGTAAAAACAAGGCTAAGGACTGATTCAAGAAATTCTGACTTGTGGTGCCTGTATTTCACCACCACCTACTTACCGCACCACTCTGCTCCATCTTTGCCATTTAGGGAAGACAGTGTTTCTGCTCAGCAGGATATAATCACTACAATTCTTGGCAGCAACACCTAGGCTGTATCACATTTTGCTATACTTTCAGAAATCTCCAGCAGTCATGGGGGAAAGAACATCTAATCAGGCCCTTGCACCCTTATTCCAGCTGTGATACACATGGCATTCTTCAGGGAATTTTTAATGAGGAGGAAGACATAACTAAAATGAAACTTGAAACATCATCACATTGTGAGGCACTGACAAACAGACATATCGTAGAGAGGTTAGCATTGCCAACAGCAGCTAGGGCAATCCAGCATGGAAAAAAAAAAAATCAAAACAATCAATAAGGCTTGGAAAAAAAAATCCCAAACACATACTTTATACAGACATGGAACCTGCAAAGTAATTAATATAAGAGGGACCACAGCTAACAGGAAGAATAAACTTGACAGGAGTTCACAATGTAACCTGCCTGAAAATCAACTTAATGCAAGGCTGGATTGCCTACATATGATATGTCAGGTCACAGAGAAAGGGGGTGAGGGAAGGAATAAGACAGTGACTTTAAATAGCTCTGGCATAAATCCATCTGGAAGAACACGTTCGGTTCTGGGCATTGTACTGCCAGAAAGTCACTGAAATAGTAAAACATGTTCAAAGAAAGCAACTCTAATGATTAAAAAGCTTAGAAAGAGTGATTTATGACTAGAGCTAAATACCACAAAGGCTGAAGAGACATGAAATCAGCCAGCAAATACTTTGCTTCCTAGGCTGAGAGTCCATACAAGCCAGGGTTGATGGAACGAAAACTGAGGTATGACAATTTGGGATAAGAGTATCAGGAGGCAGGGGGGAAGACCACCAAACTAAAAAGGAGGAGAAAAACAGCAAAAGCATCTCACAAACAACTGAAAGAAGACCCAAATTTTAAGATTTTAGGATCTATACCGAATAAAGTTTAGGAACTAAAGGGCAAGCCAGTCCTTACTTGATGACTTATGAGGATTTCTTCTCAGTGTTAGAGTTAAATTATGCTGGGACCATGTACATGTGAATAAGGACAGAACTGACTACGCTATGCTGAGAGAATCACAGTTAGGCTCCAACCTCATAGACTGAAAAACAAGATCAAAACTCATTTAAGGAAGGGCTCACCTCAAAAATATATAGCCACAGTTGAACTACATGGATGCTACACAATGGATTTCTACAGAATAAGCAGGCAGCATGACAGATGCACTAATTGTTATCCCAGTTTGCAGTAGTCTAAATTTGTCTTGGTAATTTGGAGTCTCAAAATTTGTTAAAAAATATAACAAAAAAAAAATGGACAGTTCCCACCCCCCGCCATTTTCATGTGGGTTTTTCTGCCATTATAGAATCAGACCCATTCAGTTTGGTGTTGCAGTATCATACAGGGATTTACAAAGCAAGCCCACAAAGTCCCTTGCTAGTGCACTAACCCACTCCTCCTCTTTGCAGCAAGTGTTTAAAATTGCAATAATGAGTTGTTCTGTTCTGCGAGGGGGTCCAACGTGCCTCTCCAGTTAGATGGAACCACATTACTGCATCTGTTGTATGACTTTTTAAAGCTTTTCCAATAAAAATTAAAATGCTAATGCTGACTATTTACAGACAACATCACTATCATCGTATCTTTTAGAAAATGGAAAGCTTTCAAAAAGGAAAAGAATAAACAGTAACAGCACTAAAATGCCTCCTAAAAGCAGCACTCCCTCTAGCCATTAAATCTTTTTCAAGAATGTTTGTCGAAGCCTCCTTCACAAATGAAATCCCCATTGCACACAAGGCATTACATGCTTTATTAGAGACCTCATGGACTTGACCCACATAAGCCAGGGAGGAATCTGACTGTCCTATGAGTTACTGGTATTTGTACATTTACTTATTCCCCAGCATTGTTTATACTGCAGCTGAGGCTTCTGAACTTCATCAAGGTCAGGCTTGATAACCACAGCAAGAGACGAAGACATGATCCCTTACCACAATAGCTTACAAATGAATTAAGAGCAAAGCATAGCAAGTACATGGTTGCTGGGATACTAAGAGAGATGGGAGAAAACAAATGCTAAGGTCAGGTATGTTATTCAGCATGGAGGAAAAAAAATTAAAAAAAAAAAGCAGAGTTTTGTTGCTGATGGCATAGTTACAGGGTTTTGATAGCAACTGCATGGTCACTTAAACATGGCATAAATTTACACTGCTATCAAAGGGAGGGGGGCCTGTTCTCCTGCCCCTTCTCACCACTTCAAACATTCATACCTTTCAGCTCCCTTCTGACAGCCCTAGTCCTTCACTCTCCCCCATCCCATACCCATGAAGGTTATTTGTATCTAGGTCAGGCTCCTATCAGATTCATTGTACAAGGCCGTGTGAAATCTAGCGCTGGCACACACTGTTAAAGTGGAAAAGCAGAGTACGAGACAACATGTTTTGCAGTGGCACAGCTTTGTGCTGGATTAGTATGAACACATAACCACAAGTTGAATTATCTCGACTCCAGACAGTGCCAAACCTTCCACAAGTATCAGTTTGTGGACTGAATATTTTCTAAGCTTCTGGAAAAAAATACTATTATGCAGTTGCTGTGACACTGTCAGGTTACCGGCCAAGACCTGGTGTTTAGATACGCAATCAGTTCAAGAAAATGCACTTCTACATGAAGGTGGCATAAGAGAGTAAAAACAAAAGCCTCCTGCACTTTCTTATCTTTCGAAATAGTCCTGTGCTGGTTATCTGAATTATGAGAGCACACACAGGACTAGCAGCACAGTCCTAGCCTATTGTCAAGAGACTGTATGTGTGACAGATCTGTATGTGCTCAGAATCTGCACCCAGCAGAGGTTACCGAATAAAATGGCAATATAACAGGGGATTAGTAAGGGAAATGAACCGGAATGCTGGCCACTGCTTAACTGGCAAGGTTTCGTTCCCTCTAGCATCCTTGATGGTATTGTGCAAAAGTGTCAAACGACAAACTAAGAAGTCTCTGAAAAGACTTGCAAGATCCCTACTGATGCATGTTTTTAGTGTATGAGGCAAGGACAGTCTCATTACAAGAGGCTGCAGCCACTCGGCAGTCCTCAGGGACTTTCTCATCTCTGCCACCTTAAGCTACTACACTCTTAAAGGGTGAAACCAGCACTCCCAGAGCTGCAGGCTAGATTATATACCCTCTTCTGCTTATCTTCCCATGAACAATTACACTTCTCTTGCTTTTATGTGTTGTTATAACATTCCTTTATACTCCACGCAACACCAATATTATTTTTGTCAGAAATCCTTTCCATTTATATTCTGGCAAATGTTATGAACACAAAACACTTCTAGGTGCCACTTAATATGATGTTAAAAGCAACAGTGCCTGGAATTTTCCACTGATAACAACTAGGTCTTTCCTAAGTATAGAAGCACTTGTTTTATTAAGTGTTCATTTTATCTTCCCATTACATTTAAATTCAAATGTTCTTTACTTAGGGGGAAAAAAAAAAAAAATCTGGAGATGAAAGGGAGCTTCCACAAGGAGAACAACTTTAGCTTTTTTTTTTTTTTTAAATTTTTTGAAGCTTTTAGTGAAAGCTTCACTGTTAAATTGATTTTTTTTGTTTGTTTGTTTCCTATTCTGGCTTGGAAAGCAGCATGACCAAAAAGTGACTACAGTTATTCAAAGCCCACAAAAAGACCACTGTTCTAAGTGCTGCACAAATATAGGACATACGTTATTCTCTACAAAATTTTATGAACTGTGCAAGAAAGACAGAAGTAGATTAGAAAAAAGGAATAGTTGGGAAGACATGAATGGAAGCAAATCATGAATGGAAGCACCCCTAAAAGTAAAATATCTCAGTCATTTGAACTCAGGCATCCTCAACCATGTTCTGATCATTTATAAAAACCCTTACCTTAAATGTACATTGCTAATATCTACAAATACCAGTTTACTAAGGGCCAGTGTTGATTGCTCATTCATTACTTATTACTCCTGTTCACGGCCAAGAAGTGTGGATGCAAAAAGTGACCTAGAAAGCAAGCAAAAAGCCATCTATTTTTTGCCAGCCTGCACTAACTCTGCAAGGATGAGCAGAGCTGGCCAGCAGTCTTGCACAGTAACTGACAGGAGCCTTTCTGTAACAAAAGGATAATGAAGGGAGTGCGACTTGGGTGAATATTAGAAGGGAATATTAGAAGGGGAAAAAAAAAATTAATACCTACTTGCTGTGCACTAATTGGAAAAGGAAATTTAAAAGAACCTAATAAGCACAGAGCATCTGATTCTCTTCTTCTGATAAACTTCAGCAGATGGGAAAATTAGAGGCATACTTATGTTTTCTGCCCCCACTGCAGGAATTCTCCCTTGGAGGAACTAGCTGCATTTCAGCCAGCAAACCAAGCAGAACAGCACATGGACCTACTGTGGAAAACAAAACATGCAAACATGTTGAAAGAGAGGTAAGTCACTGATTTTAATGTGAAGCAGAAGCAGAAGTATGTATTTGGGGAAAACAGATGCTCTGCAAATCCTTTATCAAGGGTGCCGACTTTTCAAATGGAAGATCTTTATATTCTGCAAAGGGTGTTGGCCCCTGAACCAGAAAACTGAGCCTCTCTTCTATGTTCCACTTGTTTTTGCTTTTCATGACTCTAAAAGAAACATGAGCCATGAGTGTAATATTCAACACATTTAACTGAAGTTAAAAAGAAAAAACTCCCACAACAACAAAGCAGAAATGTTCAAAATGTTTATATGACTACAAACCGAAGTATTCACACAAACTCTCAAAAGCACACTTTATTTAAAAATGGCAAACCAAAACTGGTCTCTATAGGTACCTGCAGAAAGAATGGAGTCTAGCCAAATTAAGGGAACCTGTGCATTTCAAGTTTTGCAGATGCAACTTCTGTACATGTTGTAACTGATAGCACATGGGGAAGGACTGATTAAATAATATACTGTTTTCCACTCCATTTTAGGCTGATAAACCAAAATAGTAAGCAGAAACAAAGAAAACCCCCCCAACACCCCTCCCCCCACTTTGTTCTTCAACTCTCATTACTATGAACACAGATTAAAAAAAGACAAGGAGAAAAGACAAGGATATTCTTTGAACAGCAGTGAGTGTGGGATTTAGTAAAGCCACCTTACTGGCGACTGGAAGACAAAAACAAGTTCTCTACAAAAACAGCCTCATGCAGAGTTAGTAAGGTCTATGGATGTCAGAGCTCTGAACAACATGACTACAGTCTTCATTTACATTTGTTGGTGACTACCTTGAAAAACTTCAGCAGATGGGAAAATTAGAGGCATACTTATGTTTTCTGCCCCCACTGCAGGAATTCTCTCTTGGAGGAACTAGCTGCGTTTCAGCCAGCAAACCAAGCAGGACAGCACATGGACCTACTGTGGAAAGCTTTCCATTTCTTTGGGCAGGGATTCTACCACCATCCATGTACAGAATCACATACATCGCATATCATCACTTATACAACAAGTATTCAGTCATTTGCCCCAGAATTTTGAAGAAAAAAAAAAAAAAAGAAAAAAAGTTGTTTGGGGTTTTTTTTAAACTCACATGGAGACATGATGTACCTGTGTGAATTTCTAAGTTTCAGAGGGAATTAGAGGCTTTGCACCTCTGACAAATCAGGTCCTGGAGCTTCAAAACAAGTCAGACATTTGCAAATCCTGGCCTGAAACTTCTGCATCACTGACAAACAGAAGAAACGCAGCAAATTTAACACCGGACTGTCTGTGAAACTGGAAACCACACAAGCATGGAAGGTAGTCACACAATTTGTGTGTGGAATAAGTGACGGGTATTTAAACTGTTTGGCTTCAATCCAGATTATGAACCTTTCCCACTTGAGTTTATGAGGGGTACTTGAAACGCACTTGTCTCTAACAAAAGTAGCAGTATGATGTAAGGGTGCATTTAAACATCCGTGTCAGTGTGTGAAGGTGTTTCCTTCCTTGGGAGATAAACTGAGGAGGGGAGGGAGCCCTAGTACATTCTTAATAAAAGCAGAAAGAGTAGAAAAAGTTCACACTAAAAAATAAATATCACTTCTATCACCAGCAATTAGTACTTGTCACTTGTAGGTCTCATAAGTATCTTAAAAAGAAACTAGCCTTATAATTGTCATTCTACAGGAAGGAAACCGAGACAAGAACAAAGACAGTTTGTCCAAGACTACCAAAACACAGCAGACTCTCTAGTGTGGAAACCATTTTGTAAACAAAATTGGTTTTAAGAGATACAAATAAGACTATCTCTGCCTAAGAAAAAAAAAACCACGTGCTGAACTAAGTTTTTGGTTGAATGAAAAAGAAAACCAAAGTCTTATCCATCCAGAACACCTCTGGAGCCAAAACAGAGATGAAGCTGCATCTTCTGTTCGAGAGGATCTGAACCTATTTTTCATCATACTGGAAAATGTCACACACACAGGCATGTCTCCTGATGCTCCAGCTAGAGACTCCCTTTTGTGTCCAATACTGAGAGAATGACAGGGGAAAATGATTCCCAGTGTAGTGATGAGCCACTGTGCTAGAAGTGGGGCGTCTGCAAGCAAACCCTTCCTAGTATACTGTCTAATGGTGCATCAATAACACCAACATTTGATAAGAACTAAAAGGCGGTTCAATTACAACTAGTTCAAAGCTATGTACGCCTCTTTACCTAGTTTCTCTGTGATTGAAGCTCAAAATAGCTTTCTTACAGTCTTCGGAAAAAATCAAAAGAAACATGCACAAATCTGGTAACGCAGATGAGATTCAAAATCATCCTTTTCCAAATTCCATTGGTATTCCAAAGTCCACTGCCACTTCCATTAAACTACACTCTATCCACTAGTCAAATTCAAGAGGCTTGCTAATTCTCAGTTCACCTTTCTGCACTGTGATTACTAAGGTATTTTAGATGAATGGAGATCTACAAAAATCCTCCATAGGTGGAAAGAAGCACCAGGAAGCTCAGGTGGTCTTGTAGGGAGCTTAGGAGAGCCTCCATACTTTTGCCTTTGTAGTCCTACACGCTGAAAAAGTCATACTGAATATTCAAGCAGGTGTGTTTTTCAACTATATGACCCTAAAGCATATTTGAAGACCCCTTTTTACACTGAAATGTCCCCTTTTTTCCTTTCCCTTCCCCTCATCAACTATGCTCATACTCTGTTCACAGTGGTAGCTAATGTATTAAACTAATCAACTAAAATGGTATATCCATAATCTGTATACTACTTAATCTACACAGGAGTTATTGCAGTCTGAAGAGTTTCAAATTTAATGTAAATGCTGCAGTTTATTGCAAGGAAAAAAAAAACTATAAATACACATTTAGTCTCCTCTTAAAACTAGTACTAGAGTAATCCAATAATAATATGAATTAGGCAACTGTATTTTAACACAGAAGGAGGCTCACCTAGAAGGTGGCAAAGTTCATGTTTCAGAATGAACAGCCTTTGTTTTCATTTTCTAATTCAGAGATGTCATTACTATTTTTATACCAAATACTCATATAACCAGCTGATACAAAGCACTGTATTTCAAAACCGCAGGACCAATTAATTTTCAGCAGAGGACACAAAAAGAGGAAAACAAATAGTTTCTTCCGTAAGATGAAAGTAATAAAAAGACGAAGAAAAGCTGTCCTTCACAACATCTTGGTGGCCGTACAGCTATGGCCAAAAGGACCTGTGAGACTATACATGACAAAGTTTCCATGCTCCAGTGAGTGACAACGGAACTTCCATGAGGAAGCAGCGGCCTGTAACAAAATACATAGTCGGAAAACATTTGCAGGACTGGGAAATCTGTTCTTGCTACTCAGAGATGGTCTGAACCACAGGAGTAGAGCAATGTTTTTATTTTGGCACATTCTATAATAGAATAAAGAAAAATACAAAGTTTTGTACCTCGAATTCTCAAGTAATAGAGTTTGGGATCTTAATTTTCTGGGGTGCTAGGAGCAAAACAAAATTTTATTTTTAAAATAAAGGATTTTTTCTTGCATATGTAATTGTGAAACAGCACTTCATTTCTGAAGAGGGAAAAGACATTCTGCTACTTAAATAGACTTCAGTGATTTCTGATGAAGAAAAAAAAATTACCTTAGTGTTTTAGCTATGAATTGCATGTAACAAAGAAAGGAAGCGATAGATAGCTGACATTCACCATGGGAATTGTGCTAGTCTTATTTATAGCCACGCCATAAAAGAAAAAAAAAAAAAAAAAAAAAGGCAGGGCAATGGGTGGAAGAAATAAGTGAAGAAAAGAAAGACACCATTCTCTATCACCAACCAAGAGAAAGAAAGGTGCTTCTGGTTCACATTTCCCATATGCACATCTCAAAGTGGGACCAAGTAAAAATTAGCCTGAAAACCCCTTAAATGTCTGATCTACATGATCTCCACGTTGATCTGAACGAAGATCCCAGTGAGGCATGCTGTTGAGGCCACTGGTCTCAAGCTCCCCCTGAACACTGCATGAGGGTGGTCACTGAATACTCTGCACGAGAGAATCATTCAGCTTCTAAATCCTGCTAAAGCATTCATCATTTGGGCAATGTTTACGCATTTCTGTTAGGACAACCTTCAGCTGAAGACAGGTAGCAGCTAGATCTAAACCCCAATCATTTCTCCTCCATTCTGCAGTTACTGTTTAAGTGGAGATAATCCAGCACCACCACTTGGCAACTGGAACATGGTCTTCCAACTTTATCTCTCCTTCATATGCCTTTGTCCCGCCGTTCATCCATCACTCATAACATGTCAAATAACACAACTAATCTCTGTGCTTCCTAGAACAGTTTATCTCAAAGACACTCAACACAGTTTCTTAGGTATAAGGATCTCAGCACACCACCTAAAGCACATTGTTTGGCTTAACCAATTGAGGACACCAGTAAGCACCAAAATACAGTTATCCCTGGCATTTCATAGAAATAAAAACACCCCCTTCCACTGTAATGAAGGTCACCAAACTTCCTATTCTGTATCATGTTGCTATTTTGAAGACACTTTGCACCACTGCAATTAACTGCTACTATTCAATTATTTGACCTTCATTAAACTAGTAAAAAAGTACACTTCATCGATATGAAAGCAACCAGGTATTTGAGAGCACAGCTTTTTGTGCTGTCAATATTTTGTTGCAAAATAAAAAAAGCTACATGGGTCAAGTCTGTGCTAACTGTGTTGCCTCCAAGTGAAATAAGTGCTCCCTATGGGGGTATGGGAAGAGGAAGGCCATGGTGGATTTTCAGAGCAAGAGACAGGCAAAATTTCTTGTTCCCCTACTTCTCTCCTAACATTGGGTCAAAGCACCAAAGACAATAAACAGGCGTTACACACTTCTGAGCCCTGTGATCTACTTTAATGGTTAAAAGTTCGTGCCAGTAACAGCAACTGAAATGAAAACATTCAAGCTGACCTTTCTGAAAATGTCTTTGGTTAGTAACAAATCAGATGACTAGTCCTGCCAGAGCCTTCAGCATTCCCAAAATGAGAAATATTTCAGCCCAACTTGTATAGTTTTCTATTAATTTATTTTGTACAGTCTTTTTAATCACTTTGCAATGGTACGCTTCACAAGCTGCAGCTTCAAGAAGTAAGTTCACCTTGTTTCTAATGAAGAACAAAATGTGAAGATCGAACTAATCTAATGACTGCCTAATGCTTAGGAAAAGTAAACACTTCTTGTCCTAGGGGAGAATAACACAACACAAAGCCTAGATTTCTCAGCAGAGCTGTTTCCTATAACACTGAGAGACTGTAAGTCTCATTATAGAAGTAGGAAAATCTGCAGCCTCAGAAGCTCAACTTCATCCACATACATCCAAAAACCACTGAGATTCCAAATGTGAGTGAGAATCACTGTTGAAGGAGGCATCAGGTAAAACAAACAAACATATGGGTCACAAATCTATCAAATTCAAGCAAGACAATTCAAAGGCATTAAAAAATGTTACTATCTCCAAATTGATTAGGCTATCTCCTTACCTGGTGTAAATCTGGAATGCCATTCACACCAGCTGAAAATACTGCTTTTCCTGCATTTTTAGAAGAAAGAAAAAAACTCCCACGTCCCTTTAGGTTGTATTAGACCTGCAGTATAGATATAACTGAAGGATACATTAGCATTACATGTCCCTTAGCAGAGATCAGCAAGAAGTGTCTCACATAACCCACATTTGCTGATACCTGGGTGGCGACATGCAATTACACATGCAGGAAGCATCTCAGAATCAGGCCAGAAAAATACTGGTTACAAAAAGGAAAGATTTCATTCTAGTGCTCAGCTTCAATACCAAAATCTGCTATTCTGTCCCTCCTATACACACAAACAGGTGCACATCTGTGGGAGCATCAGCTTCTCCCTTCTCTTCACTTTTAGTTACTTTTAAACCAAACACGTGTAACACAAGAACCTTAGCAGTGCGACATTGTAAAGGTGCACTTGCAGCATGAGAGAAAACTGGAGCAGCACCATGAAATAATGAACTAACCTGAGCACTCAGACTTACTGCTCAATTTCTTTACTTGTGTGTTATAAATAACTGGGCTTGGGTTATGGTTCATTTCTATGCAGTCACGGATTATCAGCAGACCAGATACTGACACCTCAAACTCTTTACACAGGTTATACAGATGGCCAGTGTCTACAGCTGGAATTTTAAAAATTAGCACACAAAAGGCAAAAATAGTCCAGAAAATTATTGCCAATGTGAATAGAAGTCATCTTATTATTAAATGAAGGAGTTGGTATGCTGAAGTATAACACGTCTCTTTTTGGACATTACCCCAAACATCAACCGGATCTCTAAATAAATTTATGAGAAGAAACATGCTCTGGTGGCAGATTTCTAATCCCACTGGAGAAAGCCCAGACCATCTCCATTTAAGGTCAAGCAAGCAACAGCTGCACATTTTTGTTCCCCAGAACAAAATAAAGCAGACCAGAACCTCCAACACAGATTCCTTTTTTAAAGCTCTTCCTTTCCGATATCCATGGGTGTCCAGACCTGTTCACCCAGAGGTGAATCAAACAGTGCAACGATGTGCTCATATACACTGTTTGTACCTGCCAGACTGCCATATCCCATGAGCAGCACTTTAGTATCTGTCTCAGAACCCACCAAAATCCCCGAGAGTTACATGAGGGAGTGATACTACACTGAACTAGAAAAATGTTCTCAAGAGAGGGTACACAAATAAGGTTGTCAGAGAAACAGCATCAATACAAGATCTACAACATCCACGTGGTCTGAATTTGTGCATGTTATTGTCATTTAGTGAATATATTTTCAATCTTGAAATTTCTTATGTGAGTTAGACATTTACAGAAGGCGTGTGTTATATTTCTCATGGGATACTACTATTTTTATTAATGCCTTACCTTGCACATTTAAGTATCATTCTTTAAAAAGAAGACTAAGCTATGACTGTGTCAGCAGCTCACAAACAAAATCAGCATTCTTTTAAGGCATCTCATTTCTAAAAAGCTCCAAAACTATTAGGTTCAATTCACTAACAAAAAAAGCTGAGAATTTGGGGTAGAGTAACTAAGTAACACGATCATTTTACAGTGACTTGGTAAAAGGAGAAACTGGCATTGAAGCTACTGCAGTGCTGGGTGTTGGACTTTGTAATAACAAAGTACAGAGGTGAATTTCAATAGTACAAGTTTCATATTACATCTTACAAAAAGCAAGCAATGCAATGATAGCAGTACTTTTGCTGGATGACATCACATGATAAAAACATGAAACTTCCCTCATAAAAAGGCCAAATACAGTTTGCTTGACTGTGAGAGATTTATAATATTAATTAAACCATTATAAGGAAATTATGAAACCCTTTGCAGTGGTAAAGAACTATCACTCCTCACTGTGGAGATATTCAATTAACTTTCAAATGAGATTATGTGACCCTAAATTTCCTGGGTTTGATATTAAAGGATAACAGAAAGTGGGTAGATTTATTGTATTAAAACTGAGTTTCTAACTTCAGCTATGTTATAATAAACAATTTTGCAGAAGAGCTAAACCTTATTTACAAAAATAAAAACAGAGCTCAATTCGAAACAAGGTGGTACGTCACCTCCAAGGTCTTTTTGTCTCTGGCTTGCAGCATCTATCACGGGAGGGCTTATAGGGAATGAAAAAACCCAAACTAAAAAAAACCCACCATGTCTGGTTTCCTGCTCAAAGACAAGGACTAATCTATGCTAAACAATTGTTGTCAAAACTGCATCTGTAAGTGTTCAGAGCTTCTGTATTTTTGCCTGCAATTTCCAAACCGGGAAAAGGCCCATGTTGTCAGGTGCATCCACATACGAAGCCTGATGCTCACACACTCAGCAGTTCAGTCCTTTCACATCCAGTAAATCCTCCACTTCCCCAGATGCATGAAATCTACTCCATATATGCACTGTGGTCTCATCTGTCATTTCCCAACACAGGATAATATATATAAGATAACCTCCAAAGTAGCATCCAGCTGCTGCTCCTATCCAAACAAACAGAATGATCTCAAAAATCACTTGGACAGTTTCCAGACACAAAAACAGGGAGGGGGAGAAAAAGGGGGCAGGGGTGTTTTAAAGGAAAAAGGTAAATACATCAAATTACATAGGAATGATAAATTTTGGAGTTGAACCTATATGTGCCGGATTTCATTTGGAAAAAAGAAATCTTCTAACCCACAAATTAACTTGAAAGGTTGGAAGAGGCTTGAAATACAGAGAAATTACTTCAGTTTAAGCACTGTCAGAAGAAAGATGATGTTGGAAAACACACATCATACACTGTAAACTGAACACCAGCTGTGTAACCAGATCATCAAAACTGTATATACTGAAAGTGTAGTTTAAGAAACCTCTTGTACAAAGAAAATCAGTCCAAGTGAAAAGCACATATGAAGTGTGATCACCCACACTAGAGATTTAGGGTTTTTACGATGAAGAAACATTGCTGTAACAAAAGTAACACATCCGAAACAGCTCCCTGAACCAATTCCCATTTATGTTCTTGTTTAAGAAAAGGCAGGGTGTAAGCAAGCAGCTCCCTTTGCTACCCCATTGAAGTGTGCTGCTTCCCAGATTCCTTCATCCCGTGGCTGCGCAGGTGGTCTCCCTGGCACACCGTTCCCTTCACGAGAGGAAAGTTGTCGCCCATGTTTAATGTATTACTTCTGTGAACAAGTTTAGAGGAGCGACTGCCTGCGTCAGAAGGCAGAAATGGGACCAATCACAACTTGTGAGCTGCTGAATGACACCCAGAGTCCTGCCTCTAAAACTTTTGTTATTTTTTCCCCTCAACCTACTTCAATTGTTCCCATAACTTGGTCACAGACTCCGACAAGTTGCCAGAGATCTACAGACACTTCCCACAGCCCGGAGCAGGCTCCTCTGTGCCTCCCCAACAGTCACACCAGAGGTAAGGAACCTCTCTTCTGTTATGCTTTTAATTCTTACAGCAAGACACTGCAGCTGTAGTTTTCTACAAAAATGCCTCTACTCAAATTAACACATGGTTATAATTGTTTATCAAAAAAATATGGAAGTGTAGGCATTACAGCTCCAAGTCAAAAATATAATGCTGGGGGGGACATATTTTAGAGACAATAAAGGCAACCAAGATTTTTCTACATGCTGGTGGGACACTAGCTGTCCTTGGGTAGATGATTTATGCAGGTAACATTACACCAGAAGGTGAGAAGCTTTCATCGTTTTCCTCAGACCTTTGTCTCTCTTTTTAAATTTAATACGTTTTGTTTGCTTTTTAATACAAAATCCACAAAGAGAGTAATTCACTTCAAGGTTTGTAGAGACACTTTTGTTTCCCCAAAGCTGCCTATCCACAGCCCAACAAAGGTAAAGCTCTTTCACCATTTAACTCAGAAAAGCATTTTTTTTGATCGAACACACTGAGCAAGCAAACCTTTTTTTGCTGTATGATGAAGAAGTACCCTTAATTAAAAAATTTAGGTGGTTTATAGCAGTACTAGAGCTGAAATTATATCATGTTACTCAAACTGCAGTTCAAGCTACAGAATTCATATAGCATTTTTGCTGTGAATTCCTTTAAAGGTTTATTTTCTCCTGCTGGTCATTGTAACTGCCAAACTTGTCCTAGAATGCTTCTAACAACAGATAAATAATTTAGCTAGGATTTGTAACATCGTGAACTGAATTTCAAATGCATAAAGTAATGCATTTATTTCCAACTAAGGGAAGCGCATACACACTGTCCAACAAAATACAACCCAGCTTTAAAATCACTGTGAACAAAAGAAGAGTGCATCTCAAACAGAACATGTCACATAAAGGACATTTTAATATTTAGATATATGAATATTTTTAAAAGGAATATGATTCATGAATATGTAGGTTTCTAATGAATTTCTCCTCCTTACAATCATGTTCCCCCCCTTCCACCAATTCACACCTTACTACTTACATATACTTAAGGTTCTGGTTTTAGAAAAGACAGACTTAATACAGAACTTAATTTTGTGCAGTCTGTTTTCCCCCATCACCGAACAGACACACCTAACTCCTTTTCCTATTACTGACTGGTAGCCATCAGGCAAAAATATATGCAGGTACTTGGTTTTGTGCTTAGCAGTCTTGTGCCAGTTTTGAATAGACAAGTACTGGAAGTGTCTGGACGTCCTGTTACTCATAAGGCAAACAATCTGTTATGAAGTTCTCTAGAAGCTGTTTCCAGTAGGCAAAAGCAGCACTTCAGACCTCCCAGTGCCTTCAAACCAATGCCTACAATGAGGAAGAAGATTCTGAGAGACAGACAGACATACTTTTTTCAAGGCTAAAGTCATGTAAAATGTATTTTCAAGTAAAGAGAGGAGTTTGGATTTATTCTACCACGCAGAGAATCTTTCTCTCCTGACACATACACTGCATACACATACCTTTAAAAAGACAGAGTTTATGCATACACACACAGATTGAACATACACATAGAAACTCAACTGCTCTAGGCAGCTCTTTACTGGAACACATCCATAGCTACAGCAGGTTAGACGCCCATTCATCTGAATTCCATCCTGTCACAGAGTTAGGTAATTTAAAGTAGATGACAGTGTGGTTCAGCTGTTACGTTAAATCTAAAAATTTCACACTGGTAACATCCCATGTCACAGACATCCAAACCTGAGTAACAACAGCCGACAGTCATGACAGAAGCATGTGCTACATAGCAGGTGACAAATGTTATGAATCAGATGTGAAACACTGCATTTCATTTACAGCAAACAACAGCTTTCTGGGGTTTTGCCACTCATTTGTCAAGACAAAAGTGTTATTTGTATTTAGAGAGATTCAGATTTATGTATATACCACATTTCTATTTTAAAATAAGTTGCATTTATTACTCATCCTCTGGAGAGGTTAGGAATATAGTGCCTTCGTTGTACAGTATTAAGCTCATT
Organism: Pelecanus crispus; assembly: GCF_030463565.1. Classification (NCBI taxonomy): domain Eukaryota; kingdom Metazoa; phylum Chordata; class Aves; order Pelecaniformes; family Pelecanidae; genus Pelecanus; species Pelecanus crispus. Next base: position 75,818,174 of record NC_134645.1, on the reverse strand, counting down.
AAAATAAGTTTGCAATCAGATAGAGTAAAGGGGACTTTCACTGATTTTTTTCAGACCATCAGCAAACAAAAATGTATGGGATACACCTACACAGCTATAAGGGCAGCTTTTTATTTGCTTTAAGAACAATTTGATGTAGGAGTAGAAATCTACGCCAACTGGAGAAACAAAAAAATCCAACAGGAAAGTAATGTTATATTCCCTACGCTACAAGACACTTCAAAACTGGAAGGCTGCTTTTGCTTTCTAGAAATTGCTACATGGCTTGAGAGGACTTTCCTGACATTAAGTTACTTCTGAGAAGTTGAATTCATCTACTGTATTCTTCTTTCAATCAGTGCCATGTCACTGTCCCCTGGGCTGCTAAAAAGGTTAAAAACATACCTTGCAACATCCCCTTCTACTTCTACCTTTTACACATGCTAGATGTATTTCAATTTTTACTTCAGTTCAAATTGCACTTACCCTATTTCCTATTAATAAGTAGTGTCAAATGAAACACCAGAACCTAAAACCCAACTTGAAACTACAAGGTGTTAGGTATTCAGTGCATGCAGTGGAGGAAGGCGTTCATTTCCTAAAACAAAGTTGCTCCGTAAAAGGCAAATTATACCGACATATGGGAAAAAGTATACAGTTATTATATGTCTTATTTTGATTAGGGGAGCTAATGACTATGGAGGCTGAAGCACCTGCCCAAGGTCCCACTGCATGGTCCTGCAACAGTTGCAAGGAATTTAACCCAGAGTTAAAAACTAGCCCAGAGCATTAGCTCCCAGGCTACTCTAGTAGACCAGCACGCAGATAAAAGTCCCAGGTATCCACAAGGTATGTGGATAACTTCCAGAAACCAAAATGACAAGCCTGGCGTGTTCAACTATTCATCAGTGTAATTTCTTGGTATCTACACCTTTTGCATTCTCATGGACTTGAAATACAGGTAGAGGGTCTTACTGGCAATCTTGCTTCCAGAACACTGAGAACATCAAAGCTAGTCAAAAGGAAGATTGTAAGAATTAATTAATTAAGAGGGGGAGAAAAAAAATGAATCTAAATTAAAGTGTGAGCCTCCCCCTATCCTCTCCCAAATGCATGAAAAATATTGACACTTCAGCACAAAATAGACTTTAAAACAAAACGTAAAAAGAAGGATAAAATGAGTTCGCTTTTCCTGTCACCAGCACTTCCCAAACTCTATGAGCTGAATTGTTGCTTCTTCCCCCATCCCAAGAAAATGTTTTCTGGATGTGATCGAAAAAATTACAATATATACCATACGTCAGTCTCTAGCTCTCTTCAATGACTTAATGTACTCCAGCTGCAGTTTCCTCTTTCCCCTTGCACAATTGCTTGCTCTTTTTCCACGCTCTCTTCCTCTGCTCATCTTCTTCTTCTACTTTCCTCCCTCAATCTGTCATCTCCTGCACTACTGTCTGCATTCTTGCTTTCATCCACCCCAGTCTTTGTTTTCAACCTCCAGTCCTTTCTTTCCCCTTTTATGCTTTCTTCTTTAAAAAAAAAAAAAAAAAAAAATCAACTTTCCTTTTTCTGCAGTCAAGCTGTCGAATTGGCTAATGTGTTTAATACCCTTCTTCACTGACACAACTGCCCAGTGCAACTCTCAGCCTAAAATCAGAATAACCAACAGTATTCTGCACGCCTAGCATAGGTGAATACAAAATCCAGCTGCTGGGGTAAATCCTAGCAAGTCACCTCCATACTACGTATTTTTTTGTAAAAAGAACAAAAAACTTAAATTATGATATACCTTTGTAAATCACTTCTGTACTTGAACACCTGTAAGCAACTTCTGGTTTATCATTGGAAACTTTTACTTACTGAACTAAATTGGCAGTAGTGAGACCCTCTGGAGGTCTCCAGAGCTAATTCAGACTGCTTCCTACTTCACTCCTTTCTCACCCCCCATCTTCCTCACACAAAAAAGGAGATTTTTCAGACTTGGAGGTCTCAACTGCAGTGACTCCACACTGCTGATGAGGAGGTATTTTACAGCAGGTTTCAAAACAAAAAAATGCAACTTGGAATAAGATCTATACATCAAGACAGGACAGCCAGCAAAGATGACAAGCATGCCTACACATCAGCTGCAGCTGCTGTGCACGGGCAGAGCTTTAAAACTCTGCAATGTCTTCTCCTCTGGGGGCCACACAATCCATAGACAACGGTAACAAAGGGCTCCAGGTTCAATTCAATTCACAGCATTTGGTCCTGAATGCAAGGTTCTTTTTTGCTTTGGCACTATACCCACTTATCTTTGAAGTTACCTCCTCTGAGCATGCAGAGAATGCCTCTTCCTGCCTAGGAGTATCATACTGCTCACACAAACAGCTACATGAATTTCTTAGGCTAGGTAATTTTAGTAACAGCTCTAAGCACATACTAGACCAAGGATCACATAACTTGACGGTACTTTTTGCATCACTATGTTTATGGTTGTTAAGACATTTATTTTCAATAGATGAAACTGAATTACTGGGGTTTGGGGACATCTCACTGTAAAAATCTATGCAAGAGACTTAACACAATACGAATTTTTAACAATGCCTTTTCAGGGCTTCACTTGGTTGTATGGGACAGGAACAAATCAAATATGTCAAACCTCTTCTATTCCACTGATATCACTGCTGCATTTAGTAAACATATGACAGGAAACAGGCTGTGTCTAAAATTGCTGTGGCATTTCCAAAGGAGCCAAATTTATCCCATGTGACTTCAATGGAGTCAATGCAGTTGCATGAGGAACGAGCGTGGCCCACAGTTTTCACTTTGGTCACATACCTCCTCTCATTGTGAAGGACACCCAGGAACAAAGATAAAAATAACCTAATACAAATCAGGGAAACAGTCATATGTCAGTGAATAAGGAAGCAATAATTGTGATCGGTGACTCATTCTAGGGCACCAGGTGCAGGGGATCCCCTACATATTAACATATGGGGTCAGCCACGTGACCTCTCCCTGCAGATTCGTGCTATGCATAAGGATGAGCCTTTCATGTCCATTAACACTGGATTAAATACACAACTGCATAGCAATGAAGCCAACAGTTTCTCCTGTGCAATACTCAGTCTTGTCTCACATGAGTAACACTGACTTTAAAAAAAACCATGAAATATAGTTTGCCCTTTTGCTGCACTTCCCTTTCAAGAAGTGTGTGTGTGCATAATACTTCTTAATATAGACCTAAAACACAGGCAGGGGACTAAAGAGCAGAGAACAGCTCCTATTTGTGGCAATGATCAGCCTTCATTTCAGTGTAATTATTTTTCAGGCTGTCCATTTTGACCTTGATAGCCACCCATATGCAGCTGTGTTACTGAATCTGTTTCTCTTTATGCACACTTTAGGTGGGTGACAGCACCATGGAGGATTAACAAGCAAGGTATGTGTTTATTACTTGAAGCCATGCACTTGTAAAGACAACCTTGTTGAAATACAGACACAGAATTTGCTTCCTTCGCTTGTAAGAAAACTTCTCCCACAGACAGGCTCAGTAGGTAAAACAACATGTAGGTATTTTAAAAACTTCCAATTCCATATGAGCTTTTAAATCAAGAAAACCAAGTTCCTGTATTTTGACCTTTCCTCATCCCTTCTCTACACCATTTTCTAGCCATAAAAGGTATACGTTTTAACTTACACTGCCTTCCTTTTTTTTTTTTAAGATCCTTTCTTATCGCCTGTCTGGTAATGTATGTTCAAACAACTAATGTCAGTGTGACAGCTCAACTGAGCCTTCTGACCTATTGCCTGCTCCCTCAGCAACATCCCTCACTCATTCCAAAGGGAAGAATAATTTTTTTTCCCTTCCCGAGAGATCTCACCATCTCTCCTCACCCGTGGTGGCCTTGCATCTGTGATGCCCAACAAGCTAATATTGCCTGTTAGGGAAGCACTTCAAAGCCCCAGGTCCTTGCCCCCTGAGTCACGCAAGTGAAACGTTTGCAGCACCACAGCAGTGCAGGTGCTAGCATGTGGGCACTTAAATCTAGTGCAGTACACAGAAATGGACTTATTGTACATATACACAAGTAACAACTCATGCTGTTCTAGTACTTCTGACAGCCCCAAGAAACACAGCAGCCAAGAAGAAAAAAGATGTTGCTGTAGCAGGTCACACACAGCCCAAAGACCACAGGTTGCGCACACCCTGCATTAAAAAAAATGACATAACAAGTTGTGATGAAGTCATCCGCAGGAAATACTGTTCTCTGTGCAGTGTCTGTCGCATAAGCTAGTACTAGCATAAACCCATTAGTCATTCATCTACCATGCCTTGCCTAGAAAGAGGATAAACAGCCTAATGCACCCCAGCTGGTACTGGGCTGGGAGAATGAATGTGTCTTCAGCCAAGTCACTTGAGAATTCCTGCGATTGTCTTGCTTTTACTGCACTTAGGGCAGACAGCGACCAGCAAAGAGCTAAGCAGAATACATTTGGCAAGCACTTTAACTGCTTAGACAGATGAAAACAGGTACAGCATAAAGTCAAACAAAGCTGAAAAATTATAGTCACTATGAAAGTCAGTTCCTGGTGTGTGTTTTGTTCACAATAAAGTTAAGATCAACTATAGCTCAAATCATCATAACAAAATCTGAAGTTCAATTTTAGGAGAAGTGTCATCACATGGAATCCACTTAAAGGTATTAAAATATCCATGTGTAATCTGGTTTCTTTTGAAAGTCTCTTTTTAAATACCAACACTGGCACTGGAAGCACATGTATTCTGCTCACACAGCACCATCTGACTCTACAGCCCAACATGGAGGGACTAAAAAAGAATAGTCTGAAAGACACTTCTGTTTCATTTTAAGGTTTTTACATTTTAGCCACATCTAAAAGACAAATTTGTGGACAACAAAGTGTCTCTGATTCAGTCAGCATCATCAAGTAATTTGGGCAGCAGATATCTAAGCAATGGTTTTCCTTTATGTTGCATGTACAAGTAGATAGGAATTTCTTTTATTGTGTCTCCCCTGCCCCCCCACCCCCCCCCCCAAAAAAAAAAAAAAAAAAAGAAAAAGAGATGACAAGGAGAGGCCTTCTGTGAAAGATATGATCACAATATAAATTCATAAAACTTTTAGGGGCAAGTGCAGCTTTAGGAGCGAAGTTTGAGATGCAGCTAGCATCATCATCATCATCTTGAAACCCAATTTTTCACATTGCGATAGCACCTACAGAATCCACCTTGCTATGAGATAAGTAAGCATGTACCAAAGCCAGCCTCTTGCCACAGAGGGTTCGTGCAGGACGTTTTTATACCACAACTACTTATTGGGAGTTTCAAGACAACTGACAACCTGTGCTTCCATCTGACATTAAAAAGGGGGGAAATAAAATAAAACACTCACTTAAGAGACAAAGTTATATACATGCTTTATTTTGATCCTCACAGCAGTCCTCTGCCTTTGCACCTGTATTTTATAACACATTGTCCTACATGTATAAAAAAAAATTAGTCCTTACTCTGTTTTGTCTGTTGAGAAATACACTACTAAAATTCCCTATAGCTGTGATGTATTAGCTTTTAATTACACACCATAAAGAATTTTTACTTGGAATGGAAATACTTCAACAAGATTTCTTTTCCTCCCTTCCAGAATAAGGTACTGGTAAATCAGATTATCTGCCCGGGTCAGTAACAGCCAGCAGTAATATCTAGATCTCCTGGCTGAAAGGTCTGTGACTCTAGCCATATCACCAGGCTTCCACACGTGCCTGAACAAATAATGTGTGGCGGGGTGGGGGTGGGAGGGAAATCAGCCATGGCCTTTTTCACAGACTGTGGAGGATAGAGAGATTAGGATCTAAAGCAATGATCTGGGTAAAACCCACATATCCACAATCTCCACTTTACATTTCCTCACCACTGCTAAGAAGCAGGTGCTCGGTAGCCTTCAGGAGGAAAAGCACAATATAGCACAAACCTAAACTTCAAAACTAAAATTTTAGAAATCCTGTTTTAAAGTCAAAACGCTGAAAAGGCAATCTGTTTATTTCCAGCTTTTTAGAACTTTAAAACAATCTCCATTTGCACTCATCAAAACACTTCTGCATTTCTAACTATTCACTTTCCTGCTTTCCCAGCTCCACAAAGGCTGTCTAAAACAAAAAGAGAAGATAATAGGCACTTTGCACTGTTCCTGACAACTTCTCTTCTTTCCTGCACTCCTAAAACCTCTGATTTGTGCCCTCTGCTTTCTTGTTGCCATGGAGAAGGTCCAATACATAACCCGCTCTGCTCTGCGGAGAGCCTCAACTATTGAGGTCAACCCACAAGCACGCCAAAGGCTCCAAGAGCTCTTTGTGAATTTCTGCCTGATTTTAATTTGTCTCTTGCTGATCTGTATCATTGTGATGCTCCTCTGAAGTTCCAGCACTTCTCTGCACTGTCCTCTAGGAAAGTCACCCCAGAGGGAAGAGAGACCTACACCCGCAACTCCCAATGCAAGGATCCTCTTGTGAGAGGGGCTAGCACTTGGACTAGAGCTGTATGCCAACCATCGCACTATTCTCTTACTACCTGCTACATATATTAAAACCACACTTCTGTGCAGAACAGTGTTTAGAGCCTGTTGTGCATGACCTAATTTGTCTGTCTCAGTCAAGAGATGTCTTTTCTGAATGGGGTAAAGTACTGCCTCTTCATGGAGTTGGTAAGTTCCTCAATGTTTTAGCTAGATCACACAAACAGCAGCTTCACTTTTGGAGGGCCTGAGTGTTTTTAAATTTCTCTGAAAATCCTGAAGCCCTTGGAGGGGTTCTAAATTTGGCCCATGTCCACCCAGAGAACAGCTACAGGCACACAGCCCTCAACACATCCTAGGAGAATTTCTGCTCTGCTTACTTCAAGGTGCTGCATCTCTGCATTACCAACTGAAGGCTTTCAAATTGTTTCAATGTTTTTAAGGGCATATGAGAATAAACAAAAAATGTCTTCTAACCCAGAAATAAAAACTATTTCATATGCTTTTCTCCCTATTTAAGGGATTTTATATATATATATATATATATATATATATATATATGTATGTAAAAAGTATGTCAGATCTGGAAAAAAAAAAGGCAACTTCATTCACAGTACTTTTCACTAGATACAACCTTACAGAACTAAGTGACACCTGGAAAGTTTTTTCACTTTGTTTTGCAGAAAAATTGACTCTACCACACTGGTATCAAAGATTTCATTTTCTATAGTTAGTTAAATGACAGTACAATTGGCACAACTCAAAAATAATTCTCAGAGTTCTTAATATTTGGCTTCAGTCAACTTTATTATAGCCTGCTGTAATTTATGCAATAATCTCTTCAGTTTAAAACTACAGGAAACTCGGTATTTGCCAATGTCACACAAGGTGGCTTATATCTGATGTGGCAAAGAAAGAGATTTAGGCCATTTTTACTCCTGTGATTGAAGTGTATCGTACAAATGCAAGTAACACCACCACCCTCAACTGCAAATGCCTGTTAGAGAACAAGTACTTTTCCTAAAATAAATGATACATACCATTATGCACAGGAGGGAAAGCATTGCAGAAATATCTTTTCAATATGTAAACTGCAGTCTATAGACATAAAAGATGAAGTTTCTATGCCAGCAGTTGTCAGTAGAAAGACTGAGCGGTCTACTTCAGACTCCCACGTGTTGCTGGTACTAAGCTAAATTCCTAGAAACTTTATACAGTTTTCAAATTTAGCTCAAGAATCAATAGACAGAGGTCAAACAGACGTCTATTTTTTAAACAGGCATCTTTCTATACCACCCTATGCAAGCAATCCTATTGATGAATACAGAAAATCAAAACAATTTTATCTTAAACTTGTATTCTGCCTTTAAGACTTAATATTCCATAAGTACAGGTTGATAATGAACAGCTGAACAGGAAGGGAAGAAATCTTTGAAAAAACTATGTACTTGATGGAATGCAAGCAAATCCAGTGGTGAAGGACTTCCTAACTGACAAATAGATACGCTGAGACCAGATCTCTGAAATAACGTTTATCACTAAAGGAAATTAGTTAGCTACTGTATGAGGATTAAGGCAAGCACTGATGAGATCAGCAACACACACACCCCCTTGCAAGTTAGTATATGAATTATTACTGGATTTGAACTGTCAACGTAAATCTCAGTTTCCATTTCATGCATTCTGACCGCTCTCACAAATGCATGGGATTTTAGTAAGCGCACTTTCCCTATTAACTCTTCTTCTCAAGAAAAGCTACAAACACAGTGCACTACTGTGGGGAAAAAAACAGCAAAGCCTAAAGTTACTTTCTTCTCTTTTTAAATGTATATTTTTGTGACGGATAGGGTTTGCAGTTTTAGTTTGCTTTGGAGGTGTTTCAAGAAACTTCAGTTGGAAATAGACAACACTTCTACAGCACAGAAAACTCCATGAAGAAAAAAGGTGTTGAAAGTAAAATATCAACACATACATTCTGAGGATATATTGGGATTATAGGTTTCACAAGCCAGTAATATATAGAAGTCAAAGTAAAGCATTGCTAAAACAATAAGGCTCCCTCCTTCCCCCACCAAACAAACCCACCGCTTTCCTCTTCTGTACCTGAAAAGCCACTATTTATTCAAAAACAATAAATAAACAAGAACAGAACCAAGGTATAAATAAACTGGAAGGCCTACTGTTATTTTACAGCAATGCAGATAAATTATACGTACTGTATGGTTCATTTGTGTCTTAGGATTCTGCTGATCAGAAAAACTGCTACCATGCTCTATATCACTAAATGTCAACTGAACCCAGAGATTAAAAACTTTTGTATATAGTACATTCTTCTTCGTATATTATATGGGCTTTAAAACTAACATCTACTGTGTTTTTATTTATTAAAATGACTGCTTGAAAATATTTTAATGCATAAAATAAGATACTTAAATGCAATTCCATTTATAAAGCAGCATCCATTCTATCATCGACTTAAAGTTATGTGAAAAAGGGGTAGTCACCACACAGCTTTCTGATTCTTTATACCTCTGTTTATGCTGTTTAGGTTTTCAATAGTAGTCTTGCCTATTTTGCGATACCCAGATCACTTGCACGTACTTAATTTACACTCACTAACTAGTGCACATAAGTGATCTTAATGAATTTTATGAAAGTGTAATCAAAAAGTTCACTACTTTTATGGGCCATAATAAAAATTCCAAACACAGCATGTAGCTTGGATTAAGTTTTCATTTCTCTGTTTCACTCCACTCACGGCTATGACTTTTTACTAATTTCGTTTTACACACTGATAGACAGCTACACAGCAACAATCTGATATTACTCTTCCCCCCCCCCCAAAAAAAAACCCCAATATTACAAACTTCTGTGGCAATTTTACACTGGAAAAGAGCTGAATCAGGAACAAGAATATGCTGGTTTTAAAGACGTGTCTCCTCAGCCAGCTCTTCAGCAAATACTGATAAATCTACCCATTTTTCCCCAGGTGAAGACACCACCCATTTCAGAATTAGGAATTTTGTTCTCATCAAGACTAGTCAGTAAAGTATTTCAGAGGGCAGCAGGTACTTGCATTTCTTTATTAACTTTTCTGCATCAATTTAGCAACAACTGCCCTTACGAGCAGAACTGAACCACTCACTGGAAAGACAAGTGTAAAACAGGCTTGAACAAAAGTTTTCACAAAACATGCACAAAATGTTTGCCCCCCCAGCGTAAAGAACTTTTATGTAAGTTTTGCTACAAATACACACAGAACAATGATCATGTCAGACATACGCACTCATGCCAAGACGTACTTTATCTATATCCTCTCTGCCAAAATTAGAGCAGAGTAATGAACATATTCATTTACAGAGTATTCTTGTTCATATCTGGAAGCATACTAATATACTGTAGATTACAGACCAGATACCTGTACTTGTATGGCTATTAACAAATAGTGTCTATCAGAATACAATTAGGAAATATTTGTTAAATCCTACAAGATCCATAGATCTCTTTTACTTAACAACAAGTGTAGTCCTTTTAGCTTTGACCTAGATACTAAAAACTGGGAGAAAAAAAAAAAATCTGTTTTGGTTATGGAAGGAGATGAATGAACACCTATTGTTCATTGCAAGGATTAAAAACAGAACAACATATTTATAAGGATTCCTTTAAAAGCTGATGCTCATCTCAGTAAGAACCCTGGTAACTTATATTACTTAAAATAGGCCTGAGATTTATTGTAACATCTGACAGTTACTTTAGTCAAACTGATTGCTCTATAAGCCCGTTCTATTTCTTCATGATAAAAGAATCCCAGAAGTTGCATTTTTGTGTGAAATGTAGAACTGTAAAACACTGCCCTCTTGCGATCTTCCCTAAAAACTTAGCTGGTTATTAAAAGGAAGTTTTGGCAACATTTCACTGTTAGGGCTGAGTGGTCCTATTTGTTTTTTTTCATTTTTATATATATAGCTCTATATATAAACCATAATTGCTAAGTTATTAATACTGTCTTAAAATAAGCTATTGCATATGTGCTATTAAAAGCACCAAGGATGCATCCTCTGCCAGCCCAATCTAGATTCTTAATAAGGCATTTGCAAAGCTGCAATGAATCCTACACAGCACACTGATGGCAAAATGCTGTCTACCACGCTGCATGATGCCAAACCCTAGAAGGGTAGGAAACACGCCTGTTAACAGAGGTACATTTTGCCCAGATGAGAAAGTTTTCTTCTTTTGCTTTTTTTTTTTTTTTTGCACCTACAGAGATCTTTTAAAAGCAAATTTTCAACAATCTACTGCTGAAACAGAGTAAGTCTTGAGAACACCCATTTTTCTGAAAAATCAAATGGGCCTGAAGAGTACCATAGACATTAAAAAAAGTAAATAAATAAAGAGCCAAACTGTATAAAATTCAAGTCCTTTCTCCAGTAATCAGTTCTTCAGAAGTGCTTCAGTAGTGAAATGAAAGCTATTATTAATATTTTTTTTATTTTATTTTTGAAGGTATTTGGAAAAAAAGACTTATAGGAGCACCCAGGTTCCTTTTTTGGGGGGGAGGGGGGGGAATCTAGTTATTCTAAACAAACATTTTTTTTCTTAAGTGGCAGAATCTAAAAACAGGTAAACAGCTGAAGACACAATGAAATTCATGTGAATCCGCATTGCTTACTACTGAAGGAGCAACCCAAAGCTACAATCAAGAGTCTGCTGCAAGCACAAGAGGGCAGACTGATGCACATAATGGATCTTGCTAACAACAGAGGTCTCAACCTGCTACTCAATTTTCTGCTTATTGTCTTGGTTCTGGTGCTTGCATTTATCCTTGTGAAGCTGATGTGAACCTCTGTGAGGCTCCGCTTCCATCTCAAATCTTGTTTTGAGGGTTTTGCAGTGATAATGTAGGCACTTCAAACTATCTGAATATAAATATGCAAAGACTGCAGAGACTGAAATACCTGACAGTTAGAGAAAGTGTTCACATACCTATTTTATCAGAAAGTGATCCTAAAAGCAGCACACAATTATCTATTTGCCACTGAGTAAAGAAAGCATCTAGTGCCTTGCTGAATACATGAAGAAATCCAAGTATGCATCAGCAGGCACTGTAGTTTTCTCACTGCTACAGCTGATTTGTATGTAAAGATCTACAAAAGATCTGTAGCCTTCAAGGAACACTTCTGCAAAGGGGACAGCAGAAATAAAATTTTTAAAATGGGATTTCCACAGAAAATGTACTTCATGGGAAAGGACACAGATACAGCAGGAAGGCAGAACGAAACACCTACACTGGGTTGACAGCACGCATCAAATTACCTGTGGAGAGCAAAAGCAGAGATGCTGTAGATGCAAACAAGGATATCCATGAAAAGCAGCTCGCAGCAGCTGAGATGGCGATAAGTTAACTATGAAAGCATAATTATTAGTTATACCTTTTTTGACACCTATGGTTCACAGCAACACCTTAAAAGACAGAAGCTATTAGTGTTATCCAGCAGTATCAAAAGAAGAAGCTGTCAAAACAACTGAAAACCAAATGACCATTAACAAGAGTTATCATAACTGTGCCTACAATGCCCTTAATACCGCCACGTACATGAGCAGTAGGTGCATCTGCACAAACGTGTGTGCTACGTCCTTAACAAGCTGGATTTACCACTTATGCACAGGTCAAGTGCACAGCGTGGGAGCTCTCAAGCCGTATTTGACATACCACTTGTTACTTGCCAGTGCAATCACCCAGTCCATAGCTTGTCCTCACCTTAATCACGCAGCATAAGCTTCTTACAGGACCTTCTTCTATGGCCCCTTACAGGATGATGTACTTTTCCCACAGGTCCCTGGGAAGGACAGTGACCAAGAAGAGCTAGAGTTAAGCTTCTGCTAGAGTTATTTGCCCAGAAGGTAGCTCTGCACACCTGAGATACGCTGGGCAAGAAGGTGGCCAGACTGGGGCCAAAGAGCTTACTCTTAGCATCTCTCTTTCCCAAGTACAACGTGGGAACAAAGTGCACCAACACATACACATTGTACAGTAAACTTAATGCCATACATATGCATATTAACAGTCTTTTGCACACATGCAAAAGAGGCAGATGAAGCCCCAGCGTCCAGCTTTCTATTGCCAACAGCACATCCCTGATTCAGCACATACACTGTTGATCCAGCACTTCTCACAAGCGCTGAATATATTACAGACATGATCTACTCATGTTCAGGCTCAGGATTTCCAGACGATGACTGTTATTGTGGTGTTATCTGGAAGAGACCCATCTAAATCAGATCTACAAAAAGACTTTTCACAGGAAAAAGCCAGTACGTCTAGGGAAACAGAAAGTTTATGCCAGTTCTATTGTTACAGGCATCCATGTTCCAGTCTATGCTATCTGCTCCAAAGCTTAGGCAATACTAGCTGGGGCAGCACCGATAGTCAAAATGAAAGCTTTTCTTTTATCTGCTCTGAAATATGTGCAATAAACATTTAAAATAGTTTCTGCAAACTACACATCTATAGCTTTTTTTTATGTTGATATAGTAATACCAATTCCTGTCTGTTTGCATTTAAAGCAAAAAACTTTGCACAGCTACATCACCGTAAGCACTTTATCACTTATTTTGATAATCTTGAAATATTCTGCTTTTTTAAAAAAAAAAAAAAAAAAAAATCTGTAAATTTATATACAAGGGATATATGTTGTAACAGTTACGTAGTTATGTATTATTCAGGAGGATTTTGCTGGTGCTTGACATAGATGGCACAAAGCATACCACAACCACAGAAACTGTTAGAGAGAAACCACTCTAGTTTAAAGAATAAAAAAATAAATGTTTTTCCCAACAAAATAGCTGTTCACTGATACACTGCTTGGTCTGGTACAAAGCTCATTGTCGTACGCTCTTCTGTATATTCAAGTTTTCCTACGTTAGGGAAGACACTGTGACAGTTTAATAGCTAAAATTAGACAAATTAATTAGCCCTGACAAAAAATAAAAATCATATATTTGTTTTTAATAAGTGGAGAAATATGAGTCTACTGCCACCAACAATCACGTACTTCCAGATCCAAAATTACATACGAAGGAAGTCTATAGGAAACTCTGCCATTAGCATGTAGAAACAACCCCAAGAAACAACCCCAGCAGCCTCCTCTCAGCCAGCAATGAAAATTACAGAATCTTCAACGAATGTTGAAATACACTGCTGAAACTGAAACATGAATTCTCCTGAGATGACATATAAAATTGGCAAGTTATCAGTTAACCAATGCCAAGTCTCTTTTTGCAATCAAGCAAGGCCCAAGTTTGGTTTCCCATCGTCTGCTAGCGCTTACTCCAGACTGAGTCCACATATGCACTGTAACGAACGCAATGCCAGTTGTTGGACTACCAACTTCACAGAAAAAGGAACAGAACATAAAAGCTTAATTGTGGCTCACAGTGCAGGAGTTCACTCTGCTAACTAAAGGTGGTAATTCTTCATCTTAAAAAGTTTTTATCTTGTGGAAAACTATGGTTTCATCAAAATGTGACACGGGAAAAATGTTGATGTTAATTGGGTTTAGTTTTCTAATCTGCCAGGATCATAAGAAAAACCAGTTTTGAGTTGACATTTAAGAATAAAGTTTTCTGTGGCAATAATATTATTTGAAGAATACTATAATTTTTTCTTTGAATTAAAGTTTTACAACTTTGGTTTACCAATGTTTAGGTATGCATGCAGTTTACTTTCTTCCTTCTTTGTTTTGAAATGAAGATTGTTGTAGTATCTCTAAATTTCTCAGTGCATTAAAATTTAATTTCTAGTAGCTTTATATACATGGTATGAACAAGGCAGTGTTTTCCTCATTAAAGAAAAAACAGTAAACCAGATGCATTAAAGGAAAAAGATGCACTTAAGCAACTTTCATCTATTATTTCTGCTATATTCTGACACAAATTAGCACACCATGAAGAAATCATACTGATGTCCCCTACACTACAAAAAACCCAGAGATTCATCATGTAATGTCTACAACATTATACAGAGCTAATAAGTAGATATGCAACCTTCTGAAACCTTCCTTCTTATTGTATTATCTCCCACAATTTTAAAGGCACGCTTTCATTTTAAACCTCATTTCTGGATTAGCAGACAGTATGTACCTAGGTACATTCAGATAATAGGATAGATAATAGGATCAGGCTTTAAGAAATGCCTTTACATGAAAACATACAGCCTTTTTATCCAGATTTGTATGGCCTCCAAGTTCAGTAAATGGGAACCCCTGTCACATATTGTAAGCATTTTTTCCCTTAACACAGGCCTAATCACACACTTCCTTACTTTGGAGGTTAAAAAAAAAAAAAAAAAGTATTACAATGGTCATGTCTGCTGAAAGATCAGCTGTACACTGAAAATAATTAAGCGTATACTGAAATATAAATTCTGCATGGAAATTATTTTCATTGAAGTACTGTTAAAATCTGTTCCTTGGAAATGCATAGGAGAAGGTTTATCTTCAAAAAGTATACATTAAATAGTACACATTAGCTAGAGAAAAGAATTTTCTTTCCATGCTGTTACACAATAACCATAGGCCAGATCTTCCTTGGAGATTTATTTCCAAAACGTACAAACATCACACCCACGGCTGAACGATGCATCTTCTCTGAAGGGGCATTCTGTTGATCCACAGCATCTTTTCTGCATTTGCAAACCTGACCATGCCCTGAAAGAGAATCTCAGCGTAGCTGTAGGTCTTCTACCCAACACTCTGAGCTTCCCTTACAATGCACAGTAAATACTGGTAATCATGGTTTACAATTAGAATGGAAAAGCCACATTATAGGCTTTTTAATTTGGGGAGCAAAGTGTAACAAAAAACCCAACAGGTAGATGCTGAGTTCAGTTAAATTCAGACTATTAAGGAAGCAGAGAATCTTAATTTTGAGAGTAATTAACCTTGGAACAGCTTTTAAAGGCTGTCATACATTAGCTTTTACAGTAAACTTAAATTCAAAGCTTGTCAGATTTTATAAAAATAAACCCTAATTCAGAGTTTTGTGGAGTAAACTGTCTATACCAGTCTGTAAAGGCATAAAAAATTATTTTCTTAAGTCCGATAGCTGTTCCTGAACCATCAGTCCTCAAAACCAACTCAGAAAATTGTTGCAGCCTATTCTTGCCTCATTAGTGATAGCTGCCCTCTATAGTCTCTCCCTCTACCAGCCTACCTCAAAGATACACAAAGCTGCGCTAGATTCTCAGCTAAAAGCAAAGTCCATTTTATTTTCTGTTCATAGCAATGGTGGTTTTAAAGTAAAAGGATGATAAAATGTAATTTTTTCAGTCCTGTAAAACCCACTGCATTTCCATCAGCATACATCCTTATTAAAAACAAAATAGTAAAAATAATGCCCAGTAAAAGAAAAATTTAAAGTTTCTATAGAGGTGGGTTTTTCCCCCCCTTTTTATAAATTGCCAGCTTCCTCTAGCAAAATCTTATGCTTTCTGCTCTCTCTTCTTCCTAGGTATATACTCCACTTCAGATTGTAGTTTTCTTAGTTTCTCAGAAATAATAGCATACCAGTTCCCAGGTGCACATATGGTGACCTTTGAAAAAAATCATAGCACCATTATAGAATCATAGAATATCTCAAGTTGGAAGGGACCCATAAGGATCATCGAGCCCAACTGCCTGCTCCTCACAGGACTACCTAAAACTAACCCACATGACTACAGTCCTCGAACTCTGACAGGCTTGGTGCCACGACCACTTCCCTGGGGAGCCTGTTGCAGTGACCGACCACCCTCTCAGTGAAGAGCTTTTTCCTAATGCCCAATCTGAACTTCCCCTGACACAGCTTCATTCCATTTCCTCATGTCCTATCACTGGTCACCCAAGAGAGGAGAGCAGCACCTCCCCCTCCGCTGCCCCCTGTGAGGAAGTTTTAGACTGCGATGAGGTCACCCCTCAGCCTTAGAATCACAGAATGCTTTGGGTTGGAAGGGACCTTGAGAGATCATCGATCCCAACCCCCCCTGCAGTAAGCAGGGATTGAACCTGTGAACTTGGCGTTATTAGCACCATGTTCTAACCAACTGAGCTAACCTTCTCTGCTCCAAGCTGAACAAACCAAGTGACCTCAGCTGCTCCTCCTATGTCTTGCCCTCAGTATCTCCCACCACCTTGGTCACCCTCCTGTGGACACAGTTTGATGTCATTCTTACACTGAGGTGCCCAGAACTGCAGTGTAGAGTGGAACCATCACCCCCCTCGACCGGCTAGCTATGCTGTGCTGGATGCACCCCAGGACATGGTTGGCCTTTCTGGCTGCCAGAGCACACTGTTGACTCGTATTCAACTTGCCATCAACCCAACACCCCAGATCTCTTTCTGCAGGGCTGCTCTCCAGCCTCTCGTCCCCTGATTTGTATATATAACCAGGATTACCCCGTCCTTATGATAAGGTTTCTTTCAAAAAAGAAAGAAGCGTCAAGACAGGATGAACCATTCTCCTTTCCTCATCTCTTCTGGCATCCCTCCTCCTCACAACTGTAACCTCTGGGCAGAAAGACAGGGCAGGCAGGGAGGGCCCGCAGAGGATGCGTGTAAGAGCCCAAAGGCTCATCGCTCTTGCACACACTTTAACTTCCTGTTTCTCTGGGTCCTATTTCACAACCACATCTTCTCACTTGAGGAAATGTAACAGATCGCATTTCAAGGCCTGTCAACGCAACTCTAAATCACACCAATTAAAGTGCTTGCTAAGGCCGCCAGGAACCTCTTCCACACCCCTTGTGCCCTTAATTACTGTCAGGCTCCCTGTGGCCCTCCCATCGCAATCAAGCAGGAAGTCAGGGTAAACAGAGCAAAGGCCGCAGCTTCAAGGACTTCCCCTATTTTCCAGGGCTGACCAGACAGCTGATGGGATCACTGCTTCCTAAGCCAGGGGCTAGCTCAATCCTGTAACAAATATATATACTGATACAGATATAAAAATAACAGGAGCAAGTAAAAAAAAAAAAAAACAACACAGTTTTAGGCAAAACTTCAAAACTTCATCCTATAATCTCACAATCTCAAAAACCTGAAAAGGTGCAGCACCGTTTTACAAATTCAGCCAAAAGATAAATAATGCTTGTGCTCCCCCTACTGTCTCTGTCCTCAAAACACAGCTCAGCATCAATGCCTCCAGGACAGAAGTTTCTGAATAACCGTAATAATACATATAGGGCTTCATCTGTTTCAAACATGAAACTTTGCCTTCATACAAAAAGGAGACACTGTATTTAATTACAATCAGAGTGAGAAAGCACTTGTGAGACACGAAAAACAAAAGCTGGGAGTTGTTTTGACCTAAACAAAAATAACAGCTTCTGGAACACCCACCCTAAACAAAGCATTATGAAAGGTACATAAAAGATGACACAGACATATACCTAAATGAAGGAAAGAAGTAAATAAAGCTTACTCTGAATGCATATTTAAATCCAAAAGAACCACCAGGCACAGTAATCTGCATGCAAACCTCACAGACAGCCCTGCTGATGGCTCAGCCAGCTACATGTCTCTCAGATTTGGGGAAGACTTGAATGAACGGATGGACGGACCTAGCTCCTCCACGGTACCCTGCTCTCGCTCTCCGAACCCCTCGTGTACTCCTCGACGCCACCGGTAGCTGCCAGCTGCCAAGAGCCCCACTGGCAGTGCCCCAACCCAGCCTCAGTAGCGAGCCAGTTTCCAGAACTTTGGCTCTGCAAGAACCCCTCAGGCTCCACTCCCTACCTGGGTAATTTCTCAACATTGAAATCTTCAAAAAGCTTAGAGAAAGATGAGGGTTTCTGTAGTAGTAAGGGTAATGTAAAAGGGTGGCTCCCTTGCCAGGTTTTTAGAGAGACCCTTAAGGATTAATATTAGTTTGGCCATATTAATCGGAAGAAACAACAAATTTTGAGCACAACTCTTCGTAAATTACCTAATATATCTTCAGGCTGGAGAGAACAGGTATTTGCACATACAGCTAGATTATCTCTGCACAGATAATATCCTAGCCTAACCTTAAACCGCCTTTCAGGAAAATCTGCATATTGTAATCTGCTTGGGATTTTTTGGACAAGTCAAGTTTACCTACATAGGTAAACCTGAACATTTAGATTTTAAATACTGCCTTCCTTCACAAGCTATCTTTTCCCATTAGGGTAAGAGCTGGAAACAAAGATTGTGAATTGTCGCGTTAGAAAGGGTTATTTGTCTCTTAAAACCGCAAGTTTGATGTTTTCTATATGAAAATACTTCAAGTATGACACATAAAAACTATCTATTATTTTATTTAAATAAAGAAGATTAGTTGACTACTATTATTTCACTACTAGTTGATTCTAATTAGTTAAAAAATAAGCAGTAATCTAAAACTGAATTCAGTTTTGAAGTCCTAGTCGTAGCGATACTGAATATTCATCCTGCAGCATGCAGGAGTCATTCCTCTTTCAGTGAACACATAAATGCAGCCTCTTTGTAAATCCATTCAGATCAAAATATATTTGCATTCCCCCACTGCACTGTGACCAAAGACTCTCTTAAGAGCTACCTGTGTCCAGCTTCAGAAAAAGAGATGCTAGTCTCACGTAGACAGACACACTGAAGCAGAGTAAACTGTAAGCAGATGTCAGAAGAAAACTGTTGGCACTCGGGTAATATTAAGAAACAAGCAGCAGCATCCCCAACCAAAGTTTAAAAACACCATCACCTGTTTAAAAGGACCTTTCATTTTATTAAAAACTGCCTGATGTTATTCCTCAGGTATAACACATGATGCCACATGATGGCAGCAAACACCAAGCTTTAGCCTTACCTGCACAGGCTGTTCACCTCCCGTTCTAAAATCTTCAGGCTGCTGCATGTGCCACGCAGCTACGCCATAGGGCTCCTCAGCAGTCCTGCAGTCCAGGGGGTTTGCACGTAACTGTTCTTTAAGCCACATTTGAGTCCTCACTGCTGGCTGTATGGGAGCTCCGCTCACAGCCTGTTGTCCCAGAGTTGCGTATCTCTGTCCAAAAGTTTCACAACTGGCTGCCGTAGGTTTGCTTTCAGGTAAGGCACTGTAGGTCAAGTCTAAGGCATGTCTCCTACTTGAGGAATCTGAAACAAAATCGTCTTTGCTGCACGTTTCAAATTTGTATTTGCAGTCCAGTAGAGAAGATCGTTTTTTCCCCATTTCTTTGTCCTCAATTTTTAGCAACTCCATGCTGTCATGCAAACAACTTGGCCCATTTGTCCTTAATTGTGGTGACACAGCTTTGTCCGTACTAGCCCTGGAGTCCACTGAATGACTACTGCCATCTTGGCTGAAGGTATTTGGTGAGCTGAGTTTAGACAAGGAGGACCATTTTCTTACAGGTCTTGCATCTTTCATGTCAAGAGAATTGTCCAGGGCACCCTGATTTCTGCCTCCTCCTGACCGTACAAAGCTTGTACTCCATTTTGAGCCATCAGACTTGAAAGCTTCCCTGTGCTTGGAAAGTGAAGAGCTGGCATTAGACGGCATCACATGGGCAGTGGGAATAGAAACCAGTGATCGGCTGGGCTTAAACGAGGATGTACCACTTGAAGTTGAACGATCTGGGAAGAGAGATTTATCATGTTAAGTAAGTACAACACAGAACTCATACTAACATCAGTGCCCAGAGGACAAAACATCAAATTCAAGGTGAAATGCAAAAATAGAAGGAAACAGGTTTCTTGACAAAATAGGGTCTTCTGAACCATTCAAGATTATGAGAATGGAAACCTATTAAAGTGGGAGATTTTCAAATTTATTTTGCTCAGGCACCACCATTACAAAAAGGGATGTGTACTAGGTGGTGGCACCAGCAGCTCCAGACACAATTCTCAGGCTGTGGGCAGAAGGCAGCGTTCATTCCCCAGCTTCAAGGTGGCAGGCTGGATTTCTCCCCAACCCCAGATAATTTTAAGTAGCTTCTGTATCACAAATGGTAGAGTTATCACAATTCAGGAGCCCCAGGACTGATTCCTCTTCCATCACCCCTCTTCTCATTTTTTAAAGGCAAAACAATTCATTAAATGCACTTTGTAAAATGGCACTGCTGGGGACAAGCCAGTTTAGTGATGGCCTCTTGGACAGAACTATTCATCCCTTTTGGATCTCACCGATTCCAAACTACGCTTCCCCAGGTGATTTACTAAAAAACAAGATTCTGAAAAACTTTGTGCCATTTAGGTTTTGTGTTATTTACAGACCTAAATACAATACCACACAGAAACTCCGCGTAGCATCATTTATTAAATCTATCCCAAGCTGAAGTATCAAGAACAGAGAAATCAGTGAGGCAATATTCAGGAGGGGACAGAAGAGAAAAGATGAGGGGAGTAAAGGAGAGGTTACTGGGGACTGGCTGAGACTCTCAAATGCCCAGTGACATGTGCTTAGCATCACAGGCTGTGGACAACCAGAAATAAACACCTAATCCTCTCATTAGAGGATCAGCTCCCACCAAGTCACATGGCTACACCCTGGCAAGCTCATATTGCTCATGAGGTTCATGGCAGATAGACAGAATGAAATTGCTCTAATTAAAAGATTCTTTTGGGGTCCTTTTTGCCTCTTCTTATTTCTCTCATCCTAAGCTAGACAGAACTTAGTTCTTTGGGATTTGTCAGCTGGTACAAGAATCATAGTGGGACAACTTAAAAAAAAAAAAAATCAATCAATTGCTCTAGAAGTACAACTGACATACCCAGTTGGATGGCTACACTAGGTTAATGAGATTTGGTGAAGGCCAGAACAGATTATTAATTGGGCACACTTTCAAAGGATTTATTTGACTCAATATACCATGCCACAGATAGGAAAAAGAAGAGAGCTTCCAATGGTGCAACAACTTTTGAACATGGCAGCACTCCTTTTTCTACGTATCCAAATAAAGATAACCTTACCCTGGAACTTGCATACTCCTTCTTATTTGGGACCAGACTTCCTCACTCCTTGCACTTGCAGCACAACACAAAATAATACAGACCTACAGCCACACTCCTCATGAGAAACACGCATTATAGCCCACAAAATAATAAACGGTTCCTTGACTGATACTTGTTTATTACATCCTAAAGGAGCCAGGGCTTCTAAGAAGGTAGAAATTGTTGCTGAAGCCTTCCTGCCTCCTAATGGGTCACTGCCCCACCACATACTCTACCATTTCAAAGCGTAAGCTCAAACATTGTCTCTTGCCTCTACCCAGCCACCTACTTTCACAGTAGTTACAGAACACAGCTATCTTTAAGACTTGACAAAGCTGTCCAAGCTGGTTGAAATGGACCAACAGTTTAGGAGTTATTCATGCAGTGCTCATGATGGCCATAAAATACACACAAAATGCTCACATTAGAGAAAGTGAAATGGAGAGAATAATACTAGCAGCTTGTTACCTGATGGATCATGTTGCTAATAAATGTGAGGTACCATTTTTTACAGGCAAGATCAAAGACCTACCCTCCTCCCTGCACTTCTTCCTTAAAAAAATCTGTATGGCAGAGAGAAACATTTTTCTTGGCTTTTTTCTCTGTCTTGATATTGCTCAAGAGGTGGAACATGTTAAAGAGGAAGACAGAAGGCCACACAACCCATTTCAAGTGGAAGGAATCACGGTCTTCTGACTAAACACACGTGTACCGACAGCTATTGCAGCAGTGGAGACAGAGATACACAACACTACAAGTTCCCAAAATTGTGATATGCCCACCACATGTAACCAATCTGCCTGTGCCAGGTGCAGTCTCAGCTTCTCTCAGCTCTGTCTTCCTGTCTTCTCTCGTAGCACAGTAGATGCTTGCACAGACAGCCTCTACAAATCAGGTACATCTTGCTACTCTGCATAGCAGGGGCTGCCAGCTTCCAGCCCTGCTCTGCAATAGAAATAAAGGTACTTGATCATCTCTGACTGAGGATGCCAAAGCAGCGACAAGAAGGTGAAAGAGATATATGACATGATAGAACTGGAGTCTCAAACATATGTATTATGTATTATGAGATGGAAAGCACAGGGTTAGAGTCCTGCTTTCTGGGAGCATTCAGCAGAAGATCAGGGAGAGACTCATGCTGTCCTCAGGAGACTAGGGAGGAAGATACACAGTAGCAAGAAGTGCACCTCTTGTCACAGGTACTCCTTAGCCAGAGGCTGATGCCTTTGTAACACTCAAGCAAACTAACTTTTGTACTGTACCTTACCCAGAAGCTGAATCTGACACAGCACGAAGTCAGTCCTGAGAAGGAAGCAGCCACAGGCTTTTTTATATCCAAAGAAAATAGAGCATATTAGGATTTGAAAAGAACTGACTGTGGAGACCTATGTTTTAGGCTATACAGATTTCTATGGGTAGAAATGTCACAACTGAAGAGAAGAAACCCTATCTGTATGCATATATCTGTAAGAGTTAAATACAGTTCCATACAAAAAAAAATTATAGTAGTATTTAATATAGCATTTTCAGTCTGAAATACTGGCTTAATGTCACCTATACACAGCCTTCAAACCAAAATCAAAACCAATAATAATCAGAAGTATATGATCTGCTTCACCTGTTTTTATTAGGGTACAGAGTTATTCATATGTGGTAGATTTTTATTTTTCCTTGTTCTACTCTAAGTTTAAGCCCTGAGTTAGATCTAAACTTCTTTTCCTCCCTTCTGATTCTAAACTCTTCAAGCAGATTTAAGCTTGGAATGCCATGTAC
This sequence comes from Pelecanus crispus, assembly GCF_030463565.1. Classification (NCBI taxonomy): domain Eukaryota; kingdom Metazoa; phylum Chordata; class Aves; order Pelecaniformes; family Pelecanidae; genus Pelecanus; species Pelecanus crispus. The sequence continues at coordinate 75,794,956 of NC_134645.1, read as the reverse complement.
ATCCAACTACAGCTGATGGATGTCGCTGATAATTTGTCTCGAAGTGAAACACAGCAATTTTGGCTTCAAGTTGTCCTAATTAGTCTTCCCATTAATGCTCACTGAAACATATGAGAAAATTCACACCACTTCTTAGAGCATATTGCTTCAGTCTGCCATGACTGCAGGCTCAGCTGGAAAGACAGCCAGTCTGCATTCTGAAACATCTCCTCACAACACAAAAAGCATGAAATTCAGAAATTTTATTGACAATAAGAGAGACTCCAGAAAGCACGATGGAACCTAAAAGACTTCTTTTGTAGTCACAAAAATAAGCTCCATCTGCCCAAATCCTGCCAAAGACTACTTTAACCAAGTAGCAGATTTTTCCCTTCCATACAGTCGGGGGTAAGCAAATGCCTAGTTCAGCACTTAAAAGGGCTCTCTTCTCAGCATTACTCACGTTTTCACTTCATTGAGGTAGTATTCATTTGAAGATTACAAACACTCTTAAACATGGCTTGTGTGTCTCCAGAGTCTTTCAATGCTTAAGACTGCTCTCATTAGTGAAAACTTAAAGAGACAGTAGGAAAAAAAAAAATAGCTAGTTGCTACTGGCTTTCCTTTGAACAGCATCAAGATCGTATGTCAAATTTTTCTTTTCAATTATTCTAATAACTCCTTTTTTTCTGCCCACCACAAAGCTCCTTAGAGTACTTATGTAATAGGCATAACATTTTAATACCTGATCCAATATTTCCCAAACCACATAAATAAGAGAATTGGAAAAATTATATTTTAAAAAGATGCTACAAGATTTCTACCACATAACAGCAACAGATGGAATAGAAAATGAAGAGCATTTCATACGGCTTTCTTACTATCTTGTGTTACAGTTCTGAACTATTTAATTACCGCATATCTGGTGTGGAAAATAATATAACAGAAGCAATTTTAGTCTTACTAAAAGCCTAATCACAGATATTTTGCTTAAATGGCAGACAGCACAGCAGCTACTTCCTTCTGAAGAAGTGGGAGAAGAAAGAAACCCTCCAACATAAATGCCTCCTACTCATTTACATTTTCCTGTGCTATGTTCTTTAAATCACTAGTGCCACCAATATTCATGATAACTAGAAGAAAATCTCTGAAGCCATTTCTCAGGCCACATCCAACACAACCGTTCAGCTACTTAAAATCCTTATCTGTTGTGCAGCAGTCAGTCATAACACACAAGAGACAGAGGAGGTTCACTGTAACATCGAACAACTTCTTGAGCTGCAAAGTGAAACTAGTGCTTTAAGAACCCCCATCTGCAAGATATACTTCTATATGTGATAATTTCTTCACTGCTCCCAATAAGATATTATCAAACAACAGCAGAGCAATCAGCTAATATAGTTACCCAATACTAATCAAAACCAAAACGCATACGATGCATATGTTTATGGGATGGACACGTATCTAATGCTACTGAAAACAGAGAACCTTCCTTGTGTGAAGGGCTTTGAAATTCGATATTTTATCCAGGCTATAATTAGAAAGCCCTGACCATGGAGTACACCAGTATTAAAAACAGCTGACCTTCTCTTCCTGCCCTCCCCTCCCACCCCACAAAATATTGACATAGATTACCCCAATCCAGGAAAATAAACTGAACTATTCTTATTAGGTGAGCAGAAGATAAACGGGGAAGTCAAGCCTCTATTATACAAATTGAAGGTCTTGAATCTGGCTGCGGTTTAGTGTACAAAGGTTCTTATATTTGTTAGACGATGTCAGTTGTTCTGAATGCTTCTCTGAACTGTTCTGTAACTTCTTAATTGCATGGACCCCAGCAACAAGCCACCAGCAATTCCAGTGTCTGATGTATGATTTACTGAAAGGGCCATGAGTCTTCGTTCTACCATGCAAGCATCTGGCTGCCTCCCAGAAACCTTCCCCAGAACAGCTGCTTTCAACAATAGAAGTATCTAACTCTCCTGGGAGTTGGTCAAAAAACCAAAGACAACAGGATGATGTGCCATGACAGCAGTATTTATGCTACACGTGTGTTCCACCCCACCTACCTACTTACAAATTGGACTAGCCTTAATGCAGCATAGATAATCAGATAAGCCAACAGAGAAATTTCAAAATTTCTGGCAGGAGACCAGCCCCAGCAAAAAGCCCTAAAGAGACGGACTCATCCACCTCTGGAAGCAACAGGATGCCTTTCCAGGGTGCAGCAGCAGTCACAGGAACAGTTTGGGTTTGGTTAGTTTATTTTGGTTGCGGTTTTTTTACTGTCAAGAAATCTTCACCATTCTCTTTACAAGGCCTGTTCAGATTATTTCAAGTTTACTATGTCAAAATATGAGAGGTGAATGAATGCAGGAAATCTCTGCAAATAAATCTCTTCCAAAGAATAAATAAATACAAGCATGCATCATAGAAAGCTGTATTGGAAATAGAAGTGCTGCACGCACAGGAGAGAACTGTTCAGACATTTAACAAGTTCTGTATGAGAAAGTGGGCCCAAAATCCTCATACAATTCCTAAACATTATTTGTTTATAGTGCTGTGTTTGTACAGCAAGAAACTACAACAAAAGGGTAACTAACAAAAAAGTTACTAGAGGCAAAATATAATTTAATACTGATTTAAAATAAGACAATGTTAAATACTAAAATACTTACTGCTAGTGAACTGAGTTGCCTGTGTCACATCTAAGCCTTCAAAGCAAAAACAGTCATGTGGTGTTCAGGAGCAAGTTCAATTAATGCTACTTGGAAAAAAGAAGCAAGTTCACTGGCTTCCAGCACTACCAGTTACCGTACTGGCAGTGTCTGTTTTATGTAAGAAGTTCATAGCGAACTCCAAGTCAGTCCTACTTTATTTCAAACTCATTCCTGGACAATTTTCTGTAATCTACTGTGTTGCATACCAAAAGAACACAAGTTGTACCGACAAACTTGCTAGTTTTAGAAGGTGAAGTAATTTAAAATCTACATAATTCACAAAGAGTACGAACCAGTACAACCCTGAATAAATACAAATACAAACTTAAGAAGTTGCAGCTGAAACAGAATTTTCAAAAATTGAAGCAATTTTTTTGCTTTCACTACTTCCCTTCAAACAGCATCATCTCAGAGTAAGACACGTGATGAAATACTGGTAAAACTACTACCCCTGAGCAATGTTATCGTAGATGGATGGAAGAAGGAATAAATGGTAGGTCAGCCTCACAGGCGTCCTACAACCTACAGAAATCAAAAAAATACTACAAGAGGAGTTTAAAGGATTTTTAGTAAACGGAGCAGAAAGCAGTGTTGGCAAGAGTAAAAGCTGTACACGGAAGTACCAGGGTAGCATACACACTTATGCAAGGAAGGAAATGCAGAGGTAACACCGAGCTCCAGCAAGCAGTAAACACCTTCTCAGACATCCTTACGAACAAAAGAAATACTACATATGTATGAACATACTTCAACAGAAGCTTGCCTAACATATCCCATCTAACTTACTATGAACTGGTCGTTTGGTATCATCTTCATTATCCTCCTCTACAGTTAATGCCTTGCCTTTTTTCCATTTGTGACATCTCACTCATTTCTACAACACTTCTGGCAAACTCACCTTCTCCCTTGTTTGCCAGAGAGGTGATAAGGTAGCAACAATCCTACTTACTGTAAGAAATGAGGATAACACTCTCAACTTTCAGAAAAGGGCGAGTGGGAAACAATTATGTTTTAAAGTTTGGTTAATGAAGCTTAACACAGAAACTGATCATCACTGAACAAGAGAAAATTATACTTTGTCATTGAACAAAAGAAAATTCTTTACTCATAGTGAAAGTTGTTTACTCATATTTCCCTATTTTCATACTATTTAAGTCCTGTTTGCAGCTTACCACATAAAAGGTTGCCCTGCTTCACTCAGATTTACCTATTTCCCCAGAACACAAGATTGACAAGGAGCATGCCCTATAAAAGTTACTACTTCGACTGTATTCAGTTACAGTAGTTAGGGTACTGAAATACTCTTTCAGAAATCTGCTCTTTGACCAACTCTCATTAGAACACAGCAGACACTCTCCAGCTTTGATTTATTTAAAAAGTGCTGTCCCATACTCGAGAAGTGATCACTGTACACCAACATCAAGTTTACACCACACCTTCCAAGATGGTAGACTTGGCAAAAACCTCATTAGTGAAGTTGTTAGATTCCATCAACAAGGACAAGCAATTAAATGATACAGTAGACCACAAGGAAGGACAGCATCTTCATATGATCTCACCTTAGCACTACAAATCAATCTCTGCATTCCAGTGGCCCTTTCAAGAGCCAAAATTCCTAATTCCATCACTTAAGTTGGATGACGAGAGGCAATCTGAGTATCTTCCCACAGAATTGTACACCGGTGATCAAACCAGAATCAGTGCCAAAATGAAACACACAATGGAGATTATACATTTGCTTTTTTGAAGATCATACATTACCAGTCTAAAAACCACTACAGAGGAAAGAGACAAGCTCAGCAGAAAAGTGTTAGTTTTCTCCTATGTTCCATTGCCGTCAGGTTTGAGGTTAAAGTTACAATATTAACTAAAGTTAAAAGACATTTGGTAGAATGACCTGTCATCCAAACCACCCCTCATTAAAAATGAAATATGCATTCCCTTGCAATACGTAGCTGATTTTTTTTTTTTTTCAGGAAGATACCAGGTAAAATGATCCACATTCTGCCTAAAAAAAAGAGATATGTTCCTTTAAACTAGCTGTTTGGCAATATCAATTATTACAAGTCTCAAATACTAAACACTTTACAGTGTATTTCAACAAATAAAGCCTAACAAAAACTTCTAACAACATTTTGTGCTTTGCAACAGTTGACTTCGGGGAGACTGTACCAAGCCAGTGCAACAGTTTTTGATCAGGAAAAACAAATACAAACTCCACAAACAAACAAAAAAGGCAAACACACATGAGTGGTACAGTGGTACTCCTGGGATTTGCTGTGATAAAACTGAGGTTTTAACAGGCACTAGGTATATACATGCAGAGGGAAAAAAGACGAAAACCCCCAAGTCCCCAGCACATCGCATACACACCAAGTACAGCCATCCTGCTTAAGGGATCTTAACATAACTGATACTTTAAAGTTTAATACAAAATAGTACTGCCTACAAATATTTCTGTGAGGTGACAATTTGCCTAGCAATATCTAGGCTAGTAATACTCAGATGGGGAATCCACAACTCCAGAAGAGAAACATCTTCAAACAAATTTAATAACTTCCTACTTTTGAGCCAGAACTGGGTCAAACTACTCACATGAAGCCCATATTCAAAAGATGATTTAACAGGGGACTGTAAGAAAAGTAGCACTGTATAGGGGTGGGATGCTGCCACTCCAAAATGAAGTCAGGTATCGGTCCTGTGCAAGAAGGACAGCTTTAACAAAGTAGCACACAGTTCAAAAAGCAGCAGGTGAGGTATGTTTTACAGGAAAAGATTACAGCAGTCAACTACTGCAAGATTCTATTCTGTTTTCCTTACTGTACTCAACTATTCCAGATGCCAATGTTAGAGAAATGTACAAGTACAGATTCATTAAAAGCACATGAGGCAAATACAATATTATGGGGTATTTAACTGAAGCAGAAAAGATTTCACAGACTGTATCTGATCAGAGTCTAAATTAAATAGCAGGTAAGCCCAAGAACAATTTTTTACTCCACGTCAGTCACTAGAAACAAGTTATTTATAACTACTATTGGTCCAAGCTTGCAGTGGCCATCCAAAATGAAAACTGGGTTTCTGAATCAGGTTTGTCTGCTAAATTAATCTGCAAAGACAAAGGCTAACCTAACTTACATAAAACCTCTTTAGATGAGAAAACTGAGCATGTTAAGATAGAAGTATGCCTTAAAAGAATGAGCTAGTTTTACCAAAATGCATAAATCAAAAGGTTTGTTGTATTCTGCCTCCTTATCCCAAGGATTTCACACACCCGCAGTCAAATATAACTGTGCTTTCTAGAAACACAACCTAATAAAGGATGCTCTGAGCAATCACTTTCAAAGTTAAACTTTCACAGCAGTAACTGACACACACGCACAGAGATACCCCATCCTCAATGCTTTCTCTTTGTGCACCTCTCTGCCTACCAGATCTTCAGCATTCAGCTTTGGTGTTATTATTACTGCCGTACATATACAGTATCTGATAGAGAACTGTGCTACAGGATGTTCATAAGCTGCTGTATGAGTACGTGGGAGTAACATGCAACTGGCCACCACAAAACAGTAAAAAATATTATGTATAAAATGTGGATGCTCTATGTAAAAGAGCAGAAACTGAACAAAAGAGAAATTTTGTACCCCGTAGTATCTATCTTTGTTTTCCAGCAATCTGGAGCTATTTTTAAGAAATAGTTATATAACTAAGTAGAACAATTTTTAGATTAACAAGTTCTATTTTTTAACCCCCAGATAAGAGGATAAAGCAATATTCCAGAACAGCAGTCATGCACTCAGGCAACTTCGTTTTGCTGAAATAAAAGTATGAGTGAAAACTTAAGACCGCCGCAGGGCTTTTTTTTTTTTCTTTCCCTTTGCGGTTGGTTGTTTCTTTTTTTAAAAGTCTAGATCTTAACTTGCATTTGCCTTTTTATGAAGGCCATCTAAAGCTTCCAATTCCATTTTCCAACAACAAGCACTTAACAGCGAAGACGTGCTGAAATCAAATATCCCCCTAGGACCTTCATTAAAAGTAATGGCTAAAAGAAAAAAAAAAAAAAAAATACTACGGATGTCACAATATATCTGTCCTCCTTCCTTTCTGAATCTGCAAGATACCCATGCCACAAATACCATCTACTTCAACAGCCACCAGATACTCCCTCTTGCTGGCATTACTTCTTCATCCCCAGCTAGGGATGACTCCAAAAAAACCTGGGGTAAATTGGTCCATCAGCACAGAAATACACACCTGCCCTCCAGAGGGGGAAAATTCTAGGTATTTTTGTTCTCTGTAAGAGAACATCCAGTAGCAGGAACACACCTACCCCTCCACTTTCCTATACCAAGACAGACAGAAGTTATACTCAGGCTCCAAAGGAGATTTATTTGTATTATCCCAACTCTCTAACTTACTCCAGGTGCCATCTCCAACAACAGCATTCCCAGATTAGCTAGGCTGATGCCTTTCAGCAGCGAAACCACCCCACCTAAGGAATGAAGGGAAAAGGAGGTGCATGTGAGGAGAGACTCTCACAGGTAGAGTTAAGAGGATAGACTCCCTCTAAGCCAAGGGACCTGAGCAAAACCTGAGGGTTCCCACAAAGCACTCATTCCATGCATCTAAAACTTTGTTGTTGTCCAAGGTGTATATCAATCCCTTGCATTTTATTCGTAAGTGCAGGCAGAAACAGAGCCTACAATTTAATGTCAAGTAACTTTAGAAGGTTAAATCCCACTTTCAACTTCCAAGGAGACTGGAATTTCTGGCTACGTTTTTGAGATCATTATCCATTAATGAAAGTTTAATCCCTGCTCCCACTAAGATGGTCTTTAGCTTAAAAATATCATATTTAGATTCATCTGGTACCTGTTCTGCTCACCACTAAGCAGTGGATCTCATCTTGGTTCACAGCCCACCAAGAATAGCTCTTTCTAACAGGAGCAGCAGCTTTCAGCTTTACACCAGGCTAGCAAGAGTGGAAGAGAGGATGTACCTTCATCTTCATTTTCTCTCCCAACCTCATACTCTAACCCCATTTCCTCTATTGATTTCCCCCAGTTGAGCCTTACACGCAGTAGTCATCCTCCTAGTTTACCTCTCCATTCTCACTTTGGGAGCCCCAGCCCAAAGTCATAATTATAGAACAGAATCATTTAGGTTGGAGAAGACCCTTAAGATCATCAAGTCCAACCATTAACCTAACATTGCCAAGTCCACCACTAAATCATGTCCCTAAGCACCATGTCTAAATACCTCCAGAGGTGGTGACTCAACCACCTTCCTGGGCAGCCTGTTCCAGTGTTTGATAACCCTTTAATGGGTGACCCTTCCAAGTATCACACAGGCTTCTGTACAATAAGAGCACATGCGTATAAGGTTTTAGCCAGATAGAAAAAGGAATCCTTTCACAGGCAGAAGCAGGTGCTGTAAGCAGCCACAGTAGTGAGGCTGCCACGAGTCCAGCGAGACAGGAGGCTACTGCTCGATGGCTGTCACACTGCTTCACAGCAAGGCTGTCCCTGTCTGTCTCCCCCCTCCTTCATTCTGCTGCAGACAAAGGTCAGGCCAGGTCACCAAACACAGCCAGCTTGCCGCAGCACTGCCACTGCTACGTACCACTTGGAAGCCCTTCGTGTACCACAAGCAATTTACTTAATACACTTTGGGAATGCCTGCATCAAGCAGTAATCCCTTCCAAGGGCCAGAAATCATCCCCAGGAATCCCAAAAATTCAACTGCTGCCTCAAGAATAATTTAGCCCACTGGGGAAGTCTCTCCCCTTCAGATGCTGATCCCCAAATGGTAACACAATAATATGTTAACAGAAGGTTATATTCAACTGGAATTGGTCTCCTGAGGACCTAGCAGTCTTGGTCTACATGATCACTTACAGAGACCTGGGAAAAAGCAAGATTTAAAAAAAAAAAAAAAACCAAAAAAAAAACCACCACACAAAAACCACACAAACAAACAAACATAAAACCCATAAAATAAATACACAAAAGAGTAAAGTACAGTATCCTAGAAGTAGATCTAGCTCTCTTATTTTCTAACTTTTACATTCTTAGCTTTGTTACTCTACCCTTCATTTACTGTATAAGACTCTCTCCTTCCATTAAAGTTTCTTGGACACTTTAGGTCTTTGATAACTCCACATGTAGGTCACCATCTGGAACCCAGCTCAGGGCACAGAGGATTAACCTTAAACTGGATTTGAGCATAGCTATATATCCTACAGAAGTAGTCACTTTTTATACTTCAGAAGTTAAGCATCATTATCCTTATTTCGTAAATGAAGAACAGGGGACAAAGTGTTACAACAACTATCCTGATGTCACTTAGTAAACCTTACCTGCTTCCTCCCACTGCTCTCTACGCTGAGCAATACTGGCTACCCTGGTATAATGTATAAAACTGCACAAATTCAAGCAGAACAAAAAGGAGGAATAAGCTGGGGGGAAAGGAGAGTAAGACCCACCTGGAATTCTCCACATTTTCCTACAGCAACCAAAAACTTGATACTCACCAAAGAAATCTGACATTCCTAACAGACACATTTCTGAAAGCAACAGCGGCAGGAAGAAGATACAGAAAAGTTACTGAATTTCATCCTACAAAACTGATTATAATAAACAGATGTGGAAAAACTTCAGTTTCCCTGCACCTTTTTTCCTGCACCATCTGGCTTTCACCATTTTGACTCTAGCTTCTAATATTTTCTTTTTTCAGACACACCTGTGAAGCCATGATACTAAGACTGATAATAACTGAACGTTGTTCCATTTCTAAAACATAATTTCTCTACAGCATAAAACAGAGAGGGATTCACATTTCTGTAACACCCATAAACAATCCTCCCTCCAAGACCTCCACCTTCCCCACAAACACTCCGAGGACTTAACTTTGCTTTTTTGGGAGGACAGTTGATAGTTTGAGCAAATGTGAATAATACACTGGTAAAATTAGCAGTTTAATTCAGAGGCTATATTTAGAACTAAATCTCACACTCTTCGGAGGATTTCTGTACTGTAAAAAAGCCAAGCCTCCTCTTCAGAAGGGAACTATAGTTCTTTTTATATCCACTATCAATGAAGCCACAAAAGATAATTTTGAAGGCTGGAGAAAAAAACTGACACATTTACCATCTGAATAATATTATTCTGAAGTTTTTCTGGAATATATATGCAGATCTTAATGCTTACCAGCATTTCTTCACCTGCTAGTAGTCTGTCTGTAATGTAATGATAGTTATATACTATTCATCTGAACCCATGTGTTACTTTTTTTAGAAATATTCTGAAAATTGAAGGCCACTTGTTTCCTTTGAAAAGGCTGGCTGAAAGTTCTGATTTTAACTATAACCCACGCTTAAACAGATACCAAATTAGGAGAGAAATGCATAACACCCAGAACAGTCTTTTATCCCAGCTTTACCTAATGAAAATATTTAGCTTTGCAAATAATTTAAAAATAAAAAAAACAAAACCACCCAAACCAAAAACCACATTAACAGCAGTTTATTACTTCTCCATTCTTTTACTGGCAATTAATTTCTAAAAAAGTTACTGTTTCTCCCCCCACTGCCTATGCCAGAGAGAAGACAGAGTTTAGTGTCCTGACATTACCATGATTTAGAAAATTTTATGAATTAGCACACTAATTAAATGAAAGTGACAGATCCAACTAAATCATAAGAGCAAGAAAATGTAAGTCATTAATTATGAGAAATGCTTTAAAAGACTGTTTCTCATCCTGAAAGACCAAAAGTTCCTTTGCCAACTTATATATGTCAGGCACCGTTTGGTCCACCAAATCCATCCTCTGTGGCATGAAACACACTTGCTACAAATGATATAAACAGTCTCAGTCAGATTAAAAGACTTGATCCACTGTAGTGAACAGAACACTAACCAAACTCCAACTTGCGTATTTGAGATCATTTCTGTAGTGATTCAAGATAAAACATGCTAAAGCATTCAAAACAAAAAGACGACAACACACACATGCGTGCACGCACAATCCTCCCTAGGTAAGGTTTTGGGGTTCGATCACCATAATTATAAAAAACAGTTTGGCATCTCAATTCCCAACAGCATGGTTTACCTAGCACCTAAATGGGATGCTGGTTCAATGCCAACACACCTCCCTGAGTACCCACTGAATCTTCAGCATTACTGAGCACAGCCTTCATGTTCAAAGCAAGCACATCATATAACATTAGAACTGCAGAGTTATTTTAAGTGCTGCTACCTGTAATGCTACCCAGTCTTCTCAGCACTAACTCCTAGACAATATTAAAAAAGAGGGGTTCACTGTTTACAAACAACTAACAAGCTTGAATACAAAAAAATCAGAATTACATTTTTCTTCAAAGAGTTTGGTGATCATTTCTCTCTGCACCCCATGAAAATTAGAAGACAGAGAATTTGTACATCCATTTTGTTTTCTGATGTGCAGTTATGAGTACAGAGCCAGAGGTGGGAAAGCAGAGAATGTTTCAATTGCTACCTTTGATAATGGAAAGAATTTAGTGTTTATAAATTTATTTCCAGTTGTTGACTCATGTATTTGGATATTTATAGTACTCATCACTATGGTATCCAAGCACATTAGCAGTGCTTTGACCCACGCAAAACAATACAAAACTGATTCTTCTCCGCTCTCCAATCTATTAAGAAACACCTCAGTTGTGGTATTACTCGCACAGCATGTTCCAGAAATTAAAAATAGAACTCTTAAAAAGCTAGACTCAATTTCAGATCTTACTTTTTGATCAAAACAAGCAGGGAACAAAGTCTATCATAAAAGCTGGTGCGGGAGAAAACAGCTTACCAGGGCCTGCTCTCTGGCTCTGAAGTAAAGTCAGCTCCATAACCACTAGCTCAGAGTCTGAATTGTCTACTTACAGCAAGTATTTAAATAAAAAAATTTAGATTTGTCTAATGATGTTAATAATTGAAGTCATCTTTCACCCCAGAGAAACACAAGAGAGCCATTTTGTGCAATGCAGTATCTAATGTGTTCTCCAGTGTTACCTAATAGTACCAGTAAATCCCTAACATAGCAAATTCTAATGGCATTCAGCCCACATCCAAGCTACCAGGATGAAATCTGAAACTGCAAAGGGTAGCAATTTTAGAAGCTACATACAGATCTTCACATCACCACTCAAGTGGTAGAAGGCTATTAATGCAGTTCAGCTTTAAAAGAGAGACTGACACAAATGATTTTTGATAAATCAAAACTAACATGCTTCACATTCCATAAAATATTTTTTTTACAATCAACAACTGCTAAATTCCCTTTTGCATCTTGGACGAGCATTTGTAGGCAGATTAGGCACAATTAAAATATTGAAATGATGGAACAGTGGAAAACAGAACTGTATCAATAACATAGTTATACACACTGAATGCAAGAACAGCTTCTTAACAGAAACCCCAAATATTTTTTATCCTGTCTTTCTGTAATGCACTTCATTTTCAGATTTTAATTTATATTCTCACTTATTACAGGCCAAAAAGATTAATGATGTTAGAAAAACAAGCATGGTAACTGTGCTGTACATATATACACACATACAAACTCTCATATAATGTATATTAATGAAGCTATCTACATAAGCACATATAAAAGATAAATTAAGTGATTTAACCAGCCTCACAAATCAGTAAGTTTCAGAGGGGGAAAAAAAAAAATCCATGCTTCTAAGTCTGACATATGACTTCTGAAACACAGAACTGCACCACGTGTCATGCTCTCCATCAAGCCTCGTGCCTACCTCCCAACAGCTGGACTAATACCCATTCGTGTAAGCAACAGTAATTAATGCTGTTCAACTTTTACAGTAAATTAAGGGTATACTACCCTCATGGGAGTATAGTACTCCCAGAGTCATATAAACAAGAACTCTTGGCAGTAAGTCACATCTTTTATTAATTCTACTAGACTATGCTACCTGCCAGAACTAACTAGAGTAAATATCCACATATATTCATAATATTCCTACCTACTCTCAAATTCCCATATCATTCCAAAACTTCAGAAGTACTTATTTAAGAGCTCCTAATTTTCACATTCTTCATCTCCTTCCAAAATATTCCATTCCAATTTCCATTAAGGATTAAATAAATTTTAATTTCCACTAAAAAATGAAACTACACTCATGGGTAAACACAAAACCTGCAATTTTGGCTACTCACTCATCATGTCTACATATATACCGCATCTTTGTATCCTGCAAGACTTGGATTTTATCAATTACTGATATTAGTCTTAACATGTAGAAAAACAATGCAACTCTCCCAAACCTCATTTTACAAAGAAAAACAAGGAAAAAAAAAAAAAAAAAGAGCAAGAAAAGAAGGGCAAAAGTATTACCGCACCATCTCATAAAGATATTGTAAAAGCAGAAATCCCACCACTACAAATCAAGGTCTGTTTCTTCTCTTATTTATATCACATATTATTCTTTTTAAGCCAAAAAGATGATTTTCAAGACCCAAGTTTTACAAGAATTGAGCCATTAGTAACATCAGAACTTACGACAAAGACCATGAAACAGGAAGCCTGGCCAAAACCAATCTTTCACCACTTTCCTTTTTTTAAGGAACTGACACCGAAAGAATAAAAAGGTAACAAACTGGAGCAGTTGGGTATGTAAAGCTAATCCAGCTGTGCATCCTGTACTGAAGTGCTCTACCATAGTCCCCTCAGCATCAAGGAGTAAGACCATTTGAATACCTGGCAGAGGTGAGAGAAGTTTCATGGAAAGGCCTGAATGTGGAAAGCATACCTATCCTGTGGACTACTTCAAGTCAGATTTGTTTTCCTCTTCTTCTCCCTCAGTCCCCTTAGGAGAGAGAAGATGGGGCAGTAATGAGACCTGACCAGGAATGCTGAAGCTGGTGACACTGATGGGAGTTGCAAGGAGAGAGAAAGTAACACAAGATCAAGTTCAGACCATATGTCACAGGGACAGCACATTTCCAGTTCTACAGAAGCCATGAATCACTTGGGACTTTTTAGAAGCTATATTACACAACAGATATCCAAGCAACATTCAGAAATAGTGCTGTTCTTTTCTTCACAAGGGATTTTTTTCACTAGCAGTATTTTTTCTCCTAGTCTAGATAGGGCAAAAGAGTTTGTCTTCCACAAGCAGTATCACCCAACAGAACAAACTTTTCCAGTGTAACTTACAAACTTACAGAAAAGCCAGGATTTCCAAGGCCCCATGTCCATCAAACCTGCAAATAGCCTGCTCTCCCGTTCAGTTCCAATCCAGAATGATCCTTTCTGGATCTATGACATCAGATTCACATAAGCATGAAAATAATGACATTCTGGGGGCAGATCTTCATACTCTGAAAATAACTTTTTTTTTTTTAGTTCTCCTCCCAGATGGAAAATAGCTACACTCTATACCAACAGGACTTGCGTACACATAAAAGCAGAAACGCATAAGGAGTCCAAACATCCTAATTCACAGCTTAGTACCTATTCAAGTTAATTTTAGATCATGAAACTTACACAATCTACACAAACCACTAGTGTGCATTACACACACATTTGGCACAGTAATAAAGACTAATTTTAAATTATTGCTTAAGAATCGCATTAAAGCACAAAGTTAAATAAAAAGATTACACTATACTAGCCAATCTTTTATCTGCATGCTCCCTTTACTAAATATCTGCACCATGAACTTGCCAGTTCTTAGTTTACTACTGCCGAAAGTAAAAAAAAAAAGGAAAAACTCAGCACATCTCATTTGAATTCTTAATAGTCTCTAAAATTTTTTCAACTAGATGTCTTTTGGCCATTAAGATTTCTCTAACATGTGAGGAGAACAACTGATGGTTATGGGTGCCCCAGTGAATCCAACTCCCTTTCTATGCACTCTGAACACTATTTTTAATTCACTTTCAAGCTAATTAGAATTAAAACCTTGCCATCACTCTCAACAGCAAAATATGAGTGCATACAGACGGCTGATACAGTGAGAAAGAAAAGAGTACTTCTAACCATATCACTTCTCAGAGGAAAAGCTTACTCCAAAAATGTCTCTCACCCAGTTCAAAAAGTGTCTGTTTCTTTAGAATTTGTATACAAGATAGAACAATAAACTATTATCTTGCCCAGAATCTCTAGGTGCTCCTATGGTAAAACTTACAAACGGGAAAACTGAAAACCTCCTGCCATTTCATACAAAAAATGCCACTATTTAAAATCAGCCTAGAAAGATTGTTCGATTTTTGAAAATACACTATACTTTTAGCCTTCGACAGTGATAGGCTAACCCCTGATGGAAAAGGATGAGTTTATCATAGTTTGTACCATTTAAGAAACACACACAGGATGTTCAGTCTTCTGATTCACAGACCAACATCAAGACTAAAATCATCCTGTATACTTAACAATAGCAGCCCAAACACACAGGGAGGCATGCATTGTTCTTCAAAGCAAGATACATTAAAAAAATACATATATATTTAAACTCTGTTTTATAATATCTAGACTTACTAAAAACTACAGGACCTAATGCTGAGCCGGTACATAGTTTTGGCCAGAAAACAATCCCACATTAAACTATTTGCTTCCTATTTTCAGATGAGCTGGACTGTGGCATTGAAATTATTAAGCATCATGTGAGTTGCCAGGAGCCAACCCACACCTAGGTAGAATTTATCACAAGCATTCAGTGCCAAATATGCCATACATTTAAGATGAGAGCAAAACTTTTTTCACTTCCATCCCTTTTTCAGAGCCATACTGTCAAGGACAGTATGTTGTGACTGCAAAACAGGAATTACTAACACCTGCCAAGTATATTTTATTGTTACCACTTTTTCTATTCAAAAATTAAGTGCCTGGAGGAACAGGAGCACAGAGAACAGTGCACAGAAGAGGATGCGATTCCTGAACACCACAGAAACACCAGACATACACTAAACAAGAAGATTTGACCTAAAATTAGAAAAGTTACTCCTGTATCTTTTACAAGAACCCTTGGGTTCCTACTAATCTGACAGAATCAGACCACTAAACAGAGTCTTTGGTCTGGTCCTCCACCACCATAACACTGTCATCCTGGTTTACAAAACCAAATTAACTTCTCTTAGAACTGCATTGATTCTGCATGAGATTTTAAAAAAAAAAAAACACAACCCAAACAAAAAAAGCCCCACAAGCCAATCTACAACTCTCTTTACCAAGCCACATACTAAAATACCATCTCTATGAAAAACATCATTCTGGTTTTCATTGTTATTAGAAGAAACTTGGAAAAAGCTACCCAGAGGACTGCTGTCTAAGAGAAAGTTTTTGCATTAGAGGGAACAGAACATATTGCATTTTTTCTTGCCAGTCATCTTTCTCCCTCTAAGAACATACATAATTCTATGCTTACACATACACCCAAATTGCCTTTTGATGGTTTTTTTTTCTGATCTTGCTAGTTAATAGACATTTTTAAAACAATACAGACATATACACAGAAGATATTCTTTAGATCTATGCAACTAACATTTCCTACCAGGGTTGCCTCAAAGCGTTTTTCTGCAGAAAAAGCTTGAATATTCACTAAAAAGCTATTCATTACATAAGTTGTATTTGCTCTCATAAGCAGAATGAGGCATAAACTTTTCAACTAATTACACAGGATAACTACAATACAAGAACATAAAATTGCAGTGGAAAAATCATCTTTAATGGAAGCTTTTTCCCTCCAACAATTTCAAAGTAGTCACAATGCAAGAACATACTTTAAGAGGTTAATCATCAATAGAGGGTACTAAAATAAACCAGCAAACATTCACAAAGCCTCCATGTGGTCACTTCATGAGAGGATTTGCTATCCCTTTGGGGGTGGGGAACATGGGAGGATTTCACAGCAAAAAAGAGAAGAGCTCTGGGTTTTGCTTGGGGGCTGTATTAAAAAAAAAAAAAAAGAAAAGAAAAAAAAAAAAAAAGAACAAACTACCACCACTAACAACAGGAAAAAAACCCCTAAGGCAAATCAAGACACAAGTTTCCTCTCACAGAGGCCAATATTCTGCCATCCACAGAATAAGGCTTAACTTTGCCTTCTAAGTAAATGTCATTCTGGACAAAAGCAAGTCCAGAATCTATATCCAAACAAAACGGATCTAACTTTAAGCCAATTTTTAAGTGAAATAAAAAGAGCATCACAGGCAGAAAACTGAGGAGTTCAAAGTGCAGCAGGCAAGACTTATTACACAAATAAAAATATATTAAAAACCCCCACATTTTAAAACCTACTCTTTCGAAGTTTAAACATTCTTTTTTCAGTATCATTGACAAGTCATCATGACACAAAGCAAAAAGAGGTACTTTTTTTAATTGAGACATATCTTAAGGTTTTCTTAGCAACTGGCTTAAAAACACAGCATATTCAGATGTGCTATCTGTAGCATGATGCCTTTGCTCTTTTATCATTAGGTTACAGAGGTGAAAAGCATTTCTCTCAAATGCAACAGGAAGAAACAGACGAAGGTCCCAACTCTCACCCTGCAACCAAAAGGCTATTTATGGCTACATTTCAATGACCATCCTGCAGCCAGAAGGGAACACAGGGCCTCCAGTTTTTAGGCTTTTTTTTTTTCCTGGCAGTACCAACACTATTGATATTGTCTAGATCTTAACAGAGCCACAAGAAAACACATCTTGAGCAACAAGTTCATTGCAGCGCAGTTCTGAATTCAATGCAGCTCTCAACTGAAATACCAACTGATGATCCTCACAACAGGTCACCTGGTGCTACCTGGCACATCCACATGAATGCCATAAATAGTTCATATGGTGTTGGCAAAAACTGTACAAGACAGACTTGTCTCTGTGTTTTGTAAAACCAAGACTATTCTTCAGACTATGTACAGACTGCCTTCTAGGTTATTTTAGAATAGAATCATAGAATAGAATCACAGAATGCTTTGGGTTGGAAGGGACCTTTAGAGATCATCTAGCCCAACCCCCCTGCAGTGAGCAGGGACAGCTTTAACCACATCAGGTTGCTCAGAGCCCCGTCCAACCTCACCTTCAATGTTGTCAGGGATGGGGCCTCCACTACCTCTCTGGGCAACCTATTCCAGTGCTTCACCACCCTCATTTAAAATATTTCTTCATTATGTCTAGTCTAAATCTATTCTTCTTTAGTTTAAAACCATTACTCCTTACCCTCACAACATGCCTTGCTAAAAAGATTGCCCCCATCCTTCCTATAGGCCCCCTTTAAGTACTGGAAGGCTGCAATAAGGTCTCCCCACAGCCTTTTCTTCTCCAGGCTGAACAATCCCAACTCCCTCAGCCTGGCCTCATAGGAGAGGTGCTCCAGCCCTCGGATCATTTTTGTGTCCCTCTTCCGGACCCGCTCCAGCAGGTCCATGTCCTTCTTGCACTGAGGGCCCCAGAGCTGGACGCAGTACTCCAGGTGAGGTCTCACCAGAGCAGAGCAGAGCAGAGCGGCAGAATCACCTCCCTCGACCTGCTGGCCACGCTTCTTTTGATGTGGCCCAGGATACGGTTGGCTTTCTGGGCTGTGAGTGCACATGGCTGGCTAATGTCCAGCTTTTCATCTAGCAGTACCCCCAAGTCCTTCTCTGCAGGGCTGCTCTCAATCCCTTCATCCCCCCAGCCTGTATTGATACCAGGGGTTGCCCCGTCTCGGGTGCAGGACCTTGCACTTGGCCTTGTTGAACCACATGAGGTTCACACAGGCCCACCTCTCTAGCTTGTCCAGGTCCTTTTGGACGACATCTCATCCTCCTGGCATGTCAACCGCACCACTCAGCTTGGTATCATCTGCAAACTTGCTGAGGGTGCGCTTGATCCCACTGTGTATGTCATTGCTGAAGATGTCTGATGTTTAAACATTGATGTTTAAACAGCACTGGTCCCAGCACAGACCTCTGAGGGACTTCACTTGTCACCGGTCTCCACGTGGACATTGAGCATCTACATCTAAAATAGCATCTACAATGTTATCTTCTGTACACAACTATAGAGCTAAATTTCAAATGGAGGAACATCTACTTGGGCGATGTTCTCACCTCCACTCTCCTGATATATTTCATACCAATTCCTCTTAAACACAAGTAGATTTTGAATTAAGAACCTTCTTCTTTCACCACATCTCTAAAACCTTGCTACTGGTAAGAACAAAGAACAGTAAAATTATGAGCTATCAAAGAAATTAAATTCACTTATACACTTCTTAGAAAGTCTTTTTTTCTTCCATTAAGACCCAATATTAATGATGAATTTACTTTAGCACCCAGTCATTGCTCAATTTTCTTCAATTTCAAATACTTGTATTTACAATGAATTAATGACATGCTACTTTTACACTTGTAATTTTAGCTGAAAATACAAAAGAACTGTAAACATGGGTACATCAGTGATTACAAGTATGTAAGTGCGCCTAAAGTAAGGCACAAATCCTCAAGTCTCCAAAACTTCAGTAAAATTACATTGTAGCATTTAGTAGGAGGCTGTGAAAAAGGGTCACAGGTTCTAGGTACTGTGGAGATAAACAAGAAGCAACCTTTACAAGCAACATGAGAATGCTATGTGATGGTGTGAGAATATCAGCATCAGCTCCAGGAGTTTTAAAAGTGTCTAAGGACAACAAAAACATAAGGCAGAGAAAATATTTCATACCACAGCACATAGGTGACTGGGGTTTCATCTGGAATTTCCTCTTCAACACAGCAGGAAGATGAGATTGTTTACTGCACACTTTCTTAGGACTACAATACTCAGAAAAACTAACAGCTACATTTAAAGAAAAAAATATTTAGGAGAACTAATTACTGCAATATTACCTAAAACTGGAATAATTTATTACAAAGAATAAGCCCAGATTATCCTTACAGATTAACAAATCCTTTTAAGCTAGACAGCCCTTGTTTTTCTAGGTTTATTCCAACCTCTGCTCATCTCAAGTTACATGTCCTAGTTATCTCTTCAATCTGAATGAATGAAAAAGACATGTATAACTTTTTAACCCAATTCCTAAAAAGTCAAAGGACCAGTAAGAAAGCAAAAAACCTCTGTAATTAACTGAAAGACTGCTGATACGTGTTGATAGCTCAATATAATGTAAAAAACACAGATCAGCTCCATCGTCATCTCAATTCATAGTTTTCACACATTCGAATTTGCCAAGTCCACATTTAAAAGACACTTTCTAGAATGAGGGGTTGCTCCCTTTCAGTGGCAAAGAAGTGACCCCTGTGTAGCTGACTACACTTCTACAATGCAGACTTCCACAACTACAGCCGACACAAATGCAATATTGTCACAGCAAAATCTTATCTGCCAGCCCATTAAAGGGAAGAAAAGAAAAAACCCCAAAGATACTTTTACCACGTTTGCATTGGGAGAAACCCACACCAAGTTTCCTTCTAAATTTGATTGGGTAAGAGACATTTAAGATGGTGAAAAGAAAAAAAGCACAGTGACAGTAATGCTTGCTTTAAGACAAAACAGTCATGGTTCTCCAAGGAATTTAACCTATCAAAAAGCAACAAACTTGCACCTATTCTGCCTGAAAATTAACAGGCCAGCTGCTACCAACCATTGCTCAGGTGAGGTTACTGCAAACCAATCCCCCACGAGCAGACAGGCAGGCATTCTTGCAGGCTTTTTTTCTCCCTTACCAGTCCCCACAATTCAAACTGTTTCATGCCACTCAAAACCTGGGCTAGCTAGTCAGACTTGTCATTTGCTGCATATTTCTCACTTTCTCATACAGACACTTAATTCCCCTAACCTGAAGAAAGTCAGTGATGAGGGAAGTGAGATGGCGTAACTATGCTTCATGTAAGAGTGGTTTCTGCACATTGTTCTTTCTCACTGATGCTCTTATACTGCCAAAACTGATGTAAAAAGTCCCTCTAACTTATCACACAAGCTCACAGAAACACACGTGAGGCCCTGAAAAAGGTTCTCTTTAACACAGAGCTTTTATGTTCTACCTCAAAGGTTTTTTACAAAAATTCCTTATCAGTACACTGAAATCACAGCTAAAATAAAGGATGACATTAAACACACTAACTGGACTTTACACACACACACACAAAAAAAAGGTTTTATCTGTGCATACATTAAGGTTGAAACAGGTCTGTTAAATAAAGACTAAGAGCAAAGCATAGGCCCCCCAGAAATTTGTAGTGTTGTAAAACTGTTAAAAAACAGGGATTTAGAAACCTTTCTATGGGGGATACAACCAGTTTTCTCCGTCAAGTCCCGAGCTAGAACTCCAGAACAGCAACAGGTCTTTTCTTGCTCAGCAGCAGGCTATAAGCAACTCACTGCCTACATCCCAAATGACTACAGTCTACCACTAAGTGCACCACTTTGTCTGTAGTGGAAAGGATTAAAAGGAGTCCTGTGATTTTTTCACATAAGGCTGCAAATGCTATTTGAATATGTACATTAAATATTGAGTAGCTACAGAATGTTTCCAGTGTTCATAAAAAGGTAGTTTAAGGCTCAAAACGTTCCTCTATTTTGCTGTTCTGAAACTGATCTCACTCCTGTTTGCTTCATGAGATCCCGAGTTACAGAGCTGCTGAATATAGGCCAAAGAGTTCACTTTGACATAACAGTAGCAAGGAAAAGTGCAAAGTCCTCCATGAAATCTCTCAGCAAAGATGTATAATGCTTGGCATGCCCAGGTCTCCTGATACTAACCTAAGTATAGATCATTGTATGATGCTCCTGGTTTGCCCCACAGAATGCCAGATATCCACCACACTCCAAAAATACAGATTACAGTACATATGATATTAAAAACAACTCCCTGAGATTTCACCTGAGCATGATGCAAATGATATGAAGTAAGGGGCAGAGATTGTACTGGATTTGGCTGGAACAGAGTTAATTTTCCTCATAGCAGCCCCTACGGTGCTGTATTTTTACACTGGTGACCAAAACAGCGTTGGTAACATAGCAGTATCTTAGCTATTGCTGAAGAGTACTTACACAGCATCGAGGCCTCTGCCACCCCAGTGAAGGGGTGCACAAGAGGTTGGGAGAGGACACAGCTGGGACAGCTGACCTGAAATACCAAAGAGATTCCATACTATATAATGTCATGCTCAGCAATAAAACTGGGGGCAGGTTTTTTCCAAAGTATTTGTTGCTCAGAGACTGGCTGGGCATCAGTCTGCTGGTGGTGCTTTTGCATCACTTGATTTTTTGTTTGTTTGTTTTTTCTTCCACTTAAACTGTCTTTATCTCAACCCACAAGTTTGGGGGTTTTTTCCTCGCTTTTGCTCTTCTGATCCTTTCCCCCATCCCACTGGGGGAGAGTGAGTGAGAGACTGCGTGGGGGCTCATCTGCCAGCAGGGGACAACCTCCCACACCATCTCAAACATTCATTCTGATATAACTCAGTGACATAGCTTCCAAAATACATGATAGAAATAACTTTTTTGCACAGTATCAAAGAGAACACTGCCAAATCCTAAGTAAGCACAGTTTATTTTCACTGAGTTATTTCTGATTAGAACAAACAGAAGTCATCTTTCTAAAAACCAAGTACTGATGTTAGCTGAAGGCAAAATTCACCGAGTTCATTGGGCAGAACACTCCCACTAGCTGAAGAAAAATCCTGCTAGTATTTTTTATGGGAGGCAAACTGAGCCTCTGCATGCCATGAGCTTGTTTCTATGGAGAAACTATCACAAAAGAAGGAAAAGTATGTAAAGCACCATCTACTTCTCTCTGCAGAACATTCACATGTGGAACTACTGAGTGCCTTTAGTTCAGGCCAATTTCAAATTCAGAGCACACAGGTTCACACAGGGTGCATGCTACTGTCACTTGAAGAAACTTCCCAATGTCTTATTTTAGTGAAAACTTATTAGCATCATTTTTTCCTATCCATTAAATCCTGTAAATAGGCTACTAGAATTCTGAAATAACCCATGTTTAAATTTTGTTCAAATACTACCAAAAAAAACCTCAGAAAATAAACAGCCACACTGAGCATTAATATTTATATTCCCCTCAGAAATACAGACACTTCATTCTAGCAAGGGATGACAGTACCTCTTTTACAAGGAACAGAGTCTAGTACAGGCTTAAGCAAAGTGCACATTTCTGATTGTCAGGATAGATAATATCCACGTAACACAATAAGGCTGACTCACAGAGGGCAGGACACTGCTTCACAACGTGAGACTTGGCAAGCAGGGAGGAAGGAAACCAAGGAAGAATGCCTCAAACATCATTATTTTCTAACCTCCAAATAATCAAGCTACTTCACCAAACTTATGCCACTACTTGCCAAGATCTAAAGGCATAAAGATTAACCTCAAGTCAGTGACTTATCTGAAAATCAATCATCTTCCAAAATTATGGAGCACGGTAGACAATGAGTACAAAGTACATTGCCAGATCTCAAGATCTAGGATCCTTATGCTTCTGCACCTTCCTGACATCAGAACTGACAGCACAAACTAGTATTTGACCCGTATGCATTCTCAATCCTATTATTGTTAGCAGCACGCTAACTAAACAAAAGAACCCCCCCTCATGATACTCATAATTAGATTTTGTCTCCTGAAATACAATTCTGCCTTTCACTATATTCAACAGCTATATTATTAACTGTTCTTCTTTTCCTTCAGTGAAAAGGAGGCGGGGGGGGAGGGGGGGAAAGTATGTTAGAATACCATGCTCAGGGCCTGCTGGAAAAAGAGTGCTTGAAATAGCAAAATCAAATAACTTTGGAGCTGGCTGTACCATGTTCCCTGGTGTACCAAGAAACGCTACAATTAAACTGAAGTAATTAGATTTTTTTTTTTCTTAATCAATTAGGAAGGTAACATACTCTGTTCAAAATGAGAGACAAGAAACTTCCCTGGATCTCATAACATTAAAACAAGTTCCTATTCTATCAGTTAAGCCTTCCAGAGAACTCATATCTATACAAAATCTACGGAACAGCATTTTAAAATGTGAACAGACCACACCTATTCAGATGCTTATACAAAAAGAGACACAATTACCCATCCATCTTAAATCAAGGTTTCTTGATTTAAATATTTTTAAATAAATTTAAAATAAAGTTTAAAAAAAAAGTTTTTAAAAAAAGAAGTTTTTTAAACTAGCAGGACATCAACTCCCCAATAAAAAAGTAGTAGCTCTGATCCTCTGCATCTAATCTCTCTCTTTCAGGAAAAGCAACATTCTGTGAAGTTTCATGCCTATTAATTTGCAACCAGAAACAGTAAATCAAGAATCCTATTTAACAATAAGAGAAGGAACTTACAAGGAACTTTTCACTGCACAGCAAGCTTATCTGATGGAGGAAAATGTTTTGGCTTGCACGGGCCATGTATTTTGTCACATCAGTGTCTAGTTCTTATCCCTCCTGTGCAAAAGGCAAAACTCAGAATGTGCACAGGGGAAAGAGCTCTGCTGAGGTTTACAGCCCATTTAATCTCTGGTAAAACCTGGATTCTCTAATTAAGTAACCCAAATAAAAACAGTCTCAAAAATGCGTAAAATATATACTTCACGTTACTTACGTAAATGACACTGAAAGTATGGTTATACAGAGACTGATGGATGACTGGCATAGATAAACAATGGTTGTTTAAAGCGGTAAGTATAAATGCTATTATTGCTGATAGAGAATAGGAAACATTGTGTTTCATGAATGCGTTGCACATTTCCATACAGTATCTCACACCTTTTTCCCAACAGACATTCGAAATTGTAGAAGCAGCATTTTAATCTAGACCACACATTTTACATAGACAGAGAATTAGAGAAGTCATAATTCAGAAGTTTACCATCACATTTCCTACATCAGAAAAATTCTAAATACTGATTTTACAACTCTTTCTGGAATCTGCTTCCATTTGAAAGACTTCTGAGTTGCACAAAGACAAGACACAAGATCCTGTAAGTGAAAGTTTTCAGAAATTTATACCTGCAGCTTTTCATCACAAGAGAGGCTTTTTTCTGCCATCCCACCTCCCCTTAACCTTGTTTCCTCTTTTAGCTTCAGTTCTGAAATAGTATCAACAATCTTTCAGTCAAAGTCTGAAGTTTAAGAGGCAACCCATATATGAAGACCTACACATGGCACAGCTGTTAGCTGTTTGATGCTGGGAGCTGTCTTTTGTCCCTATAAGCATAAGCCACAAATGTTACATCTGCCAATTTCAGAGTTGCCAGTGAGAAGGAAAACAAGAACAAGAAGGTTCAGACAGTCTTCACTGATAGTCATCAGCTGTTGGCCACCAACTAAAACCTTTTCTTCCACATGATTCATCCTAAACACAGCCTCCTACTTTATCACAAATGCAGGAACTTTTCAACAGTTTCATAGGACTCTACATTTCACTTCCACCATATTTCTTAACAGAGAATATGAGATTTTTCTGAAGACCAACTGCGATCAATGCCCAAGAGTAAACTATTCAGACTTTTACAGGGTAAGTTGAAAACAGTAATAATAGAGTTGACTTACGCGTAGAAGTAAGTTTAAAAAGAAAAGAACCTGGAGAAGACCATATGAAAATCTCTTCTCCCTGCTCCATACCAAATGCAGTAATTATTTTTATCTCGCTCAAAAGCTGATCTGAATCCAGAACCACTTACTGACAGGAAACAAACCAACCAACCAACCCAGCCACATTAACTGTAGTTTACACAGGAATAAAAATGCCTTTCTACATGACTCCTTAAATTAAGAGCACTCTGAATTAGAAATTAAGATCTATTCTACCCAAACTCACATCCCCACATTTACAATTTCTAAATTACTCTCCTCAGCTTCCCCCAGTGCACATCAGCATTGCTCAACTTCAATAATGAAACTCAACTAGTCATTTCACTTCCTAATTTTCCTACCTTTGCACAACATAATATAGAGACAACCAACTGAATACATTTTAACATAAAAGTTTTCTCTTCCTCTTGCCTTTGTCAAAACCCATCTCGCCCCCAAAACCATATAGGTTTGACCCAAACACAAGAGCCACTTAGTACTATTCTTTAAAACCTGCACTTTCAAAGAGAGGAAATGCTCCTGAAATGAAGTATGAGTAAGAAGATGAATTTAAAGGAACATTTAAGATGCAAGGAAAACCAGTAAAAACAGTTTTTAAATGCATCTGAGCTCCACTCCCTGCACCAGTGTATTTACTATTAACTACACATCTGCACAAGTGAATTCACCTGCAACTTCCAGAATTAAAGCAGATGTTAATTCTGAAAGTAAGCTTTTGATTTTTAGTAGGCATACTAGAAAGGAAATAGCAAAGCCACATTTCATTCTCTGAGCATTGTTAAAAATTGTAATGATCTGCTGACTTGTGAAAAAAATTCCCCTTTGAAAAATCCCCAAGGGCTTCTTCCCAAGCACCACATTGAGAGCAGATGGCCAGCATCAAGTCTGCAATTGCCAGTCTGGCCTGGCAGTCCCACAGATCACAATGATACTGTCTTCTTGCGGATGCAGGGAGAGGGCAGCTTGAGAGATGCAGACAACTAGGTATCAACACTTTCCACTAGGCAACAGCACTTTCCACTAAAAACGTACATATACATTCAATTTCCAAATCTGTCATATGCTCCTTCCATTAACTTTCATTTTCCATTTAGGTTTCCCTCCTTTTTTCTTTGACATTTTCTTTTCTGCTACTGAAAACTTTTTCAAACAAGGTGGCAGGAAATCGGTAACACTGAGGATACAGTAGATGTGACCATTGTCAAGCATTGCCAGAGGCACAAACTTCATTGTCACAATTTTTCTCTCTTTATTTTACATTGAGAAACCCCAAAAGCAGCTTGTGACAATGCTCTATTAAAAGCATGCAAACAGACAGAGTTAGTAGTTAACTGGTAACAAATGCCTAACAAACTTGTGATTGTATTCCACCACCCCCACCCTCGCCCCTGGCCCCCAAGACTGTTCTCTTCGAGCCAGGAGGACATCTGATGGGGAGGTGCTGTTTCATTTCCTCTCCTTCCTCCCACCCCTCAAATGGGGAAGCCCTCAACTGGGGGCGGGGCAGACATGTTTTTAATTCAAAAGCTGCATTTTAAAATTCTGTTGTGCAACACTTGGGCAAGCCTGATTGTAATCTATATACATATACGATGAGAGAGAATTATTCTCCCTACATCTCTTAAAAAGCATTAAGGCTTCTGCATTAATAGCCATTTACTATTTCAGTTTTACACCCAAGAATTTGAGCATTTGAGTAAAATCTTTATTTTGCCAAAGCCAATAAAGGTTTAGAAATGAAAGTAAGCAGAAAGCAAGCTATGAGGACTCTCCTACGGAGTTTCTTTCCAACTGACAGATGCAGCAGGAAGAGGGTGGAAAGGATTTCCTCATGTGCAAAGAGGCCTGACAGACTTAACTCTGAGGCATTCAGACCTCTCCTCAGGAATGCTCAGCCCCCCTATAAAGACTTCTGTCTCTTTACACCGATTCAGCATTCCTTACTTCATTTCTACTAATTCTTCCTGTTCTTCCTCATTTCAGCTACACCTTTTGAAAAATTTACCAGGCATAGAAAGGCACTGGAGAAAAGTATATCACAGTCCCACTGTCATTACCTTAGTCTTGAAAATCTTACTGGGAAATAAGGCTGTGCAAGAAGAAAACCTCAAGCCTTATTACTGCCTTGTCTCTCTCACTCATTCAGGCTTAACTCAAGTGACACATTCCATAGGGAGGGTGCCAATGTTACACTGATGCTGCTACCTTAGAGGCCAAACCCCTCACTGATAAGATCAAGTTCGAGTAATCATGATTTAGTCCAAACTAAGTTTTAACAGCCTTTAGATACTGTTGATTTTCCTTAAAGATCTTTGACTACACGTCAAGTGCCATGCAACAAAATGTAAAACACATTTCCCACCAGAAGAAAGAAATGAGAAGACAACACGCCCCATTTTCCTCCCAGCCCCCATGAGTAAGTTTTCTTTGCTGACACACACAATAAATACCAGAAAGCATTGTCTTTTCATCAACTCCCTCAAAAGTTTTTCTCCTTTTACCACTCATTTATCAAGTGCTGTAGTACGGGGTATTACTTCTCTGTACAATTTGGCACTTCTTGTAACTGCAATTATCAAAAGATCTAACGCAAGTACCAGCTTTGTGGCAGAGAGGCAAGTTAATGCACATAACCCATGCAGAAGTAAATTAATTAAACCTCACCAAAACAATTACTCAGTCCAGCCAGGAAAACAAGGAACTGCATGCACTCAACAGCTTTGGAAAAGTACCATTATTCTGGGAAAAATACCTCTAAAACATTTTGGATCATTTCTCTCTAAGAAACACCCAAACTTAACAGTGTCAACTCACCTTCCACGCTATCAGAACAGGAGGTACCAATCCCAGTGTCCCCGCTGTCGGAAGCTATACTGTGTCTTCTGACAGGATTGCTTTGACTGCTTGATGAAATGGTTGTGGACTGCCACAGGGATTCAGTACCAGGTAACCATCCCACTGAGGAATAATCTGAGCCTATAAAGAAGGAAGCCAGAAGTCTGTCATTACAGATACAGTACAGAAGTCAACAACAAAATACTGGTCAACATGAAAACTGAATCCCATGTTTCACAGTTCAGGTTTGAGCCAGGCTCTGTGCCAATGTTTTGGGGTATTTTTTTTTTTTTAAATAAAATCCTTTTGCTAGGTGCATCCCAAAAAAAACCAGTAAATACATGTTTACTATTTAAAAACATAATCCATAAACTGTTCTTGCACTAACTTTAACAAGATATTTATCATACAATTCCTGTCCTAGAATTGATTCTCAACTCACAGCAGAATTTTCTATTGCAAGCATTTAACTACAATCAGAGAGATGATTAGCCAGTTAAATACAGCCATTTCCAACTATGCATAAACCACATGACCCAGGTGATAAAATAAAGCCAGCAATGAAATCGTTAACTCTGATATCTAAAGTAACTCATTATGTTTCACTGTTATCAGTAGTTTTCAGTTATCACAAGACAGATTACCAGCTCAAGCAGGCACACAGTAGCTGCACACAAGTTGTCTTTGTGAGACATCAATCAATCTAGTGGTTTGTTTCATTTTGGGGTTTTTTTTTTTATTTAAGTAATTTTTAAAATATTAAATTTTAAAGCACAATTCAGAGCAGCAAATAGTTCCTCTGTTCAAGGAATTTTTGAGAATGTGTGGCCTACTTTATAGCCAGTCTCAAGGGAAAATACACCACAGGGTACAACCCCAGAGGACCATCACAATTTCCAATAGCCAATATCTAAATCTGAGCATTGTTTATAGGCAGAATACTGATCATCATGTTTGCACTCCAAACCAGCAGAGCCACATAAAGAACCTTGGAAAAAAGCACAGCCTGTTCTTGATTTTATATATAATCACATACACACACCCCCTCTAGCAGTTAGCTTTGCATAACACTTTCAGCAGGAAATGACTCATGAAGAAGTATCAGTTCACATACAATGTCTCTTATGCTACATGTGGTTATTTTTAGGTCATTTAAACATTTTCAGCAGCGTCCATCCAAAGTCCTAACAGCACTTTGCCCTTGCAATGACATCTGCAGATCATTGCTATTTCCAGCTGTACTAGATTCCCAGTAAATTAAATAGTACAGAAAAGGGTGTAAAAATGAATACATACGTGTGTGTATATATATATAACTTCCCCATACATATGAATACATACATAGTCCCCATATAGCAGCCAAATCACTAGACCTACTAGTCAGAGTGACAACAGCTGCTTGCCACTTGTAAATTGAGGAATACAGTACACGCTTCCTTACTGTATGCACTATTTAACTGTAACGTGACATCTAAGACAGTGTACTTTCTATAAGTAGGTTCTCAGAGATCTTGGATATGCCTGTCCATCTCATTTGTCTCAACTTCATTCTCCTTTGAGGTTACTGCCTCTTCTTCCCGTTAACACATTTTCCTATCTTTTCTCACAGTCTCCAGAATCACTCAATTCCCCTTCCTCTTCATTCTACTTTAGCCATACCTTGTGCAATGTATTTCCTTCTCTTCCTTAAACTTTTTGGTTTTCCTCCCCAAAAGTCTCTTAACTCTTAATTATTCTATCGAGTAGCTTTCAAGTCCAAGGGTGAGGCAACACAACAGAAGACCAGAGGAGCCAGACATGAACGCGACTGCCCGTGGCTCACCAGTCACACCCTGTAAGGAGATCCCAGCCAAGATCCTAAGCGAATACCACTCCAGGTGTTGTTCTTCATACCATCCTCTCTGTCTCATCATCTAACGCACTGAAATGTGATAGTTTCGCATACAGCTAGCGGGAAACTGGGACGTTCCTTCCTCTCCTACCACCCAGCACATCCTTCACTAAACACTCTGGCTGCTTTGGGAACAATAATTTTTCTGCCCCTCCCTCTAAATAGGTCTATTTTCCACACGAGTTCCACTTCATACTTCTCAAGCTGCATCTAGCTATTCCAGCAAGAATAAAGCCGACTCACGGGAGCCCCAAGCTAATTAAGTCAGAGACAGTTCTGATTTAGGAGACATTTAAAATACATTTATAGAAGAGAAATTTAGTTTCATTTACCCTTTATTATGCTGCTCTCCACAACACAACTCTTTGGTGACATTTCAGCTTTTATGGTATTAAATAAGTGTTGAAAGAAATGCAGCAGATAATGCTACCATTACTGCACATTAAATCAACACAACACTAAGTGTCAAACTCCATAGATCTCTTGGTTAGACAAATGTTCAGTATGTGAACCTATAACCATCCATACGCAGCCCCCCAAAAGGGAGAGGTACTTTTCACTTTGGTGGAACTTTGAGGAATAAAAGCTAAAAATACCACAGAATGATAGAGTAACTTAGATAGGAAAGGACGTTCGGAGGTCATCTACTCTAACCCCCAGCTCAAAGCAAGGCTAATTAGATCACACTGCTCAGGGCCCCATCCAGCTGAGTCTTGAACACCACCCGGGACACAGATTCCACGACCTCTCTGGAGAGCCCGTTCCAGCATTTAAACACCCTCCATGCAAAGAAGACTCTCTTAACATCTCATCAGAGACTCTCATGTTCCAAACATATTGTTGCAATATATCCCAAAAGATGCAACAATACAGTGCAACTAGACTCAACAAAAAGGGTTAACATACTAGAGGGGGCAGACAGTCATCCGCATTGGGATGTCTATAGGTATTCTAAGTTGAAGAAATAAAAAGCATCACAAAACGCCCTACTATGTTCTCAATTTTACACCTACATGCACACAGCTTGGGGACACACCAAGCCCCAAGTGTTGTGCTGAAGCACAGGTCCAGGAGGACTTGGTGGCACAACACAGCCTTAATGCAACTTTCTGGAGCACCTTTGCATCCAGGGGCAGTTCAGCATTTCTGAGTAAATTCATGAAGCCTGATTCTTGAGCTGGTAGGCCTGAAGAGGTAAGTGCTGGTACACATCCATAGCTACATACACATCAGCGTAAGGCCAGGAAGAGTTTATTAGCTTTGGCTCAGCACAGGCCTGACAGATCCCATCTGGTCCTCTAGGGAAATACTGAAGTCTCTCTGCACAGTGCTCTGGGCTCCAGAAGGGTCTCTTCACTCAGGCACTCCCTCTTGCTACTCCTCGTAATGCACAGCTGGCTGCGTGCAGCAGGAGTGCGCCCACAGCGCTGTCACTAGGATCATGCCTTTCCCTTACAGCCATCCTGTACACAGAGGCATGGACGGGGGCTGGGATGGGGTAGAATATTTTCTCACTCGCTAGGCTTCTACTGTTCAGGAGCAGCCTCTGCATTTAAAAGGGATCTGTCCCAAGAAAGAGAATTGGTTTAGAATTTGAATAGGTAAACAGTATGTGCTTTTTAACCTATTTTAGACATGCCAAGAGAACATGGTTGCTTTTTTGCCTCCCACAGAAGTCCTAACATTAAACATGCTGCATTGTTTTAAAAAGATAGCTAATGACATATTCCAGGAGTCTACACTTCTTAAATGTTTCACAGCGCATCAGCGTCAGTGTTGTACCTTACTGACCTAATGGTGATTCTGCACAATAGAAGTCCATTACAAAAATAAACTGTCTACATGAAAAAGAGCTTTTCAAAGCTAGTTGAACCCACTCCCATAAATGGCCAAATAAAAGCAACAAGATAGGAGAAACAGACTCAATAATTAAGTCTCAATAGCAAGTCATGTGTACTCCATTCAAACTGCCAGAGAGCAGACCCCCTCCCCATTGCTGAGGGAAGGTAATTACGCAAGTTGCAATAAGGAAACATAACCCATAAAATAAGGCCTCATAGACCTCATTAGTCCAAATCATTATTTAAAAATTCATTTATTAGTTTCATTATTTGAAACTGACCTTCCGAGCCAAGTCCTGAAGAATCACCAATCACTATGCACCCTGTTCTATGCTCCCCATCTCCTTTTCAACAGCTCTCCATAAATATACAATCTTTCATGCAGCAAACAGCCTACACTAAAAGAACCAAGCATAAGAGGGGGAGAAGATACACAGGAGTCCCCACGCTGCTCAGCTAGCACACCTGCTTTACCCTGCTGCTCTAATTTCAAACCTGCCAATCAACAGCTAGCGTCCATCTGCCCAAAATACAGAGTGGGGCAAGAAAAGCAATGAAAATTTCTAATAGATATTTGTGCTGCTAAATTGTATGTTACCATCTGACTATGATCGTTCCTTACTGGGTCAGGAAAATCTGCCTTTGATAAGATTTAATAGAAAAGAAAGAAAAGTAGCATCATCCCACCTGGCTGTAATTTCCAACAACAAACATGGCAAATAAAACACATCGAAGATCCCAAACAAATCTCAGAAGAAGCCTTGTTTATACAAAGAGTTGACTGTGTCCTTGAATCTGGACAGTTAAATATACCAACATAGTGCTGTTTTTCAAGCCTAGGCATTTAAAACAGATCAGTTAACAACTAAGTATATAAAGAGCAGGAAGTAGATAATTTATTAAAAGAGAACAGTTGTTGAAATTTCACTCCACAAAAACATGTATCCTTTTCTGTTTATTACAGAATGCTGTCCCCTACTGCTGGCAGGAAGGCACCTAGTTAATTCTGGATCATTACCACTCCTAATTTCAGTGGCATGCACAGATCCCACATGATCTACATATACAAAATAATAACACCACCGTCTTTATATTTGGTTCCTAAAATACCTCTAACATGCTTGAATGCAAAAAGTATTATTTTAAGTGACAGCTATGATAGTGTTATTTTACCTAGATGCTGAATGGAAAGCAACAGCAAAAGACTTCATTGGGTTTCACAGCAGATACATCCTAACTTAAGGATACTGATTTTTTTTATTCCACACCATGACTTTGACATAGATTGTGACCAGAAGTGAATCACCCACGACAGCCAGTGTAAATTTATACAGCCAAAGGATTCTGAAGGGGACATCTCACTACAGTACTATCAAAACTGACAACTATGCAAAGCTCATTCTAGTCATCATGAATGTGGACCAGGCTGTACAATAGTATTTCACACCACGACGGCACTGAAGCCTGCCTGAAGCTCTTTCAAGGAAAGAGTCAGCATTTCAGCCCAAACACACTGCCAAAGTTACTCAGTTCACCCTCACCATCAACAACTTTACCCAAATCCCTACTAATTATGTTAGAAGATCATATAATAGTGTTTTGAAAGAAGTCAACCCACCTTCAACCCAGTTCCCCCACACCTACTCATACAGTCCGCCAACACTGCTGAACTTGTCCCAGTTGCAACTTCCGCTTCCCCCCCAGTTCTCAATAAATCCTTCAAGGTTTTGCAGCCTCTCTTTTGCACTCTCTCTCTGTCCCACAGGGCTAAGTAACCACACATCTCTTCAAAAGGAAAAGTCTGCAAACAAACCCACAAATAGTCTCTCAGTGAACTGTTTGCTGTATTGCAGGAATAAACTTACTTCCGTTGGAAAACGTTTATGTTTACTCATCATAGCTGTAAGATCATTACTGCTGAAAGATTAAAGAAAACCTCACTTTGGTGTGTGTTTCGTGCCCAACAATTCCTTGTCAATAAGTATTCTATTTTTTTTTTTCAACTGCTGGAAAGATGGCACAAATAGTGAGAAAAGGAAGTAGAGGCAGGGGAACTTAAAATGCAAAAAAAACCTTTCCAAAAAGTAGACACAAGAGCAGATGTCATACTTTGACATATTTATATAGGTTTTAAAAAAAAAGCTGACGGTCAGCTGATAGAATGGTGCAACAGCAGCCTCCTTCAATCAAAGGTGAAGGAAAAGATAAGCTGGATTCATTCAGTCTGATATCCTGACACAATAAAAAGAACCAGGCACGTAAGTGTTCCTTGCAGACACAGGCAAAAAGAAAACTTATATGGACAAATAAATACTCTTGAAAATAACGTTAAAAAAATGGCATCCCAACCCTGACACCTAGACAAATATTTGCTAGGTGCAATCCATCTCCATGATCCTTCTGCAAAAACAAATTGCAACTCTTACTAATACAAATGTCCAAAACAAGTTCCAGGTCTACAGTGCAACCTCTTCTCTTCCAAGATGAGCAGTACACTGGTAAGAGAGCGTTTCTAATGCTTGCAGGGAAGATGGCCAGATGACAGTTTCAGGACCCTTTTCACAAACACTCTGGAGGTGGTGGAAGCTCACGGCTCTACCAGCTGGCCGTGAACTGAGGTACCAGAAGGTCCTAGTCCCTCCTCTCACATGAATGCAGCTGAGAGTAGGCGGATGATACAGCTTAATCTAAGCACAAAAAGGAGCAGGGCAAAGTGGGATGAAATGACAGCCCTAACTACTGATTTTTTACATTTCAGTTTCTCAAAAGCACTTTAGAATGTCAGATAGCTAAAGTATGATTCATCCTGAGGACTCATATCCTTTATTAGTGTGCTCTCTTGACAGAGCCTGCAAGCTATTTAACTAAGTTCTCCTAGTTTTTCAGTTGGAAACTGATTAGAGCAATGCTAAGTATGAAGAAAGATAAAAATGTACAGATATAGAGGGAAGCAGGGAAAGAAAAACAGCAATGCAAGAGCTTAAGCAGAAGAATATTGAGAGAGACCTTTTTACCAGCATTTTTACTTGTACAGCCTGATAACTTACTGTCTGGCATACAAAGGCCCATGCCTGTCCTCTGTACTATTCATGTGCAAAAGAATCCACTTACTAGAGAGAGGAAAAAAAAAATCATAAAATAGTAGAGGAGAAAAATGAAAGTAGAAGAGAGAAACTCAAAGAAGAAAATCGTCAAAATACAATCCTCAAAGTAAACACACGCCTGACTAGCAGTACTAATTAGAAGAGGCTGACTAGGGTCATATTTTAAGGAATATAAACCTGTGCTCCAATTTCTTAAGAGACCTAAATTTTAAGTAGATTGTGTCACCAAACCTCCGGCTGCTTTTGCCTCTGAAACGCCTTAATAAAAGTTAAACCCTTCCCCCCTCCTCCCCCAAGAAGTGGCTAAATGTACAATCTCTCACATAGATAATTATATCTATAAAACCTTTGTCTTCTACACAAAACAGTATTTCAGTATGAACTTTCACAAGTTACAATTTTTTATTACTTTACAAATGTGTATGGCACTGTACAACAAGTTACACGGTTTCTCATGCAGGGAAGTATGCAATCTAGAAGAAAGAACGGGAACTAAGAAGAATAAATACGTCAGTTTGACAGATGAGCCTCAGAGGATCTTGCCATGGCAGTTAAAGACATAATCAGGTAGCTCCCTCTCTACCAACGCCCCCCCACCAGAGTCCATAGAAAGCAAGAGGTGCCCAGCTCTGTCTTTGCACCAAAGAGTCCAGCTAGCTACCTTATGCCGCTGGCTAAAATGGGTTTGAGCTGAGAATGCTGTTTGACATCAGAGCTAATCGGATCTAGTGGTCAGCTGCTACGCAGAGGCTGCTCACCTTTCCCAGCCACATATTCGCTTTTGCTTCCCCAGCATATGCCCTGCCACTCCAGACCCCACAGAAAGTGGTTCAGGAACAAACTGTCCCCGCTTACAAAAAAGGTTATCCGCTAATTTGATTTCCTAAGCTGGCTCAGCAAGGGGTCAGACTAGAAGCAGTGCCAGGGAGGGAGTGGGAACGTACAGGCACACTTCTGATGCCTAGCAGCAACTAGCTAGTAACTAGGCTTATCCCTACTGCCAAATTGCACATTAAGGCAGATTCTAAACTGGAGCGAGATAGGCATAAATCTCTGCTGGCTTCACTGTGGAGGACAAATCTGTTCAACTACCAGAAAGCTGTGTTCAACACAGCATTCTGCTAGCTAAAAAGGTAGCAAAATCCTTAGGCTGACACAGTATGTAATAATGGACTCTGCCTCCCTGATTTCTATTCTAGAAAGTATGTAAAACAAGAACTCAAATTTGTAACTCGCTTTATAATTTCTATACAGACAGCATTTAGCCGTAGTTATTTAATATCAACCCAATGATGAAATTCCTACCCCTGTCAGGAAGGAAAGAGGTTTACTTTCATTTCATCACTGACAGGAGCAAGACCAGGAATTCAGTCCAATTGTTGATGGCACTCCTGTGAGTTTTCTGCTTCCAGATAGAGCATTTGCATAAAACAGAGCTTCAAAATACAAACTGCAGATGTTTCTTATTTCATGTTTGGCACACAAACTACATATATTACCTCATGCCTGCTATGCTGGCTCGCCTCTTTTGTCTTTGGATTCAATGCACTATTCACCCCATAGAAACACAAAATTATATTCTTAGTTTCCATTCACTTCCATATAGTAACTGCACAGGAGAAGGCTAACTTGGAAAGTTTAACACTTACAATATGAAGAGGGGAACGTCTAGGAAAATAAACACATTAAGTTATGCTTAAAAGTTTATATTAACTTCGAACAGCAAGCCCTCAGGACATGCAGTCAGTTCCTAGAGTCTGTTAAAAAGCTGTACACTTGTAGGTGACCAGCTGAATCCTTCTCCTATCAAAAAAAAGCTAATGATCGCAGATTATCATCTACGTTTCAGCCCTTCTTGCAGCTTAGCTTTATTGGCATTCAAAACCACGATCAGGTAAGTTTTTCTCCAAATTGTTTGTCATTCCAACATTTTTCTTACAGAATTACCTTTGTCCTCCCTCCTTCTGTTTAAAGAGTTAATTCAATCTCCTCTATGCATGGGGAAAAGTGAAGTAATCACAGCTGCTAGAATGAGTCAAAAAAATACTAAATGGTTTTAAGCAGTTCCCACATTTACCAAAGCAGATCAAATAAAGGAGTCTAGCAGTCTTACTTTTTTCAAAAAAGAGCATAATTTCTCTCCTTGTAATCAGGTATCAGATCTAAAGATATCCTTGACGCTAAAATAAATAGTGAAGACAGACCAAAAGAAAAAAAAAAATTTTCACTGAAACATTTTGCTCAACTATAACAATGCTAGAATTTTTTCCATCCTTTTTCAAAGAGGTCTAATGTGTGTTATACACACAACAGGATCTACTTTAGTATGGATGTACCAGAGACCAAGGCTCCAGACTGTAGTTTTAGTCCATGCTACCAGAGTATGCACATCATGTAATGGAGTTCCCATTGTTACATTTGGGTTAAAAGGATGACATTCTGGCTTCACTTAAGTCATTAGGAGATTTTCCTCACAAACTTCCAATCCTCATGTCACAAGACACAGCTTTTCCCCAGCTCAGCTTCTCCTCACACCTATTCACTATAAGCAAGGACAATACTCTGGAATTTAAAAAAAAGAGCAGCAGTTAAAAAAAAAAAAAGGCAAACACCACCTTCACTGTACACCATCAACCCTACCTAGGATACTTCCAGTCAAAACCAGTACTTCTTGTGTTTCCATCTTCACAATCACTTTTGATGTAAAACTTTACATTATAATAATTCTACTGACCACACAAAAGCCCTTGTTCAATCAATTTGCTATTTCAGACCACGACGTGAACAGAAAGAGGTTAAGATTGCCACTGTTACCTTTGTTTTCCGTGAAGTCTCTAGCAAAACTGATGAAGTTTAAAGTAATGGTATTTTCAGTGCTTCTAGCTGGGTCACTATACTCCCACTTTGGTTTTTTTATTACCCACAGAACCATCGGGTCTTTCATCAGTGCCAGTCACTGAACTTTTATACAAAGCATTAATTCTCAACTATAAGAACATGTCCAAAGGTTCAGAATTGCCAAAAGGTATAAACAGCTTTGCAGTAGAGTAGGCATTCAGGAGAGAAGATACCATCTTTTAAAGAAATACAGACTTGAAAAAAAAGGTCTTATTTATTCCGAAACATTTGAAAAAGTTGCAGCTTTCCACACCATCTGGAAACTATGTTACAAAAGGAGTAAAACAGACATTAAAAAAATAATGATACCTTATAAGGAATCTCAGATCTGACTCCAGGACGATTCAAGAATGTTTCTTGTCTGAATACTACACCACCGGTCTCTTCACATATTAGGAAGTTGAAAGTTTGAAAAACATAATTTGCTTTTCTACTTCCATTTGCTAAGTCTACTTCAGGTATTTTCATCAATAAAGAGGCAGCATGACTTTTCCTTGACACTACTTGCACTGCCCTTCCTCAGCAAGGCTGAGATAGTCTCCTACTACCTCTCCAGTCATTATCCATTATTCTGGACCCAATTCAACCTGTATGCGAGTCCACTAATCGGTGGAAGCTACACTGTCCAGTGGAATTAATGTCACTTTTTCCTGATTCTCTCTCTTAATCTTCCTTGGCCTTCATGGTAAGTCTGAGGATTAACTATATACATCCTGATGTCACTAGCAGTGGCAAAGCAAGATTGTGCTAGGAGATTTTTCCACTATCCATCAGCTGACTGAAGAGCCAGCTCATTTCACTCCAGGTATTCCGCACCCGCCTGACCCCAGCATAGATGCTTCCTGCAGTGATGTCTCACACAAGGGTCAGGCAACTGTAAATCCCCCCTTCAGTATTTCTTTAACCTGAGTATTCTCCTGGTCCAGCTCCCTGAATTAGCTTGCCGTAAGGTTGAAAAAGTGCTGGAGTGGGCACATGGGAAACTGTAAGGATGCATACATGAGTGGAGGTACCCAGAAGGGTGGGAGCAACTACCGACTAGATTATCTTAGCTGTAAAATGAAATCATGCCCTGCAATCCACCTACAAACACCGCTTCAGGCAAAAGGAGGAGTTTACCTGTCACATCTTCCCACATCTCAGGGACTAACACACCTCGAAAGAAAAAAGAAAAAAAATTCTTAACACTTGCCCTTCTTTTATTCATGTTAATGCATCCTTTTACAGAAGGGCCATTCAATTCTCAAAAAACAGCAAAGGTCCCTGGGGCATGAGGACAGAAAGATGCAGTGCCACTTATGGCATGGCTGGCTGTGGAGAAATAGGTTGCTTGAGCGTAGCCATGCAATCAACAGGATGTTCAAGCCTGGGCAACCAAGCCAGATGCTGCAGGGAACAGCGCCCGGGGAAACCTAGCGCCCTCAGGTGTAATTCCACAGGGGTCAGCAGTTTCAGGGCACATGAGGGATGATGGGTCAGGACTAACACAAACCTAAGCACGCTTGTGAGCATATTTACCCAAGTTATTCCCTGCTGCACGTTCTCCTCCTCTTCTCCAGCCACCCACCTCTGGGCCTCTGCAGCCAATCTGCAGTCTCCCATGTGCCACATTTAGAACCTCCTCAGCTTGCCCTAGACAGCAAAAAACTCCCATGTGGGAGCCTAAGACAGAAACCAGAACTTTATTATACTTCAGCATACCTTCCCACACCTTCC
Organism: Pelecanus crispus; assembly: GCF_030463565.1. Taxonomy (NCBI): domain Eukaryota; kingdom Metazoa; phylum Chordata; class Aves; order Pelecaniformes; family Pelecanidae; genus Pelecanus; species Pelecanus crispus. The sequence goes on along the minus strand of NC_134645.1, from coordinate 75,755,410 downwards.
CCCAGTGTTGGGAATAAACTTTAGGGCTAGATATAGTATTATTCCAGGTCTACAAAAAGAAATACTCAAAACACAATGGCTTCCTTCTTCAGAAGTTGTTGCGGGTGCAGGTGCCCAGGTGCTGGTGGGGGGCTGCAGGGCAGCCTCTGTGAGGTGGAGCTGGGGCTGCCCCATCCCAGAGTCAGCCAGTTCCAGCGGACCCACCCCAGGGCACAGCTGAGCCCCGCAGCCAAAATGGCAGTGCCTCAGGGAAAGCGTGTGTAAGGAAAGACAAAACAATGCCCGGGAGCAATGAGTGAGGGGGGAAAAAAGCGTGAGAAAGAGCCCTGCGAGCCCGGAGGTGAGAGCAGAGGGGAGGAGGAGAAGGAGCAGGAGCTCTGGGCACCTGAGCAGACATTCCCTGTCAGCCCCCAGAGAGACCAGGCCGGAGCAGGGGAACAGCGTGAGGAGGAAGGAGTGTGGAGAGGAGCTGCTATGGACTGACCCCATGGTCAAATCTCTTTTGCCCGTGATGGTAACTGGTAATAAAATCTCCCTGCCTTCATCTCGACTCACAAGCTTTTCCATCCTATTTTCTCTCCCATCTCACTGAGGAGGGGGAGCGAGCGGCTGGGTGGGCATCTAGCAGCCAGCCAAGGTTAACCTACTGCAGAAGTCAGTAAGAAAGACGCTTTTTAAATCACACAGCAAATACACTGAACATGTTTTAAAGCTAATCGCAACCACAATGAGACTCTTTTATTGTCCGTGTACAATTTCAAGACACATTTGGGCATCTGAGAGACTACTGACAACTACAACCAGGTCAGCACTTTTTCAGCCAAAAAAGAACCAGCACGGGAATTAACTATTAGTTTAACTCTCCAACTATTAGACCACAGGCAAGTTGTATGATAAAAACAAGCATCCAAAGAACACAGAAGGCAGAGCACCTGATAATGAACAAGTGTAATACTATCCCTCTCTTCCTTCACTAACCTGTCTACAATAAACAGGCTTTGCTTCCAACAATGGCAGATAATCACCTCTTGGCTAAAACCTCAAGTCATGCAAGAACTATTTGATTTAGGAGGCTTTCAGCTATTTTTACCACCATGCATTGTTATTGTTTTTGGCAACATCTCCGTATTTTGAAACGCATGGGTTCTTTAACAGGTATTACATGCCTGGCTAAAATCTTAGCATAAATAATTTGCAACTGTAACGAGCAGTATTTGGTGGACATAAATCCTAGGCGTTCTTTGGAGAAACTACAGGTGCTCTTACCCTAACTAGCACTTCCTTCACCACCATCCCCTAGTGCAGGCATGATGGCTCAGGCTGCTTTTTACTATGTACTTATTCTGTACAACTGTTTAAAATTAATGCATTCTTCTCAAAATCATTAAACTAATTACTACTTCCTTTAATTAAAAGTTTTAAAAGCACAGAATTACTGAAAACACAGGTCTATATTCAGTCAGTAAATGTTTAACATACACTTAACATACAAGAGATTAAACAATTGCTAACCCCTAAGACCAACAATAAAATACACCCTTACATCTATCACTCTTTTCTTGCTAAGCAGTTAAGACATTCATGTTTTGTATGCACTAGAAGAGTGGCTACTATGTCCACAACAGTGAATTGACCAGAGGGAGGAAAAAAAAAGGCATTGTTTTTGAAGGGAAGCAACTCCTTTTCACCACCACTCAAACACAGAACGTCATTTCACGTCATCGCGATCTGTGAAAGATAGCAAAGGCCATTCTAGCAGCCGGTCTTGAGGCTGGAACACTATGTTTTTAAGCTCGGACAATCAATCTTTACAATGCACCATATACAGACGTGTGTATATATATACACACACTTATAACTCGTAAACAATTTGAAGTCTACACTTGGTAACACTAACTCACCATTTATTGCCTTGCCTAGCCTGAAAAGATAAACCTGCCTTCTCAAGATGTCCCAAGAGCTGTCACATCCCCAGCTGCAGACCTCCAACAGCACACCAATAAAACTTGCCACAGGAATGAAGCCATTGGATTTCTGTCCCCCCTCCACCCCAAATGATGAAAAGCAGGGTCACCGCCCCCATTCCCCCCACCCTGGCTATGTTGTGAAGCTGCCTGTGAACTCCATGGCTACCCCAAGGCAGTGGCACCCCACAAGCCTTACAATCTGTCGTGACCTTATTGCTGCTGACACTTTGTGACATCATTAAATAATCTTTCAGACCCACGTATGTCACGCTCACTGCCAACAAGGTTAAGTACGAGAACATGGCGACTTCTGAGATTTGCCTTATGAACAAATCACATTGCCATGGCTCTAGGAACAGAGGGATGCAGGCTATTATTTTTAAGGAGCATCAATCACATCCTTTTGAGCATGCACTTCTAGTTTTCACCACGTCTTGCTTTTGTCACCTAAACAGCTATTACCAGCCAAATTTCAGTAGTGGCCAACTATTGGTAATATTGGACAGCAGAGAGCAGCTTGACTAGAGGTGGTACAGCTTACTGAAATTAATAAATACTTGTTATTTCATTTTAAAGTGTGTTTGTTTCACTTTCCACAGGCATCTGTTGGAAACACATAGCCTAACTGAATGACTGCATGCCCCAGAGGAACAGCAAATCTAGATGAACACTTTCATATTCTTAAAAGTTATTAACCACTGTGCATTTCAAAGGATGGTCTAGATGAATAAGCAAAGGGCTTGAAACCCTGCATGTCCTTCACTGCAGTTATTTAAATTTCTGCAGCACAGTGGGTAACTGCTGTCTTTATAGAGGTATAAACTATGCTGCAAGGTTTACATAAACATTTAAATGTGTACAAGAAGACTGAAAGACTGTAAGTCAATCATACACATTCCAAAAATAGAAATTTAATTTTTCAGAACAGGTACTGAGACTGTGAGAAGCTGAATTTATTTTGCATGGGCAGCAAACTTTGTCATTGAATCCAAGAAGCAGCTATCTAAAAAAAAATCTCAGCAGCATGCAAACAAGACAGCACATTTTTTTCAGATAATACAGTCCTATTGAACTGAAAAGCAGGAACAATTTGGAAATGACAAGAGGGAATAAAACTGAAGGCCGCAAACCAAATAATCCCCAAGAAAGGTCCTTGCTCATTACATTTTAAGAAAATCAGAATTAATTTGCATCTATTACTGAAAATCTGATAATTCCCCTGTGTAAATAGTTACAGAATTCTTCAGTAGGCACGTAGCTTTATAAGGGAATTGTAAGGTTTTCAGCAAAAATAGGATTTCTAAATACCTATATCCATGGATAACTAAAATACTAGCAAAACGGAATGCTTTTCAGTAATAAACACAGCTTAACAGGAATACATAGTCATTAACTGTTATGCTCCCACACCAATATTTAAGAGACAATCAGAATCCATAGCAAGTAGTTGCCATTAAAGAACTAAATTTATCTCGGCAAAAGAAAAATTCCTTCAGCTTGAAAAATAAATGCTTAAACTTCTGCTTCCTAGTAGGACGCTACTGTTCTGCACGAAAATACTTTTCCCATGGATAGGCTCCTTTCCAAAAAAACTCAAGAAATCTAACCTGGCAATAATATATAATAGCACAGGATCTTCATAGCCATCATCCTTTTGCTAAAATACCTGCATGGAGCTAATTAACTTCCTTTTTTTTTTTTTTTCTATTTTTATTTTTAGAGGGATTAAAAACCTCGCAGAACAGCTTCTCCACTCTTTCAAAGTGAGGCTGATGAAGGAAGGGACTGCTATGTTGGAAGCCATAATGCACAAATCGTATCCCAAGGTTAAACCTTTATCTACTTGCTTTCTAATTACCCACCACCTTCTGTTAGTCTATCTTGCCTCAAATTAGAGATTATTCTACAAGTTTTGCTACCTTACGCTTCTACTGCTTTATAGATAAACATACGTTTTGAACTTCATATTAACCCTGAGTATTTAAAGGCAAGAGGGGATGGGGGAGGACAGAAAAGCAATATACAAAATTAGTTCTCAGACCTTAAAGACAATTCTGACAAACAAGCAAAAGTAAAACATTCATCCATTAACTGACTGATCAGAATTGATGACAAATTCAACACAGTACTAAAACACTTTATTTGACCCCACACAAAAGGGAAGACACTGTAACGAATGGCACAATCCAAAGTTTTCTGAAACAAATGAAAAATGAACACCAACAGTCTTTGTAACGGTCTGAAGCTAGCACCAGTGCGCACTTGTGATATAACCTTCCTGCCCCAAAACGCAAATAATCAAGAATTGAAACACCCTAAATTCCTGCAGTTTCCATCGAAACAACTGAAATCTCTGCACCTAGTGTTCAGAATACCCAGTATCTTTGCAAGCTGTAGCACAAAGATAACGTAACTCCATTCTTTTGCGGGAAGCATTTAAAAAAAAAAAAAAAAAACACCAAAAAAACGAAACCCCACCACACAACACTTCAACAGGGCAAACGTGTTATACATAGAAATTAATAACTTAATAGTAGTACAGAAAAAAGGAACAATGTCTTCTTTCACAATATAGGGACTGAAACATTAGGCTACTTGTAGAGATTCAGGCAGCTGCTGCGAATGTCTTAGCAGCTCTTGTATTTGCAAGAAAAACCCTGTCAGTCGAAAGCAAAACAATCCAGGCATTTAAATATATCAACTAACTGTACACATATTATGGAGTCATATTTTGCAATCCCCAAATTAAAACACGAATGCAAACTTCTGAAGGAAAAACAATTATTCCAACAGTTAAAAAATTATTCCAAGACTTGTAACGGCAGAGCCAAACCACAGACCTTCACAGTGATCAATTACTTCGGTAAGTCAAAACACCACAGAGTATCTGCAGGAACTCTGCCAGAGTAAAGCAGGTGAGATAGTTGGTAGTATTTTCAAATCCTGAAAAGGCCATCTAGAAGAGTCGGTACCGAGCCTTACCTGCCCAAAAGTAATGCTCGTACGGCTCTGCAAGCAAGTCACCTATTTTCCTCTGCCGGTTTTGACAGCCTTGACGGTGGAAAGTTAGCCCATCGCTTACAGATAGGATGTCTCCCCAGTAACAACCAAGCGTAAAATTTCAACGTATCCCTGCCAAGCTGCGGGAACTAGGCTCTAATTAATCCAGAGACAGAAAAGTGGTGCAGGGAAAAAAAAAAAAAAAAATAGGACTCGACCGATTTGTTGCAGTCTAAATTGAAAATGTAAAGTATAAAGGGAGGCACGCTTCCAGCCTCTGCCTAAGGGTATGATAAGAAAACAAGGCGGGGGGGGGGGGGGGGGAGGGTGCCCAAAAGAAGGAAAGGGGTTATGTAGGTTAAGCTCAGCTTTTATCATCCGCTGCAAGGTCCAGCTAAGTAAACACCGAGCACCCCGGCCGGCCGGCCCGATGCCGCCGACGCCGCCTCGGCCCCGAGGGCCGAGGCGGCGTCGGCGGCATCGGGCCGGCCCCCGCGCCCTCTCCGGGAGGCCCCGCCGCCACGTCCCCCCTCACGGAGCCGGGTCCGGGGGTGGGGGGGCCCGGCAGCGCTTCCCGCCCGCGGTGGGGAGGGAGCCGCTTCCACAGCCGTTTCTATGGAGACCCGGGAGTCGAGCGGGCCGAGGGAGGGGAAGCGGCGCGGCCCGCCCGCCCCACCGCCGCTGCCCCACCGCGGCGGGGCCCTTCTGCCTCCCGCTCCCGCCTCAAGCCCATCCCTTCCCGCCCCGCCGGGACGGGGCCGCGGGGCTCCTTACCCGCCCTGTAGCCGCGCAAGCTGAGCTGGGGGTGCAGCCCGCCCCACATGGTGCCGGGCCGGGGGTGGCGGGGGGGCTCTCCGGCGGGCGGCCGCGGCCCGGATGGCCGGCGGAGACGGCCGCTCCCGCTGCCGAAGGCGGTTAGCGAGGGGCTGCTGCCGCCGCGGCGGCGGCGGGGAGGGGGGCTTCTGCCTGCCCCAGGAGCGCCGCAGCCATGATGCCGGGCCGCGACCGCGGAGGGCGGTGGGACCTCGCCGCCCTCTCGCAGGCGACAAAACTTGCTTTATTGCGCTGCCGCCGCCGCGCCTGCCTCTCCGGCGCTGGGAGCGGGGCGGAGACAGGGGCGGGAGCCCCGCAGATGCCGCCGCCGCCGCTGTCGGGGACGGGCCGCTTACATAAGCCGGCCCACGGCGGGCAGCGCCGGCCCCCGGGGACGAGTCCGCCCGGCCCGGCCCGTAGGCCCCGACCCCGTCCCCCCGGCAGTGCCCGGCGAGGCGGCGCCCCCCACGCCCCGCTCAGGCCCCAGAGCTGGTTTGGGCGCTGCCGTCGGCCTCGGGTTTTTTAACTTCCTCGCCCGCTGGCCCCCAGGCTGCCCGGGCGGGGATAGCCCCCGGCCGGCCCCGCGCCTCCCGCCCGCCCAGCCGGGCCGGTTAGCGAGGGCCTGGGACTCTCGTCAGGGCACACACTTAATTGAGAGCCCACTTAATTGGGTGTAACGATAATTGGCAAAGAAAAGTGAAATGCCTTACTGCGGAATTACGGTGTTTGAAAAGCCCAAGGCCGGTACGTGCAGACCTGGTCGAGTTTATAACAAAATCACAACTTTCCTATAATTTCTTGTTTTAGTAAGAGAACAAGGTGGAAAGAAAGAAGAATCGCAACGTTCATTTGAACGATTAGTTCCACCAAAAGGTCCTCAGTATCATCATAAAGTTTAAGCCACAGGACTGGAAGCAAAATGCTCCTGTCAGCAATAATTCAAACCCAGTGAAAGGCTTCCCCCCGCACCCCTCCAAGCTGCTTTGAGTCTGCTCCAAATACTTCAAAAGAGAACTCTGCAACAGCAGCCTTCGTGTTTCTGTTGTTTGCAGCGGCAGCCCAGTGCTCCCCGTTGTAAACTACCTTCCGAGCCAGAGTACCCTGACTCGATCAGCAATCCACATTGTCAGAGAAAAACATAAAGAGAAGGAGAAAATACGTGGACAGCTTCTAACTTCAGTGTAACCGTCCCAGAATTACAAAACCCATCACCACCAAGACAAGAAAAGCAAGGCTTTAGACAGCATTGCAGAGTATGATGGACCTGACAGCTTAGGGAGGTGAGGTGAAACAGGAGCAGTTCTGGATTCATGTGGAAGCATTCACAATCAATAAATAAAATCTGTATTCAAACACTTCCTGCTGACCGGATGCATTTTTAATTAGTAGCTGATGATCAGAGAATAGCTTTTATCTCTTTGGAAAGTTATATTTCAGCACAAGTCATATTTTATTTATGCCTAGCTAGGTATTCATAATGTACTCCGTAAAAGAGAGGCCTCAGAACTACTGGAATGAGCACGTAGAAATGCTGCATATCGTTATTTCATCCTCTTTCTTATCCGTGTAAAACCCTTACATACTCACAGAAGACCTGACACGACGTGCATTCCTCACCAGCTTGTTTTAACTATGGAGCGTAACTGTCACTAGGTTTTTTGAAGGTAGAGTTGTGGAAACACAGGATTTAAAAAGTTAGTAAATACTGAATAGAAACCCAAATACTAAAACTCCACGAGATCCCATCACAACCTTCAGACTGTTGCTAGAGGTCCTCTGAATGATAAAAGGGTCGAAGCATTTTCAACCACAATTACGGGCTTACAGTAGAAGACCAATGCAGGAAACTAAATTATCATTGATAACACCTCAATGAAGTTGTCCAGCCTTTCAACCCTGAAGCCAACTTCAGTATTGAAGAATGTTAGTGAGAGCACGGTAGGTAAACGTGAATATAAGAAAAAAGAAAAGCTAAAGTATCTTGTGAAACACTCAAGGCCAAGAAACCTGTAAAACAGCTTAGTTCAAGACCTCTTTAAATGACTTGTCTGCGTGTAACATTTGTTGCATGCTATTTTGTCGAGTTTGCTAAACTTTGGATAAGCATGCATGCTTAGCACATTCACAGTGAGCTGTGAGGAAGCTGAATATCAAGAAGGGGAAGGCATCTAGCAGCAGGCGAGGAGTAAAATTACCTCATCACTGCTGAGCTCTGGAGTTTGTGATGCTGTCCTGTAATGCAGCTGCAAGAATCCAGAGGCATGTCATGACCCCAGAAAGCTGCATGCCTGGAAAAAGTGCGCTAACAGTTCTTCCATCTCCTAATAAATGTCACTGCAGCAGTGTTTTTATGTACCTTGGTATTGTCGTTCCTGGAAACTTTACAGTTTCCTATGTATCTCCTGTCTACTCGTGAACAATACCACAGAGGAAAAAAGCAGATAAAAAGGCCAAGATGAGGGTGGCAGAACGCAACCAGGTAGTCTGGCTGAATCACCTCCGACAACGCTGCTTGCAGGGGAGGTTGACTCAGCAACGCCATGTCTTCCAAGATGTCCCCGCTGGGGCATCAGTCCTTTGACAGTGCTACTGCTCAGAGCAGAAAGAAAAAAAAACCCATGCTTAAATTTAAGCAGTCAGATAACAGAACCTGAGACACGTTCATCATTTTGATTGGATTTTAAGTTATTTTTACAGAAACTGAATGTAATTAGTAAAGCTTTTTCGCTACGAATAACCTCCTCAGTGTATCTGTCTGGAAGCCGGGCCAAACTGAAGCCAGTAGTTTTACTCTATAAATAAATTTAGCTTGTTAATGCTTTATTCACTATCCAGCAATGTTTTACATCTGCAGTCTGCTTATGTACACAGTTCTAGACCGGGAGCAGTATTTGTTTCAGATTTTCAAGAACCTCTTGAAAAAGTGTGCTAACTGGCTTGGACCTCCTGCAGAGATGAGTTTGTGCTATTTAACACTGCTGAAGCAAGCCCCTGCTTTCACGTGAATCTCAACTTGGCAACGCAGCAGGCGCTGAGGACATCCCAAGCCCTTTTCTTAACAAGCCTCTCTTGTGCCACCTGTGAGGCCCAACCGTGCAGAGCTGGTGGGTAGTACTGGCTCCGGTCCGTTCTAAGTACGTTTGTCCCTCTGCACCTGATGAAGCCTACCTACACTCAGATGATTTGCATTAGCTTATCACCTCTTACATCTCTTGGGTTGATAAGAATTAGGAGCGTGGCAATCTGTGTTCCAGTAGTGCCCCACTCCAGAGGGGTATGGAGGTCTCGATACTCATAGCAAACGGCAGCGTGGGACACAGGAAAGCTCATGTAATCTTATACGGGAATCAACGGTAAGTGGAAACAGCCTGCATCCCCAGATAATTATGTGAAATGTGATGCTCCAGACAATGAATGGACTCGAGTTCTTATTGTCTGAAAAGCCTTCTCCCCACCTCTTTCCTCATGATTTTCTGACACAAACTCCATCCTCTTGGCAGACAGAATCAACGAAGAAAAATAACAATAGAAACTAACCGCTTAAGCATTGGTACTAGGCAGATGCTGTCTCATTAATGTCAGTTGCAGCACATCTTACCCAAGGGTTTGTGATCTATTTCCAGGTTGAGGAATCGCATCTCCATTTTTTTTTTCCCTGAGTAAAAACATAATGCTCTAAATGGAATGAAGCTGAAGCATAACGTCTGAAAGCAGCACTTTTCTTTGATTAAAGCCAGAAATGCGTTCAATATTTATTCTACACACTTCCTTTCACATTTTATAGAATTAAAAGATTATTAAAAAAACCTGAATGCTGAATAGCTAAACATTGTTCTAAGAGAATGCAGACTATTTCCCCTATCTAATTAAGATATCAAGCATGTGTGCATTCTATCAAAAAGCAACAGCGGCATTTTTGCAAGCACATCTATATTGTAAATTACTTTGAAATTAAAATCGCAAATTTTCAGTTATTGAGTTGCTTCACTAAGTACAGAAATCCTTTTCCTCCACCCACAACTTTTTCAGTGGAACACTGTGTCCTAGCAAAGTCTAAGCAGCCTTTAAGAAGCCTTAGAGCAATTCCTCCTGTTCTGCAAAAAATAACTATGTCTGTTACAAAGCGAGAGTTAAACTGTATTGGGTGGCACTGTAATTAAGAACAGATTAGCTTACCTAATAAACTGCACCCCTGCTGGTAGGGCAGGTTGGCCTACAAAAGACTGAAATGTTCCATTAAAATTACATTGCATGCGCTGTATAACATTAAAAATAAATTGGGTCACCTAATATCTGCAAAGCGGGCATCATGAAATAACACGGTGTATACAATGTTTTTATTTTTGCCTTTTCTACAAGAAAATGAGAGTGCATGTCTTTCACAAAGGAACACAACTTGATACCAATTTGAATCTGCTTTGCCCTGCGCTTTCAGTAACAGCTTATGCCATGAGAGAGAATAAAACCAAGCAGTTTGTTGTTACCATAGCTATGATTCATTACCAGCCTCCTGAAATTTCAGATTCTTCTTAATATTCCAGGTTTCAGAATCAGATTTTCTCCTGAGAATCTCAGCCTGAAAATGATTTCGTTTACATCATTGCTAGGAAACCCTTGGGAGTCAGGGATTTTATGTGGCTCATCACTGGTGGGCAGGACAAACACTTTTTTTTTTTTTGTCATATGATTTTAAAATAAGTCTAAGAGATTTAAATCAACTCTGTGTCATCAACTCTGATACCGCAGGAAGAAGAACACATGCAGGAGGTAGGATCCAGTGACATCTAACCTGTGACTTCTGAAGTTAGTCAGGAATTTCCCAGGTGTTTTCTTCTCAGAGGGAAAATTCTGAGTTCTGCTATTCTACCTTCCCTTTTCTCCATCCCCTACACTCCCAAAGGCAGTGGGGAAGAAGGGGAAATACAAATAACTTGGGCAGGGATGGAGAGAATATGTAAAGACCTACAGGCTGCAGGCAGGCCACCTTCTTCTCCCAGCCTTTCAGGGTTGGCTCCTAACACATTTAGAGCCAGGCTGCCTGTACTGGAGCAGCGAGCCTCTTCCCCTAGCCCCGGTGGGACTCAATAACACCTCTGATATCCTTTCAGGACATAACACTTCAACAAAAAGTATTTTTTAAAAATTGTTTCTCCTACTCATGTTGCATGACTTTTTTACAATCTCTCCAGTTCTCTTGTTCTTGAGCCCGCTTGAGTCACCTTCACTTTCTATGAAAGCACTATCTGATTTTAGGAGCACCCATCCTTTTTTTCCCAGTAGGTCTAAGACAAAAAGAGATAGCAAGCTGTAAATCCTCTTAAGAGAGAGGACCGAGGCCTCTTGGTGATATTCTACATCTGTTGTGATGCTGAAACATCTGGATGAAGGCCATACTTGAGACCTGTTGCAGTCTAAATGCTTCTTTGTAATAATTAATAGAAAATGATTATTTGGTGCTTGATAGTATTCTTTGGTATCCTTCAGAGAGAAAGACCAGCAAAATGAAGAAATGAAGGCACGAGATAACTGTGCTACCAGTCATCAGACCATGCAGGCAAAACGGCTATACCAAAACCCTTTTTGATCCAACTGCCACTGGCAATGCCCGACTTTTTTCAGCTGACCTTTTACTTCAAAGCAGTCTTGTTTGACTCCATGTTATACACAGACAAATGAGTGCAGAAGGATAAAGTCAATGACGCTACTACACAATAATTTGCAGATTTTTTTAAGCTGCTTTATGTAGGTTAAACTCCAGCTCAAATGTGAAGTAACTGCCATATTAGAAGCACAAAACAGTGTTTAGCCTGGCCTGTTTAAAACCTACCTGCTTTAAAAGTTAATCAAAAAGCATCCCCCTTGTATGCAGTCACGGAAACAAAGGATCAGACTGTGCAGTGACGTTTCCTGCTCCATCTCCACCTCAGCACAGAAAGGAATAAACCCTGTTTTCCTTTTGCAATTAACATGCTCACTGAATTATATAACTTTTGAGACATACAGAATTTAAATTACAAGTGACTGTATACAGGAAAGCCAAACATGCTACAGCACAACCAGCCAGCGATGCAACGTTGTATGAATACTTGGAAATGGAAATTTCTTCCAAGTGGCCATCATTATCTGCTTATAGCCTGAAATATGTAGTTTGTTTACTCCAAGTCAGAAATACAACCTACAAACATTACCAGTCAGAAAATTATCCGGTCACTTGTGTTTGAGCCAAACCCAGTATTGCTGCAAAGGGATGAAATTTCAGTAAAGTCAATGGAGTTATGCCAGTGCTCAGTTTAGTCAGCTCAGTGCTGTCATATGCCCATATGTAAAAGTCAGATGGAAAAATTTATTTCATGCTTTAACTATAAATACCATTAACTTCATGAAGCTCCCCGCCCCATTTTTTTCTCCATTGACTTTTATTCTACAACAATCACTGACATTGATTCTACAATAATTCACTACTATATACTATAATAATGTATCAGTATTATAATACTTTTGTTTTCTCTCAGCAGTGAGAGGTCCATGCCTAAAATGGCAGGGTATTCTATGCCGGTAGAATAAAATCCAGTTTAAAAGGACACTTGTAGACCCACCAGCACACCCGCTGCAGATGTCTCAGAACCAGCCCACTCCCTGTGCAATGCACCAGGGCCCGCAGCCATCGGTCGTGGCACTGCTGAGAATTTCCCAGTGTGCAGGACAGGGCAGCCTTAGAAAACACTCTGGTTTTGTTATGCCTGAGACAGCAAAGCACAATTTGCTTGTATCTTGTGCTTCATATCCTTCAGTCTTTTTAATAGCATCCTCATGTTAAATTAATAAACATACTTATTGGCACACACTTTTTTATACAAACCCAGTTCACCCAAGAAGGTAGAAAATGACTGAAATGCAAAAAGTGGACTGTACTAGTTCGTACTGACCACAGTGCCGATCAGATGTGTTTCACGGTACCTCAGGGTTTGTATATGACATACGTACAAATCCAGCACAGTATCCTTAGACTGTTTTGCTTTTGACTTAAAATTAACACAGACGAGAGTGTTTATTAAAAGTAACTTTGTGACTCTGGCTTGGCTGTAAGATTGTGCTCTAGTGTTCTACTTTTAACACACTGCTTGAGTGACCAAATTGATCTGGGAGGCGTTTTAGTAAACGTGCAACCTGATCTTTGGTCACAGAGAAAACAAGAAGAAATTGAGCTTCTAAGTGAACATGTAACTTTAAAGGTACATAAATAAAAGAAGCATAGAAGTTTTAAGTATTGCTGCTTAAATTCTTGGGGACTGTCCCATTAATTTAGGAGTCCCACGGTTTAAGAACTGCACATCACATAGCGCGCCGGTATACCATTCTAATACCTCAAATAAGAATATCTGGTTAAATCAATTAAAATTAAATTGAAGAATCATAATTCCAGTTTTCCAGTTAATGCAGGACAGTACGGTACAAATATGCTCTATACTTTGACCATTTAGTTCTCAGCGTTACTATCTTCTGAGCCAAGCATCAGAAGATCAATCCAGAACACGGGAACGTCCCCTTAGCTTCTGCAGGAAGACCGATTGCCATCGATTCACAAGGTAAGTAGTTTGAATGACCCAAACAAAATGCATTAATGGGAAGAGATAAATAGCCTAGCTAAACGTTCAAAACTGGCTGCATCCTTACAAAACAACATTATGTCTATGCTCCCAATGTGAAAATTACGAAGAACAAAAAATATCCTGAAACAGGACATGACAACCAGTGCAGAAAGCTAAAATGAATAGCAACAAATAGGCATTAAGAAAGTGCAAGAGGCAGTCATACACAAGACTCCCATCTGCAAACTACTCCGGCAAATGCTCCGTGAAGTCAGTTCATTCACGAAGTCCTTGCTCGAAGACACCACTGAGCTTACATTACATGAGCCTTTCACAACGTCGGCCCTGCTGGAACGCATCCCCAGCAGTCACCATGACAAGGCCTTTACTTAGCACAGCCACTGCAGTTAAAAGATAGAACAGAAAAATGAGAAAGAAATGAAAAGGAAGCAGACAGCTGTAATAAAATATCTTTAAATGCTGGCAAATAGTACTTGTCTTCTGCTTCTGTGTTTGAAGACAATTGCTGCAAGGATAAGCTCACAAAATTTGGATTAAAAACACAAGAAAACCATGTATTTTGCATTGTATTAGGGGTAGAACTCAAGAACTAATTTTAAAAATGATAAATTGAATCACATATTCCAAAAACACTTTTGCTGCGTTTATATGTCACTGCTTTCAGATGTTACCGACATGCAAGAACACATAGTTTAAAACATAAAAATGTGACCTCTGAAAGTTGATTCTAACAGACCTCTAATGTAATCTGAAAGATCTAAAACCCTAGAAGTATGTAACAAACTCTTAAAGCAAAACTTAATCAAACAATAATACCTACTCAGTGCTGTATATCCTTGAGCTTATATATTTCAACTTAAGTAAACCAGTCTCCCTTGCACTGAGATAAGAAAACTGAGCTGTGTAAAACAAAAGCTGCCAACCATTTTACTTGAGTCTATATTTAGCATTTGCTGTGTTGTGCTTTAATTGCTGAAACTGCCTCTACAGAAGCACTAAAAAATCACTAGAAAAAATGTTGGGTTTTTTTCATCATGTCATCAGGAGGCACATTGCCTGTTCAGAACAAAGTTTCACCTTGCAAGATTTCCACATCAGTTCTGAAGCACAAAAAAGTTCTAAAATTCAGATGAATTATCAACATTTTTTTTCCCTCAGATAACCCTCTTAAAGCTCACCATCACAAACAAAACATGACTTATTGCAAATTCAAATTTGGATGAACACAGGTGAAAAGAAAATGTTGGCAGTTTAGTTCCTTCTTTGAAAAAAGCGGGTAAGTTAGTAAATACAGTACCTTCCATTGGGCTAGCAAGTCAATTTGTGAGGCAAGTTGGATCAAACAGATCCAACTGTCTAGTTTTAGAGGCTGTGAATTGTGTTTCCTTATAGAATCATAGAATCACAGAATGCTTTGGGTTGGAAGGGACCTTGAGAAATCATCGAGCCCAACCCCCCTGCAGTAAGCAGGGATATCTAATGAAGTCCCTAATTTTCCCTCAATGGGTTTTTTAGCATAATCTTTCATAGGATTTTCCAATATAATTTTACATGAAGTATATATAGGTACTCACACTGGACCACATGGTAAGAGACTAGTTTGCTAAAGACTGAATCATTTAAAATATGAGCGAGCAGTCATGTGAGCAGAAATGGACTTTCTTGCAGAGTCCCGACGAACTACATCTACAGCTGATTTCCCACAGAAATCCTTTTTGCTCTGCCAAGTAGTGACTGCAATATAGGGTTTCACTGCCCCTAGACTTCAGCCACTTCAGACATTTCCACAGCACACGGCGCAGGGTGCATACAGCAGGTCCTCCCTGCCTGATGGTATTTCCATACAGAGCAGGATAATATGGACTTAAAAGCTCCCTGGTGCGCTCTGGTCAGATTTAGCAAAAAAAAAAAGAGCAGAGACAATAGTCATTAGTTTGGTGTGGAAGAGGGCAAGGGCTCAGGATCCCTGAGGCTCTGGTCTGCGGGAAGTGCTGCTTGATGTACCTTCAGGGTCTCTGAACCCACCTGCAAAGGCTTGAAAAGTAATCCATTGACTGACTGGGCCTCAGCACCGACTCTAATGATGATATACAGGACAAATAAGCACATTAGAACCATAGAAAAAATTATCCAATTAGTTGTGCAACTTAATCACACAGTTTACCATCCCAGAAGACCACATTTTTGAAGGAACTTGGGGTCAGGTTTTCCCAAGCCCTTGTCCTCCCATATGGTAAGCTCTTTGCAAAATCTGCCTGTGAGAGAGTGGGACTGTTTGGCAAAGAACAAAAAGCCAGATTTCTGAATGTGGTCTTCCCCCACCCACCCTCATCAGCTCTATTTTTAAGTCCAAAGCTAGCTCCATATAATTTCCTGAGATTTGACAGTCGGTCACCCTGTTACAGGTTTAACAGAAGAGTGGCAGACATGGCTGGGCTTATTTCTCGGCACAGAAAAAAGAGAGACCTGCCCTTGTAAACATGTCATGGTGTCGGAAAGTAGTATTTGCTGGACGATAAACAAGCATGATGCAAGTCTGCCCCCATTCAGTACACACGACACAAATCCTTTCATCATATTTCAGCTTTGATGCAGGCACTGCCAACAGTTTCAGTCCTGTTCAACTACTGTAAATGAGTAGGCAACTCATTTGGTAGGTTGCTAGTATCTGCAGAAGTAACTGGCAAATGCATCATAAGCATTATTCGTGATAATACATGTGTGTGTTGAGGCTTTCAAAGAGATGGTGTAAAATATCTGTCCCTCCAGGCCTTCATGGTATATAGCCCCTCCTCAAAATCTTTCAGTCTTATTCTGCCTTGCACTTTCAGCCATCACTTCCAAACTGGGAGGAGTGAGTACAGTTGTGGCCATTTCAAAGATGATGAAACCTGGGTGTATAACAACCCACCATGGAGCTGGGGAGGGAGTGCAGGTCTTTTCAGTTTTAATGCTTCGCTGTTAGACAATGCTAAATGTACTTACTATCCATGTTTATTCATAGCTTAGTAAGCTGAGTTTTTGTTAAAAATTGATTTTATTGTAACAGCGATGCCATTACTACCAGTTTCAAGTCTATCATTTAAATTAGAAACCTTTAAAAATATATGGGAAGAATCCAAAGAGTCCAATTACTTCTATGCCGTGCATAGCTATTAGGAAAAGTGACAAAGAATGGATAAAATCTAAAATGAATGCACTTTTTAGAAAATTACTGTTTTCATAATAATTTTAAAGACTATTTTATGAACACTTCAATACTACTTAGCTGGCTAATAGAGAAAGAACAGTTGTACTAGAAAATAGGTTTTTATTAAAGACAGCTTTAATTTTTCAAACACCACAGGTTTTTCTGGCAGGCAGAGTATCCGATTGCCTGGTGAAAACTGTTTTCCCTTGGAAAGAAGAGACGAGTATAGGATGTACCCAAGAAAAGACAATTCCTCCTGGCTGACCTAAGCAGAAGTATTGACTTATGTCTCTGAAAGGAGTTCTTTATTACAGCAGGGTAAGTTGTTCAGTAGCTGTACAGATGGGTTGTTTTCTGTTGTGGGTTGGGGTTCTTTTCCCCCCCAAAAAAAGGAAAGGAAGTTGAAATCAGCAGCAAGCTCATAACAGATTTTGGACCCTTAGCAGATGGTAATGAAGAGAGTCATGAGCAGTATAGTAAAGAGGGTGATTTTCCACATTTGCAGAATAGGAATGATGGGAATTAAGAAGACAATTCTGAAATAACATTAACTTCCAGACCACAATTAAAGCATAGTTAGCTTTTCAGAAATAAGAAACAGGCTCCTGGTAGGAGGTGCTGAATTTTCATTTGCCTCTTGAACAACATGAAGTGCACTGTCAGTTCTCACTAAATAGCAACAGTCAAACATAATTTTCTGGATGCTACAAAGAAACGTATCTGTACTATGAAGTAAGGCCTTTTCAGAAATGTGTCAGTTATCAGCTTCTAGAGTTTTCATGTTCTCCTCAAAAACTCTTCAGAAACTGTTCAAGCTTTCTTCGATGTAAAAGTTTTAGGCAGACAAATAAGTAGATAGATGAGTCTTTCTTTTCTTGCTTGCTTTCACGCAGTCTGGGCAGTCAGTACTGAAATGCATCTTGGGGGCCCAATCCTGTTCCAAATTAACCTGATGAGTGATTTGCTAAACTCACATAGGGTCAAAAGAACCCTCAGCAAGATAGGCATTTAGATCATGAGCTTTCTTCATACAGAGTGTTTCAGAAAGCAGTAAACAAAGCATAAAGGTTATTTGTCCCCTCCATAAGAATGTAGTGACTTTAAGAAAGAGAATAAAAAACAGAATGAGAGAAAGAATGAGAAAGACAGAATGAGACAGAACAAGAGAAGGGGGAGAAAACAAGAAAGAAGGCAAAAAATGAGAGACAAAGAAGCAGAGATACTTAGAAAGCAAGTGGAAGAAAAAAGAAAGAGAAAGAAAGAAAGAAAGAAAGAAACAAACAAACAAACAGAGGGAAGGAAGGATAGAAGGAAAGAAAGCGAAAGGGAAGGAAGCAAGCGAGAAAGAAAGGAGAGAAAGGGCGAGAAGAAAGCTCTGATAACCTGCAGTTTTGGAGAGACAATTTCTTCATCTTGGAGAGGGGGAGAGGGAAGTTTGGAGAGTAGCATTATATTGATTCCTCTTTGGAGTAATTTATAAAATTGGATATGCAGATAATTCACATACATATCACTGTAAGCAAAATCGGGCTGGAGACCATACTAATCAGCAAACTGTAGAGCCTGCAGAAGGCTCAGCTGTTCCTGTCCTTCAAAACACATCCTTGCTCAATGCTTCGCAGTTTGCTTACAAGCTGAGGTCTTTTTTGTCACAGTAAACAGACAAAGAGAAATTCAAACCAAGCAGCCAACCCTGCTCACTGGCTAAACATAGAGGTTTCTAAGAAAGAGAGAAAACAATCCCAGATAGTCTGAAAGCAAAAGGACATTGCTTAAAGACAATTATTTCCCTCCCCCAACTTGCATTGTCCTTACCCTTCCTTGTGTATGGATCATTGTTAAATGAAAGAAAGGTACAATAGAAAGCCACGGAAAAAATGTAATGGACATATTCCCTTCTGGGCATTTATATAATCAATCAAGCAGCTACTTTAGTTATCTTGTTCGTGATCTGTCCTTGATTCCATCAGGAAGTCACTTCCAGAGGTTTGCAATTCCACTTAGACAGTCCCCCTCCATAGTGAAACAGTGTTCAAGCACAACTGTGTATTTACAAGTGGCAAGATAGTACCACACATCAACATTTTCCTTCTGAAGGCCTAGATGCTACAAATGAAAATCACGCCTTGACTCTCTGAATGCTTCTATCTGGCTTAATTAACTGATCACAGCAATATCTCCACTAAAATGATTCTCAGTAAAAGGGTTGGAGGGAGCTGCTTTAGCAGAACTGGGTGAAGCTTTTAACTTAGCTACTACCCAAGCAAGATCCAAGAAGAAAGGATCAGGGACTTTGGCTCAGCACCTTCCTAAACTAGTCGGGATTTGAAGTTTTGGAGACCGAAAGCAGGATTCTGAATAAAGCCTGATACCGCCTAATGCTGCACCAACTGCATCTAGAAAAGTTCAGACATTGGTTTTTGGGGGGTTGTTCAGGTCACTGTAGAGAAAGACAACCACTGTAAATCTGAGAGCAGAATATACATTCAAATTCAAATCTTTCTCACAATCTCCCAAAGTACTTCAGATTTAGAATCACTTTGTAACAAGCCAAAATTATCTTGAAGAGGAAGAATCATTAACATTTGGCCCATTTTCTTAGCTTTTTTTTTTTCCCCTCCCAATGACTGAATGTCAGTCCAGTCATAAAAGATTATTTTTTCCGTACCTCTTCTACTTGGTTGTGGCACTACACAGCTCGGTATCCCCATCTTTCTAATGTATTCACCAATACAAGAGAACTCATGTTTCTGTGCTCCATCTGGAGAACTGTACGGAACAAAGTTTTCCATGGTTATCCAGTCAAAATGACATGCCCCCATTTCTTAAGGTAATGATGCAACACTGAAAGTGCTGAACAGCAGCAAAACAGACACTTAATAGCATTTATGGTTTAAACACATTTAAAACAAAGATCCTAAAGTGTTTTACAAGAATAAACTATGCTTCACAACCATCTCGCTGGAATTTTATAGTGTCTATCACAAAGATTTTCCAGCTATGGATTATTTTTAGTTTAAGTTTCAACTAGGTAAACTCAGGCATATAGGCTGAGAGTGTATCCAATAAGCGTAGTCAGTTAGTTTAAATTCTGTTTTCTTTTTTCACAATTTAAGACATGACGTATGCATAGATCTCCAGTGAAGGTATGATGGTTTATTCACATCATCCTATAGATGAACAGTCCCATGTGTTTGTTCAGTGCAGGGCTGGCTTACTTCAGTAGACTGGCGCATATTAGCAAACTGAAAAGGAATGCAGCAACCCATCTCCTGTAAACACCCCTTGGCTATTTAAGCCTACACTGCACTAGAAATAGACTTATATCTCACAAACACCACCAAATGTCAGAGCATATCATTTATTCATTGCATGCTATATTATTTTCAAATCAGATTTTATGTGACCCTTACTATATAAAGCTGGAGAAATATTCTCACACACATGAAACACTTCTGCACTGAGGAATTATACCACTTTTAAATCAATTTACAAACTATACGGTGAAGGTCAAACTACAAG
This sequence comes from Pelecanus crispus, assembly GCF_030463565.1. Classification (NCBI taxonomy): domain Eukaryota; kingdom Metazoa; phylum Chordata; class Aves; order Pelecaniformes; family Pelecanidae; genus Pelecanus; species Pelecanus crispus. The sequence goes on along the minus strand of NC_134645.1, from coordinate 75,735,308 downwards.
GCAGAAGGTTCAGATTTTTATTTCGATTTTGCTCCTGGTTCAGTGACTGACCTCAAACACGTTCCCTAGCATTTGTTTTTAACACTGCCTTGCACTGAGACTTCGCTGGTTCTGCTTTCCTTTGTCCTATACCATCTTCTGTTGCTGTCCTTCACATCTCCTGCTTGCTTAAACACGACCTCTGGAATATTGTCTGCTCCAAGCTGGATAAGAACAAACAGCCCCTGTATCTCCTAACGTTCACCCAACCCCTGTTCACCCAGGTGACGACCATGTGTAGTCAGGTCTGTAGTCGGTAAACCTTCCTTCAAATTCTGCCTTCTTTTAGCCAAATAAGGAGCATAATCAGTTTTAGTGCCTAGACATGTAAAGATGGTTCAAGTAAAAAAAAAGTAACATTTGATGCAGGCAGACAATGAAGTCTTAGGGCACAACCCTGTCTAATCAATCTATTTCAAATTGCCAGTATGAGACATGTTTTGGACTGTACAGTTTTGCACACAGAGGATATGCTCTGATCTTTTATGCCTCCTCCTCTAGTTAAGCTAGGTTTTCACACCGACAGCAGAGCTATTGTGTGCATGACATTTACTGCTGGAAATGGATGCTGTGTCTTGGCAATGAATGGAAAATCTGAGCACTAGCAATGAAAAGATATCTTCACAGTGTTCCTTGGTCTCTTGTTAGTCATTCAACATAGAGGAATTCAGCACAGAGGAAACACGCTGGGTGAATGTCAGTGTTCCCAGCTCTGGCTGAAGAAAGAAAAACCTTGCTAAAAAACAGGGTATGGGCACTGAGCACAACAGGCTCCAGATTTTCAGTGCACACCAATGAAAACCTTCCTGACAGCAAAGTCGCAGCAACCCAGATGGGGTTTATTTGGGAAACATACAGTTTTCCGCATAGGACAGTAAGTTGGGGTGCTTGTTTTCAGGTTGTGTGGAAAAATCTAATTGCTCTGAGGGATTTGTATCTAGATGCAGCTTTGTAGCCTGCAGAAAGAAGACATAGTCAACAGGCTAGAAAGCAGAGTGTCATCCAGACCAGAAGCTCCTCAGCTTTTTATAACCTCACTTGAGAATGGTGTCCATGGTCTATGTCTGACTGGATCCCAAGGAGCCAACACAGGCTCTTTATGCTGGCACAGCTCTAAGACATTGCATTCCCTTACTATTTCACCAGGTTTTATATCACTTACAGACTTCACCAGAACATGGTTTTTCTGTCTGTCTTGATCAGTGTCCTCTGTAGAGACAGCAAACCCTTTCCCAGCTGAAGCACCATGCAACCTTTTAAAAAGTAATTCACAGACCACCGTGCATCCCAAATGCTGTGTGTGTGCCTGGTCACTGTGCACGCAGCCTGGCACCGTGAGGGGACTGGAGCCAACTCCAAACTCTGCCTGCCACAGACTCCCTCATGATCTGACAAGTGCATAGGGCTCCACAGCTCTTTTCCTTGCAGTGGTTTTGTAGGTAACCATCTGGGGACATACAGGATATGAATAAGCCATAGAACACAAGTCATTTAAAACTAACCTGGATTACTCACAAAAGCATGTAATACACTGGATTTCTAATCTAGAATTCATACCTCTTTCAAGCCAGAGGCCAAGTGAAAAAAGCGAGCGTGGCCAAGGCACAAGATGGTTGTTGTAATCTCCCTGCCCCGACCTATGCAGCGAGGATGGCACTCTTGACTGATGTGTTGTGTAATGATCTTTTGCATATCATTATTCATGCAATTAGATTGAAAGCTGCTGCCTAAAAGACATGTAGATCATTTATGCTCTGTATTGTCTCATTTTCTTCATGTTGAAAAATAGAGAATATAACCAGCAAGTTGAGGTGACACTCAAAGTTTCGCTCTTTTTGCAGTACCATCCATTATAAATGTTACTTACAGCATCTGTATTTAACTTTATCCTTGCTGGCAATGTAGATCAAAAAAGAATTCACATTTTAGCTGTTTGCAGATTCTAAAAAAAAAATATATAATTATTTGGCTATAGAAAAATGATCTGACAACATACCTAAAAACTCTTTCCTGCATGTTTTCAAGAAATCAGGAGAGGAGTGGGAGGGATTTAGTGAATTTTTTTGCAGCTCTTGAAGAAGACTGAACTTAAGCAGAGGCTATCAAGGATTTGACTTCCAGAAATTGTTACTGTATTTCTTTTAGGAAAGAGGAGAAGCTTCTCTCTTTCCTATATGTCATTATTACATTTTATCATTACATTTGAGCTTTTTGTCAGACAAAATTTTTCTGGTAAATCATGATAAGGTATGGCTTTGGCTCTTAAATGAAATATAATTGTTTAATATTTACATTTTTTCATCACATTTTTACTAAATAGATTCTAGTAGTCACTGAACAGTGTGTTTACTACACAATGCAATTTTAAAACATGCACAAAACCACTACAGCACACAAATGTTTCTGTGGGAGAGTTAACGTTGTAGTAATTTGGCACCAGAGCAACAGAGTGTGAGGCACTTGGCAAGTTTTCATACTGGACAAGCAAGAAAATGTGGTTATCTGGAAGAAGTAATTTAGGATAGATGAAATAAAATATTTACACAAGGCCAAATCTAATCAAGGTGCTTCCTTCATGAAGCACATTTACATCATCACTAGTATACTAAAAAACACCAAGGATGCACATGAATATAAAACCAGACAAATGCATTTACAAATCAGGTTCCAGGTCACTGAACAAAAGATGTTGCCGTTGACACATAGTCACTGGTCTATAAAGAGAGATGTATATAATCTTAGTCTGATTTCCAGCAGACAGATGGCATTATTTTGCAAAACCCATTGTATCACAAGACCTTAAAGTCAACATTGCCATGTCTGTAAGGTAACAACTACTAAATAGGTAACAGATTCCAGACTTGATGTTTTTTTACCCCTAGAACTCTCCAAAAGGACAGGAATATCAATGGAAAGCTGGCACTGCTGCCTTTTTGGATGGTGCACTTCTATTCACTTAGCTATCCATCAAGTGCAGCATGAATAGGCAACTGCAGTGCAGCTCCCCTGGACACAACAGACAGGGAGAGAGATCCATCAGAGAAAATTACCTCAGCTGATCTACAGACCATAAACAATAGAGCCAGCAGGGCTCAGTTTACCTTCTTTTATACCGTCGTGATGCCATTTGATGGAAACCAGCTGCTCCGGTCATATTCTTCACACTATACCCAGCCATGCCACCAGAACATGCAGACAAGATCCAGGTGTCTGATGATCTTATGATTTATTTTGTTTTCATTAAATTTCATATACTACATAGATTGACGTTCTTGCAATTAAAACAAAGAATCAATATCAACAAATCTCTCACTCAGATATTTACATGAAATGTAAACTGATTTCCACAAGCTATATCAGCAGTGCCAGTACAGTATTAAGCCCAGTAAAATAAGGTTTTTAAAAATGTATCTGCCCATTTCACAGTCTGAATACATCTCAATGACACTCCATCTCCAGTTATTCAGAAACTTGTCAAATATAAATTCTCTTGGCTTGCTTTATCAGAGGAATCACCGCATACATCCCAAATCAACAAATGACTGGGTAATTCGTAATGATGGGTTATCAAGTAACTGATGGAAAGCGTTGCATGCATAGGACTAGACTAAGCTTAGAGAAGTATGAATGACCCACCCCCATTCCTAGATTGGCACTATTAGTGCTCTTGCTAGTGCCTAGCATCGGTGGGATAAGATTTTCTTTTCCTGGGAGGAATAAATCAAGATCAGTTTAGATGTGGGCTTGCTCTCAGGTGATCCCAGGGTCTCCAAACAGGCAACCTGTTCCCTGAGCTGCCCAGTGTCCCAGGAAGCCTGGCTCCACAGGGGCTTGCCTGGCAAAATCCCTGGCCCCAAGGCTTCCCCACGGCTGCCTCCCTGGGCTCACCTCTCAGGGGACAGTTGCCCCCTGTCCTGCCTGGGGACCTCCCAGAGCTGGGGTGGCCTGGCAGCACGGTGGGTCGGCAGGCAGCAAGCCACATCATGTGTGAAGTCACCTCTGAGCCAGGCTGCCTCCCCACTTGCTTCTTGGCTGAACTTGCAAGCAAAATGGACATCTTGCTGCAGAAAGCCTCGATTCCAGTGCATCAGGCGGTCTTCTGCTGGACACTCCTGCCAGAAAGCACGCAAGCCCTGCTCTTGCTGCCTGGCAGAGAGCCACTGCGAAGCAGCAAGGTGTCCAGCCAAAAGACACACAAGCTTCACCCTCAGCGCAGCAGGCTTTTTGTTGGGAGTCATACTCCTCCTGGGCCAGGAAATGCCCGGGAACACTGTCCTTTCCTCCTGAGACAGTGCAGCTGCACTTTGTCTTCCGAACTGGATGTGGTCTGGCTCAAAAAGTGATTATCACAGTGAATTTTCCCAGGAGGAAGGGCATTTTTTTATTTATAGTGAGATAGCAAAACATACAAACAGAAGAGATTTTATACAAACACGTTCTGATTATTTTTCTAGACCACTCACAAAAGCTGTTATATTTGGCAATGAATTTAACAGTTACTTGTGTTGTTCAACTTTCTGCCCTTAAATAACATTGATAAATTTACTAGCTGTATTGTTTTATCTGTCTGCTCCATGATGCTTCTGCAGGAAAAATGACTGCAGGTATGTGCACCTCCCATATTTGCACACTGTAAAAATCATCATTAGAAAAGAAACAGGAAAACCCACCCCTTTGAATTTTGCGCAGCCTAATGCATCCCCCAAAATAAGAGCACTGAACAAAACCATCCTGTCATTTTATCTTTTACTTCCAGAGCCAGGTTCAGAGTGCTTTTTCTACACGAATCAGTGAAAGGAGTCTCAGCTGCAGAAAGTGCACTGGCTCCGGCAGCAGACAGTAGCTGCAGTCTGCTCAATACTGGTGTCTATAGGTCCTGTCTAGAAAAAGCCACACAGGAATCCCAAGAGAGCTGCATTGGTTTAGATGGGCTACCTCTACCTTCCACCAGTAGCTTTCCAGTTTTCTTTCCCCTCTTCTCTATTTTGCATCATTCCTTTCAGTACTGAAACGACTTCAGGCTTAAGGTCTAAATCCGGGGAATTCTGTGAAAGTTTTGACCCAGACCTGCATATCAACCTTGTGAATCCAAATGTGATTTCTATTCTATTACTTCTGGGGTGTCATTGCTTTTCCCTGTTCAAGTCTCACCTTTTGCTGTATTCTTCATAAGCAACTATACAGAAGTGCAGGATTTGTTTTATAGGTTCAAATCAAATTTCACTCTTGGCTGCCTCAGAAAATGGACAGATCACTCGTGCTGGAAGTCTTCTCCTCCTGCTGCCTTTGTTTCCCCAGCATCACCGATGGCACAGTTATATCCTGAAGCAAAGGGCCCTACCGATTCTTCTGCGTGATCCGAGATGGTAAAAGAGTTCTTTGTTATCTAAGTGCCAAAAACCAAACCCAGCAAACCCAGGGATCTAAACTCGCCCAAAAGAAACAACAAACCAGGCTCCTCTGGAGAGCTGCTCCTTCTCCAAAGGATTTATGGCTTTGCCTACAAATCACAAAAGTGTATAAAGGACCAAGAAGATAAACACAACTATAAAGACAGCAAGGCTGTACTTTTAAATCCTATCCTAAAATGTCCTACATACAAAACTAGTCACTATGAGCCCTTCATAAAGTATTCACTAGTTTTATAGACTGTTGTGGAAACACTAGAAAACATTTTGTATATTAAACAATGTTAAACTTTTCACTTTTTGTCCTATGGCTATCATTTTATGGTTTTGCATACTAAGTCTTTTCTTTAAAATTATTCTGTGCAAGTTGCAGACAAACATATAATATCCACAGAGTGGAAATAAAGCACAGTTAAAATCACGGAGCCATATTCTGCACACACTTACTCTACTGTAAATCCCAAGTAACTCTGCTGACCTCACTGGATTTAAACTGGATTATAATGAAATACAGAAATTGTCCTGTACTTCCACTGATTAAGCTACAAAGTCATTTAGTTATGATCTTTTCTGAGCACAAACACCTTAGGCAGTGTTACATAAGTGTCTTACTAGTTACAATATATGACTTCATTTGAAAAACAATGATGGCAACATATACAGTTTCTCCTTCTTCACTCTTCCTTAATATTGCTGGAATCAAAAAAGAGACACCATTTTTTTGAAAGCTCTACAATATTATTTTGGTTTCTGATCCTGTTCTCTAGCTCAAAGAATCACATATTCACATTTTGCACATACTTTGGCTCAATATAAATGATGATAGAGTGCGATAACTGACCCTATTTACTGTAGCATCTACAAAACCACTGCTTCCTAATAAGGTGCTACTTTGGTTTCCTCCCCATAAAGTTTTGCAGGGCTTTGTACAATTGTACTAAAGCCTTACCATTACCCATACTGCATTTACAGAGCCACAACATGAAAGTGTGTCCTCACCACAAAGGTAGGCTGACACTCACATGTTTGGGAGGAATTAAGCAAAGCCTGTTTAAAGTCTGTGAAGTTCAGTATTAGTTCATAAAAAGCCAGGAACTGACTTTAAAAACTCATCTGTCAGTATTTTTTTCGTCTACTGAGTGAGACTAAGGCTGCTTTTAGTGAGCTAGCATATAGCTCTGGAGGAAGGGAATGAGTGGGTAGGAATAGATCCATTTTTTATCTGGCAATAGCTCTGTAATGCACATTTCAGCCCCGTTTGCCCCATTAGGAGCATGGTTTGAACACCCTCACGCCTGCCGGTGGGAGGACCCAGGGCGCTTGGGGCACAGAGCAGGGTATTGGCGGGTGCCCAGGTTGAACCTCAACACGGAGCTGGCAGGCTCACCTTGGGTCCCACAGTGTAGGTACCACCTCGATGTGTATCTTCCACGCAGCGCAACTGAGGCCCTTCCCCAAAGATGCCCCCCACCCTCCCTGTCCTTTTTCTGCCCTGAAGGGCTGTGACTAGCAGTACACAAGCGAGGAACGCATCACCTTATAAACCTTCTCTTGCAAAGATTAGGCTTCCTATTAAATCACAGCTAGTCAAAACTGCTTTTGTGCAATGTATCTCACATTACCAACTGGAATAAAACTACAGTTGGGATACATTGCTTTATCATCTATTATATTTTAAAACATAGGCAAATAAAAAAACCCAGAACTTACAAAGCCCTAAAAATAGTACCTATAAGTGCTTTTCATTTGAAAACCACATAAACTGTCTCCCTTCTGTGAAGTTACATGCTAAAACTCACAGCAAACTGGGAAGACTGTTGAAAAGGACTAGGTCAAATAAAGATGCATTTTCAATGGGGATAAAAATTAGGATGGGAAGTCAGTAAGGCAAAACTGCATATGCACTGGGAGGAGAGACCATGGCAAATACACTGTTAGGGACAGTGGTAGGAGCAGGTCTTTTCTCCCCAGCAGTTGCCACTACAGACAAGGAGAGATAGGAGAGAGTGATAGATTAGGTAAGGTAGCACTTGAGTACTACAGCATCTTTATTTTTCTAGGTAACTTGATGTTTTAACCAAAGAGAAGAGCATTGTTCAGAATGCAGATGGTTTGTAGTGGCACAGAAACCCACTTGCAGCTTCACCAACAGCTACTGTGTAGAAAGCCTTATCTTCATTTACACTGAGGTCATTCAGAAGAAGGAAGGAGACTTTGGATAAATGTGGACTTCCCCTAAAACACGCAAGTATACATTGCTCTAGAAATTATTTGGTTATTTGCTGTGAACGTGAATATGTTGTCTTTGCCTGGACATATATTTTTCCATAAATGTCAGAATATTTATGTATCAGCAGGACCGTTAACCTGTGAAAAGACCCATTTCTCTGATGTTACATTGCAATGATACCAAACAGAGTGTCATCCTGTCTATCGGGCTGTTAGAGAGCTAGCATTATTTACAAGTGATGTTCTTTTAAGACTACCTGATTTTTAAATAAAAAATGAGATTTTTTATGATTTTAAGGCTCTAGAGAAATAAATGGCCTTTTCAAAAAGAACTCAAAATGTGGCACTTGATTAGTGATAGGGTGGTCAAGTGTCACTTACCAGCCTCTGATAATAATATTCAAGCCCTTTCAGTCTTTTTCCATGACAAAATAAAACCATGCTACTACAAGCCCATGTGCATTACATACTGTGTTTTTACCCCTTCACCTCAGTATTTGTTTTTGCCAAGCTATTTAATTTGGTCTTGGCATTTATACACCACAAGAAACTATTAACCTGTGGAGCATCCCTTTTCACAGCTGTGATCTCCTAATTAAACATGGAATTAATTATGTCTGCCTTAAAAGCCTTGATTAATTACAAGAAGTTAACCTTTATCTCCTTTCCATGTCCAATACAGGGAAATTTTGGGGGTGCTTGTTTATCCCATTAAAACCTCTCCCTCTGAACAATGCCTCCAAGCGATGGCTCTCCCATAGCTTGGGGAAGGAGGGACTGGCTGTCTCCACAGCAGCATTCCTGGCTCTTGCAAACAGCCCTGCAAGTCCTCCAAATACAGGAGCCTGGGCCAGACAGAGAATAGACTGAAGATAAATGCCTCCCATCTCATCACCTGGCTTCATTCACAGTTACTTCCTCAAGTCCTGGCCGTGTGAGTCAAAAGCTCCCTGACACACAAGAAGCAAGCAGGGCTTAGGAAATATAAATGGCAGATTCCTCCAACCAAAACACAACATCTTGCCTGAATACCAGTGGAAGAGCTGTGCCTCACTGTGACAGGTTGGAAGTAAAAGAAATACCCGCAACCATTCTCCCACACTTGTTAAGAAATTAAAGACTGGAACTGAGCCTTTGTGTGTCTCCATTTAACAGCTTACAAATGAAGGGATTTCTTTACCTCATCTGACAGCATGCTTACAATGACACGACCAACCTACTCCATTTCACATAGTTGTTATTATTATTCTATTACAAAACCACTTAGAGGCTGCAGCTGCAGTTGATGCCTGATCATGTAGGAACAATAAGCACAAGCAAATAAACCTCATCTATGCAGAGAAGTGATGCTGCTTTAAGTCAGGGTCTGTCTACAGTGAATAAGTTAGTGTGCAGTAGTTAGAGTGTGAATTTACAGCCCACAGGCTACTCTGCACTAGGCTTTTGCATAGTCACTGTGAAAGCAGAGTAAGCGACTGTAATATTTATTGTATACTAAGGACACCCCATAAAGAATATAGTACAAAGTAGCTAATGAACTATATATTCACATTCTGGCTAAGTAGACACTAATTTCTTTCATGAATCAATGTACAAGCAAAATTAGAAGCCATATGAGTTGGTGCAACCCATTTTCTTTTGTGCTTCAGCAAAATTAAACCCAGAAGCACTAACAGGTTAAGGTAGGAACAGGAGAGGAGAGAACTGTATTCCAGCAATCCATGTGAGGATCAGCACTCAGCTCTTCTCCAACCCAGCTTCTCCGTCCTGCTTTCCTCTGCACCAAAGCTCAGTGTCCTACCATGTTGGCTCTGGTGTCCAGCCCTGCTCCCTGGTTTGGTCACCCACTTTCCTACTTCTCCAGGGCTTACTGCAGCCCGGTGACGGCCCCAGCTGTGGACCAGCAGCAGAGCAGCCTGTTTCCTGCGTGCCTCCTGACTTTCCCCCAAACTGCCCCATGACGATCACAGTTAGACAAATAAAGCAATTTCCAGTTTAGTGAACTTAATTATCTTTGAATCAAGTCTTGTCAAGTGCTTTTTCCTCCTGATGTAACTAATGGGACATTCCAGGAAACCATCAGTTAAACCTGAGGAAACTCTGAGTGGACATTTGGCCTGGCTGGAGACATAGATAGAGTGACCAGGCAGGACAGTCCTGGAAAATATTGCCATGTTTGAGCACGCTGCTCAAAGTTTTCAGAACACTATTTTGTCCCAGATTTTAATTCAGGATATGCAATTTTTCCCTATCTCCCCAAGCCACGGCCATGGGATCTCACCAGTTCCTGGCCTTGTGGGAGGAGGGTGAGATGGGTGCCCCGGGCTGAGACGCAGACCCCCATTCGGGTGTTACACATCACTCAGCCTCCTGCCCGGGACGTGTGCCCCTCCTGACGCCAGCGCCAGGCCTTGGGGCCCGATGAGGTAAGCGTGTCCCTCATGACATCTGCTGTGCTTCCCAGGCTTAAAAGCAGGGAATAAAAGGAGAATAAAAGCCCTGCAAGTTTTGCAGAGGAGAATCTTTCTGTCACCCTGTGTCTGTATAACCTCAGCCTCTTGGCTGGGGCCTGTGGAGTAGTGCCAGCAGGAATACCAACGCAGGGTTACTCATCCTCACCATCTCTAGCAATACCACTCAACAGAGATGTGTTTCTTTCATATGTGTAAAACAGATTTTCAAAACAAAGGATCTAAATACACATTACTGTTCCTATTTGGATGCTGTCCAGATGAACCAAAAAAAAGCTTTTAAAATAAGATAATATAGTAAAATCATACTACTATGCTTTTAGAAAAGTCTATTCAGAACAATAAGAAATAACTGCTAGAAATATTCACACACATACCAGTGGTTCTGTCATTTGGGCACATATTTTATGGGGTTTTTGAGACTAACTCTTTGCTCATATTTTTTCTGCTTGGTTTCTCTCATGAGCCCGGCTGTTATTTCCCCATGCCCTGCCCCCTCTGGTCAATCACATCCTCTTCTCAGCTTCCTCCTCACTTGTCGTGGTTTAGCCCCAGCCAGCAACTACTTGTATGTCCTCTTCTGGAGTCCTGCCTTCTCCCTCTGGCTCACCTTCTCACCACCTGCCTTGCTTGGGCATTTGCTCAGAGGAGAAGCTTCCCCTTGCTATGGGACCTCCACGACGGTGGTCCCCTCCACTCCCCTCTGCTCCCCTCCATGGTGCTGCCCCTAAGCTTTTCCCCCAGGAGCTTTGGGAAGCTGAATTAATGAGTGTGGACGGTGTCATTTTGAAAAGTGAGAGGCAGTTTATGTAAAATGGAAAGATGCTCTTTTAAAGCACCGCAGCCACCACAGGAGTAAAGTCACCTCTCAGCCTGGAAGCAAAGTTCTTTTAGGCGAGTGTTTGTGCCTAACTGCTTATAATGCTCTGTTTTGTAAATTAAAGTAAAACCAAATTCTATTATGTGAAACTGTAACACCCTCCTCATCACACAAGCTTTGAATTACATGCTGAAAGCTCCAACTGCAACTACTTGAGTGACAGGACAGGACTGACTACAAAGTCAGCTGGCGGCCGTACGAGGACTATTTTGGTTGCTGGAAGCAGCTAAGTCACATTAGCTTCCAAGCTTCCCGGCTTTGCTGCTCAGCAGAGCGCACTCGGCAAGGCAGAGCTCTGTCCCGTGCCCAGGCTCCCACTGCAGATCCAGCTCGGGAGCTCCGGGGGCTCCTCTGCTGCATTGTGATCCATGGAGGGGCTCCCGCAGCTCCCACAGCCATCCTGCCCGCTGCCGTGCATCTCCCTAGGAACCCACTGCAGCACCGAGGATTAAGATGTTATGAGAGAAAAGTGTCTTCAAATAATGCAATTGCTCACACCCACACCCAAAAAAGGGAAATATTTATAAACAATTCTGCTTTTATTTATATAGTTTCCATGGCTCTACTCTGTCAGACTCCATCTGTGCTTTCCCAGAGACTGTCCTCCTTACACTGTGCTTACTCTCAGCCTGTAATTTTTCAGAGGTTAAGGGAGTGTAATTTCGTTCACAGACTGAACAAATTGCAAGCATGAAGAAACGTCATTCATCGAAGATGACACATTTAGCTAATTTATTATAGCATTATAACAGATGGGTAAAAAAGTCAACGGTGACAGAAAAGACCCTATGTCTACGCCATAACGTCTTGAGGTGCTGCTGTCAAATAAAGTTTCCTGCTGGAAGTTAGCTGTGGGTGATGAGGCCACTGTGTAGAAGAGGGTCAGAAGAGGTCAACCTATTTCCCCGAATGTCCAGTGGAAGGACAGCATTGTGTCCCACAAGGACCAGCCTGGTCCTGTGCGCAGGAGGCTTTCGTTTCCTGCCCTTATTCTTGCACATGATATGCATTTTAGGTACAGGGTAGCATTTCTACTCACTCTTCAAACACCATTTCTACTGATTTGCACTGCTGTTACGTAGGAAATGGTGACTACGGTGCAGGGTGTTTCCTGCAGATTAATGGCTGGATGGCAGCTAATGGTGGTCTGTAAGTAAGGATGGGGATATTAACTCCGAACAGTCAATAAATCCTTAGGACATGCCCTGACCTCTGTTGGTTATTGGTATTAAAAATGGAAAAAAAATCCCATGCATTTTTTCTGTATGACATAGCCACCACTGGTATGTGTAGAATATATATTAGCAAATCTTTTGGCTCGCTCTCTGTACTGTAGTCATCATAATTTGCTATTTTGAGGGAAAGATGCGCGTATGTTCTGGGAGGAGGGGGGGAATGAAACCATTATTGCTTTGAAAGCCACAGTCAGAAATTAAGGCTCAGTTTTTCATTTTCTAGAATGTCTTTACTTCCCTATAGCATCAGTTTCTTAATTCTTGCTGCTGTTAAAACTTCAGGCACTGGTCCTCTGAGCCATTTACTTCATCCCTTCCCTTGGGTAACTCCTATTATTTTTATTCAGAAGATTCACCAGAATATGACTGTATAGTGTTTGTGTGACATACGCATGTGGGCAGAGGAGGAAATGAGAACAGAAATGCGTCATCACCATTTGAAAAGGATGGTACAATACTAATAATCAGCAAGCAGCTCTGAATCTATATGGTAACATAACAAAAACTACACCTTTGCTAGAAGAGAAGGTTATAAAGGAGAAGAGCTTAAAAGGAAGGTAGCTACGTTTGCTTACTTAGCACTTTTGCTGAGATCTTTGCCATACAAGCTTTTCTCCCCTGTGCATTTCATTGCAGTATATGCTCCTTCTGTCAATCTGCTTTATGGACATTTTATTGACATGCTTTTAAGAACCTCTCAGAAAAGACTTCGGCTCATGTGAGGGCTAATGAGATTTCAACACCCTGTGTCCTTGTCCCTCACAAGACATCACTGCACAAACTATTTCAAGGAATTCTTTCAGAGGGGACACCACACTGTTGCCCATAAATCTAAGGGCAGCAAATGGAAAAATTAAAACTATGAAGACACTAAGCGATACAAATTAATTAAACAAGGCAGAGGAATAACAAATGCTATCCTGCCACACAACCCACCAGTATTTTAAAGATAATGCTATTGTATTTCTATCAGAGTCAGCAGTAGATGCAATAATCTTTGGATAAGATCCTCTGCCGCCTGGCAGACTGTTGAGAAGGAGATGGAGGCATGACCAATGCCTGAGGTGACTCAGAGGATGATGAAGGCACTGTGTAGTGCAGCCCCAATTTAGGTACTGGTGGTGCACATTGGAACATATCTTCTCTTGAAAAGCTCTGGTAGCAACACTTCAGATTCAAGGCAAAGGCTAGGTCTATATTATTACAGCAACTTTAGTTATGGAGCCAGGGAGAGCTGTGAGATTTAACAGTTCTGGCCCAGTCATTTATAGGTGGAACTAAATCGCAACACATGCCACTCTTTCTGTCCTTTCACTAATCCTCTTTTCTGCTCTCTCAACACTATTCACAAATGCTAAGTTCACTGACAGCAAAGCTTGCTTTTTTGCATGGTGTTTTGTGGGCTTAGTCCATACATTCCCAGGGACTTGTAAACCACAGGTTGAAAATTATTAATCTCTCCCTCTGTAGAAACCTTGCATAAGCTGAGACCACCTCCACTGTGCAATCCCTCATGGTTTCCTTAAACAATTGCTGTCCTGTGTGATCAAAGCTGCCTTTGCACAGAAGATGAAGCACATCAGCCATGCCACTGCCTTGTTAATATCCATGTAATTCTTTTCCTCTCAGTTGCAGAAGGCCACTGGTTTTGCCATGCCTTGTACACACTGACCAGCAGTTCAATCAATTCACCAGTCTGAGGAAGCTGTTGACTTTACTCTTCAAAGCTACATTCTCTGTGTTTACAAAACAAATCTTCTGCTTGTGACCCTTTCTGCTATTATAACTCCATTAATGAGTTTCTCCAGGAAGGCTAGGAAAGCACTGGGAGATAACAGATACCCTATCCGCTGCCAGTTATCACCCTGAACCAGTTGCTTAGCCTGTGCGGTTGTCAAGACCGCTGCTCTCACTACAGCTGGGATGTTTTTGGGAGCCAGCTTTCCCTACCTGCAGTGATTCCAGAGTGGTGCTTTGTGAACCACAATGTGCTTTACTAAGGCACACCAAACAGCTCACAGCTGCCAAGTCTTATCAGTTCCAGACACTGAGCAGTGGCCTGTTCCTCAGACACACTCCTCTGAACTGTGAATCTTTTGAGAAGGCCTTAATTTCACCGATCAGTCATCTATGGTGACTTGTGCAGCTTAGCAGCTCACCTTTCTTAGGTGCTATCTGCTGAATTGACTTTCCTCATTCTTTTTTCAAGAATCTTCCCACCCCCCCACCCCCCCACACACATATTATATAGCACATGTGACTTCCTGAACAGACCAGCTCCTCTTCCTCTGGATCATCTTGCTCAGAGCCATCCACTCTCTGGACCTTTTTTCCTAGTGACTTCTGGCTGGTACTCTTAACTTTCCAGTACAATAAAATCCTCATCATCATGCTGCTTGTGAAGGTCTGTATTTTGAATACTGTATTGTCTTTAGGGTGCCTTTTCCTGAGATCATCAAATGTTCAGCACTGGTGATCTACAGTCTGCCTGGCAGCACCTCCTTCCTGATCCTTATTATTTTGAATACCTCTCTCAGCTTGAAAAATCTCAAGATAGTTCTGCAATTTCAAAGTTCCTGGTGAACTTTTATTTCCACCTTAGCTATTTGCTTGCATTTTCTGCAAAGTTTTTGAGGTTTTCCCATTCATAATGCATATGGCCCTTCACAGTGTCCCACTGCCTCTGCCTTTTCACAGGCCAGGATATCTTCTAGTATCAAAGGTACCTTAGCCACTTTCCTAGCATATTCAAGGCAGAACTTTTCAGGATTAATTTAATTGCCTGTAGATATTCTTCCACACTTTGTTCTGGGTTGGTGCCAAAAGCTTGTGGCTCGCCATCTTCTCACAGTCCAGTTTTGTCAGAGGTCTTTCTGGCATCTTCTATTAATATCTTGATTTGCCTTCACTGCCTATGCTGCTATGAAGCAACAAGAGATTTGCTGGAAACTTTGTCACCAAGATAAACAAGGGGCAAGTGAGTTTTCAGGGAAGAATCACTCTTCATAATGTCAATACCAGGTGGAATATCTTAGGTCAATTTTCTATTTAGCTTCAACATTATAATGCACATGTAGATGTTGTAGTAGCTTTTGAAGAGAAACAATCATTTGCTTATTAGTTTTTGGCTCCACATCTGCACTTACTCCTGCAAGACATCAGCATCTGGATAGTCCAGTCAACACTCAATACACAAACTCAGCTCATACTCTCAAACTGCTCTCTAGACCCTTGCTCTCATGCCAGAACCATTTAATCTCCTGAAGCATATAGATAATATGAATGGATTTCACATAGGTGAAGTACACAACAGGCATAGAACAGCTAGCCTCTGAGCTCCTCTAGCATCTTTGGAAGGTCTTTAAAAACAGAATCTGTGACAGAGTCATGGGGGTTTAGGAGAACACTCTGCTTATCAACTCCAGACCTCACTAACTCATAACAAAAACATAAATTAAAAAAAACACAGCTAAAACTTCAGAGAGACATTATAAAACAAAGATTTTTGCTCTGTATAATATCACTCTGTATAAACTCTTTGCAGAAGCATCTAGTTCAGAATAGGCATGAGTTTTATGAAAGGTACAACAAAAAATCTAATCTTAACTTACATACCCTATCATAAAAAACACATTTTGTGAATTAGAGGAGCACTGGGCAGACAGACAAGCACAGAATCATATGGCAAACCAAATGCATTATTTATTATTTAGTAGAGCTTCTGTAATACAATTCTGTACATTGACTTATTTATGAAGTGCAGTAAGAAAGAAAATGAATTAGTGTGTGAATAAAATAAGGGTTTATATTCAGCTAATATGCTAGCTAAAATTGGAACTAACAAACATGAGCTGAAAAGATGCCATAATGTTCTCAGCCACAACTTGGGAAATATTAACTTAAATACGTCAACGCAAATGAAGGCAGGCGCATATAATAACTGTGAAAGATGACACCCAGCTTCTGGTTTGTCAGGCCACCACAGAGCTTGTGTGCTATAGGCAGCAGAAGTGAGAGCTCCCCTTTGCATGAAACTCATCCCCCTCCTGCGCATTCATGGCAAACCATTCACACCATTGCCAGGCTTGGCACGACAGAGATTTGGGTTGGTACCACCAACACTAAGCTACGATAATCCTTTAAAATAAAATTTGCCACCAGCCAGCAGGAAGGTGACCCAGAATGCAAGATCCTGTTCTCCACACTTGTCTGGCCATGAGACCCTGCTGGCACTGTCAGTGGTGATGCCCATGAGAGCCAAGTCTAATGGTACTTTCTCTGACACAAAGCCTTTTGCGGACTCACAGGAGGCAATGGAGACAAGCTGAACAGCGGCACTGAAAAATACCCTCTCTCTTCTTTAAATCAGAGTCAGAGTGTCGGTACAGTATCTGTGACTCTCCCAGAGAGCAGCTCTCTGGCTTCCCGCTGTCTGGTGTTGGACTTCCAATTCTACAGCTGAAGTACCTAACATTGCCTTGCACAGCTCACTGAAATGCACTGTAATGCCCAAGGGCTGTACTTTTTTCTCTACTTTATCTCAGAAATGGAAATTAGTCCCTACTACTAAGGCTGCTGTCATAAGTCTCTGGATCTTGTGGTTCTTCACATAAACTACAGGGATCTTTATGGGCCTTCGCATGTCACTTCATATCCAGCTAATGATGTTTTAAGTTAGTCTGAGTGTCTAGGGGAGTATTCTAGTTTGCTCAACCTTAAGCAGAATGAATCTTTAAAGTGACGATGCAAAGAAACCTGGAGTGTCACTGATGAGCATACAGCTAAATAATTTATTTTCTCTATTATTCATTTCATACACCAAACCATAATAATTTTTGCTCTCATTTTTTGCATTTGCTACTTTTCAAGTTAGTAGCTTTCTTTCCTTTTCTAAATCTTGCTTTTTCTAGAGGGGACAACAGAAGGTTTGCTTGAGTAAACGAGAACTTAAAAACTGATCAGAGATGTGTTAAAGAAATGAAAACTTTTTGGGTGAGTGGAGAGAAGAGTGCCACAGGTGGTTTATCAGCTTTAAAGAGTGGTGGTACATGGCATCAAGAGTTTCCAAACAGACACAGAGGAAAACTCGGAGTGCAAGGAACGTGCTGAGGCTCTCTGCTCTTCTGTGTGCTGAAAAGAACAGCCTGTGTGGCTTGCTCTGCGTTGGCTTAGTTCCCACATTACCAGCAAAACAACTGCCTAGCAACCCAGCTTCTCCCACAACATTTCCTCGCACACGTTGTGTGCCCAGAAAAAAGTATAGCACCTAATATTCTCTCTGGATAATCCCCTTATTTGAGAGCTGTGTTCAGCCCTCTGTACACATTGGAGCTGTAACTAGCAAGGCAATTGCTGTTGTGACAGACAGTGCAGGCAAAAAGTCAAACCAGTCGTATCTGTGCTGCAGGCTGTGCAGTAACGCTGCGCGCCCTGAACAGGTTATCTGTGCATCAGACAGACAGCAAACTTGCTGCTTCCCTCCACCATATTTCCCCTAACAAAGGCAGGAAGCCATGACTGTTAGCAAAAATGGTACAGATATCCTTCCTATTGAAAACCCTGTTTTGCAAACAGCGAGGGAGCTCTCTAGTGCGCACTTCACAACCATCGGGAGAGTCCGTCTGAAGGCATAAATAATTCAGTACTTTAAAAAAAGTGCTGGTTTGAACATGTGAAATTGCTTGTTCAGTTACTGCCTTTAAGGAACATTTACAGTCATACAGTAGATTTACTAATGGTTACATTTTCTTATCTGACATCCCAGCTGCAGCAGCATCTTGCAACTGAATATTTAAGCTACTTTCCTCACAGTTTCGGCACCCGTAAAAGAAAGAAGTGCCTTGAATCTTCTGCAGCTGTTTCTGAGCAACATGCTGAGAGGACTGCAGAATACCCGAATTTGCCCATATGTTATCTGGAAGCACAAGCCTTCTCATCCCTCCAAAAGATAGCACCATTTGAGAAGCACTGTAAATAAGCTCTAACCGGCATAATTAAGACAGCACTCTTAATCAAACACGCAGAAATTAAGGCAGCAACTTACTTGCCGTCTTCATAACTTCCCCAGGAACATTGTCTTTTCAAATGAGTGTAACAGGAAATTGTGGTAATTACGGGTAAGCTGCACGTCTGCAGCTCAAACCACGCACTGCAAAGTGCAAAGGCAGTCAGCACTGGATTGGTAAGCAACACTGACAGCTGCCTCCCCTTCTTCGTGTACTTTGCATGTAAACCTTAAACAGACACCATGTGGAGAGAAGTGGCTTTAACAAAGATCCACGTGAAATATGTCTGCGAAAAGACTTTATTACTCCTGATAGCTCTATGCTCGGAATAGCAGTACTTACCTCTGTGAAGTGCTCCGAGACCTACAGATGAAAAGCATCCTAGGTGTGCTATCATTCATTGCTGATTTTATCTGGACAGGTGTTCACTGTCTTTATTAAAGGCAATACTGACCTTTTACTGCCTCCTGGTCATATAGGGATCAACTTGCACCTCTCTTGCCCTGTCTTTTGCTGCAGTGTGGTAGAGAGGGTACTGAGAAGAGATGTGCACACTCATGGGTCAAGTAGGGCCAGAGTCAACTCCTTGTGCCTTTGCATTCTCGGCTGAGGCAGAATTTTGTCCGTAGTGAACCAGGACCCTGCTCCTACCTTCTTCTTATGACACGGTTTCATAGTAGGGCAGACGGCTAGCTGAAACCATGCCAGCGTCCCATAGCCTTTAAGACAGGAACTACAAACTCTTTTTTGTTTCCGAATTAGCATCTGACAGATGCAGAAAGCTGCCATTAATATCCAGTTCACAGAAGTACATATGTAAGACTGTGAACTCATGGAAAAGCTCTGATAACATCAGATACTGCAGGCAGTTTGGCATGTCTTTAGTAACTGGATTGCCTCACCAAGGTTTATACTTTCAAATCTGCTTTTTTGTCAAAATCAGTTTAGCACCCACTGGATGGTTAGATAAGGTAGAGACTCACAGCAGAGCAATGAAATATTTATGCAAGTGGATGAAATGCTGTTAACTAAATTGCAACTGCAAGAACAAATTCTGACTGCTCTCACACCTGAAAAATCTCGCAGGGATAGTGTGGCTGGAAAGCCAGCAGAATTATAGGAAAGAGCAGTTGTACAGGATTGCTGAAGGGCAGATCTAGCCTACAGAATCTGTTTCTGGGCACAAGTCAAGAGACTTGCAGAATGCCTTTAGGATCTCAGTCTGACTCTGCAGGGTTAGTGATCAGGGAAAAGTGTGTGTTTGTAAGCTGTGTCGGCTCTGTGACACAGACTCCAGGAGGCCCTGCTTACGCAGCTACATGTCAGACTAAAAATTCACTGGAGATGCACATGTAAAAGGAAACATCTGTGCCAGCAACTAAAGCAAGTTAGCCATGCTCTCTTGCATAATGCAAGTAAAAGGATGTAGAGACTCCCTGAAGGAAAAGTTTTACCTAGCTTCAGTGAAACACATCTGGTTTCTTTGCATTTTTCCCCATTAAACATACCCAGTCTTTCCTCACTGCATCTGCAGATAGCCTGAGCAGCAGGGTCTGGAAAAACATAGTTTGAACTTCCATAGAATACCTGCCTGCACCAAACGCACGGTAATGTGATCCCATAGGTAACTTTGCCACTTTTTGAGGAACCTGAGAACATAGACACAGTAGCATCTCCCCCCCATCCTATCAGCACATAAATGCAACAGATGATTTGACAAGAATGGTGGATATTACCAGCTGACTGAAGTGAAAAGGCTGTCCCCTGACAAGTGAGACATCTCTGCAATTGATCAAGAGCTAAAGGTCCTTCAGTTTCATCTTGTAATTCCTCTCTGGGTTCCCCTTAGTGCCTTAACCCTCTTACTTTTCTTTTCAAGTGAGTCTTCACTTTCTAGCTTCCTAACTTCTCTCTTACTCCTCTGACTAAAAAGATTTCTAACAAGTAATGACATAAATGAAAACAAAATTAAACCATTTTTATATGTTGATTGTTTCCCTTTATCCCCCTTGTCTTCCCTTCAGTCTGGACTATATAATGCAACCCTTTGGGATTGCTCTCTCTCCCTTCTCCCCTTGCCCTCCCCAGCTTTTTCAGGTATAGCCACCATTTCTCTTTCTTCAGTTTAACATTGCTAACTCCTCTGTGAAAGTTCATCCAGCTGTCCTGCCCTCTCTCTCTTAGCCCATCACTCTGGCCAAGGGTCACCGATTATTTTGAGCCGTACCGCATGCATGTAGCTGAACCAGCAGTATGAGAGGGGGAAGAGGACCCAGCTGCTACATGCTAGGGACCAGCTTCACAAAAGAATATGCATGTTGCAACACTGGCTCTTAAGTGACTGGCTTTCTATTTAACTTCAGAGCCCTAATCCTTGCATGAACCCCACAACAGCTAAAGGAGAGAGGCACCTGAATTGGTACTAGCAAGGAATGCTTTCAGCCCGAGCTCTGTGAGGGGCTCAAGCGCAGGTTCTGGTGGTTGGTTGTCTGACTAGCTGCCAGCAAGACTGCTTCGAGACACTGGGTGTTACACACCCAGCTCTTCACTGCAGGCAAGCACTTCCACCCTCTCTATACTCACAGACATGTACTCTGTCTTGAAACCAGGCACCCGTGCCAGTGCTTCTTCACACCCATTGGTGCAGTCGTTACCATTAGAGCAACCCTCTGCGGCCTGGCAAGGCTTGTGCTCTGCTCCTCTGGAGCTGACTTGCACAAGTACCAGCACCATGATGTGGTAAAGAGCAGGTGTTTCAGATATTTGAGACTTTAAAGCCACACCTCGCGTGGGGTGAAATCTGTCTTTTTTGTTGCTACTGATGCTTTTTGGTTGCCTCTGATTCTTAATAAACCACTGCTCTGACCAGTATATGGAAGGTCCAAATTCAATTTTTACCTCCTTACAGAACATTCCAAACCTATGTTTTCCTATCTAGATGCTCTAATTGTCAGATTAGGGAACAAGATATTGCTGGCCTTTGTTGTGGTTTAACCTGGCAGGCAGCTAAACACCACACAGCCGTTTGCTCCCTCTCCCCAGTGGGATGGGGGAGAGAATCAGAAAAAAAAAGTAAAATTTGTGGGTTGAGACAAAGACAGTTTAATAGGACAGAAAAGGAAGGGAAAATAATAATGATAATATAGAAAACAAGTGATGCACAATACTATTGCTCACCACCCGCTGACCAATGCCCAGCCAGTTCCTGAGCAGCAATCGCTGCCCCCTGGCCAACTCCTCCCAGTTTCTATACTGAGCATGACGTCATATGGTATGGAATAGCCCTTTGGTCAGTTTGGATCAACTATTCTGGCTGTGCCCCCTCCCAGTTTCTTGTGCACCTGGCAGAGCATGGGAAGCTGAAAAGTCCTTGACTAGCATAAACACTACTTAGCAGCAACTAAAACATCAGTGTGTTACCAGCATTCTTCTCCTACTAAATCCAAAACACAGCACTGTGCCAGCTGTTAGGAAGAAAATTAACTCTATCCCAGCTGAAACCAGGACACCTTAAATGCATATTAAAATTTTCATTTGACTAGAGCAAGTCACATACCAAGAACTTCCCTGGAAGCAGTTCAGTTCACAGGGAAGAGATGACAATGCAGCCTCAGAGGAGCTACCAAGTTTGGCCTCAGCATGGGATGGAGTTCTCTTGATTCCTCATGTTGGAAGTATTGATCTTTGCATTGAATATTTACACTTTTACACTGAGTCTCTTCTTGGCCTTGAGGTTTAAGCATTCACCTAGGTTTGGGAAAACCCACTTATTGGTAGGATATTTAATGTTATGTATTCACAAGAGTGGAAGGAAGAACCCGAGTCTTATTTCCCTTCCCCAGTCTAGACAAGTGGTCTAATCATGAAGTTATTGTCTTTCTCTAATTATTTCATAAAACTGTTCCATTTTGCAATAGAAAAGATTAAAGCTGTCTTATAGCATTATGTAGCTAATTTAAGCATCCATAATAGAGTTGAGTTCAAAAACTCATGAACAGAAGATGGACTTCAGCTTACACAAGTGTTTCAACTACTGTTTAATGTTTATCTTGTACATTGAACCAGATCAACTGAATACCGAATGCACCTAGTCTTGCCAATGAGATCAGTAGGTATTTGCTTAAAATAAAGATCTCAGTGTAGCTTAGCTACATACACTAGGCAGCAACAGACTGTACACAAAACATACACTTAACTCCTGAGGGAACTTCACAGCTGGAAAGCTAGTGCACAGAAACTCCCATTTGTGTTGTGCAGAAGTACTGCAGGGTTTTTGAAGACATGAGTTTTTAACTCAGATGCCCAAGTCTTTGTTTTTCTGATGCAATACTCTTGAGACTAAATGAAACACTGAAGTATTCTTCCTTGCTCAGAGATATATCTCCTCATGGGATTAATGGGGCTTACCCACTGCCATTTTCTCTTGGGATCCAGGCAAATGTTCAGATAAATATTGGTGAGATAAATATTGATCTTGCTACCACTGTTAGCATTTGGGTAATGTTAGGCCATTACCTGCCAATGAGCAAATCCCTCTACTGCATTTATGCAACTATTTTCACTTGGTGAGACACCTTGCTGTCCTCACCCAAAGATAACTGCAAATACAGCCATTTTCTCTTTGGAACAAATTTCAGCAGTTCTCAGAATGATCAGATCTGCTAAACCAGATCTGTAATTTAGGTCTATAGTTTATGTCTGAAAATTAAGACTATAGAGGTTCACTGGGTGGAGAGACAAATACCTGTGAGCTAAATAATGACTCTAAACAATCTGTTTTGATAAACACTGCCTGAAACAAAAACGAACCACAGTAATTCATATTAAAATCGTGGTTCTCTAGAGCTGATAGTACCATCTATAGTAAATAGATACTTATGCAAGTTTATTTTTTGAATGAATAAGGAATTGTTTTGGAGTTCATCCTTTTTGTTATACAAGGCTCTTTCTTCACATCAGCTATTCTCATTAATGGACACATTCCTGAGCAACATTTTAAAAATATGCTTATGGCTTCTTACTTTGCTTCTTTAATTAAAACTATGTGGCTTCACTGTGTGGGAAGAGACAAGGATAAGTTTAAAAGCAAGCATGGCATTAAATCCTCCTCATTTTAAAAAGGGAAGCATTTTCATTTCAAAGTGCCCTTTTTAAGGAAGAACCTCTGAAGAATATCTGAATCGCAGAAACGTTTCAGGGCTGCTCCTCCTCCACTCCTCGTAAAGATTTGTTCCCTGCAGTATATTTGCTAGTTCTTTGCAAACTGTATGTCTGAAATCGATACTAGACACTTCCTTTTCAAATTTAAAATTGATTTTAGCCAGTTAAAAGACAACATCCAAACAATTCCTTGTCATCCTTTCAGAAAATTTATTAACACAGCTGGAAATAATCACTCATTCAGAAGGAATCCCCACAGTGCATCTTACAGAAAAAAAAAGAAAACAAGACTATTCCTGACCCACTAGATTGATTCAGACCATCGCAAAGGAATGGTTAGCAATCTAAGGTGAGTTTTAGAAATGTGGACATACTACCATTGTGCTGCAAAAATGTGTACAATACAAACAAAATAAATCCAATTTCTTTTATTTACCTCATCAAGAACACAAAATATAGAATCCCTGTCAAACTGCCATATTTCCAGCATTTCCAGCTGTGGTCTCACACGGCACTCCTCCTTAGCACTCAGGGCAATTACTTAACCACAGAATATATTTCTTTCATTTCCCTTTGCCAGTTCGTTATCTGTTTATCTTGACCTTATGCAGCTTATGCACAAGTTCAAAATCCATTGATTTAAAATGTGTCTTTACACAGAAGGTGGACAGGAAGAGTCACACTTCTGTGGTTTGCTCTTTGCGGGCTTTCTGTTAAGTTCACTGTTTTCTCTGACAACATAAGTTTCTGTGTTTTTCTAAATTCCTTGAGACCTGTGGAGATGACACAAGATAGAAGGAACCATCGATCCTACTTCACATTGTGTATGATGAAAAAATTCTTAATTTGGTCCTATTCACTTGCAATTTACAGAATCCAGTGCAAGCCATGGCATTCCCCAGGTTTCTTTTGAGTATAACTTCACTTGAAGTTGTTGGTTATATGCAATTTGTAAAAACTTATTGAAAATTCAGGTACCAAATTGATTTTACAAGTTTGGCAGCTGAACCTTGGTGTTTCTTCCTATATGTAAACCTAGAATATCTGATTCAGTAGGATGAACTGCCTTTTAGTGGGAGGCAAACATAGAACCTGAAAATGTAGAGCAATGATTCAGAAAAGACATGCATTTTAAGCAGCACTCTTTTATTGATATAAGTGAATTTTTTAACGGATATGTCTCCTTAAGGACTTACGAAATGGTATTACATTGATACAGTAAATGTAACGTCAGGCATTGACATCAAATTTGTTTCATCATGCATACCCACTGTAGTTGATGACAAAATGTCACCTATAAGACATACCTAGGTGCTGGAATTCTTTTACAGTGCAGGACACCCCATGAAAATATACCTAGAATCTATTATCATATATATAAAAACTTCTTTCTAGGAAATGCAGAATTTAATGTGAAATGTGAATTTATTGTGAAAAGCTTAGCCTCTTGTTAAATCATCACTCAACGCACTGCTTTTGTCAGAAGTTAGGTCACTGAAGAGACACACTGAAAATGTCTACAGGCATAGAGAATCTAAACACCAAGACTTATTTCAAACCTTAAAAAATACATTTCATATTTCTAAATCCAGGCATATCGTATGTTTCTCTTTTCTACTTAAGGGTTACATGGCCTTTGCAGAATCAGGGCTTCAGATACTTTTTTGCCAGTTAACAGTATCACATAAAATTTCCTCCCCTAAATCATACACTTACAAACTATTATCATGTTCTCTTGTTATCTTTTATCCCAGTTTCTCAGACATACTCTTTTTATCACTCTTTCCTGAGATTCTACTTAGCATTGGACAATACTGCTTCAGAACAGAGTAAGGTATTTTGAGTACTAACAAGTGATCACACCAAGGGTTTAAAGTACAGATCACTGGCATTTTGGCATTAATAGCCTGCCTCCCTCATCCAGTAACTCTCAGTGACAGTAATTTCTGATTTTTAAAGATACACTTTGCATTTCAAACTCATTAAAATATGCTTTCAATGCAGTGAAAGTTATTAATTAAAGTGACAAAAGGTTTTAGTAATAATAGCCAACACAAAATTACTGCAGAAATTGCTATGCATATGCACGATCCTGCAATGACAGCGATGAAGCAATTAACTTAAAAAGCAATCTTGCTGCAGACTGAAGCAGCTTCTCTCTGCCAACACCTCAGTACACGGTTTGCCAGTATTGTCCACTGTGTTGTTTTTGAATAAGTAAGAGACAGACTTTTGAAATAATGATTTCCCTGGTATCAATATAAATGAATACAGAAACACCTATCCAGGCCAACTCATTTTGGGCCTGCCAGCTGATATTTCAAGGTAGAAGTAATTCAGAAAGAAAGAAACACAGGGTGCTGTGACATCCACCAATAACTCTGGGAAAGGATTCAGGTTGGGAGTGCATGAACTTCCTGTTGTCTCGGAGCCAATGTATTTTTTTACCAACGGTAAGCTATTGATTGAGTGAATAAACAGAGAATTACAATAACTGACTGTTTAAGTTAAAGTGTTCTTCCCAACCTTTTATTTATGGAGAATTCACTGTGTGAAGTAAAATCAATTGCTAAGCAATGGGCCATGAAAAGAAAATAGAAAGTGCAGGATATGGAAACAGTAAGAGATGTGCGTGTGCAACCGCTAGAGACAGGCACTCTGCCTGAGGGTAATAAAGTCCTCAAAGCCTAATTATAGATACAAAGAAAGACAGGAAAAGTAACTACTTTCTGCATACCTGGTATTAAATGGACATTTACTTTTGTGTTTTGGTAGTCAGAGTTCATTGCAATGTTAAACCCTGTAACCTGGTCCAAAGGGACCAGGGGTGGAGATTGTAATGGATATACCTTTAAATTGTTGTAACCTTGGATTTGAGTTGCATCTTACAGGAATTAATATAGCAGGAACCACCTGAACGAGTGGAGGACAGGCCTTAGAAGAAGCAGTGTAAGTGCAGCAGTGACCTGACCTGAGCTGGCTTGGGTACCCACTAACTCCACACAACACACCACCTCTCCTGTCCTGAGTGACCGCCGTAACAGATGGAGCCTGAAGTCATGGACTAAATGAACTCAATGGACATTTTGTGGACATTTCTGGACATTTTACAGACATTTCACAGGGGTAGTCCATAGACTAAGGGAATGATATCTGTGTATTATATCAAAGGATGAGAAGGGGGGTGTGGTTAATGAGGATGTCTTGGATAGTGTGGGACCTGAGCATGACATAAATGGCGTGGAAGAAGGGGTGGAGAATGTGCTGGTTTTGGCTGTGGTAGATTAATTTTCTTTATAGTAGCTAGTATGGGGCTATGTTTTGGATTAGTGCTGGAAACGGTGTTGATAACACAGGGATGTTTTTGTTATTGCTGAGCAGTGCTTACACAGAGTCCAAGGCCTTTTCTGCTTCCCAAGAAGCTGGGAGGGGACACAGCCGAGACAGTTGACCCCAACTGACCAAAGGGATATTCCATACCATATGACATCATGCTCAGCCTATAAAGCTGGGGGAAGAAGAAGAAAGGGGGGGATGTTTGGAGTTACGGCATTTTGTCTTCCCAAGTAACCGTTATGTGTGATGGAGCCCTGCTTTTCTGGAGATGGCTGAACACCTGCCTGCCGATGGGAAGTAGTGACTTAATTCCTTGGTTTGCTTTGCTTGTGTGTGCGGCTTTTGCTTTACCTATTAAACTGTCTTCATCTCAACCCATGAGTTTTCTCACTTTTACTCTTCCAATTCTCTCCCCCATCCCACTTGTGGCGGGAGCGAGTAAGCCGCTGTGTGGGGCTTAGTTGCCAGCTGGGGTTAAACCACAACAAATATATTCACTTGGCATTTCCAGACAGACCCATTTCTATGTTACGTATTAGGCCAAGGAAGACCACCAAACTAAAATGCAAGTAACTTCTAAAGAGAGTCACACATTGATGAACTCCTTTCATCATCTGGGTTAATAGCCAGATGATAAAAAGCCCATACCTAACAGCTGTAAAAGCCATACTTACTGCTTAATGAATCAGCTGCGTCTGTGGACCTTCTCTGTAAACAATTTTACTAGCAGTATTATAAGTAAAATAGTGTCATCTGGGAGTTCTTGTTCTACACTGACAAAGATTTGGTCAGAAAAGATCTGTGAAACAACTTACCAGAGATGATTTAGCAGGGCAGTGATAAAAACAACTGTGACAGGAATCAGGTCCGCCGGTCCCTTTCCTTGTCTGTTTCCTAGAGCACATGAATGGAAAGATATTTGCATGTAGACCAATTATTATTACTTCAGGAACCAGTGAATGAATGTTTTCAACTCCCTCTTCAATGATATCTTTATATTACTATACTCTTTATTCCCTCTATGTAACAACTGATAAATTTTAAATTTAAATTTAAATTAAATTTTAAAAAACAGACAAACCCCATTAATTACATATATTGTAATATAGACACAGTAATAGATAGATATTAATGCTTCCAAATGCTCTGAAAAGATAAGCGGCAATAACATACTTTAGTACTGATACAACACTCAACAAGTATGCACATTATTACAATGACAAACACTGCTGACTCTTTTAGAAAATATATCAGCTGCTTAAACTGTACCAACTCTGTGCTACAGAAAATAGTTAAATCTGTCTAACACAAAATTAAAAAGAAAATTATCTCCAGAGGCTCTGGTAGCAATTGCCCAGTTCTGTTCTCATGGTCAATGTTGTCACTTTCTAATGTGAAAGGGCTCTGCAGTACGCTGCTTGTTGTCCTGGGGATTTCAGGGTAGGAGGCTGCTGGGGCAGCCACAGAACTCCCCTCACGTACATATGAGAAGCACATTAAGCCTGCTGGAATCGAAGGCATGCTTTAAGTCAGAATTTAGCTTCTGCAGTAAATTGGAGTGATATGTGGGGTAGCGGAGTGACTTAATGTAAGCTTTGTAAGCAGAAGCCACGCTGCAATCACTCCTAGCCTAAACAGAAAAACAGAGAGGAAGAGAGGAAGAAAGAGAAAAGAAGGAAGGAAGGAGACATAGATCAAGGAAAACTGGTCATCATAACCCACGTCTTTGAAAATAGGAAACACTGGAGCCAGACAAGAAAGCAACCAAAAAGATAAACCAGAAGCCAAATGTCTGCTTGTAAAAAGGGAAAAAATATCAATTTCAAGCTTGTGTGTCTGGGTGTTGCAGCCGCTGGGCTCTACCCAAGGAGGAGCCCACAACCCCATTGCAGCGCATGGGGCGGCAGCAGCACAGCAGCACCACTGGCAGGATTACCTGCTGCGCCAGACCCAGCAACGAATTTTGAAACAGCCTCCTTCATACTTACTCTTGCAGCTCAAGGTCTATGTTTCATTTTCACTTAAATATTAAGTGAGGGATTTCACTGAAACTATTGCAACTACTTACAGGCGTGAGGATAGTGGGGTTTACCATGAACAGTCTGGAAAGACCAAAACAACATTTGTTTTGTTTAATTTTAAAAGCTGTTAGTTTTCTCAGTTCCAAGAAAACTAAAGTGATGGCAAGAAATGTGATTGTGCAGATTGTCTGAACTGGTGTTAATTACTTTTTAATCACTGAAGATTAAATTAGGCTTGAAATATGTGCAACAAGCTAACAGATACTGAATTATAATTACAAGAACATATAATAATATCAATTTTAGAGACTATAAGAAGGATATGCTGGCTGATCAATATAGAATTTGTCCAATTTACAGCATGGTTTATTTAACCAAAACAGTGAAATAGAAAATGGTGTAAAATTTTATCTTTCGTCCTAACTTATTTTGTTTATTGCTTTTCATTTTTAACTACCTGTTTCCAAGCACTGTGAAGATTTATTTTCCTGCCAGTTTTACAGTCTCATGGACTGTCTTCTATCACAACCATCAGCAAAGAGACATCCTTAGGTCTCCGGATACTGACGACTTAGCGGGGGGCTTAGGAACCTTCAGGTAGCACAGCTTGTGTGGATCCATTCTGCTCCATGGTCATAGATCTTTCTGGAGTACATGGATACCTGGTATTTAGAAAATTGATCCCATTTTAATTAAACATAATAGGTCTCTTTAATGGCATTAAATTTATTGCATTTTGAGGGAGACCAACAGCAGCCTGCAGCTGCTTCCACAAAAGTCAATGTCAGTATGAATATCAGGTACAGGAAACGGACTGGTCAGACCTAAGTAATTCCAAAGCCTTTCAGTATAGTACAGTTGAACAAGGCTCAGAACAAATAAGACATTCAGAAGATTCAGTTTTCAATGCTTTATGTTCTTCCTCAGAGACTGAGAAAATGGAAAGAGAATAAAGGTGCTGTAATTGCTCCCAAGAACAGCACCCTCTGACACTGCCTTTCATCCAGACCAAACAAAAAGTCAACCCTATGCTGTCCTACAACACACAAACATTCTGTACCACATGCTTTTCTTTAAGTTCCCCCGTCCTTTCATAATTTGAGTTATAATAAAAACATCAGTCATCCACTAAGGAGTTAAACCTCCAAAGGTTAGGAAGGTATTCCGATAAATTATGGATGTTTACTAGAGCTTTATTCACATTGCTAGGGCTACCTGAGGTGTTGAAATGAGTCTGCTCTTTTGAATTGTAAGTTTGGCTTTGCTCTGTCAGCTGCTTTACCGTTATTTTTAATGGTGCTGGTTTCTAGTTCAAGTGAAATACTTTGACCCATTCTGTGCCAAAAATAATGCATTCTCCCTTAAAATTCCTGCTGCGAGGTACATAACTGTTATTTTCATTTTTTATGCAAGCCTGAAAGCCTAGAGGTTCAAGAACTCTCTCCTTCCATCTTCTGGTGAAGAGGAGAAAGGAGTGCAGCTAACTTGCACAGGCAACTTACCTGTAACTCAGGATGAAAGGCTCAACTCTTTCCCCAACCCGTGGTGTCTGGGAGTACCAAGCCTGTAGTGAAAGTACCATCCACATAGACCTCCTCCTGGCCACTTTCTGCAGATTCCCTGGGGCCTTCCTCTTTTACACCCAGGGTAATGGAGCTGAACACAGAGAGAGGTGGCAAAAGATAATGAGAACAGTAACAGCTTGGCTGCTGGGTCCTGGGGAAGGGGCAGCCTGTAGCCCTGCCCCACTGTTCAGCCAGGCAGATGTGCGACAGCTGCCCCAGAGCCCTGCGTGTGCTGAGGGGTCAGTGCATCAGGTGGGGATGTAAGTATTGAGATGCTAGAGGGGAGGAGGCAGCAAGGGGCACGTGGGCAAATGTTGCCCATCGGAGGAGTTAGGAGTGAGACAGGTCTTAGTGCAGGAGAAGATGGCTACAGTCTAACATGGGAAAACTGGAGTCTTCTGTGGTCTGCTCCCTGATATGGGCAAGGTGGCCCTGGGCTACACGGATGAAGAGCAGCTATGAAGACGGGACAGGAGAGAGGCTGTCTTGAGGGCACATCGGGCTCCTGGAGCTTGACTGGCACTATGCCATGAGGAGGGCAGGGCTCAGCAGATGGGGATGGGATGTGGTAAAGGCCTGAAGATAATTTGTACCAGTGGGTGAGGAACCAAGCTAACAGTCTACTGAAACACTGTTTGGGTTTTCCCTTTTTCCTTAATAGAAATGTGTTATTTAACTATGTTGGTACTTCTGAGGGTGTAAGCACCACTAATTAGAGGTTCCCAGGATCACATTGAATAGCCCTAGAAAAAAACTTGATGATGATGGAGCTGAGGGCATTTGTTAATTTCAATTTACTATTTCAAACCCAGCCTTTCTGCCACTGAAAACCCCTAGCAAAATAAATCATCCCTGTAATTGGCAAAAACATGCTTTCAAGAAGCAACCGTTTGCAACAAGCTACACAAAAAGCCAGTGGAAATGCTGGGTCCCTCTATCCTTTTCAGAAAAGCTTTTTTGTGTGTGAATTAAACCAAATTTATACCCTACAGATATTTTTAAAAGTATTTAGTTATGCCTACCCTTTCCTATTCGGTCTGTACAACTTATTCATCCTTGCTCTCAAATGAGGACTGAATTATAAATAAACCTAAATTCTTCAGCAAGCAAAAGGTTGTATGTAAAAAAGGTCAGACAGAGAATCTGCGACCTGAAATCTCCCCGGTGAGCCTTGTATAAGCTGGCAGTCATCGAGAAAGACAGTGCTAGAGACCCTATTTCATATCTGAATCTGAGGTTAAAGTAAACAGTAAATACTTGGTGGTCTTCCATGGCAAGTTTGGGATGGTTTTTTCCTATGAAGTGCTATTGTGATATGCCTACCAATTCCCTCCTGAACTCCTGGAGAATGCCTCCACAAATTTCCTTCTCTGTAGAGGAGGACTAGAGGGATTAAAAAGGAGTCATCTAGGTTCTCTAGATTACTTCCTCTACCCCAGTATGTCAGTAATGCCACACAAGCCATGATTCAAAGTGCTTTGGCAACAGCTGGCAGATCTAGGTGGATACTCCACAAAGACCTCTGTGGTGTCCAGACAATATGTGTAAGAGGAAAAAAAGAGGGAAGCGGAAAGCAAGCGTCCTCCCTCCCACCACCACTCAAATATCACTGACAATCACCCTTAAGACCTGAAGAAAAATCTACAATAAACTAGGCATTTTGTGGAATGGGACTTGATCTACAATGGGGAAGATATGTCCATCATCCTCTGGAGTACCAAAATGCCAGAGGCACTGTGTGTGATGGACTAAAGCACTAATCTAGTGTGACAAAGCCCTCTGCAATTGCTGCAAAGCCCAGCAGAGGCTGGATGAATAACTTGGAATTCTGGAAATTTTCTGGTCATTATTGGTGTAACAAATAATAATTTAACAATCTATCTAATGGCTTTAAAAATGCAAAGGCTTCTGAATGCCTAAAGGGTACACATGAATTCTCAGAAAAGATGAATAGGTAACACTGCTACATAAGGGATACAATATTGAAATAAGTCCAGCATTAAACTGCATCTGAAAAAAGCAATAAATTCCTACAAACAGACGCAAAGTGGAAAAGTATTTTTTCTTTTTAAAAAGCCTCTAACTACTGACCTTGAGCTTCACTAAATATGAGTGAAAGACAAGAGAAGAAACTTAATTTAAACAAAGACAAGAGAAGAAAATTCATTTAAACAAATACGAAAGTGATTTGCAGTCCATTTGTTGACAGCCTTGTAACACTGTCTGGCAAACAGCTACCAATCTGGGTATGAAATCTGTTCGATTAGAGTGGAAAGATGGCTACAGATGGAAGAGGCTGTGCGGAGGAGCCCAGCCAGACAGTGACAGGGTTGCTTTCCTCAGGAGCTCCAAAGTCGGAAACAAAACGATGGGGCCAAAATTTTATTTTGCTTCAAAGCATGTCAGGATTTTCAGCCATCTGCGCTCCACTATTCTCTTGAGAGAGAGCAACCTTTGACATGCCAGCTTTTCCTAAAAGAAGAGTAGCAGCTAATTGGATTCCTAATCCATTAATACTAATCTTTTCACTGAAGTGACAGCAAGTGTGACCCATCATCTTTGCTTCCCCTGCTGCTTTATGTGGCTGTATAAAACTGGAGCATGGAGTTCGTTGCTGCTGTTCACACGTCGCTGGAGTGATCTCCAAAAGGCTCTGTGCAACCTGAACTAATGAGCTGAGAGATGCAGAAATTTCAGGCCAAATTCAGCCCTATAAGGACAGGGTTTACTTGTAGGTAAGTCCATCCCCTGGTGCTTTGGAAGGAGTTATGCATATTTACATGAGAGCTGAATTTGGTGTACAGTTTTAAAGTTCCTTTACAAGCAGTATTTATTGCAATCCACAGAAATGGAAAGTGGTTAATTTTTCTCCTGTGTAGGGATGAGCAAGTTTTATAAATGAGGCTGTATAAATAGACGTCGTTCCTCAGATAAAAACATGCGAGAGATGCGAAGTTTATTGTAACTTTAATCCTTTAATGACTCAATCACATATTGGCAATTACACTATGAAGTTGCATTTTTTTCTCCTGTTCAATTTAGTGGGACAGAGCAAGCAAGGTTACATTGGAAGCATCTACAAACCCAGATTATTCAAGGCAAGTGCTGCAATTAATCTGAACCCACAACAATGCCTCCCTTTCTGCTCTTTCATTCTCTCCTCCAGCTCATCAGCCAAGCACAACCCAGTGTCAGCTATCATCCTAAACATCAGAAAAAAGTGTTGGAGAGGAGAAAAGATCTACAGGTAAAATGCAGAAAACTGAGCTGAGTGTTTTAATAACCCATACTTTTCTTAGAGAACTCCCAGATGGGTCTCACTGAAATATGCATGGTGTAGCAAAACTTTCCAGCATTTGGTTTGAATGTCTTAGGGTGTACGGATTTAAGAATGGACTTTTAAGAGGACATATCACTAACAACTGCCACATTTAGGGAGCTCGCAGTCTAAAAATTCCTCTGTGTAGATCACTACTGCACTAGAATGCCTGAAGCAAGTAAAAAAGTACAATCAAATGAAGGGAGAATATGAACAAAAGAGAAAGAAAGGAGAAGAGGGGACTCAAGCCGCCACAGAAACCATATGCCAATGATGCAAATTAGTGCTGCTGTTCAGACCCGGTAGCGGGAGCTGTGGCAGAAGCACTGGCTAATGGTCTTGGAGCATGGCTTGATGAGCCTGTATTTAACATGTCAGCAGCTGTCTGTGTTCTGTCTCCACTGAGGTTTCTGCTGTGGCTATGCCCTAAGTTGTAACAGGTGACAGCAGCTACAAGGAAATATCTAACAAGGACAAGAATTGAGGTTATTCAGACAAGCCTGCAATGAGGACAGCAGCAAGGCCAACTGGATGGAATCAGACTACAGAGAAAAGCTTGGTTTCCTGTCCTGGAGCAAAAATAGTAACTTCTGCACCACCAGGCTGACTCTTGTCTTTTTGTAAGCAAACTGAAGTCCTCAGACTACAGCCCCTGCAGTAGTTTAAGAGATTCCCTGGTAGAAAGACAGAAAGTAGGTATCCTTATCACAACCCATGTGCTATCTGCACATCCATGAACAAGTATTTTATGACTTGTAGAAATGATGCGTGCTCCAAGGCTGGACTCACTGAACTGGAAGAGCAGAGATAGTGGCACTGGAGATGCTCAGGAATGCTGCAGCCCAGGCCCACCTCCAGACTGGATCCCCTGAGCATCTACGCAAGGAAGTTGGATCTCACTATCACAAGAGACTGAGACAGGACAAGCTCTCTGAGCCAGGCCCAGGCTCATGATAGGAATAAGGCATGGGACATACCAGTGTTGTGTCCTGCCACTCTAGAAGTGGCTATGACATTCTGTGACTTGGGCAAGCTACATCATGCTGGCTTTCCTTCTTAAAAATACATTGTAATGCTGAGAAGGGAAGACTTAGTTCATCTGGTATGGAGCTCCCACTTTTGGTGGGAGCAGGAAAAGAGCCCACAGTCAATTATGCGTATGGGCAGAAACCCCTTTCTGCCCCAACCTGTAAGCTAGTTTTGAAGGTTTAGTGGGTAATTTTTGATATCTGGGGAAACTAGCACTGTGTTTGTACTCCAAGTTCGAGTTGCATGGCCATGATAGAGCTGGTTTTAAACTACATACTTACATGCTGTTAGCAGGACAGCTGTGGAAGTACAAAAACCAGTGTGTGCTGCAACATCGACCTGAGAAGCTCAAGTAAGCTGTCAAGCTGTTAGTTTTAAGATGTCTTTGGTATGCCTGCATTAACTGTAATAACAATGTAATTTGTCACAGTCCTGCTTATTTACCTTTTGACAGTATCCTGCTTATTTACACAGAACATAAAAATTCCTGTTGGGCTTTACACAGCAGGAATCATAGTAATATTAGACATTTTCATCAGCCAGCATTGGACGGCATAGGCCAGCACATATTTAAACTTTGCTACATGCCTGGGGTATTCAGTTACTAAAAAGAGCTTGATTGCTTCTTATGTTTGTCTCTTATGCCCACCAGTCTCAATTACTATTTAGCTATTTCCCAAGCTGAACAATGCTAATGACTCTGAAAGGCAGTTAAGTGGAAGATAAATTTAAATTAGTAGGTAAAAACCTCAAGGTAAGCTGTGGTAGGGCATATCTTTTTTTTAGTCTGAACTACTCATACCAATTACTATCTATATCTGTTCAGTGTACAGCGAAGATTAAAGAACCCCCCACGCACACACAATTTCTAGCCACCCCCTACCAAAAAGCAATTATCTCCCACACCTTCCCAGGGTGTTAGTACAGAGCTGAGCTGAGGGAAAGAAACATGAAAATGCATTCTTCCATAATGCGTTGCTGTTGTTCCTAACTGGGCTGCTAAGTTCTAGTGTGGGCTTCCACCTCTAAATGCATGAGAGGGCAGCAAAATGAGTGCAAGTTATTATACATAATGGATACAGTTTCATGTGATCATCGCTGAAAGAATTGTTAGAAGTGATGATTAGAGGTGCAACAATAGTCAGTTTAATTCTCTTGTCGCATTGTACAAGAGAAAGGGGGCAGCATGTGAAACAGAAAACAAATGCATTCAGAAGTGATAAAATAAATTGAGAGGCTAAGCAACTAAACAATATTTTTGTTGCTAAAGCAGACAAGGACTGGTTTTGATACCTGTTTTTCTTGTAGACGGTTGATTCTAATCCAGTAGCTAAAAACCTTATCTGAAATCTTGCTTCAACAATCTTTTCTTTATTCTATCATTAAACTTATGAGAGAAAGACATACTGGAGTTAAAAGGACAAACTGTTAGCTATGCAATAGTAGCATTCCAGAGCACGTGGTGTTTACAGATACCCTGAGATATAATTACAAGTCCCACATGAGAAGCACTTTCTGAGAAGCTGGTGCAGGCCAGTGAGAGTGTTAATTAAATCCAGTATGAGGTTTCAGTACCAGAAATTCCATTTGACAGGCACAAAACTTTGCCACTCTCCCAGGGGAGCAAAATGCTGAAATGCACCGTGCAGTTCCAGGCAGACCCTAAATCACGACAGCACCGTAACAATTTTAGGATAACAGCTCAGTCTCCTTGTGTTTTAGAACACAGTCCAGCCTCTAATTCTGGGAATGGAGGGAACTTCCAGAGATTATTTCATTACAGATCAGAGTGAGTTTTGCTTTTGTTGTTGGCTAATGTAATGGGGTTTTTTCCAATCTTGTTTTTGTCATGCTGGCCACAGAGTTGATCACTGAACACATGCATGATACTGGCTCCTGTTTTCTGGTGTAAAACCAAAGCCAGAAGTTAGTGTATAGGTCAAGAGAAGGTGAGGCAGCCATAAGCATTTGCAGAGAGGGGCCCAAAATGGATGAAGGGACATACACAAAATTCCACCTGTGCTGGAGAGCAGCCTGTGCCACACTGCAGGAAGTAACTAACTCCATGGAGAAAAACCTTCAGTGTACTGAAGAGGGTGAATTCACAGAGTTACTCCTCTTCCTTTTCCTCCTCTCAGATAAATGAGTCACAGGGAATGCAGGAGACAGACTGTATTTGCATGAAGGATTCTGTGTCCTGGCCGAAGGAGTGATCAGAAAAGTAACAGGAGCTCTAAAAAAAGCATATTCTTAGAAACCACGTCATCTGAACAGATGCAGTGCTGTTAAAGTTCACTAGATAAACTTGGTTTTATTTTCTACAGCATCTCTTTAAATACAGTAACAAGAAGTCAGCAGGTTCATGGGTATATACCCACTGGAATGTTTTGCTGAACATTAATAACTCCACAGCACTAGGTTCCAGCTATGTGGGCCAAAACAAACATAAAAGAGTTTTTGGTTTCAATCCGGTACATAACCTCTGGGAATTACATTGAAACTTCCTGTTTTCCTCACTATCTACCATGTGTTTCACAGCCTACAATGCAAGCTAGTGAAGAGCTTTGAGAATCGTACTTGGAAGGAAATGAAGGAGCAAGAAAACAGCTTCAGAGTAATGCAAATGGCTTGAAAAACCTGCCTGTGAAATATGGGCAGGGAAAGGGGCTTGTGAAAAGGAAACCATTCATCCCAGATCCCTTTTCGAAGTGACAGTACCAAACCAGCAAGGTCCTCGTGCTGAACTTCAACACAGAGCTGCACCCCAGCAGCCTCCTGGCTCGTCACAGACACCTCCACTGTACCCTGTGTCTGCAGGCACTGAGAGGAACAGAAATGTTGTCCCTGCTCTGTGATTTTAAATGAAGGTGGAAACAAGCATTTGTTTTATTGAACAGTGAAACTTCTCCACGTACAAATACTCACTTTGATTGCGCTTCAGTTGCTGTTGCTTTGCTGCTTCTTTGCATCTGCACGTTGTCTGTTACTTTCCTTGCTTCTGCATCGGCACAGGAGAAGGAGAGCCTGAAACGCTGGGGTGGCCACTTGAGAATTACCATTATTGATTTTCTAAGGAGTAGATTTCCACTTTATTCAAAATGATGATAATATTGAACAAAACCCTTGGTGAGCAGTGGGCTGCTATTTCATGTCAATCCAGAGTCAGTAGTGAGAGACAGGGAAGTCTTGAACAATGTAGTGCTTCTTCATGTACAAAAATTCAATTTGACTGTGCTTCAGAGGCTGCTGCTTTGTTGTGTAAAACTCAGGTCCTGATGTCTGTGAAATAAGTAAAACCTTGCTGACACCCTGGTGACTACAGCCATACAGCAAGCCTAAAAGTTGGACCACTTTTTGCTTTATTTCTTTACTTTAAACAAGGGGAAATATAATAGCCGTTTATTAGCAGCACTGAAAAATTTCACATACTCACAGCACTTTAAGGTGGCTTTGGTCTGAAAAATAATAATTACCATCTCTCCCTGCAATATATAAACCTCATGAGTATCTTTAAACCCGCTCCACTTTTTTGGGCCCCAATTCAGAAAAAAACTAGGACATTCATTTATGACCTATTTTCTATTATTAGGAATAAATCAGTTTGCAGTAGTAAAAGATAATAGAGCCCAATGCTGTGATAACAGGAAAGACAACATACTGACATTTGTTGCAATAAAAACACGTGCACAGAAATCTTTTTTCCAGGTTCTGGGAAGCAGATGGTCATTATGCCATTACAAATAAATGCCAAAAAATACTAGGTATAATTTTTTTCGGCACATCATGTTTCTTATCCATGCTCCAAAGCTTCTTTTAATCACAAGAGCAATTATATTTCTTGCAGAGATTCCAAATGCAAGGGATTTCTAAAAGGCAGGGATTAACAAGGCCAACACAGAGTCTATAATAAAAAAAAGCTTTCAAAAGATATTGTTGCCAAAAGCAGGTCTATGGTTTTATAATGAATACTATCTAATTATTTATTCTAACCAATGCTACAAGAGTACGGGGCTGGAAGTCCTGATTCCCACCTCCACCCCCCATAATCATTCTCACATTCCTCTGCTTAGGCAAGAAATAAAAAGCAGGCAAGTGCAGTTTCATTTCTACTTCACTCTGACTTTCCAGCAGACTATTGCTGGTATGAGTCAGGCCCACGCCTCCAAAGCAATGAGGTAAGCACCAAATGATGGCACTTAAGCCTAAACAAGTAAGTTGATGTGCCTGGTGTCCTGTCTAGTGTTAGAACTTCCCCACCCATGCAGCACAGCTGCATGCGTGTGCAATACGGTTACAGCATTGCTATTCTAACGCACATGCATCTCTCACAAGGGCTCTCAATCAAAGATCTGATGGATCCCCTCAGACAGCACATCATGCACGCTGACTGTTGCTGCTGGTGACCAAAGCTCTCAGCTATTCAAATCTCATCACCTTAATCACCTTCACACCCTGCTCCTCCCACTCCTGTAGCCATCGCTAACTCCTCATGCCACTAATTCCACATAACAGTTGTGTGCTCTTCCCTCTTTTTGTGCCTACACATGTTTAGGGACAAATTAGCGGATGGGAAATCCACAGAAGGTTATCCAATATGTAGAAAGGCTGGGGAACTTTAGGGAGAAGTATCACAAGACATTTGACCTGCCACCAAGGTCTTCCATCAGCAGCTACTTCTTCTCTTTTTTTTCCAAGCTATCTATCTTTACTAAATAAATAATTACACAATTAGCAGGATTTTACACCTGCCATTGACTCCCTCACGCATTTCAGCCACCAGCAGGCTTCAGTTCCAGGTGTGCCCTGGAGCTACTTGGAGCTGGTTCTCACCACGCTAGGAATGCTTGGCACTTCCTCTCGGACCTTCTGCTGCATTTCCTTGTTGGTCTTAGGCATATCCAGCTTCTGATGGAGCCTTTGCTCCAGGACTCACACTTGGTCCAGTCCATTGTTTGAGAACTGAAGAACCTCTCATCTGCTTCTCTCCAGAGGAGTACCTCCAGTTCATTTGCTTCCTGCCACAGCAGGACTCTTTCCTGGACTAAGCAGCACCCATTTCAGAGTCCTGCCCTTTCTGGTCCTCCCACAGCACCGTAGCCTCTGTCTCTGCATGCTGGAGCAAGCACTTGCTCTGAGACCTCTCGATACCTCCTCAGGACCTCACTGCTCTTGTTGATGTCTTGCAACATTTTCCCCTCTCGCTGTTTTCCAGTTTTCTGCAGCATCTACTCATTCTGTAATGGCTTTGTTCAGTTCAGTGATATGCAAAACCTGGGCTAGATAGGCCTTTGGTCAGACCCTCTATCACTGCTTTAATGCATATCTGTCCTGACCTTTCCATGTCCCTTTGTTCTCCCCCAAACCCTGCATACCTCCAAGCAGTTCAAACAAGGAAAGAAATTGTAAAGAAAGTGTACAGAAATTCCGGCCTTTATTTTCTTTGGTCTCTCCCAGTACATCTGCTAAAAGCTGTCCTTCTCTTTGGCACTCCTATAACACTCTCTGGAAGTGGTGCTTTTGTAGGGGATCCAGTTGGCTGCTCTTCCCCAGGAGGAAGGGATCTGTGCCAAGGAGCTTGGGCGGACAAGGCTGAAAACACCCCTCTTAAACTTCTTTTATCATTGATGAGGACTCCAAAAAGGGCCATAGCCATGTGACTGGCAGCCCTGAATGCAGCGGCATTGCAGGAGCTGGAGCCCAGAACTCTGCAGGGAAACACTGCTCTGCCAAAGAGCGTTACTCGGACGTCTCTCTCCCAGGGAGTAAACCACCAGTCAACAGGGTCTAAGAGATTCATGCCCTGCTCATATATTTTTAAAATCAATTGTCTTTTTCTCTCCTGAGGCATAAAATAAAATCTTATTCACAATAACACTGATATAACAGTTTCTAAAACCTTTCCTATAAGTCCCTGATGGAAGAATAAAGCTGAGGGTTAACCTAGCTATATTTCATAAACCAGAAATCTCAATATTGTGAACCAGGGAGCCTCCAATGTGACTACCCTTGTCTCTGCAGCAGCTCAGTTAGGAAAGGCATTTTTCCTTCATTACTAGTGAAAAGTCAAGTGACTAGTTAATGGTGTTTTACTAGTATAAACTATTTAACAGATTTCCCTGATTTTTGGTAAAGCTACAGGAGGAAACAAGAACAAATAAACTGATTCCTGGCAGGTCTGTCTGGAACAAAAGGTGGAGGCTGCATTGTTGTCTGCAGACTTGCTGTTCCTACCCAAAGAACATCTTCTCCAGTCTAACTGAGTTACAATACAGCACTACCAAGGAATTTACAGTTCCAAGGAGGTTTCAAATGAAGAAAAATAATGCAGAAAAAAATTAATAATTGAGTGACTTTTTTAAGATTACCCGCAGGGTGAGTCCACACTACAGGCATTGCTGTGACTGTATCTTCTGCAGACGCATCTAACCGTGCATTAGAAGTTGCCAGCAGCCTATGGCCAGCATCACAGATGAGCAGAGCCCCACACTGATGCTATTCTGTAAAATCAGTGGCAGCACTAAGGATGAAACTGTAAGGCTATGTCTGTACTAGTAAATAAAATAGGCTAAGCACTTTTCTGTAGCCTGAAGCAATGCAACATGGCCTGGCACATGTACACAAAGCTAAACTGTTCCCCTTTGCCTCCAGACCTGCTGGTCATATTTGAACCACCCATTAGGAAAGGTCTGTGGCATCCAATCCTTTTCATTTCCTGCAATATTGCTAGCTTTGGCATGGACCAAATCTGTGCCATGGAGCACTGTAACAATTAAACAAGACACATGATTGCGGACCAGTGCCCTGGTCTTGTTCTACTTTCTAGTATAGACGTAGCCTACAGGTAATGGCCTTCTAAAGCCTTTTAGAAGGCTCTCTGGGGCCACCTCAATTAATCAGTTTTAGCTGCCTACCCCAATAGGTCCTCAGGCCTTGCCTGAGAAAAATAGCAGTGATCTGCATCTCACTCCTAAATAGGTAAAGGGCTTCTTTCGCTTGGAAACACTGAGCCATGAACATTTCTAACAGTGTCACACGTAAGCCATGTCAAACAATCAAAGAAAAACCTATATTAGAAAACAAAACTAATAATCATGGCTGCCTATTTTGTGGGAGGATTTGGAAATGAGAAGGAACTGGAAGAGGTAAATGGGATAATTTTGGGGAACAGTCCCCAACGGATCCTGGGGCGAGGAGGCTGTGGCAACACAGACACTGGGGTGACTGGGAGGAACTTCAAGGTGAAGAACTTGTTCCTGGGGTTTTGGGGGATGGTGGGAACGGTGCAGAGATGGTGAGCGGAGCCATAGGAATGGCGAGGGGGCTGTCACCAGGGTGGGGAGCGCAGAAGAGACCAGGCATGTTTGTTACAGCAAAGATTCCTCATAATGATGAGCTCCAGCAGAGGCATCCCCCCGTTCACCCATTCCTTATGGGGATATGGCAGGTGCCTCCCCAGCTGGTTTTGTTAAACCCAGCTGTGTTTAACATAGGGCAGATCCCCTCTCTGTGATATTAGGTGATGCTGCTTGTTGGAAAAACACACCAAAGTTGTTGTGCATGTGGTTTTTATCACCATTTGTGATAGCATAGTTCTATAAGTTGTAAAAAGTTATATACAAACCAAATAAAACCCCCTGAAATATTTCTGAATTTTCAGCTTTCTGTGTTTCTCCAGACCAGAAATGAGTATGGATAAAATACAGTTCTCTCATTCTTCTGGGTTTATTGCTAACATACGCAATGCAGACTGGATCCAAAACTGACTGAATTTAAAAGGAGCTTCAACACAAAGAAAATGGCCTCAGCATCCTAACTATTGACATGCACATTTTGAAAACCTCAACATCTATGAAGCTTTGGGCTTCTTTGACTTAGTGCTTAAAAATAGTGAGAACAATAATAGAAAACCCATGTGCCTAATTGCATTTATTAAGGGTCAGCTCAGTTTTAAATCTACCTTTTGATTTCCGTTGGAAAAAGCTGTACAATTCAATTAGGATTTGATGATACCAGCACCAATGCCACAGGCGTAACCCCCATCCCCTCAGGAAGGGCAATCACTTCTCTACTGAAAGGCCTGACGCACATTAGTGCAATGGTTTGTGGGTTGCTGAAAGCTTTTAAATTACATGTTTCCAGAGTAAGAGGATATGCATGGAAAAAAAAAAAAGGAAATAAAAAAAAAATCAGAAAATGCTCCATCTGAAGTATATGGAACACCAGCTTCAATCTGAATTAAATTTCCTGCTGCCCTGATATCCTACAGGTAGTGATTCTAGCCGCAGGGATCTCTGCCTGCTAGCGTAAGGCAGCACGTACCTCCAGAGCCACTCAGGCCTTCCCCGTCCGTTCCTTGCAAGCTCGGCCTCCTCTTCCTCCTCACCTTGCACTGGGTTTCCTCCACTCCTTGAACTCCACAACCCAGGCAGCCCTCCAGCTGACAGCCAGCACGCAGGCAAACACCACCTCGCCCCACCGCTGAGAGGTGGCGGCTACCTTTGTGAGGAAGAGACTCACAGCCACACACTGCAGAACCCTGGGGTGGCCATTTTGTGGGTACCAGCCTCACAGGTGTTGGCCTAAGATGGCGGCCATTTTGACTCATGGGAACGAGGCAAACTGGCCGCACACCCTTCTGTCCTCCTCAGGGGATAAAACACCCAGAGGATCACCTATAAGATAGGGAACTGAAGACAGAAAGCGACATGATTTGTTGAAAATCATGAAGGCACTTTCCTTTGCGGAGAAAAGTGGGCCCACATCTCCCAACATTTCCCTAGTGCCAGCCACTGCCTTGTTTACCCAGACCAGGCTGCGGCGGGGGCAGTGGCAGCTCCTTGTCTGGGGCAGTGGAAGCCGGCGGGGACCGGGGGTGCTGGGGGCCAGAGAGCAGGCCGGGGCTGTGGGCAGGGGGGCGTTGGCATTTGGAGACACAGGGCTCCCATTCTGCGTCCGTGCGTGGGCCGAGCGTGAAGCCCGCATTTGTCACACACTGAGGTCAGGCCGTGGGAATGTAAAAGAAGAGCCAGATCAAAAGCTGGGTTTCTTCTGTTTGTTTCTCTCTCAGATCTCATGCTCAGAGGGCGAGCTCGTTGGAGTATGTATTTCAGAGCGTGCTGGAGAATAGCAGTACTGGAGGTTACACAGCTGCAAATTAAGTAAGAATCAGGTGCAAAGCTCTAAACTGCTGAAAAAGAGGAACAGGAGAAGGACAAACCAGATGCTTAGTGAAGTGAACATTTACCTTTTTAACACTGATCTTTGACTGACATTAGACTCTCGATGGTGGAAGCAGAAGAGAAGGAAAAGTTGCAGAAAAAAATGATCTGAAGAACTCCTTGAGTTTTAAGAAAGGGAATATTCCTTCGGGCATGCATGACATAAGACAGACTGAACTTGAGGAACCAATCCTTGAAATTAGCCTTGCTGAAAAGTACTTGAAGAGGAAATTCAGCTGTGGTTTGAGAGCGAAAGGACTGCCAGGAATTAATCTG
This sequence comes from Pelecanus crispus, assembly GCF_030463565.1. Taxonomy (NCBI): domain Eukaryota; kingdom Metazoa; phylum Chordata; class Aves; order Pelecaniformes; family Pelecanidae; genus Pelecanus; species Pelecanus crispus. The sequence goes on along the minus strand of NC_134645.1, from coordinate 75,691,117 downwards.
ATCTCCCAGCTCTGCTTGGCACCATGTCAGAGGGAGAGGAACTGGGAGGTGAGCAGGCTTTGAGCTGAACATATCAGATGGAAGTTTTGCTTCTCCATCCTCTGTGAGACAGGCTGACTTGGGAAAGCACCATATTTATAAGCAATAGTTTGTGACACAACTTTAACACATTTAAAATGCACGAATAAATCTGAATCTACTGTTTAGTAACTATTCTTTGCAGCGTGACAAATAATGTTTCAATATTTGCATGCCCAGACATCAGTAAAGTTCTTGAAAAATAAGCCTAAAGCACTATTTTTGCACCTAAATTAGTGGCTTGCTTTTCAGATATCCAAGGTGCCCAGCCATCATCACTGACTCCAGAGGAAGCTCTTGGAAGCAGATCAAAAGAGGAGGGGAAGAGGGGAACAAAACAGATTGTGGAGCCAGATCCTGCTTTCTGATTATTTGGGCCCAACACAGCCACAACACACCCAGGAGTTGGTGACAGGAAGCTCCGAATTGCACAAATGGCTTCCAGCTCTCTTTTGTCCATAGAGCAGAGTACGCAGAAATCAAGCGTTTACTTGGCAGCAAACAAACGTTTACTGCCTTCTTGTCTGCAAAATGAACGAGGACACACTCTCCTGCATCTGGGGTCTGCCGCAGCATGAGCAGAGGTGGGAAGGAGTACATCGTGACTTTAATCCTTTGGCAGAACAAGGAGTTACATCAAGGGCAATGCCACACTGTTTCAGAAGGGCGTTCATCCCACACACAACTATCTGGACCCCTTGTGCACACAGAGCAGCTGCTAAAGGATTGCACAGCTATTCCTCTGAAGCTTGCTCCCATTATGCCTCTTTCTCCTCCAAGCCAGAGAAAAAGAAAAAGCCCCAGTAGACTGGATATTTTAGTGGCATGACATGACCAGGAGCTAAATGCCATATGTTTTCTGTCTTCTTTGTAAGAGTAAAAGTTGAGGGCAGCAGGCATGGTTTCTTGCAAGTTCCTGAGGCTTTGAGCCTCAGGAAATTTCGAAAAATTAAAATGAAGCCAAAAGGGAGAGCTAAGCATGGTTTTGCTTTCCACAATTCACTTGCTCAGCATTTCTGCCATTGGGCCACTGAAGGCTGGGATCTGCTTCTCCACAGAGACAAAGGTTTAAGTACTGTGAACAAGAGACAGGCAGTGATTATGTTTTTCATGTTAACTCAAATAAAGCATACTTACTAGATGTCATTTGTGAGGGCAATAGTATATGCATGTCACCCTTCACACCTCAAATTAGATTAATACCTGTTAGATTAGTAGTTAAATGCTATCAGAAGCAACAAAGTGGCATCAGGATCTGCAGCTATTCTTTAATGAATGTGAATAATGAGGGAAGAGCAGGAGCTGATGGTAGAGGTGAGGGCTTAAAACTCATATAATTTGCCATCTATCTGCTTCATCTGGGACTGGCTGACTTGACTTGACCAGAAGATTAAACACATGGCCATTTATATATATATGTTTTATATAATGGAAAAAGCTTTGCTCATGTGCTGAGCCAAAATAGTTTGCATGTGGAAATTTAGGAAAATCCACATAAATAATTCCTATACTATGATTTTTTTTCCTAGAAAAGCTGAACAGTATTTTGAATAAATGCTATGAAAAAATATGCCAACTGCTGCTTTGAAATTTAAGTTGAAATTAACTTAAACATATAATAATTGTTTTAGAATGTTAGGACAGCCTCAAAAATACCCCCATGCATAGACAAATTCTGGTATCATTTTAGTGTTGAGGATTGTGAGAGAGAAAGACAGGAATTCCTAGTGGAAGGGAATGAAAATCATCAAAGGATTTGTATGTTAAAAAACAGGGTTCTATTAAAGATCATCTATTTCAAAGAAATACACCATCTCTCACCCCCACAAAAAAAATTCAGATTTTGGAGCTCCCTCTGCTGGACGCAGTCACTTTTGTTTTGCTTTCCCTCTGTGCAGCTACCACAGAAGCTTAAAAAACCCCACAATCTTTTCAGCAACGAACTGCACATTTCACATGATACCAAGCAAGAACAGACTTTTTTCCCCTCTACGTAAGAGGAGCAAATGCATGTAAAGCAGTACTGCTTACTCTACAACTGGAAAAAAATCACAAGTGGGCTTTAAAGATTGACTGTACTACCAGTGGGACTTCTTTTGCTATTTTTCCTCTTTCTTGAGCATGGGAATTCACACTTACAAAGCTTTTTTTTTTCCCCTCTTGTTCTCTTTTTTCCCCTCTACCAAATCAACAGGGAATCAATAAATTACTGTTTAAAAAATAAAAGAGGGCATTCTTAATAACATTGCTGCAGGCACAGGCCTTAGAGGTAGTGCCAAATACTGTATTACTCATGACACACATGCAGCAGCGCTGACACAGTTATGATAAATTCACACCTAAAAATGTATCTGTAAGTGTAACTGGGCAGTGCCCCAAATGTCTGGTTTAGTTCTTGGTGCCCTGCAAGACTGACATTTTGGGACGAGAGCTTGGAGCATGTCAGAAGTGTGCCAGCTCAGGCAGGGTGCCATTTTAAACAGCCATCTTAGGACTGGAGGAAGCATGCTGTGGAAGGAGATTTCTTTCTTTACCAACCGTAACATGCATTTAAATGCCTTCTTCAAAGGGGTCTTTTGTCAGTTTTTATCACCTCTGTTCCTTTATTCCTCCAGCCTTTTGTCTGCAGACAGGCAAGGCCTCAGGCTTCAACTACTCTTGCTGAGCGTATCAGCTGCTCTGCTCGCAGTACAATCATTTAGTTCAGCGACTGCCTAACCAGGCTAGTGTGGAACACACTTGGCACAGCTTATTGGCAAGCCTTGATACGCACACCTTCACAGAGATATTTAAAAAAAGATATGTTCATCGTCCCAGATCCAGCATTCACAAGTTGCACACAGAGTCATTTATATACATATATATGTATGCATTCTATTCATATATAATGGATACAAACTCATGGTAGAAGAGATAAGAAGTGAAAGAGCATCCTTGGTGATATGCGTGTGTGTGCATGCGTGGGGGTGTGTGCGTGCTTTCAGGAGGCTGCGATATGGCAGCAAAAAGAGCTACATAAAAATAAGAGATTGAGGTTGTGAGGTCAGCACTGAAGAAAGTGAAAAATGAGAAAGAATGGGGCCACTGAGAAGGAATGAAAGGTGGGAGAGCAAAGGAGGCAGGAAGGCTCAACATCACAGGCTGGGGAGAAGGAGGACACTATTGTAGGGACAAAGGAAGGGTGCCACCACATCCCACAATCCTTTTTCTGATAACTCCCCCTCTCACCCCCAGCATCAACCTACGCAGAAGGAACATGAGAAGTCACTTCTTTCTTTTTCTAGACAGGCAAAAGAAGTCTTATGCTTTCTAGCTTCTTGTTATGTCTTTTATTCCCATAAGTACAAGCCCTCCCCTTTTAACGTTAGGTTTGAACACCTTGCTGAAAATCTTAAACCCTTTACGATAAATTTTGGTCATTAACATTATTCACTGCTACATGGTAAATATTGTCCAAGATGTAATGATACCAGCAGGGCTAACCCAATGCCAGCAGTGGCACTGCTGCTACCAGTTAAGAGAGAGTGGCTTAAATCAATACAGTACTAAACAGACCACATTCCACTTTAATAATTACATTAGACTGTTGAATTTAGAATGTTATTTTAGTGACATTGGTTCTTTGAATACGAGATCATGGCCGATAACTTCATTTAACTTTATTTAGTTTACTCTGTTCAAGAAGAGTAGTAATAGGGATGTAGTCCCCAGGACAGCTGTCGAGACAAATATTTATTTCCTGGGTACAGTTACTTGACAGAGGATAGACTTACAGAAGGGTAATACCACTGTTTAAGGTTAGGGGTCAATGTGCATTAATTTTAGGAGTTTCATCCTTTTATCCTTCCTCCCTCTTTAAGTATCAAATGCAAATGAAATATACAACTATTAAAAATACCACATTGCGAATTAATCACAGGAGAAGAGAGATATCTAATAGGGAGAACAGGATAGATAAAGTGAGTCAAAAGAGAAGAGGTTGTTCTTCCCTTTATTCAGTACTTATTCTCCCTGGAGCTTGATGGCATGCAGACCAACAATTGCTTCATGTCTTCGGGGTACTATTTTCACGGCTGCTGAGCTGGGCCCGTTCTCGGGATCCCCTTGGATACAGCTGGCAGCTGCAGCTGCCAGCAGCTGCCTGGGCAGACGGTAGCTTGAGCACCACAGCGTGGCCAGGAGCAAGCCCTGAGGAACAGAGGGCTGCTGTTCTCAAACAGGTGGGTTTTCCTAACCTCCTGTCCCCAAACTGTATTTCCAACATACAAACTTGGTTCAGAGAGTTTTGCTTGGAAAGTATGTTTTTTGCTGTTGCTGCCACTTCATTTGTTGCATGACCATTTCCATTACATCTATCTTTGGTAGTTATTTTGCCCTGTTCAATCAAACCTGTGGGTAGAATAGCACAGGAAACTGATCTGGAGCTTTAACTGATGGCCTGGTCTTTAAACCCATCCAGGAGCCTGTGTGTGGGTCTGCATTCTTCTGCTTTGCTGCCTTTTTTTTTCCCCCCCCAAGTTTTTTTGGGCATTGTTCAGCGAGGCCATAGCATGGGAAGGATGCCTTATTTTCAAGTTCTGCTGATGGTGGTAGTGGTACAAACTCCTAACAGATCAACTGAGGCCCATACTGTTAATTTCTGAAATGCCATAGGAGGCAAATAGAGATCGTGCAGTACAATGGTACATGTTGTTGTTATCATGTCTCGGGAGTACATTCCTGGTAGTCATATTAAACAACAACAGTTAAAGTTGATTTCTTTCTTGACATCAGTTCCCCTTCTGTTTTGTAGACACCTGGAAAAAAAGGGTACCTACTCGCACACTAGGTATTGACTAACAGAAATAAGGATTGTACAGAAAGAGTATGACAATATGTGTGACAATAGGTGACAACAGCTCTTTTAGGAGGTTGATACTGGATGCTCGTATTTCAGCAGCTTCTGTTTGATTACAAGTCTTGGGAGACTACACAGTCTGGAACATACTTTGGAAGAAAACCTAACAGAGCGTCCACCTTGGGCAAGTTAGTAGCTCACATGGAACAGAGGTGGTATCTGCTGTCCTCTTCATTTTGGCAGTGTTTACTTTCACACCAGTACTTTAAGAAACATCCAGTTCCAAGGAGCTGAAAGAATATAGAGAAAACCATCTATTTTTACTCCAACCATATTTTTACATCAGCTCCCCAGTGCTTATTGTTTGAATGAGCATAAACTGCACAATGCCATCTAAAAATAAGCCCATACACAGTTTTTAGTACCAGAAAATAAACCCATTTATTTAGTGCAGGAAAAGCATGTCAACTGCTATTCTTCCTGATTCTGTCAAGCTTTTAAAACTAAACTTAGCTGGTTTTGAGGTACTTTTTTCTTTCCAGTCTGTTTTTCACAAGCTCTTCTCTGTTCTCTCCCCAGAATATCACCAGCTTTGTCACCAGAATGTTCTGCAACCTGAGCCAAGAGCAAAAGCATAAACTTTTCACATCTCAAGAAATAAGGGCTGCAGTGAAGGAAACAGGTTGCCCATGACCTCCCCTTACAGTATCATGAACCAGAAGGTTCCTAGTGGAGTCATTTTCCCCTCAACGGGCTCATCAGACTTCAGCTGTACTGGGGAGGAAAACCAAGTCACTGTTAAGTGTCCAACTTATCTCCCCCAAAAGCAAACAATAACAGTGGACATGTCAGTGATTGTATAAGAATTATCTTAAGGATGAATATTATTAATCAAGATCTCACTTGAGGGAGTACTGCAATCCCAGTGTTGCAAGAAGAGTGCGTTAACTTCTTTTGGAAGAAAGGTGAGCTGGTGCCCTGTGGGCTTACTGATAACCTAAAAACCTAAAACCCCTTCAGGCTGCGAATCCCAGTTGCAAAGAGGATGTACATAGACTCCAGGCCAGGTATGGTCTACAGCATATCCTGCTTTCCTGATTTCACAGCTGAGTTCCTGCCAGAAGCTTGCAGTGCTGCCTTCTGTAGTGTGCACCCAGATTTCTCCCACAGAAGTAAGCATTTGGCCTATGGAAAAGGGATGGTGCATGTTACAGTCTAAACAGGACAAAGATGAGGTGCCTCTGGGGCATGTGCCTAGACCCAGGACCTAGAAAGTGCTCCCATGTCCCATAATTTAGACACAGCTGAAGGTACCTAACTAACGCCTGCAAATTCATGTTGCATGCACTTCAAAAATGTTCTTTCACACGACTTTTGTTATGATTTATCTAGGCAGTTGCTCCAAATTGCAGCCAGAACAAGCCATCTAAATGCTTGCAGAATATCCATTCTGAAAGCCGTCCCTTTCTCCAGCTTTTGCTTGGCCTTATAATTTAGATAATACCATAAATACTGTAATTCTGACTGCCACTTCATTTTCTGCATGCATTTCAGTGTACTGGTTTTGATTAATTTAAAGCCCAGTGTGTCTGCTCCTGCTCTATCCTGGCAAACAAGACATTCCAGATCCAGAAACAGACAGTTAAATTTAGTAAACATTTAATGCTCATCTCCTGTACAATTTAAACTGACACACTGACCTAATTAGCTTTTTGGCATCACAGACACTCTCAGCTTAGGCAGGATGGCTGTTCTATGGCAGTAATAGGAACCAGATATTTCTTGTATTGTTTGCCTGTTTCAGACATCTCAACTAGAACAGTTAAGAGGCTCCAACAGTGCTAGTTTGGATGAAGAAGTAAAATTAAATTGGACTGAAGGTCTATCAGCAATATCAATTTGGGAACCCTGGGTTCATGAAGCAAATGTTTTTACTTAGTTTAGGTTAACTGATACAAGTTTAACACGTTAGGAGTAAAAATAAAGATTCCATCTGGATTTTTTTTTTAAAGCAGCTGTATGATATTTAGATTAAACCCCTGAAATTTCTTAATAAACTAGATAAGGTGTTTTCTAAAATTCATCTTCCAAAATTAGTTAGAGGTCTGAAGTGAACATATCCATCACTTACTGACTTCTAATAACAAAGCCTTTTGAAAACATAATTTTAACTTAGATATATGGGGAATGCGTTTAAAATAAAGCACTTCATTTTACTCATATTCTCAAAAGTAAACATGCTATCTATCTTGAATCCTGAACAGTGAGCAGAAACAGATTTGAATGGACAATGAACTGTTTGAAATCTGCAAGTTTTGTGTCTTTACATTGTATGAGGCACACTTGTGGCAAATACACAGCACAATGAGATACAAGACCTGTAGTTATACCTGCACTGTCTTACCTCTGTAGACACCTGTGACACGTGTGCTTTCTGCCCTTTTCATAGTGCCAGAGGAAGGGAATCTCAGGAACGACCCCAGTGGTGCACTGTTCTGCCCCAAGACAGGCTAATGTTTGCTTAATTTGTCTCTAAGACCTTCAGTGACGAAGCTTCCACAGTCTCCCTATGGTCACTGACTGTTGAAGTCTGGGCTTAAAGCACCTGCACCAAGCTTTGCTTGGGTATCTGCTGGTGGGCAGGTCTGCAGTGCCCACGGGCTTGCTCCTGGATGTGACGACAAGCTGGCTGGAACCTGTGCTGAAGTGTCAGATAGACACGGGCTCCCCAGACCCTGCTCCTGCTTCGGGCCGCACCTGAGCATGTGTTCCTCAGAGCACCATAACCAGCAGGCACAGCTGGTCCCCAGCACAGCCTGAGACCCAGGCTCAGCCAACGAGGTAGAGATGCCCACTGGGAGGAACTGCAAACAAAGCTGTGCAGGCCTACTGATTAAGAAACTGTTGACTTGTGTTGAAAGCAATCAAGGATTATATATGGATAGATGCTGGAGTTTCAATTTAAACCTAGTGTCAGTGCATGACAAAAGCCTTGATAATTCTACCCCCAAATCCCATAGGTCCAAGACCAGTCTTGCTGATGAGGTGGCTGTCATCACCACCAGGTGTGTTAGATAAGGGAGAGAGGGAGCAAGGTGGCTGAATTCTGTGAAGTTTTAATCACCCACTGTCCTGGTTTTGGCTGGGATAGAGTTAATTTTCTTCCTAGTAGTTGGCATAGTGCTGTGTTTTGGATTTAGTAGGAGAATAATGTCGGTAACACACTGATGGTTTAGCTGTTGCTAAGTACTGCTTATGTGTAGTCAAGGACTTTTCAGCTTCCCATGCTCTGCCAGGTGCACAAGAAACTGGGATGGGGCACAGCCAGAATAGTTGATCCAAACTGACCAAAGGGCTATTCCATACCATATGATGTCATGCTCAGTATATAAAATGTGGGGGAGTTGGCAGGGGAGCAGTGATTGCTGCTCGGAGACTGTCTGGGTATCGATCGGTGGGTGGTAAGCAATTGCATTCTGCATCACTTGCTTTGTATATTATTATTCTCATTATTATATTGTTATTATTATAATTACTATTTTACTTTATTTCAATTATTAAACTGTTCTTATCTCAACCCAGGAGTGTTTCTCACTGTTACTCCTCTGATTCTCTCCCCCATCCCATCGGGGTAGGGGGAGTGAGCGAGCGGCTGCGTGGTGCTTAGTTGCTGGCTGGGGCTAAACCATGACACCCACCAAACAAGCATTTGAGAGGCAGGGAAGTATTAGGGTTAAATAAGTCTCCTTAGCCACAACATTTCTAGGCCACTGGAAAAAGCTGGGGAATGGCACATACTTCATCAGAAACCAGGAGTAAAGAAATGCAGATGTTGCCAGTTACAGAAAGCATGTTATTATTGTCTTGATTTGGAAGAAGGGGGTTAGTAAATGCATATGATACAGGGAAGCTGGCAGTACAACTCTAAAGATCAGAGAAACAGAAGAGAGAGAAATCTCCAAAAGGTCTTTTTAGCAGATATTGGTAATTACTGGTGTTATAGTATTGGTCAGAGCTGTTTGTTTATAATTCAGAAAGATTTGTGTGTTGCTATCAGTAAAAGAGAATAAAACATTTTTTCCTGTTTCACAGAGAGACAAAAAGTCTCTCATAATAATAGCCAAGAAGAAGGAGTTTTCAAGGGCATTCAGCTCAAACCTGGTTTGCTACCAATTAAGCTAATGTTAATCAGCTTAATGCTCATGCTAATCCATAAGCTTGTTATTGAGGAAAGGATGAGAGGTGCCAAAGCCATCCCTGACTTGGACACTGCTGACAAGAAACTTTCAGTTGTGCAGCTCTCAGTGATAATACATAGCGCTGAGAGGGTATTTAATTTCTCTCCAGTTCCTTTTGCTGAAAGAAATAATTAAAGGTAGAAGCAGTCCATGACTACATTTAGCAGAGATCTGGAGAGCGCCTGACCAGCTCATTGCACAACCATGCTGGTTTTCAGTCTGAGATTTCAACAGTGAAATGATTTCCAGTAACATTTCTCCTTGGCCAGGACAGTTTCTTACCCTGAGCTCTGGAAGGTGTGATGCCATGTCCAGATCTGTGTGAGTCCATGCCAGGGAGGACTGCTGAGGCGTATGAAGTTTGCTGGCCTGATCATGAGGAAAGCACTCCATAGCTGGCTCTGCACTCCATGTCCCTTCAGTGTCCTGGCACTCATCATACTGGAACGAATTCTAAAAGTAAGAAAACATGTTGTGACCCAGGCCAGGGCACTCTGTTCAGATATTGTATGTCTTAGTTTGGAAAAGAGCATTTAATGTCACAGTCTGGCTCTTCGTCATGGCTTACTGTTAAGTGCAATGCATTCAGGTAATAAGGACAACAGTGCAGACATGTAATGTATTAAGAAAGAGTTTAGCATAGCATTTGGTAGGTGGAAGATCTTACAATTACACTACAATTATTTCTTCCAACAAACAGTGGTACTACAAAGACCTTTTAAATTACATTTTAAGCATGTCAGGAGCGTTCTTCTACCCAAAGAAATGTGACATCGTTTTGCTGATTCCTGGGACCAGGGAAGCAGCAGTGCAGACAGCCACCGCGTTCAGTGACCGACGAGTGTTTTTCACAACAGTCGGCTCCCAAGGGCGTTTCTCCCTGCAAAAAAGAATTCAAATTTTGGAGCTCCCTCTGCTGGTTCGACATCAACTTTCACTCACAACTGCTCTCCCTTCTCTCCGACTGCTCATTATCACTTAAACAATTAATTTCATGTATTGTTTTATTAAAACAAAAGTTAATAGATTGCTTATCTGAGCATGTGTCTGTGATATTTGATATTACATTGGAGAAAAATCAGACGTTCCTCTAACAAGGAGAGAAAAGGTTTCTACTAAGTCTAGTTTCAGGACTTGCACAGTGCACGCATGCAAGTGTTTGATGGAAGCATATGCCCCATCACTCCATTCTTCCATGAATTCCTAATATGTGTGCGCTCATGTTATGTGACTACTTTAATATATGTTAGGGTCCGCCTTACTAAGTATAAGAAAGTAAACCAGAAAGAAGACACTATGAAAAGGCTGCGTGAAATAGCCCAAGCACACACCAAGAAACTAGGTATAGGGTTTTATACTCATCCTTCATACAGCTTATTTAAGTGTTACATGGTCTAGAACGTCCCTCATTTTTAATCAGTATTTTCTTCTTGTTATGTACGTAAATGATACCACAGAGTTTCAGAGTTTGCTGTTCTAAGCTGTGACCAGGCTCAATGTGCCACACAACACAATCACACTGGTATTTCAGGTGCATGTGTTAAAAAACAACCAAAGAAGTGAGAGAGAACACAGTCAGACATCAGAAATGGTGTATGTCCAAGGCATTGTTCAAGTTTCATTGTCTTCATTGCCTTCAAAGAGAGGTCGGGGGGGGGGGGGGGTGGGGGGTGTTGTACCAATTGGCTCACTTTGCATATAACTTTAGGGCTGTTAATCCAAATTCTCAGAGATTAAAATGAACCTCCCCAACAGGCAGTGGCTCACCTCCTGTTGCCTTGCAGCAGGTATATCATTACAGGGAAGTTTGCAGAATAGCCTCCAAAGTGCATGGGATCAAATCTGAGACTCAAGCCTTTCTGGGACATGCTTTTGCTCTGCATGCAACAATCTCCCCTGCAAAAATTATAGTTTTCTACTGCAACTTTTTAAATTAATATCAAACAGCTTTAACCTTAAAAGGTAAAATTTCATTACACTCAAGTATTTTCTGAATGGATTAAAGAGGTCTGAAAATAGATTCATAGAACCTTTCTACCTGTTTTCTTGTAGCTAACCCACTGATTTTGCAGTTAAGCTGCAATAAATTCCAACCAACCTGGAGTCTGCACATCAAATCGTAGCCTATAAAAAATTTTAATAGTGAGGTATACAGCCCTCAATGAGGCTGATAAAATACTAATGGGAGAGCCACAATGGAATTATAGGAACAGCTGATTAAATTAAGATAGCACTTAACAGAATAAGATCATTTAAAATCTAATGATTACATCAGATTATATCATCATTTCAGTGACACCACCAAGAGGTGATTAGAGATGGAACTTTAACTTTCAACTTTTGACAATTTCATTTACATTTTTTAATCACTAATACAGAAAAAAACCCCACTTATATTTTCTCTGTGTTCACTGAAAGAACAGTACATTTTTAGTTCCAGTTTGCTTGAATGAAAGGCTTCTTTCAAAAGATTAGAAAGCTACTTAGTTCTAAATATTGATAACTGGATAATAGACCCATAAATATATGCCACTGAGCTGAATCTTGTGAAAGTCATTAGAAAATTATCCCACTGAAGTCACTGGAAATATTCCTTCTGATTCTTGCAGAAACTGGAATGATCTGCTAGTGAATTTAAAGTTTTCAGTCTTCCTAACATTTTATGGTATATTTAAAATTATTTTGGCTTGGGTCTTTGTAATTTATTTCAACAAGGAAAAGATCTTTCAGTGATGCTGTTAATCGCTAGCTATATAGTAGAGCAGAGCTGTCAGTCCTAAATATTCAGAAACTGTAAACCAGACACCATAAAAAGTATTTTTTACCAAAAAAGTTAACTTGCTATAGTTTAGGGGGAGTTCATCCTACCTCTGAATAGAAAAATAGACTAGGTGACTCTCAGCATTTCCTCTAGTTTTTAGCCTTCATGTTTAATTTTTCTGAGGTTTCCCGTGGTCATAATTACCTCTAGGTGTTGCTAACATGCAAGCTGAGACTGCTTGCATAAGTACAGTATCTATGACAGAAAAGAGCGCCAGCTGCAGCAAGGCTGCACTGCTCCAGCCCTCAGCACAGAACTGCGCACACCTGCTTACTTGGCAGCGGAGTGTTGATCCACAGATTGGGCTGGAGCACATCACTTAATGCTTATGCTTATGCGTGAGTGGCTACATCAGCTGGCATCCCATACAGCTTTGGGTTCCTCTCCACTGCGGGCTGCTCACCCTGTTGAATTTTGGAGCTCTTAGTGGGTAGCGCTCTCTCCTAGCAGCTGGCCTTCTCTTTCCAAGGTCAATCTGTGACCTGCAAGAACTTCTTAAAAAATCATTGCTCTACTGTGTAGACAACTTTGCAAAGCAGACAGGCATTTTTATACCTCCACATCTCCATAAAGAGGGGATGGAGTAAAGCTGCTGTCCTGCTAGTAGTGTAGAGTGGGAGTGAAGCTGCATGCTTCCTCAAACCAGATCGTTGCTTCCAGACCACCGAGATGGGCTAGAAGCAGAACTGCAGGTGCAGCTGCTCAAATTGCTGACCAGTGTCTCTCATGCTGAAGGTCCAGAGTTGTTGCTTCTCTTCTGTGTGATGTTTTGTTGTGACAGATGAACAATGGCCTGTGGCAAGCAGGGGCCTTGAATGGAGAAGGAAAACACTTCAGGACAAAGGCAAGTAACATTTCTGGAAATATGTGGTGCACTCACCTTGTATTTGGCAGTGAAGATGAACAACATAAGGATGCTGCTGAATGTGGAAGATGAGTACGTCTGGGAACTTGCAGCTCCCACTGTTCTTCACCCCTGCTTTCAGTTGCCAGGGAGGACAGAGTTATAACGTTGACAGTAGCAACAGGGTGATTTGTGATGTGGTATCTGCTATTCGGAAGATGCCAAACACCTTGTGAGTGATCGCAGCCATGCAGGTTTTGCTTGTATGAGCTTTTCTGCTGGGGACTTTGATGACACATACACTTCTTTCCTTGCCTTTTTACGTAATCATATTGCAACTATCTCATGACTATTGAGTTCAAGCTAGGAAATGTTACTGATTGAAAAGTCATTGCTCCAGAGGATACCTCTTCCAAAGTTGCACTGTAGTAATACATTTTATTTGTACAATAATATTTGCATTATTACATAATATGCATTTATTATGCATATATTATTGTGTGCATTCAGTTATACAACTACACATATAATTATTATGTGTCCAATTGTAATTACACATATTTGCTCAGAATAATCAAACTTGATAAGAAACGTATTTTCATAGTCTTTTCTAAAATAGCTGTGCTCTTTACTCAGTAAAGGACAATGTTATTCCTTGGAACTATTAACATTCTTCCATCTAACAGGAAGGAAAGTATTGATAAGTGAAGGCATACCAGATACCTAAGGGAGATGACATAATTAGCATTCATTATTAATGAAGCTATTGCCTCATTCACATGAAACACAGAGCACTTAATACTCTGTTTACCTCATCTTCCCATCAATAAATACATTCCCTCTAGAATGCGATGTCCTCACTTGGGAGATCTGTTCACATTGAATCCGCTAATTGGAAGTTTCAGTTCAGTTTATATTGACTTTGCCTTGCCCTTGGCTTTAGTTCACTTGGTTTTGTAATCCTGGTGCACATCACATTATGATATTTAACACATTAACCTACGTATCTGACAAGAATCATGACATTTAAACTACTGGTCTGAGAATAGCAACACGCAAACTCAGCCATGCAGGGTTTTTTCTGCTTAGTAGTTATTTAGAATGAAAAGCAGCATATAAACTGGAGTAAGACTAACTGGCAGTCAGCGCAAGAATGTGTTAGCGAAGTAGCTGATACACATGGCGCATACTCCCTTTTTCAGTTTGTCTTCTGCCACTTTTTTTGTGTCATATCTAAAATTTTCATAATGCTGGGAAGAACTGAAGGCTGGTTTTGTAAGATGTTTACATGGCAAGTGATTCCTATTATAGGTTCTTTTACAAGCTTAAGAACTAGGCATGTGCCTCAGAATTGCCTTAGATAATACGGGCAATACTTCCCAGGGGAGTTTTGAGAAGAGCTGCACTCACGTTGCAGGACCAGGCAGTGACAACAGTCTGGAGCTGCAGAGAAAGAAGGCAACAAGGGTCTGGGAGGAAGGGAAGGAGATGAAGTGGCACCTCAAGGGAAGGGTAAGGAATGAGTGGCAGCAGCCGCAGGCCATGCCTGATAAAGCATTACCAATGGTCTCCAGCAAGATTGGACTATAAGAAGGTCACGAACCACAGCTTCGTACTCCTAAGTGCTGTAAGATCCTGAAAGGTAGCAAATACCCACAGACCCTGCTGTCTCTAGGACGAATTTCAGGTGATCCTGAAGGATTGGAACTGATTATTAAGAGTAACTTAATAGTGTAACTGTTTAAGTTAAAGATGTCAAAAACATTAGAAGAAAATTGGATAGAAAAACAGCTTCTTTCTGCTGTACTGCCTTTTCATTTTGGGGAAGTTTCACATAAACATCTATGGATTGCGCCATTTGTCTTAAATGTCATTTTTGCAGCGATGCCTACAATGAATGGGTGACAAATACTAGACTGCTGTACACAGCATGCTGAGACTTAGCTGCAAGTGAGGTAATCAATACATGAAGAAATAAATTAAGGTGAAATTAAAAAAATCACTAAAAAGATTTTTAAAAATTAAAGGAATTTAAAAAAAAAATAAAAGCAACAACAGGTAAAGACCCAATAGAGATCTGGAAATAACCTGTGGCTGTATAACCAGGAACAGCTTTTTAGTTTGTCTTCACCTTAAAAAGGCTGCTGTGAATAGCATCTACCTTGGAAAATAAGCCCTGGCCATGGCCGTTACCCTGTTTCTATAAATGGGGAGTAGAGAGGAAGACTCCCAAGGAAGCCTCATTCAGTAGGATTTTTTAGCTAGGAAAAAAGTGAGGAGACAGACCATCGAGAGGTCTGTAAAACAACCAGTGATGTATGTAACCACAGAGAACGATTACTCACAGCTCCCCCTTCCCAAGTACTGGCAAACAGGGAGTGATTCAGGCATTAAGCAGAACAACCTCATGACAGTCTAGAATATCCTACCTGGGCTCCTAATTCGGAGGAGTGTGGGTCTCAAGTCTGGTCTCATTTCAGCCAAGGCTCTGCCTTCCCCAGCAAAAGTGCCATGAAGGAGGATTAAAAGATTTATGATGAAGCATTTTTTTACACAATAATAGAATTAAACAATATAAAAATATAATTAAATTGTTGGGCTTTTTGCTTTCCACCTCCCTTTGACTCATCAGCATGCCTGCATGGGCCATCCAGGAGAACACTACTATGGGACAGCTGCCAGTAAAACTGTGATCTTGTCCTATGCTGACATGACTTAAATCTGGTTTCAACCAAGTCAATGGAGTCTGGCCACTGAATATCTAACAACAGCATGTTACTGCTGCTCACAAACAAGGACCTGATCAATATGCTGCTAGAACCAGTGACTTCTAAGGTTTGGTTCAACTGGGTTTTAAGACAGCAATGTATATATTCACCTTTAATGACCCAGACTCATAAAGTTAAAACATAGCTTAATAAAGTACTAGTGTATTCAACAGTAAAAATTGGTTTGATATATATTTGTATATACTCACCCTGAGAAGACACATTGGACAGGTTTTTATATTCTTAGATCACAGAGAGGCAAGTGTTAAAAGATGAAGGAGATAATGGCTCACTGCCTGGCCAGGAAGGCGGCTGGCAGGAAGTGACTCATCTGCCCATTGACTGCACAAAGTACTCACAGAGGAAATTCATCCGTAGGTTAGCCCAGCAGACTGTCACTGCCATAATGGATTAAATCTTCCCATCATTGGACTATTGTAGCACTCAAAAAACATTAAAACATATGCTTGTTTGTGGGGGAAGTTGGTTTAAAAAGGGAAAGGAAAGAAGTTAGCTCTGTTCCCTGCCAAGGCACTGATAAATGGGCTCTGTAGCAATGGCAACGGTGAGGGAGAGAGTAAATCAGCAGCAGGTACCATCTTCTTATTACTGTGTGCTTCTCGTTTATCGTGAATGCTCTGAATTCATGCTTTGAATCAGAAGCAATACCACAACAGTAGTATTTCAACTGGTCTGGTAGAGAAAGATCTCAGCGGCAGCTGCTCTTCGAAATTTATTCTTTGATTCGTTACCCAACACACTTGGGTGACTAGGACCTCTTTGCAGACAGAGTCTGAAAGAACAGTGCTTTTTTTCTGCTAATATGGAAAAGATGGGGCCTTCTGCACGCTGAATAGAATGTCCCTGTGCCTCCCCTTTGCTTCTAACTGGGAAACAAAGCTGCTTATGTGGCCTTCCAGGCAGAGCGACCTCAGAGTGATAGGAATTTGCAGTATCCTTTCTCGATTCCTTTGGGCTTTTGTTCCATTTCTCATGTTACACAAAAGGGAGAAGCAGATCCCTCAGATCTCAAAAACTTCTGCTCAATAAAGAAGCATAGTTCCATTTCATAAAGTAGTAACACTGACTACTTCTAATGTGGGAAATCTGAAAAGACAACTTTCTTTTTACTGATATACTATCTAACATATTATCCCTCAAAAATTATTAACTGTTAAGACACTGCATAGAATGAGAGAATTTACTCTGCCTAAATTCTACAGTATGTGTTTGGATTTAGATACCTAAAATACATCTGACTGGTAGACAGCAACCCAGCCATGCTCTTTTCAGGGCTGTGTAAACTGTAGACAGTTAAAACCTAGAAAAGTCTCCTGGGCATTATCAAATTTGTCCTGATGTGCTCAAAGGTATTGTTTTGAGGGAAGCAAGCTTGACTGGCAATCTAGTAAAGACAGGTGCTAGAATGTGGGAGGTCTCAGGTTCTCAGATGTCCTCAGCAAGACAGGGAGTGAACCTCTATCACCTTCTTGTTTCCTCCACCCCCAGAACACAGGGTATCTTAAGTGAGACCACTCACTACCATTTCTTCTTGAAGGGGCCATTTCACAACCAAGAACGTATGAGAGATGAAGACAGAAGAGCAGAATTACAATTACACTGCACCTTACATGTCTCATTGATTTAAGCTTCAGCTGTTACATACTCAGGACATCTGCAAATCAGGCCTTACAAATGGTGCCCATTAAAGAATGAATGTACAGAGTTTGCACTCACTAGTGAAAACCTTGGTTTAAGTGTGCTAATTTGTTCCCGTTAAGCAGGAGCTCAGATGCCATGGTATTTCTTTATCCTTCACGGGTTGTCCTCTGCTAAGCATCGGAGGCCCTTTCTAGGCATGCTGTAATGGAAGCTGCTGCAACTTTCCTCTTGCTGTCAGGGAATTTCAGCAAGCCTGCAGAAGAGCTCATACATTTAGCCTCCTCCAAGTTCAGACATCTCCACACACATACCTTGCTTGGTTGTACTGTTCTAAGGCAATGAAAGGATGTATCCCAAATGTCCAGCAGCACACTGAGCTGGTTGAGTCCGCCAGGCGCCAGGCACATCAGGTAGCCTGTCCTAAGAGAGCCGGTCTCCAGCAAGGTGCCAGCTTGTTCATGGCTCTGTTGACTGTGCTTTAAAAGAACAGTTAAACTGTAGATTTCAATTCAAAACAGATTAATAAAAAAAGGGGGGGGGGAAATCGAGCAGTATTTTATCAGCCAAACTGCTGAACTGGACCAAAAATGTGATTAGTACTGCATGACTGGAAAAGCTGTGGGACATACATTACCTCACTATTCTAGGCTGGGTTTTACTGGATCAGAGGAAACATTTTTCATCTATGAAAAAATAAATTTGGTTTAATTATCTCCCATTTACTCAGCTGCAATGATCTATGCACAGGTTTGAGGACGCCACGGGAATGCGAGTGCCCAGTTCTCACAGTTGTTGCTAACTGGGCATTCCCTGGCTCCATGAGACTTCGCAGGTTTCATTAGTAAGGAGCATAGCTGTCTGCACTACCCAGCATTTCAGCTTTCCTGAAACATGGCTGCTCTGCTTCACTGTGTAGTTTCCCTGGCCCTCAGGCAGATCTTACAGTGCAACAACTTTGAAACAAGCAGAATATAAAAAACCGGAACCTTCTCAAACACAGCATAAGCATGGAGAATATGAAGGAAATATTGAGCTTGACTTTCACCTCAGTTTTGTGCCACTATGGCTCCGCTGATTTCAAGAGAATTCTAATTTCCCCTGGGCAGAGGGAAGAAAGTCAACCAGCCTCCCACAAAAGAGTATTTAGGAAAAGGTCCTGCAGTTCCTGGGAGCAGCTCATCACATAACTTTACATAGCAAATTACATTAGACGAGGCCCTAGCTACTGATCTATAGGGAAGTGATGAATTAACAATACTTCCAGCATAGGTGGATGAAATGTCTTTTAACTAATTTTATTATCATTTTGCATGGTAAAAAAAAAAACCTCATGGTGCTTGACTATGGGGATCCAAGTAGCTATGTTCTGGCTTTGCACTGGCCAGCTAATAACCTCCATTAAAGGAAAGAGCTAGGAAGGAGAATTTTTGATTGTAAATGAGACCACCATGCAAAGGGCTGATGCAACTCCAATGGTGATGAAAAACTATGCCTTTAGCTGACCTGTGAAAATTCAAGTAGGAATACCATCATAAATATTAATACCTCCAGGATTCTTGATCCTTCTCCAGCTTCAGTGTAGACACAACACCCTGTAGGAAACTTCTGATTTTCATGGGCAGTAGGATCATGAGTGCAGGTCACCCTCACCCTGGCATAGGTCTTTGTGAGAAGGAACAGGAAGGGGTGGATCTGTGCTCTGGGAAGGAGGTGGATAAATTCCGCTGCTTTTGACTGATGTCATGTTTCCAGTGGAGGCATTACCACACTATCAGTCTGGACAGTAATGTTTCTGCCATTTTCCCAAGCTCTTAACAGTGAACCAGCTACTGTAATTACTGTTCTCATGATTGCACGGTATCACACCAAAGTACCTGGGCCTCACACTCCCTCATTTTCTGGAATTTTACAGTATTTTAACTCACCTGGTTTCACGGGAGCTACTTCTAAATTTAAGCAGATCAAAAGAGAATCAGATCTTCCTTGTGCTAGAAGCCTCTCAAAGGATTTACTGTGCTGTAAGCAACCACTCCATTCTCTGTTTACCTTGCAGGTAATAACAAGAATATTCTGCGGAGAATTCAAATACAGAATAAACATACCACGCAAGTCACTGACAGAAATTTAAGGCTTACCCTTCTCTGTAAATATGTAATGTATTAGTAGATTAGTTTCCCATTAGACAAATGAATGACATAGGATGCAGCATGCTACAGAAGATGAACTGCATATCAGATGCAGTAAAACTCTAATCACAATTAAAATAGTCAAGTAAACATCATCTGAGTCAGAACCAAGCTAGGGTAGCTCTTCACCATGCTGCTAGGTTTGAAGTGCAGCTTACATGCCAGGGCTTAATGCCTGCATTAAAGTTACCCTGGTTACTGAGGACTCCCATTCAATCACCTGAAATTGTTCTCTCTGCAGTGAAGACCTGTATGTTTATTACAGAGTTGGGGTTTGATGAAATGACCCAGAATACAGACACAGGTACCTGAATCAGTGTATTTAAAATTGAAATTAAAAAAAAAAACAGAAACAAAAAGCTCTTGATCCATGTCTTCAACATCAGCAGTGTGACAAGGAGCACAGTAACCAGAGATGCAGCAAAATTGTCATGATACTGGTAATACAGAAATACTTACCACAGCATGATAAGAAATCACAATATTGCTAACGACACTGAGACAAAGAGTATATACAGATGAACAAAATATTACGAAATAGCTTTAGCATCATAATTTTTCTAAAGCAGCATTTGGAAGGACAATCTGAATCAGGTATAGTTCTAACTGTTACATGAAATAAAGGATAACAGTCAGTTAAGCCTGCTCTTCTGCAAGATTCACTATACTCTGGATATATGAACATAACCATACAAGTCTTCAGGTTTCATCAGGTCAACCAAAACAGTCAACTGATACAAGTAGTCTTGGGAAGAGTTTAGAAAACTAAAAGCCACATCAGGCCTGCAGTATTTGCAGTCCTTAGCTGATGTAAAGTATACGGTCCTTAAAGAAAGCATGTTCATTGGTATCAACAGAGGTTCAGGATGATTATTTTTAAATGCTTTGTAAACTATGGATACAATTGACAGGAGGATGGAGATTCAGAAGAACTGTATTGTAGAGTAATTTGGAGGATATACATGTTATGTGCTTGGATTTTTCCTAACCTCTTCATCCCAATCAAAATCTAATGTAGCATCATCTAGCTCTGCTATCGAGAAGAGAGATTTCTGCGTGACCACACTGGCTTTACTAGCATTTCCCAATGCAAAACTCTTCCTTCTGCTAGGATTGCTCACGTGCACCTTCAGCAATGGGCTATGGCTTTCCTTGATGGTGTCAATCTTAATGGTAGGTGAGGTTTCCGATTTTGACTCAGAACGTGACGCAAAGGAGAATGTCGACAGTCTGGCTAATGTGCTGGAGCACACCTTCTCTGTGCTTGGGCCACCAAGCTTCTCCTCTCCCTCCCTTTTCTTTTCAGTGGGTAGAGATGACATGGCATCAAAACGGACATCAGACTGTATTGTTGCACTTCCTCTGATCTCTTTCCCTAAGGCCTGATTCTGTTGCTCTTCTCTCCCTTTATTACCAACTGATCGTTTTTCCAAACTGTTTTTTCCAAGGCGAGTCAATGTCATCTTGGACTTCTCAGGGGGGCAGCATTCTTCTGGCAGCTGCTTTCCCTGGAGCTGCTCTCCAGGCTTAAAAATAGTTTCACTCTGAAGAAGTTCTTCATTTTTCTTCTCGGAAGAATGATCAAGTTTTGTCCTTGGTCTGAAAGAAAATTTAGCTAGTTTAGCTGCTGGAGGACTTTCACTGTCAAGGATTTCTGGCTTGTGGGAACTTACTACCTTTGTTTCCTTCACTACTTGACCTTTACTTCGTTTTCTCAGGGAAATTGTTGCAGTTTTTGCTGCTACAGATAGGCTATTCTCTTCCTCCCCTAGCACAGAATCTGCATCACTTGAAAGATCTGGCAGGCCAGATGCAGGCAATACTGAGGGAAGGGCCTTTGCCTTGGGGTCCTGTGTACTTGTAAAGAATCCATGTGATTTCTCTATGTGCAGTCTCTGCCAGCTTTTAGAAACCCGTTGTGTAATAACCGAATCCTGCACACTAGCACTTGGTGATGCTGGATCTTGAATATTTGCTTCTGAAGAAAACCAGTTGTGTTCTTCAGTCCTTTTCCTGCTTATCTGGGAAACTTTGTCCTGTTCCAAAGGAGCATGTAGACTCACAGTTGCTAGTGACTCTCTCTTTCCATTCCCCTTCCTTGGTATTGAAGCACTTCTTTCTTCAGAACAGGATGTTTTACACGGCATTTTTGAAGCCAGGTTATTTGGAGATATCTTGGGAACTGGAGACTTCTGAAAAGTTTCTTCAGCGTCAGTGTTGCTCTCTTCCAGACTGTCAAACCACGCCAGGCTGCCATCATCACCCCTCTTACTATGTTTAATTAAGTGTTTTGTATTTTTGTTATTACCATGCGCCGGCTTGCATAAGGGTTCTGGATGTATATCCCCTTCACAGTTGCCTTTGGGCAAAGAAGGCTGTGACCTGGAGTTATTCTCTTGTTGATTTGAAGGTTCTGACTGAGACATTGGCTTTGATAGCCCAAATGTATCCTTGTTCGAGCGTCTTATAGTAGTACTGAAACTTGTCTCTTCAGGCTGCAGCTGGCATGAATTTTTGTTTTGTAATCTATGAAACGAAAAAAAATTAAGCAATAGTAATTTATTTTTCATTTTTTTCTTTCTTTATTGCATTAGTGATGCTTAATATGTATTAATGGTGAAAAGCTCCAAATCATGTAGGTCACAAAACTGCATTATTAAGTTTCACATACAGCTCCAAACGCTGGTGTTGCAGTCTGTGATCTTTCAGCACCTTCTACAGTAAGTGGCAGAATTTAGTGTCCCAACTAGAAGATAGGCAGATGGACAGAGAAAGCAACCACCTAAACTTCATTTCCTTGGGAAACACCCCCCCCCCCAAAACCCCCAAACAAACAGCTTTGCACTACATACAGCCATTGCTGGAGTCCCTTAGGGATTACATATTCTGTAAGTATATCTTCTAGAACAGTAACCTCATTAGATTTTATCCTGAGCAAGGCAAAGCCTCAAACAGTTATCAGAATGGAAAATCTAGGTATTGCTTGGAATA